>NW_025421541.1:0-600000 GCF_011764305.1 Mustela putorius furo | reverse complement strand
GCATGGGCAGGCCTCAGGGACCCTACACTACCCTCAGGGGCCCTACTACTACTACTGTAGGCCCTACAGGGGTCCTACACTGAACTTTGGATAAGATGCCAACCACAAGATTCTGGCGAGAGAGAGGGAGGAGTTAAGATTTCTGCATCACGTTCACCCATGGGAAATGAGTAGAGATAAGGTCTAGGTTTCTGTAGCCTGAAAACCAGGTTGGAAAGAGATGGCAACCTAAGGCCATGGCGGTTCAGATTTTCTCAGTGTACGGCAAGCTGTCTGGGTGTCGGTTGGGAATTCAGGCCTCAGGTTGTGTCAGACAGGGCATTAGTGCACAGGCTAGACTATATAATTGGTGTACAGTTGAGTGGCATGCAGGTTTATCCTCATTTGAGGTTTCTGGGTAGACCCATAGGGCAACGTTTTTCTTCTAGAGGGCAGGCAGAGTGCAGCACTGTGTCATCGGAAATCCCAAAATGGAGGGCGTGTGGTCCAGGAGAGTGAGGACGGAAGTCTGAGAACACTAGCTATGCTTAGGTTTTGGGGTGAGGGCACAGCAGGTGCACTCTGAAGAGCTTAATCAAGATCTCGTGCATCTGAAGTCAAGGCGAAGATCAGCCCTTGGCTCAGGTTGGAGTTTCTTTCCATGATCCGCCTTCATGAAGATGGGGGCATCATGTGACCATGGAAGCTTTCCATGATATGAGTTGTGAGGTGGTCCATGCACAAGGACTCCTGTGGGACAGTCGAGACCTGTTGGATGTCTCAATGATGTCCCATAAGGAACGACGCAAGAGCAGGATTCTAAGGGTTCTAAGGATCTTAAGGAGAGAAGCCTGGAAACCAGAGCAATGGATCCGATAGGTGTCTATGGGCCTGTTCGTTCCTTTTTACCTCTGGGGACATCAGTCTACGGGTCTGAGTGCTGGTAGGTGCTCAGATGGTCCCAGATTGCCCCTGTTTGTCCAGGGAAGCCCCAAATATAGGGATGGCCTCAGGGACTTTGGAGGTTGATCCTATTAGTAGGGATGTGGCCATTGGAATGGACACATACAATTCCCTTGGAGAGGGCAAGCACAGTCTTCATGTTTGGCTCCAGGGGCCTGAGCCTATAGGGTGTGTAGGCCAGGGCTGTTTGGACAGTTGTCTGAAAACACAAACTCAGCTTTTGTTTCGGGTCATAGGTATGGCAGGACTGATCCACAGACCATGAGGAGAACTCTTCGGGATATGAATAAAGGGCGAGTGTGAGGCTCTTGCTCAAGTTTTTGTCTCTGGATATCGTGTCACTCATGGTCGTGAAATTTCCGGGTGACTTCATGGGAAATGGACGAGTCTTACTACAGCCATAGCGGGTCCCTTATGTCCCTTATGTCCCTTATGTCCAGGTTGGAGCCAGCTGTCTAGGTGTCGTTTGGGATGTCTTGTCTCAGGCTGTGCCAGACAGGGCATTCGTATTCAGGGTAGGCTCTATAATTGCTTTACAGTCGAGTGGCATGCATTAGATAATCATTTGGGGTTTCTTATTAGCAGCATAGGGCAAAGTTTTTCTTCTGGAGGGCAGGCAGAGTGCTGAATTGTGGCTTCGGAATTCCCAAACTGGAGGGCTTGTGGGCCAGGAGAGTGAGGAAGGAAGTCTGAGAACACAAGCTAGGCTTAGGTTTCGGGGAATGGACATGGCCGGCACACTATGCAGAGCTGAATTGAGATCTCATGAGTCTGAAGTCAGTTCGAGGATCAGACTTTGGCTCAGGTTGGAGTTTCTGTCCATGTTGGCCCCTTCATGAAGGGGGGGGCATTATGAGGCCATGGGGTTTTTCCCACTATTAGAGTTGTGAGATGCTCCAAACTGCAAGGATTCCTTCTGTGGGACAATTAAGATTTGTTGGATGGCTCCAGGACGTCTCCTAAGGTATTTTTCCAGAACAGGGTTCTAAGTATGGATGCCTGGGCAGACAGCCTCAATTCCAATTGTCTCCTCGCAACAAGAAACGTTTGATCTGCTGGCTTGGGGTAGCATCAGAGGGGGCTGAGTTGGAATGGACTTTCCTGAGGATGGTCTTAAATGAGTTGAAATGGACTTTCCTGAGGATGGTCTTAATGTTGGTTTGAGTCCATTGAGACCTTGGTATGGTGCAGTGGCACCAGGGCCCTGAAGGATTCTCCTAACCAGAGGTTATAACAAAGCTCCAATAAGCAAGTTTTCCATGGGGAGACGAGATTTGTTCTTATTGGTGCCTCAGGAAACCACCATTTGCTGGTATTGGAAATGAGGCCTCTGAGGAGAGATGCCTGGAAACCAAAGCAATGGATCTGATTAGGGCCTAGGGGCCTGTCCGGTTCAATATTCTTCTCTGGGGACATCTTTTGTCTGAGTGGAGGTAGTTGCTCAGCTAGTTTGAGATCACACCTGTTTGTCCTGGGCGGCCTACACTATTGGGATAGCCTCGGTAACTTTGGAGGTTTTTCCTAATTCGCAAGGTTGTGGCCAATGGAGTGGGAAGAATTCTCTTAAAAGGGAAGCACAGTCCTGAGGTGTGGCTCCAGGGACCCAAGTGTGGAGCGTGTGTGGTCCAGGGCTATTTGGACAAAAGTCTGAAAACACAAACTCCACTTAGGTTTGGGTCTGTAGGTATGGCCGCCCCGATATATAGACCGTGAGGAGAACTCTTCAGGATATGAACAAAGGGCGAAAGTGAGGTGCTTGCTCATGCTTATTTTTTTCTGGATATGTGTCACCGATTGCCATGGAATGTCCGGGTGTCCTCATGGGCCATCGATGAGGCTCCCTTTCTGGGGATTTGACCCAATCCCAAGAGTTTGGAGTCATTCTGTGGGAAGGGAGGAGGCCTTTCTGTTTTTTTTTTTTTTTTTTTTTTTTTTTACCTCAGGTGGACCACCAAAAGAGGGATTCCACAGCAGAGTCCTGGGGAGGGGCGACTGGACAACTAGAACTCTGGTTAACATTGGGACCTAAGAACATGGCAAGCCCCATATGTGGGCTCTTGGTGCAGACACTCAGAGGCCTTCCTTGAGCATAGGGCTCACATTAGTTTCACAATGTGTTTTTGTGCCCAAGGAGCCCCTCAAGTCAGGGCGTGGCCTAATGTACCATGCTGGTTTCTTCTACACTGAACGTTGCACAATAACCCCTAACCTACCACGGACCCTGACCCTAACAAGTTCTAACCCTAACCATCAACCTTACGCTAACCCTAACACTAACGCTGAACTTTAACAATAACCCTGACCCTATAGCTGACTATGATCCTAACCCTAACCCTGAACTTTGCCTATACCAGACACTGACCCTAAACCTAACCCTGAAAATTGCGATTAGGGACCCTGATCCTAAACCTGACCCTGGCCCTGACCCTAAACCTAACCATGACCCTAACAATGACCACTACATAACCCTGTCCCTGACCCGAATGTGGACTTAAAACCAATACCTGATCCTGACCGTAAACCTGACACTGACCCTGACCCTGACTCTGACAGTAATGGTAACCCTGACCCTATTGTGAGCCTGACCCTTAACCTAACCATGAACCTAACCCTAACCCTGACCCCTACCCTAACCCTAACACTAACCCTGACCCCAACGATGTCTCACCCTAACCCTAACCCTAAGTCTCTCTCGCTAACCCTAACCCTAACCCTAACCCTAACCCTAACCTTAACTCGGTCTGAACCCATCTCTGTTCCCAGAAGCGGGGACAATAGTTGCATCCAGGACTCCCAGGGGCTGGGATTGGCTGTGTGGGGGTCACTGGATGAACAGGGCATGGAGTGGTGGGTGAGCCTTGAGCACCTAGGGGATGGGCACGCTCAGGGTGCTCTGGTGGGAGCAGAAAGTTTGGTAAGGAGCCCCCATTCAATGGTGACCTCACTTCCCTGACGACAGGGCCCAACGGAATTAGAATCCACGTATCCAGGCACCCCATTACAGAGAAAACCCCCCTGCCCAGCTCATTTCTAGGCACATCCTAAAGGAAGTGACATGTTCTTCTGTTGTACTGAAGCCCTGAGGATGCAGGGAGAAGAGAGCTCACCCCCACCATACACGTCCCCTCACTGGCAGGTCATATCAGGCTTCCCCAACGCCTCAGGCCCTTTGGCAAATAAAATCAAAAGGTGACACCAGGGAGCTCAGAGTCAGAGAGTCCCACACCTTTTAATTGAGCGGTATAGCTCTAAGTCTCCTCCCCATGTGTGTGTGTGTGTGTGTGTGTGTGTGTGTGTGTGTGTGTGTGTGTGTGTGTGTGTGTGTGTGTGTGTGCCCTCTGGGTGTCTGTGGCTCTGTGTGTAAAGAGGACCTGGCCATGCCATCGTGGGTGAAGATGTCCCAAGCAGGAGCAGGATGATGAGGGGTTAGATGCCTGGTGGGCAGGTCATGTTTACATCCCAGTGTAATGCTGGCTAAGTGGGATCGGGTGTGGGGTCTACAGCCTTCTGCCCAGGGTTTTTCCTGAGAACCTAAAGGGAGGGGACAATGAACCAGGAGCGGGGAGAACCCTAACAGTAACCACTGACCGTGACCCTGACACTGTGAGCCTGCCCCAAACCCTAACCCGAGCCCTGACCCTGACCCTGACCCTAACCCTGACCGTGATCCTGACCTGAACCCTAAACCTAAACCTAAGCCTGATGCTGACCCTGATCCGGACCCTGAACCTAAACCTAAGTCTGAGATAACCTAACTATGACTCATCCCTAAACAGGACCCTGACCTGACCCTAATCCTAATCCTGACGCTGACCTAACCCTGACCCTAACCCTAACCCTGACCCTGACTGTGTGCCTGACCCTAAACCTAAACCTAAAGGTAACCCTAACACTGACCCTAATATGGACCCTGTACCCAAACCGAACACTGACCCTGACCCTAACACTAACCCCTACCCTAAACCAAACCCTCACCCTGACCTTACCCTGTCTAACCCTAACCCACACGATAACACTACTTCTAACTCTAACCCTAACCCCATCCCCATCCCAAACTTTTCCCCTAAATCTAACTGTGAACCTGAACCGAACATAAAGCAAAGACTGAACCTAAACCTGACCCTGGCCCTGACCTTCACCTGACCCTGACCCTGACCCTAATCCTAACCATGACCTTAACACTGACCACTACATAACCCTGTCCCTGACCCAAATGTGGACTTTAACCAATACCTGATCCTGACGCTAAACCTGACACTGGCCCAAACTTCACCCTGACCCTGACCCAGGCCATGACCATCAACCTAACCCTGACCCTAACAGTGACCCTGATCCAAACCTAACACTAACCCTGAGACTGAATGTGAGCCTGACCCTAACTCTACCCCTAAACGTAACCCTAACCCTGACAGTACCACGGGTCCTCCGCCGATCCTATCGCTGAACCTAACCCTGACACTATACTCTAACCCTACCGCGGATCCTGACCCTAACCAATCTAACCCTAACGCTCAAACTAACTCTAACCCTAACACTAAACCTAAACTTTAACAATAACCCTTACCTTATAACTGACTATGATCATAACCCTAACCCTGAACTTTGCCTCTACCAGACCCTGACCCTAAACCTGACCCTGGCCCTGACCCTAAACCTAACCATGACACTAACACTGACCACTACATAAAAACTTGTCCCTAAACCCAAATGTGGACTTTGAACCAATACCTGATCCTGACCCTAAACCTGACACTGGCTCTAAACTTCACCCTGACCCTGACCCAGGCCATGATCATAAACCTAACCCTGAGCCTAATAGTGATCCCGACCCTGACCTGAACACTAAACCTGAGCCTGGCTGTTAGCCTACCCTACTCTAACCGTAAATGTAACCCTGACCCTGACACTAACGCGGGCCCTACCCCGAATCCTATTGCTGAAACTAACCCTAACACTAACCCCTAACCTACCACGGACCCTGACCCTAACAAGTTCTAACCCTAACCATCAACCTAACGCTAACCCTAACACTAACGCTGAACTTTAACAATAACCCTGACCCTATAGCTGACTATGATCCTAACCCTAACCCTGAACTTTGCCTATACCAGACACTGACCCTAAACCTAACCCTGAAAATTGCGATTAGGGACCCTGATCCTAAACCTGACCCTGGCCCTGACCCTAAACCTAACCATGACCCTAACAATGACCACTACATAACCCTGTCCCTGACCCGAATGTGGACTTAAAACCAATACCTGATCCTGACCGTAAACCTGACACTGACCCTGACCCTGACTCTGACAGTAATGGTAACCCTGACCCTATTGTGAGCCTGACCCTTAACCTAACCATGAACCTAACCCTAACCCTGACCCCTACCCTAACCCTAACACTAACCCTGACCCCAACGATGTCTCACCCTAACCCTAACCCTAAGTCTCTCGCTAACAACCCTAACCCTACCCTACCCTAACCCTAACCCTAACCTTAACTCGGTCTGAACCCATCTCTGTTCCCAGAAGCGGGGACAATAGTTGCATCCAGGACTCCCAGGGGCTGGGATTGGCTGTGTGTGGGGGTCACTGGATGAACAGGGCATGGAGTGGTGGGTGAGCCTTGAGCACCTAGGGGATGGGCACGCTCAGGGTGCTCTGGTGGGAGCAGAAAGTTTGGTAAGGAGCCCCCATTCAATGGTGACCTCACTTCCCTGACGACAGGGCCCAACGGAATTAGAATCCACGTATCCAGGCACCCCATTACAGAGAAAACCCCCCTGCCCAGCTCATTTCTAGGCACATCCTAAAGGAAGTGACATGTTCTTCTGTTGTACTGAAGCCCTGAGGATGCAGGGAGAAGAGAGCTCACCCACCATACACGTCCCCTCACTGGCAGGTCATATCAGGCTTCCCCAACGCCTCAGGCCCTTTGGCAAATAAAATCAAAAGGTGACACCAGGGAGCTCAGAGTCAGAGAGTCCCACACCTTTTAATTGAGCGGTATAGCTCTAAGTCTCCTCCCCATGTGTGTGTGTGTGTGTGTGTGTGTGTGTGTGTGTGTGTGTGTGTGTGTGTGTGTGTGTGTGTGTGTGCCTCTGGGTGTCTGTGGCTCTGTGTGTAAAGAGGACCTGGCCATGCCATCGTGGGTGAAGATGTCCCAAGCAGGAGCAGGATGATGAGGGGTTAGATGCCTGGTGGGCAGGTCATGTTTACATCCCAGTGTAATGCTGGCTAAGTGGGATCGGGTGTGGGGTCTACAGCCTTCTGCCCAGGGTTTTTCCTGAGAACCTAAAGGGAGGGGACAATGAACCAGGAGCGGGGAGAACCCTAACAGTAACCACTGACCGTGACCCTGACACTGTGAGCCTGCCCCAAACCCTAACCCGAGCCCTGACCCTGACCCTGACCCTAACCCTGACCGTGATCCTGACCTGAACCCTAAACCTAAACCTAAGCCTGATGCTGACCCTGATCCGGACCCTGAACCTAAACCTAAGTCTGAGATAACCTAACTATGACTCATCCCTAAACAGGACCCTGACCTGACCCTAATCCTAATCCTGACGCTGACCTAACCCTGACCCTAACCCTAACCCTGACCCTGACTGTGTGCCTGACCCTAAACCTAAACCTAAAGGTAACCCTAACACTGACCCTAATATGGACCCTGTACCCAAACCGAACACTGACCCTGACCCTAACACTAACCCCTACCCTAAACCAAACCCTCACCCTGACCTTACCCTGTCTAACCCTAACCCACACGATAACACTACTTCTAACTCTAACCCTAACCCCATCCCAAACTTTTCCCCTAAATCTAACTGTGAACCTGAACCGAACATAAAGCAAAGACTGAACCTAAACCTGACCCTGGCCCTGACCTTCACCTGACCCTGACCCTGACCCTAATCCTAACCATGACCTTAACACTGACCACTACATAACCCTGTCCCTGACCCAAATGTGGACTTTAACCAATACCTGATCCTGACGCTAAACCTGACACTGGCCCAAACTTCACCCTGACCCTGACCCAGGCCATGACCATCAACCTAACCCTGACCCTAACAGTGACCCTGATCCAAACCTAACACTAACCCTGAGACTGAATGTGAGCCTGACCCTAACTCTACCCCTAAACGTAACCCTAACCCTGACAGTACCACGGGTCCTCCGCCGATCCTATCGCTGAACCTAACCCTGACACTATACTCTAACCCTACCGCGGATCCTGACCCTAACCAATCTAACCCTAACGCTCAAACTAACTCTAACCCTAACACTAAACCTAAACTTTAACAATAACCCTTACCTTATAACTGACTATGATCATAACCCTAACCCTGAACTTTGCCTCTACCAGACCCTGACCCTAAACCTGACCCTGGCCCTGACCCTAAACCTAACCATGACACTAACACTGACCACTACATAAACTTGTCCCTAACCCAAATGTGGACTTTGAACCAATACCTGATCCTGACCCTAAACCTGACACTGGCTCTAAACTTCACCCTGACCCTGACCCAGGCCATGATCATAAACCTAACCCTGAGCCTAATAGTGATCCCGACCCTGACCTGAACACTAAACCTGAGCCTGGCTGTTAGCCTACCCTACTCTAACCGTAAATGTAACCCTGACCCTGACACTAACGCGGGCCCTACCCCGAATCCTATTGCTGAAACTAACCCTAACACTAAACCCCTAACCTACCACGGACCCTGACCCTAACAAGTTCTAACCCTAACCATCAACCTAACGCTAACCCTAACACTAACGCTGAACTTTAACAATAACCCTGACCCTATAGCTGACTATGATCCTAACCCTAACCCTGAACTTTGCCTATACCAGACACTGACCCTAAACCTAACCCTGAAAATTGCGATTAGGGACCCTGATCCTAAACCTGACCCTGGCCCTGACCCTAAACCTAACCATGACCCTAACAATGACCACTACATAACCCTGTCCCTGACCCGAATGTGGACTTAAAACCAATACCTGATCCTGACCGTAAACCTGACACTGACCCTGACCCTGACTCTGACAGTAATGGTAACCCTGACCCTATTGTGAGCCTGACCCTTAACCTAACCATGAACCTAACCCTAACCCTGACCCCTACCCTAACCCTAACACTAACCCTGACCCCAACGATGTCTCACCCTAACCCTAACCCTAAGTCTCTCGCTAACACTAAACCCTAACCCTAACCCCCTAACCCTAACCTTAACTCGGTCTGAACCCATCTCTGTTCCCAGAAGCGGGGACAATAGTTGCATCCAGGACTCCCAGGGGCTGGGATTGGCTGTGTGGGGGTCACTGGATGAACAGGGCATGGAGTGGTGGGTGAGCCTTGAGCACCTAGGGGATGGGCACGCTCAGGGTGCTCTGGTGGGAGCAGAAAGTTTGGTAAGGAGCCCCCATTCAATGGTGACCTCACTTCCCTGACGACAGGGCCCAACGGAATTAGAATCCACGTATCCAGGCACCCCATTACAGAGAAAAAACCCCCCTGCCCAGCTCATTTCTAGGCACATCCTAAAGGAAGTGACATGTTCTTCTGTTGTACTGAAGCCCTGAGGATGCAGGGAGAAGAGAGCTCACCCACCATACACGTCCCCTCACTGGCAGGTCATATCAGGCTTCCCCAACGCCTCAGGCCCTTTGGCAAATAAAATCAAAAGGTGACACCAGGGAGCTCAGAGTCAGAGAGTCCCACACCTTTTAATTGAGCGGTATAGCTCTAAGTCTCCTCCCCATGTGTGTGTGTGTGTGTGTGTGTGTGTGTGTGTGTGTGTGTGTGTGTGTGTGTGTGTGTGTGCCTCTGGGTGTCTGTGGCTCTGTGTGTAAAGAGGGACCTGGCCATGCCATCGTGGGTGAAGATGTCCCAAGCAGGAGCAGGATGATGAGGGGTTAGATGCCTGGTGGGCAGGTCATGTTTACATCCCAGTGTAATGCTGGCTAAGTGGGATCGGGTGTGGGGTCTACAGCCTTCTGCCCAGGGTTTTTCCTGAGAACCTAAAGGGAGGGGACAATGAACCAGGAGCGGGGAGAACCCTAACAGTAACCACTGACCGTGACCCTGACACTGTGAGCCTGCCCCAAACCCTAACCCGAGCCCTGACCCTGACCCCCTGACCCTAACCCTGACCGTGATCCTGACCTGAACCCTAAACCTAAACCTAAGCCTGATGCTGACCCTGATCCGGACCCTGAACCTAAACCTAAGTCTGAGATAACCTAACTATGACTCATCCCTAAACAGGACCCTGACCTGACCCTAATCCTAATCCTGACGCTGACCTAACCCTGACCCTAACCCTAACCCTGACCCTGACTGTGTGCCTGACCCTAAACCTAAACCTAAAGGTAACCCTAACACTGACCCTAATATGGACCCTGTACCCAAACCGAACACTGACCCTGACCCTAACACTAACCCCTACCCTAAACCAAACCCTCACCCTGACCTTACCCTGTCTAACCCTAACCCACACGATAACACTACTTCTAACTCTAACCCTAACCCCATCCCAAACTTTTCCCCTAAATCTAACTGTGAACCTGAACCGAACATAAAGCAAAGACTGAACCTAAACCTGACCCTGGCCCTGACCTTCACCTGACCCTGACCCTGACCCTAATCCTAACCATGACCTTAACACTGACCACTACATAACCCTGTCCCTGACCCCAATGTGGACTTTAACCAATACCTGATCCTGACGCTAAACCTGACACTGGCCCAAACTTCACCCTGACCCTGACCCAGGCCATGACCATCAACCTAACCCTGACCCTAACAGTGACCCTGATCCAAACCTAACACTAACCCTGAGACTGAATGTGAGCCTGACCCTAACTCTACCCCTAAACGTAACCCTAACCCTGACAGTACCACGGGTCCTCCGCCGATCCTATCGCTGAACCTAACCCTGACACTATACTCTAACCCTACCGCGGATCCTGACCCTAACCAATCTAACCCTAACGCTCAAACTAACTCTAACCCTAACACTAAACCTAAACTTTAACAATAACCCTTACCTTATAACTGACTATGATCATAACCCTAACCCTGAACTTTGCCTCTACCAGACCCCTGACCCTAAACCTGACCCTGGCCCTGACCCTAAACCTAACCATGACACTAACACTGACCACTACATAAACTTGTCCCTAACCCAAATGTGGACTTTGAACCAATACCTGATCCTGACCCTAAACCTGACACTGGCTCTAAACTTCACCCTGACCCTGACCCAGGCCATGATCATAAACCTAACCCTGAGCCTAATAGTGATCCCGACCCTGACCTGAACACTAAACCTGAGCCTGGCTGTTAGCCTACCCTACTCTAACCGTAAATGTAACCCTGACCCTGACACTAACGCGGGCCCTACCCCGAATCCTATTGCTGAAACTAACCCTAACACTAACCCCTAACCTACCACGGACCCTGACCCTAACAAGTTCTAACCCTAACCATCAACCTAACGCTAACCCTAACACTAACGCTGAACTTTAACAATAACCCTGACCCTATAGCTGACTATGATCCTAACCCTAACCCTGAACTTTGCCTATACCAGACACTGACCCTAAACCTAACCCTGAAAATTGCGATTAGGGACCCTGATCCTAAACCTGACCCTGGCCCTGACCCTAAACCTAACCATGACCCTAACAATGACCACTACATAACCCTGTCCCTGACCCGAATGTGGACTTAAAACCAATACCTGATCCTGACCGTAAACCTGACACTGACCCTGACCCTGACTCTGACAGTAATGGTAACCCTGACCCTATTGTGAGCCTGACCCTTAACCTAACCATGAACCTAACCCTAACCCTGACCCCTACCCTAAACCCTAACACTAACCCTGACCCCAACGATGTCTCACCCTAACCCTAACCCTAAGTCTCTCGCTAACACTAACCCTAACCCTAACCCTAACCCTAACCCTAACCTTAAAAACTCGGTCTGAACCCATCTCTGTTCCCAGAAGCGGGGACAATAGTTGCATCCAGGACTCCCAGGGGCTGGGATTGGCTGTGTGGGGGTCACTGGATGAACAGGGCATGGAGTGGTGGGTGAGCCTTGAGCACCTAGGGGATGGGCACGCTCAGGGTGCTCTGGTGGGAGCAGAAAGTTTGGTAAGGAGCCCCCATTCAATGGTGACCTCACTTCCCTGACGACAGGGCCCAACGGAATTAGAATCCACGTATCCAGGCACCCCATTACAGAGAAAACCCCCCTGCCCAGCTCATTTCTAGGCACATCCTAAAGGAAGTGACATGTTCTTCTGTTGTACTGAAGCCCTGAGGATGCAGGGAGAAGAGAGCTCACCCACCATACACGTCCCCTCACTGGCAGGTCATATCAGGCTTCCCCAACGCCTCAGGCCCTTTGGCAAATAAAATCAAAAGGTGACACCAGGGAGCTCAGAGTCAGAGAGTCCCACACCTTTTAATTGAGCGGTATAGCTCTAAGTCTCCTCCCCATGTGTGTGTGTGTGTGTGTGTGTGTGTGTGTGTGTGTGTGTGTGTGTGTGTGTGTGTGTGCTCTGGGTGTCTGTGGCTCTGTGTGTAAAGAGGACCTGGCCATGCCATCGTGGGTGAAGATGTCCCAAGCAGGAGCAGGATGATGAGGGGTTAGATGCCTGGTGGGCAGGTCATGTTTACATCCCAGTGTAATGCTGGCTAAGTGGGATCGGGTGTGGGGTCTACAGCCTTCTGCCCAGGGTTTTTTCCTGAGAACCTAAAGGGAGGGGACAATGAACCAGGAGCGGGGAGAACCCTAACAGTAACCACTGACCGTGACCCTGACACTGTGAGCCTGCCCCAAACCCTAACCCGAGCCCTGACCCTGACCCTGACCCTAACCCTGACCGTGATCCTGACCTGAACCCTAAACCTAAACCTAAGCCTGATGCTGACCCTGATCCGGACCCTGAACCTAAACCTAAGTCTGAGATAACCTAACTATGACTCATCCCTAAACAGGACCCTGACCTGACCCTAATCCTAATCCTGACGCTGACCTAACCCTGACCCTAACCCTAACCCTGACCCTGACTGTGTGCCTGACCCTAAACCTAAACCTAAAGGTAACCCTAACACTGACCCTAATATGGACCCTGTACCCAAACCGAACACTGACCCTGACCCTAACACTAACCCCTACCCTAAACCAAAACCCTCACCCTGACCTTACCCTGTCTAACCCTAACCCACACGATAACACTACTTCTAACTCTAACCCTAACCCCCCATCCCAAACTTTTCCCCTAAATCTAACTGTGAACCTGAACCGAACATAAAGCAAAGACTGAACCTAAACCTGACCCTGGCCCTGACCTTCACCTGACCCTGACCCTGACCCTAATCCTAACCATGACCTTAACACTGACCACTACATAACCCTGTCCCTGACCCAAATGTGGACTTTAACCAATACCTGATCCTGACGCTAAACCTGACACTGGCCCAAACTTCACCCTGACCCTGACCCAGGCCATGACCATCAACCTAACCCTGACCCTAACAGTGACCCTGATCCAAACCTAACACTAACCCTGAGACTGAATGTGAGCCTGACCCTAACTCTAACTCTACTACCCCTAAACGTAACCCTAACCCTGACAGTACCACGGGTCCTCCGCCGATCCTATCGCTGAACCTAACCTGACTGACTATACTCTAACCCTACCGCGGATCCTGACCCTAACCAATCTAACCCTAACGCTCAAACTAACTCTAACCCTAACACTAAACCTAAACTTTAACAATAACCCTTACCTTATAACTGACTATGATCATAACCCTAACCCTGAACTTTGCCTCTACCAGACCCTGACCCTAAACCTGACCCTGGCCCTGACCCTAAACCTAACCATGACACTAACACTGACCACTACATAAACTTGTCCCTAACCCAAATGTGGACTTTGAACCAATACCTGATCCTGACCCTAAACCTGACACTGGCTCTAAACTTCACCCTGACCCTGACCCAGGCCATGATCATAAACCTAACCCTGAGCCTAATAGTGATCCCGACCCTGACCTGAACACTAAACCTGAGCCTGGCTGTTAGCCTACCCTACTCTAACCGTAAATGTAACCCTGACCCTGACACTAACGCGGGCCCTACCCCGAATCCTATTGCTGAAACTAACCCTAACACTAACCCCCCTAACCTACCACGGACCCTGACCCTAACAAGTTCTAACCCTAACCATCAACCTAACGCTAACCCTAACACTAACGCTGAACTTTAACAATAACCCTGACCCTATAGCTGACTATGATCCTAACCCTAACCCTGAACTTTGCCTATACCAGACACTGACCCTAAACCTAACCCTGAAAATTGCGATTAGGGACCCTGATCCTAAACCTGACCCTGGCCCTGACCCTAAACCTAACCATGACCCTAACAATGACCACTACATAACCCTGTCCCTGACCCGAATGTGGACTTAAAACCAATACCTGATCCTGACCGTAAACCTGACACTGACCCTGACCCTGACTCTGACAGTAATGGTAACCCTGACCCTATTGTGAGCCTGACCCTTAACCTAACCATGAACCTAACCCTAACCCTGACCCCTACCCTAACCCTAACACTAACCCCCTGACCCCAACGATGTCTCACCCTAACCCTAACCCTAAGTCTCTCGCTAACACTAACCCTAACCCTAACCCTAACCCTAACCTTAACTCGGTCTGAACCCATCTCTGTTCCCAGAAGCGGGGACAATAGTTGCATCCAGGACTCCCAGGGGCTGGGATTGGCTGTGTGGGGGTCACTGGATGAACAGGGCATGGAGTGGTGGGTGAGCCTTGAGCACCTAGGGGATGGGCACGCTCAGGGTGCTCTGGTGGGAGCAGAAAGTTTGGTAAGGAGCCCCCATTCAATGGTGACCTCACTTCCCTGACGACAGGGCCCAACGGAATTAGAATCCACGTATCCAGGCACCCCATTACAGAGAAAACCCCCCTGCCCAGCTCATTTCTAGGCACATCCTAAAGGAAGTGACATGTTCTTCTGTTGTACTGAAGCCCTGAGGATGCAGGGAGAAGAGAGCTCACCCACCATACACGTCCCCTCACTGGCAGGTCATATCAGGCTTCCCCAACGCCTCAGGCCCTTTGGCAAATAAAATCAAAAGGTGACACCAGGGAGCTCAGAGTCAGAGAGTCCCACACCTTTTAATTGAGCGGTATAGCTCTAAGTCTCCTCCCCATGTGTGTGTGTGTGTGTGTGTGTGTGTGTGTGTGTGTGTGTGTGTGTGTGTGTGTGTGTGTGTGTGTGCCTCTGGGTGTCTGTGGCTCTGTGTGTAAAGAGGACCTGGCCATGCCATCGTGGGTGAAGATGTCCCAAGCAGGAGCAGGATGATGAGGGGTTAGATGCCTGGTGGGCAGGTCATGTTTACATCCCAGTGTAATGCTGGCTAAGTGGGATCGGGTGTGGGGTCTACAGCCTTCTGCCCAGGGTTTTTCCTGAGAACCTAAAGGGAGGGGACAATGAACCAGGAGCGGGGAGAACCCTAACAGTAACCACTGACCGTGACCCTGACACTGTGAGCCTGCCCCAAACCCTAACCCGAGCCCTGACCCTGACCCTGACCCTAACCCTGACCGTGATCCTGACCTGAACCCTAAACCTAAACCTAAGCCTGATGCTGACCCTGATCCGGACCCTGAACCTAAACCTAAGTCTGAGATAACCTAACTATGACTCATCCCTAAACAGGACCCTGACCTGACCCTAATCCTAATCCTGACGCTGACCTAACCCTGACCCTAACCCTAACCCTAACCCTGACCCTGACTGTGTGCCTGACCCTAAACCTAAACCTAAAGGTAACCCTAACACTGACCCTAATATGGACCCTGTACCCAAACCGAACACTGACCCTGACCCTAACACTAACCCCTACCCTAAACCAAACCCTCACCCTGACCTTACCCTGTCTAACCCTAACCCACACGATAACACTACTTCTAACTCTAACCCTAACCCCATCCCAAACTTTTCCCCTAAATCTAACTGTGAACCTGAACCGAACATAAAGCAAAGACTGAACCTAAACCTGACCCTGGCCCTGACCTTCACCTGACCCTGACCCTGACCCTAATCCTAACCATGACCTTAACACTGACCACTACATAACCCTGTCCCTGACCCAAATGTGGACTTTAACCAATACCTGATCCTGACGCTAAACCTGACACTGGCCCAAACTTCACCCTGACCCTGACCCAGGCCATGACCATCAACCTAACCCTGACCCTAACAGTGACCCTGATCCAAACCTAACACTAACCCTGAGACTGAATGTGAGCCTGACCCTAACTCTACCCCTAAACGTAACCCTAACCCTGACAGTACCACGGGTCCTCCGCCGATCCTATCGCTGAACCTAACCCTGACACTATACTCTAACCCTACCGCGGATCCTGACCCTAACCAATCTAACCCTAACGCTCAAACTAACTCTAACCCTAACACTAAACCTAAACTTTAACAATAACCCTTACCTTATAACTGACTATGATCATAACCCTAACCCTGAACTTTGCCTCTACCAGACCCTGACCCTAAACCTGACCCTGGCCCTGACCCTAAACCTAACCATGACACTAACACTGACCACTACATAAACTTGTCCCTAACCCAAATGTGGACTTTGAACCAATACCTGATCCTGACCCTAAACCTGACACTGGCTCTAAACTTCACCCTGACCCTGACCCAGGCCATGATCATAAACCTAACCCTGAGCCTAATAGTGATCCCGACCCTGACCTGAACACTAAACCTGAGCCTGGCTGTTAGCCTACCCTACTCTAACCGTAAATGTAACCCTGACCCTGACACTAACGCGGGCCCTACCCCGAATCCTATTGCTGAAACTAACCCTAACACTAACCCCTAACCTACCACGGACCCTGACCCTAACAAGTTCTAACCCTAACCATCAACCTAACGCTAACCCTAAACACTAACGCTGAACTTTAACAATAACCCTGACCCTATAGCTGACTATGATCCTAACCCTAACCCTGAACTTTGCCTATACCAGACACTGACCCTAAACCTAACCCTGAAAATTGCGATTAGGGACCCTGATCCTAAACCTGACCCTGGCCCTGACCCTAAACCTAACCATGACCCTAACAATGACCACTACATAACCCTGTCCCTGACCCGAATGTGGACTTAAAACCAATACCTGATCCTGACCGTAAACCTGACACTGACCCTGACCCTGACTCTGACAGTAATGGTAACCCTGACCCTATTGTGAGCCTGACCCTTAACCTAACCATGAACCTAACCCTAACCCTGACCCCTACCCTAACCCTAACCCTACACTAACCCTGACCCCAACGATGTCTCACCCTAACCCTAACCCTAAGTCTCTCGCTAACACTAACCCTAACCCTAACCCTAACCCTAACCCTAACCTTAACTCGGTCTGAACCCATCTCTGTTCCCAGAAGCGGGGACAATAGTTGCATCCAGGACTCCCAGGGGCTGGGATTGGCTGTGTGGGGGTCACTGGATGAACAGGGCATGGAGTGGTGGGTGAGCCTTGAGCACCTAGGGGATGGGCACGCTCAGGGTGCTCTGGTGGGAGCAGAAAGTTTGGTAAGGAGCCCCCATTCAATGGTGACCTCACTTCCCTGACGACAGGGCCCAACGGAATTAGAATCCACGTATCCAGGCACCCCATTACAGAGAAAACCCCCCTGCCCAGCTCATTTCTAGGCACATCCTAAAGGAAGTGACATGTTCTTCTGTTGTACTGAAGCCCTGAGGATGCAGGGAGAAGAGAGCTCACCCACCATACACGTCCCCTCACTGGCAGGTCATATCAGGCTTCCCCAACGCCTCAGGCCCTTTGGCAAATAAAATCAAAAGGTGACACCAGGGAGCTCAGAGTCAGAGAGTCCCACACCTTTTAATTGAGCGGTATAGCTCTAAGTCTCCTCCCCATGTGTGTGTGTGTGTGTGTGTGTGTGTGTGTGTGTGTGTGTGTGTGTGTGTGTGTGTGTGTGCCTCTGGGTGTCTGTGGCTCTGTGTGTAAAGAGGACCTGGCCATGCCATCGTGGGTGAAGATGTCCCAAGCAGGAGCAGGATGATGAGGGGTTAGATGCCTGGTGGGCAGGTCATGTTTTTACTCCCAGTGTAATGCTGGCTAAGTGGGATCGGGTGTGGGGTCTACAGCCTTCTGCCCAGGGTTTTTCCTGAGAACCTAAAGGGAGGGGACAATGAACCAGGAGCGGGGAGAACCCTAACAGTAACCACTGACCGTGACCCTGACACTGTGAGCCTGCCCCAAACCCTAACCCGAGCCCTGACCCTGACCCTGACCCTAACCCTGACCGTGATCCTGACCTGAACCCTAAACCTAAACCTAAGCCTGATGCTGACCCTGATCCGGACCCTGAACCTAAACCTAAGTCTGAGATAACCTAACTATGACTCATCCCTAAACAGGACCCTGACCTGACCCTAATCCTAATCCTGACGCTGACCTAACCCTGACCCTAACCCTAACCCTGACCCTGACTGTGTGCCTGACCCTAAACCTAAACCTAAAGGTAACCCTAACACTGACCCTAATATGGACCCTGTACCCAAACCGAACACTGACCCTGACCCTAACACTAACCCCTCCCTAAACCAAACCCTCACCCTGACCTTACCCTGTCTAACCCTAACCCACACGATAACACTACTTCTAACTCTAACCCTAACCCCATCCCAAACTTTTCCCCTAAATCTAACTGTGAACCTGAACCGAACATAAAGCAAAGACTGAACCTAAACCTGACCCTGGCCCTGACCTTCACCTGACCCTGACCCCCTGACCCTAATCCTAACCATGACCTTAACACTGACCACTACATAACCCTGTCCCTGACCCAAATGTGGACTTTAACCAATACCTGATCCTGACGCTAAACCTGACACTGGCCCAAACTTCACCCTGACCCTGACCCAGGCCATGACCATCAACCTAACCCTGACCCTAACAGTGACCCTGATCCAAACCAAACCTAACACTAACCCTGAGACTGAATGTGAGCCTGACCCTAACTCTACCCCTAAACGTAACCCTAACCCTGACAGTACCACGGGTCCTCCGCCGATCCTATCGCTGAACCTAACCCTGACACTATACTCTAACCCTACCGCGGATCCTGACCCTAACCAATCTAACCCTAACGCTCAAACTAACTCTAACCCTAACACTAAACCTAAACTTTAACAATAACCCTTACCTTATAACTGACTATGATCATAACCCTAACCCTGAACTTTGCCTCTACCAGACCCTGACCCTAAACCTGACCCTGGCCCTGACCCTAAACCTAACCATGACACTAACACTGACCACTACATAAACTTGTCCCTAACCCAAATGTGGACTTTGAACCAATACCTGATCCTGACCCTAAACCTGACACTGGCTCTAAACTTCACCCTGACCCTGACCCAGGCCATGATCATAAACCTAACCCTGAGCCTAATAGTGATCCCGACCCTGACCTGAACACTAAACCTGAGCCTGGCTGTTAGCCTACCCTACTCTAACCGTAAATGTAACCCTGACCCTGACACTAACGCGGGCCCCGAATCCTATTGCTGAAACTAACCCTAACACTAACCCCTAACCTACCACGGACCCTGACCCTAACAAGTTCTAACCCTAACCATCAACCTAACGCTAACCCTAACACTAACGCTGAACTTTAACAATAAGCCTGACCCTATAGTTGACTATGATCCTAACCCTAACCCTGAACTTTGCCTATACCAGACACTGACCCTAAACCTAACCCTGAAAATTGCGATTAGGGACCCTGATCCTAAACCTGACCCTGGCCCTGACCCTAAACCTAACCATGACCCTAACAATGACCACTACATAACCCTGTCCCTGACCCGAATGTGGACTTAAAACCAATACCTGATCCTGACCGTAAACCTGACACTGACCCTGACCCTGACTCTGACAGTAATGGTAACCCTGACCCTATTGTGAGCCTGACCCTTAACCTAACCATGAACCTAACCCTAACCCTGACCCCTACCCTAACCCTAACCCTAACACTAACCCTGACCCCAACGATGTCTCACACTAACCCTAACCCTAAGTCTCTCGCTAACACTAACCCTAACCCTAACCCTAACCCTAACCTTAACTCGGTCTGAACCCATCTCTGTTCCCAGAAGCGGGGACAATAGTTGCATCCAGGACTCCCAGGGGCTGGGATTGGCTGTGTGGGGGTCACTGGATGAACAGGGCATGGAGTGGTGGGTGAGCCTTGAGCAGCTAGGGGATGGGCACGCTCAGGGTGCTCTGGTGGGAGCAGAAAGTTTGGTAAGGAGCCCCCATTCAATGGTGACCTCACTTCCCT
This sequence comes from Mustela putorius furo, assembly GCF_011764305.1. Lineage (NCBI taxonomy): Eukaryota > Metazoa > Chordata > Mammalia > Carnivora > Mustelidae > Mustela > Mustela putorius. The sequence goes on along the minus strand of NW_025421541.1, from coordinate 579,595 downwards.
GACGACAGGGCCCAACGGAATTAGAATCCACGTATCCAGGCACCCCATTACAGAGAAAACCCCCCCCTGCCCAGCTCATTTCTAGGCACATCCTAAAGGAAGTGACATGTTCTTCTGTTGTACTGAAGCCCTGAGGATGCAGGGAGAAGAGAGCTCACCCACCATACACGTCCCCTCACTGGCAGGTCATATCAGGCTTCCCCAACGCCTCAGGCCCTTTGGCAAATAAAATCAAAAGGTGACACCAGGGAGCTCAGAGTCAGAGAGTCCCACACCTTTTAATTGAGCGGTATAGCTCTAAGTCTCCTCCCCATGTGTGTGTGTGTGTGTGTGTGTGTGTGTGTGTGTGTGTGTGTGTGTGTGTGTGTGTGTGTCTGGGTGTCTGTGGCTCTGTGTGTAAAGAGGACCTGGCCATGCCATCGTGGGTGAAGATGTCCCAAGCAGGAGCAGGATGATGAGGGGTTAGATGCCTGGTGGGCAGGTCATGTTTACATCCCAGTGTAATGCTGGCTAAGTGGGATCGGGTGTGGGGTCTACAGCCTTCTGCCCAGGGTTTTTCCTGAGAACCTAAAGGGAGGGGACAATGAACCAGGAGCGGGGAGAACCCTAACAGTAACCACTGACCGTGACCCTGACACTGTGAGCCTGCCCCAAACCCTAACCCGAGCCCTGACCCTGACCCTGACCCTAACCCTGACCGTGATCCTGACCTGAACCCTAAACCTAAACCTAAGCCTGATGCTGACCCTGATCCGGACCCTGAACCTAAACCTAAGTCTGAGATAACCTAACTATGACTCATCCCTAAACAGGACCCTGACCTGACCCTAATCCTAATCCTGACGCTGACCTAACCCTGACCCTAACCCTAACCCTGACCCTGACTGTGTGCCTGACCCTAAACCTAAACCTAAAGGTAACCCTAACACTGACCCTAATATGGACCCTGTACCCAAACCGAACACTGACCCTGACCCTAACACTAACCCCTACCCTAAACCAAACCCTCACCCTGACCTTACCCTGTCTAACCCTAACCCACACGATAACACTACTTCTAACTCTAACCCTAACCCCATCCCAAACTTTTCCCCTAAATCTAACTGTGAACCTGAACCGAACATAAAGCAAAGACTGAACCTAAACCTGACCCTGGCCCTGACCTTCACCTGACCCTGACCCTGACCCTAATCCTAACCATGACCTTAACACTGACCACTACATAACCCTGTCCCTGAAACCCAAATGTGGACTTTAACCAATACCTGATCCTGACGCTAAACCTGACACTGGCCCAAACTTCACCCTGACCCTGACCCAGGCCATGACCATCAACCTAACCCTGACCCTAACAGTGACCCTGATCCAAACCTAACACTAACCCTGAGACTGAATGTGAGCCTGACCCTAACTCTACCCCTAAACGTAACCTAACCCTGACACTACCACGGGTCCTCCGCTGATCCTATCGCTGAACCTAACCCTAACACTATACTCTAACCCTTCCTCGAACCCTGACTCTAAACATGTCTAACCCTAACCATCAACCTAACTCTAACCCTAACACTAACCCTAAACTTTAACAGTAACCCCCTTACCCTATACCTGCCTATGATCATAACCCTAACCCTGAACTTTGCCTCTACCAGACCCTGACCCTAAACCTGACCCTGGCCCTGACCCTAAACCTAACCATGACACTAACACTGAGCACCACATAACCTTGTCCCTAACCCAAATGTGGACTTTGAACCAATACCTGATCCTGACCCTAAACCTGACACTGGCTCTAAACTTCACCCTGACCCTGACCCAGGCCATGATCATAAACCTAACCCTGAGCCTAATAGTGATCCCGACCCTGACCTGAACACTAAACCTGAGCCTGGCTGTTAGCCTACCCTACTCTAACCGTAAATGTAACCCTGACCCTGACACTAACGCGGGCCCTACCCCGAATCCTATTGCTGAAACTAACCCTAACACTAACCCCTAACCTACCACGGACCCTGACCCTAACAAGTTCTAACCCTGACCATCAACCTAACGCTAACCCTAACACTAACGCTGAACTTTAACAATAACCCTGACCCTATAGCTGACTATGATCCTAACCCTAACCCTGAACTTTGCCTATACCAGACACTGACCCTAAACCTAACCCTGAAAAATTGCTATTAGGGACCCTGATTCTAAACCTGACCATGGCCCTGACCCTAAACCTAACCATGACAGTAACCTGACTACTGCATAACCTTGTCCAAACCCAAATGTGGACTTTGAACCAATACCTGATCCAGACCCTAAACCTGACACTGCCCTAAACTATACCCTGACCCTGACGCAGGCCATGACCATAAACCTAAACCTGACCCTAACACTGACCCTAACCCCCTGACCCTAACACTAACCCTGACACTGAATGTGAGCCTGACCCTAACTCTACCCCTAAACGTAACCCTGACCCTGACACTAACACATGCCTCCCTCCGCGAATCCTATCGCTGAAACTAACCCTAACACTAAACCCTAACCCTACCACGGACCCTGACCCTAACGAGGGCTAACCCTAACCCTCGACCTAACTCTAACCCTAAACCTAACCCTAAACATAAACAATAACCCGGACCCTATGCCTGATTATGATCATTACCCTTACCCGGAACTTTGCATATAGCAGTCCCTGACCCTAAATCTGACCCTGGCCCAGACTCTAAACAGAACCATGACCCTAAAAATGACCACTAAATAATCCTGTCCCTGACCCGAATGTGGACTTTAAACCAATACCTGAACCTGACCATAAACCTGACACTGGCCCTAGACTTCACCATGACCCTGACCCAGGCAAAGACTATAAACCTAACCCTGACTCTAACAGTGATGCAGACCCTGACCCTAACACTAACCCTGACATTGAATGGGAGCCTGACCCTAACTCTAACCCTAAACGTAACCCGCACCCTGACACTAACACGGGCCCTGACCCGAAACCTAACGCTGAACCTAACCCTAAAACTAACCCCTAACATTATGCCTGACACTGACCCAAACCCGGTCTAACCCTAACGCTCAACCTAGCTCTAACCCTAACCCTAAACCCACTTTAACAATTATCCTAACCCTCTCCCTGAACCTGATCATAACCCTAACTCTGAACATTGCCTATGTCAGAACTTAACCTTAAAACTGACCCTGGCCTTGACCTGATCTCTGACCCTAACCCTGACTGTAAACCTAACTCTGACCCAATCCGTGATCCTGAACAGAATCGTCACCCTAAATCTCACCCTGATCCTGAACCTACTCATAAAACAGAACCTAAACATAAAGCTGACCTTACCATAACCATAAACCTAATCCTGACCCTGACCCTAACCCTGACACTAAACCTGTCCCAAACCTAACCCTGATCCTGACATGAACCTTGCCCCCAAACAAAAACTTGACCATGATCCTGAACCTGACCCTTAACTTAACCGTCACCCTAACACTGACCCTGACCCTGACTCGGACCATAACAGTAATCCTGACCCTACTGTGAGCCTGACCCTAAACCTAACCATGATCCTAACCCTGACCCTGACCCTAACCCTAACCCTAATGCTAACCCCTGACCCCAACGATGTCTCACCCTAACCCTAACCCTAAGTCTCTCGCTAACACTAACACTAACCCTAACCCTAACCCTAACCCTAACCCTAACTCGGTCTGAACCCATCTCTGTTCCCAGAAGTGGGGACAACAGTTGCATCCAGGACTCCCAGGGGCTGGGATTGGCTGTGTGGGGGTCACTGGATGAACAGGGCATGGGGTGGGTGGGTGAGCCTTGAGCAGCTAGTGGATGGGCACGCTCAGGGTGCTCTGGTGGGAGCAGAAAGTTTGGTAAGGAGCCCCCATTCAATGGTGACCTCACTTCCCTGACGACAGAGCCCAACGGAATTAGAATCCACGTATCCAGGCACCCCATTACAGAGAAAACCCCCCTGCCCAGCTCATTTCTAGGCACATCCTAAAGGAAGCGACATGTTCTTCTGCTGTACTGAAGCCCTGAGGATGCAGGGAGAAGAGAGATCACCCGCCATACACATCCCCCTCACTGGCAGGTCATATCAGGCTTCCCCAAAACCTAAGGCCCTTTGGCAAATAAAATCAAAAGGTGACAGCAGGGGGCTCCGAGTCAGAGATTCCCACACCTTTTGATCGAGCGGTATAGCTCTAAGTCTCCTCCCCGTGTGTGTGTGTGTGTGTGTGTGTGTGTGTGTGTGTGTAGAGAGGACCTGGGCATGCCATCGTGGGTGGAGATGTCCCAAGCAGGAGCAGGCTAAAGAGGGGTTAGATGCCTGGTGGGCAGGTCATGTTTACATCCCAGTGTAATGCTGGCTAAGTGGGATCGGGTGTGGGGTCTACAGCCTTCTGCCCAGGGTTTATCCTGAGAACCTAAAGGGAGGGGACAATGAACCAGGAGCGGGGCGAACCCTAACAGTAACCACTGACCCTGACCCTGATCCTGACACTGTGAGCCTGCCCCAAACCCTAACCCGAACCCTGACCCTGACCCTGAACCTAACCCTGACCGTGATCCCGACCTGAACCCTAAACCTAAACGTAAGACTGACGCTGACCCTGATCCGGACCGTGAACCTAAAACCTAAGTCTGAGATAACCTAACTATGACTCATCCCTAAACGTGACCCTACCTGAACCTAATCCTAATCCTGACGCTGATCTAACCCTGACCCTAACCCTAACCCTGTCCGTGACCGTGTGCGTGACCCTAAACCTAACCCTAAAGGTAACCCTAACCCTGACCCTAATACGGACCCTCAAACCAAACCGAACGTTGACCCTGACAATAACACTAATCCCTACCCTAAACCAAACCCGAACGCTGACCTTACGCTGTCTAACCCTAACCCTCACCATACCACTACTTCGAACTCTAACCGTAACCCCATCCCCAAACTTATCCCCTAAATCTAAATGTGACCATGAACCGAACATAAAGCAAAGCCTGAACCTAAACCTAACCCTGACCCTGACCTTCACATGAAACTGACCCTGACCCTAATCCTAACCATGACCCTAACACTGACCACTACACAACCCTGTCCCTGACCCGAATGTGGACTTTAAACCAATACATGATCCTGAAGCCAAACCTGACACTGGGCCTAAACTTCACCCTGAACCTGACCCAGACAATGACAATCAACCTATCCCTGACCCTAACAGTGACCCCGAACCCAGACCCGAACACTAAACCACACCCTGACAGTGAGCCTGACCCTTACTGTAACCCTAAACTTAACCCTGACCCTGACACTAACAAGGGCCATACCCTGAAACCTAACGCTGAACCTAACCCTAAAACTAACCCCTAACATTATCCCTGAAACTGACACTAACCTGTTCTAACCCTAACCCTCAACCTACCTCGAACCCTAACCCTAACCCCACTTTAACAATTATCCTAACCCTCTCCCTGAACCTGATCATAACCCTAACTCTGAACATTGCCTATGTCAGAACTTAACCTTAAAACTGACCCTGGCCTTGACCTTATCTCTGACCCTAACCCTGACTGTAAACCTAACTCTGACCCAATCCGTGATCCTGAACAGAATCGTCACCCTAAATCTCACCCTGATCCTGAACCTACTCATAAAACAGAACCTAAACATAAAGCTGACCTTACCATAACCATAAACCTAATCCTGACCCCTGACCCTAACCCTGACACTAACCTGTCCCAAACCTAACCCTGATCCTGACATGAACCTTGCCCCCAAACAAAAACTTGACCATGATCCTGAACCTGACCCTTAACTTAACCGTCACCCTAACACTGACCCTGACCCTGACTCGGACCATAACAGTAATCCTGACCCTACGGTGAGCCTGACCCTAAACCTAACCATGATCCTAACCCTGACCCTTACCCTAACCCTAATGCTAACCCTGACCCCAACGATGTCTCACCCTAACCCTAACCCCTAAGTCTCTCGCTAACACTAACACTAACCCTAACCCTAACCCTAACCCTAACTCGGTCTGAACCCATCTCTGTTCCCAGAAGTGGGGGACAACAGTTGCATCCAGGACTCCCAGGGGCTGGGATTGGCTGTGTGGGGGTCACTGGATGAACAGGGCATGGGGTGGTGGGTGAGCCTTGAGCAGCTAGTGGATGGGCACGCTCAGGGTGCTCTGGTGGGAGCAGAAAGTTTGGTAAGGAGCCCCCATTCAATGGTGACCTCACTTCCCTGACGACAGAGCCCAACGGAATTAGAATCCACGTATCCAGGCACCCCATTACAGAGAAAACCCCCCTGCCCAGCTCATGTCTAGGCACATCCTAAAGGAAGCGACATGTTCTTCTGCTGTACTGAAGCCCTGAGGATGCAGGGAGAAGAGAGATCACCCGCCATACACATCCCCTCACTGGCAGGTCATATCAGGCTTCCCCAAAACCTAAGGCCCTTTGGCAAATAAAATCAAAAGGTGACAGCAGGGGGCTCCGAGTCAGAGATTCCCACACCTTTTTGATCGAGCGGTATAGCTCTAAGTCTCCTCCCCGTGTGTGTGTGTGTGTGTGTGTGTGTGTGTGTGTGTGTAGAGAGGACCTGGGCATGCCATCGTGGGTGGAGATGTCCCAAGCAGGAGCAGGCTAAAGAGGGGTTAGATGCCTGGTGGGCAGGTCATGTTTACATCCCAGTGTAATGCTGGCTAAGTGGGATCGGGTGTGGGGTCTACAGCCTTCTGCCCAGGGTTTATCCTGAGAACCTAAAGGGAGGGGACAATGAACCAGGAGCGGGGCGAACCCTAACAGTAACCACTGACCCTGACCCTGATCCTGACACTGTGAGCCTGCCCCCAAACCCTAACCCGAACCCTGACCCTGACCCTGAACCTAACCCTGACCGTGATCCCGACCTGAACCCTAAACCTAAACGTAAGACTGACGCTGACCCTGATCCGGACCGTGAACCTAAACCTAAGTCTGAGATAACCTAACTATGACTCATCCCTAAACGTGACCCTACCTGAACCTAATCCTAATCCTGACGCTGATCTAACCCTGACCCTAACCCTAACCCTGTCCGTGACCGTGTGCGTGACCCTAAACCTAACCCTAAAGGTAACCCTAACCCTGACCCTAATACGGACCCTCAAACCAAACCGAACGTTGACCCTGACAATAACACTAATCCCTACCCTAAACCAAACCCGAACGCTGACCTTACGCTGTCTAACCCTAACCCTCACCATACCACTACTTCGAACTCTAACCGTAACCCCATCCCAAAACTTATCCCCTAAATCTAAATGTGACCATGAACCGAACATAAAGCAAAGCCTGAACCTAAACCTAACCCTGACCCTGACCTTCACATGAAACTGACCCTGACCCTAATCCTAACCATGACCCTAACACTGACCACTACACAACCCCTGTCCCTGACCCGAATGTGGACTTTAAACCAATACATGATCCTGAAGCCAAACCTGACACTGGGCCTAAACTTCACCCTGAACCTGACCCAGACAATGACAATCAACCTATCCCTGACCCTAACAGTGACCCCGACCCAGACCCGAACACTAAACCACACCCTGACAGTGAGCCTGACCCTTACTGTAACCCTAAACTTAACCCTGACCCTGACACTAACAAGGGCCATACCCTGAAACCTAACGCTGAACCTAACCCTAAAACTAACCCCTAACATTATCCCTGAAACTGACACTAACCTGTTCTAACCCTAACCCTCAACCTACCTCGAACCCTAACCCTAACCCCACTTTAACAATTATCCTAACCCTCTCCCTGAACCTGATCATAACCCTAACTCTGAACATTGCCTATGTCAGAACTTAACCTTAAAACTGACCCTGGCCTTGACCTTATCTCTGACCCTAACCCTGACTGTAAACCTAACTCTGACCCAATCCGTGATCCTGAACAGAATCGTCACCCTAAATCTCACCCTGATCCTGAACCTACTCATAAAACAGAACCTAAACATAAAGCTGACCTTACCATAACCATAAACCTAATCCTGACCCTGACCCTAACCCTGACACTAAACCTGTCCCAAACCTAACCCTGATCCTGACATGAACCTTGCCCCCAAACAAAAAACTTGACCATGATCCTGAACCTGACCCTTAACTTAACCGTCACCCTAACACTGACCCTGACCCTGACTCGGACCATAACAGTAATCCTGACCCTACGGTGAGCCTGACCCTAAACCTAACCATGATCCTAACCCTGACCCTTACCCTAACCCTAATGCTAACCCTGACCCCAACGATGTCTCACCCTAACCCTAACCCTAAGTCTCTCGCTAACACTAACACTAACCCTAACCCTAACCCTAACCCTAACTCGGTCTGAACCCATCTCTGTTCCCAGAAGTGGGGACAACAGTTGCATCCAGGACTCCCAGGGGCTGGGATTGGCTGTGTGGGGGTCACTGGATGAACAGGGCATGGGGTGGTGGTGAGCCTTGAGCAGCTAGTGGATGGGCACGCTCAGGGTGCTCTGGTGGGAGCAGAAAGTTTGGTAAGGAGCCCCCATTCAATGGTGACCTCACTTCCCTGACGACAGAGCCCAACGGAATTAGAATCCACGTATCCAGGCACCCCATTACAGAGAAAACCCCCCCTGCCCAGCTCATGTCTAGGCACATCCTAAAGGAAGCGACATGTTCTTCTGCTGTACTGAAGCCCTGAGGATGCAGGGAGAAGAGAGATCACCCGCCATACACATCCCCTCACTGGCAGGTCATATCAGGCTTCCCCAAAACCTAAGCCCTTTGGCAAATAAAATCAAAAGGTGACAGCAGGGGGCTCCGAGTCAGAGATTCCCACACCTTTTGATCGAGCGGTATAGCTCTAAGTCTCCTCCCCGTGTGTGTGTGTGTGTGTGTGTGTGTGTGTGTGTGTGTAGAGAGGACCTGGGCATGCCATCGTGGGTGGAGATGTCCCAAGCAGGAGCAGGCTAAAGAGGGGTTAGATGCCTGGTGGGCAGGTCATGTTTACATCCCAGTGTAATGCTGGCTAAGTGGGATCGGGTGTGGGGTCTACAGCCTTCTGCCCAGGGTTTATCCTGAGAACCTAAAGGGAGGGGACAATGAACCAGGAGCGGGGCGAACCCTAACAGTAACCACTGACCCTGACCCTGATCCTGACACTGTGAGCCTGCCCCAAACCCTAACCCGAACCCTGACCCTGACCCTGAACCTAACCCTGACCGTGATCCCGACCTGAACCCTAAACCTAAACGTAAGACTGACGCTGACCCTGATCCGGACCGTGAACCTAAACCTAAGTCTGAGATAACCTAACTATGACTCATCCCTAAACGTGACCCTACCTGAACCTAATCCTAATCCTGACGCTGATCTAACCCTGACCCTAACCCTAACCCTGTCCGTGACCGTGTGCGTGACCCTAAACCTAACCCTAAAGGTAACCCTAACCCTGACCCTAATACGGACCCTCAAACCAAACCGAACGTTGACCCTGACAATAACACTAATCCCTACCCTAAACCAAACCCGAACGCTGACCTTACGCTGTCTAACCCTAACCCTCACCATACCACTACTTCGAACTCTAACCGTAACCCCATCCCAAACTTATCCCCTAAATCTAAATGTGACCATGAACCGAACATAAAGCAAAGCCTGAACCTAAACCTAACCCTGACCCTGACCTTCACATGAAAACTGACCCTGACCCTAATCCTAACCATGACCCTAACACTGACCACTACACAACCCTGTCCCTGACCCGAATGTGGACTTTAAACCAATACATGATCCTGAAGCCAAACCTGACACTGGGCCTAAACTTCACCCTGAACCTGACCCAGACAATGACAATCAACCTATCCCTGACCCTAACAGTGACCCCGACCCAGACCCGAACACTAAACCACACCCCTGACAGTGAGCCTGACCCTTACTGTAACCCTAAACTTAACCCTGACCCTGACACTAACAAGGGCCATACCCTGAAACCTAACGCTGAACCTAACCCTAAAACTAACCCCTAACATTATCCCTGAAACTGACACTAACCTGTTCTAACCCTAACCCTCAACCTACCTACTACCTCGAACCCTAACCCTAACCCCACTTTAACAATTATCCTAACCCTCTCCCTGAACCTGATCATAACCCTAACTCTGAACATTGCCTATGTCAGAACTTAACCTTAAAACTGACCCTGGCCTTGACATTATCTCTGACCCTAACCCTGACTGTAAACCTAACTCTGACCCAATCCGTGATCCTGAACAGAATCGTCACCCTAAATCTCACCCTGATCCTGAACCTACTCATAAAACAGAACCTAAACATAAAGCTGACCTTACCATAACCATAAACCTAATCCTGACCCTGACCCTAACCCTGACACTAAACCTGTCCCAAACCTAACCCTGATCCTGACATGAACCTTTCCCCCAAACAAAAAACTTGACCATGATCCTGAACCTGACCCTTAACTTAACCGTCACCCTAACACTGACCCTGACCCTGACTCGGACCATAACAGTAATCCTGACCCTACGGTGAGCCTGACCCTAAACCTAACCATGATCCTAACCCTGACCCTTACCCTAACCCTAATGCTAACCCTGACCCCAACGATGTCTCACCCTAACCCTAACCCTAAGTCTCTCGCTAACACTAACACTAACCCTAACCCTAACCCTAACCCTAACCTCGGTCTGAACCCATCTCTGTTCCCAGAAGTGGGGGACAACAGTTGCATCCAGGACTCCCAGGGGCTGGGATTGGCTGTGTGGGGGGTCACTGGATGAACAGGGCATGGGGTGGTGGGTGAGCCTTGAGCAGCTAGTGGATGGGCACGCTCAGGGTGCTCTGGTGGGAGCAGAAAGTTTGGTAAGGAGCCCCCATTCAATGGTGACCTCACTTCCCTGACGACAGAGCCCAACGGAATTAGAATCCACGTATCCAGGCACCCCATTACAGAGAAAACCCCCCTGCCCAGCTCATGTCTAGGCACATCCTAAAGGAAGCGACATGTTCTTCTGCTGTACTGAAGCCCTGAGGATGCAGGGAGAAGAGAGATCACCCGCCATACACATCCCCTCACTGGCAGGTCATATCAGGCTTCCCCAAAACCTAAGGCCCTTTGGCAAATAAAATCAAAAGGTGACAGCAGGGGGCTCCGAGTCAGAGATTCCCACACCTTTTGATCGAGCGGTATAGCTCTAAGTCTCCTCCCCGTGTGTGTGTGTGTGTGTGTGTGTGTGTGTGTGTGTAGAGAGGACCTGGGCATGCCATCGTGGGTGGAGATGTCCCAAGCAGGAGCAGGCTAAAGAGGGGTTAGATGCCTGGTGGGCAGGTCATGTTTACATCCCAGTGTAATGCTGGCTAAGTGGGATCGGGTGTGGGGTCTACAGCCTTCTGCCCAGGGTTTTATCCTGAGAACCTAAAGGGAGGGGACAATGAACCAGGAGCGGGGCGAACCCTAACAGTAACCACTGACCCTGACCCTGATCCTGACACTGTGAGCCTGCCCCAAACCCTAACCCGAACCCTGACCCTGACCCTGAACCTAACCCTGACCGTGATCCCGACCTGAACCCTAAACCTAAACGTAAGACTGACGCTGACCCTGATCCGGACCGTGAACCTAAACCTAAGTCTGAGATAACCTAACTATGACTCATCCCTAAACGTGACCCTACCTGAACCTAATCCTAATCCTGACGCTGATCTAACCCTGACCCTAACCCTAACCCTGTCCGTGACCGTGTGCGTGACCCTAAACCTAACCCTAAAGGTAACCCTAACCCTGACCCTAATACGGACCCTCAAACCAAACCGAACGTTGACCCTGACAATAACACTAATCCCTACCCTAAACCAAACCCGAACGCTGACCTTACGCTGTCTAAACCCTAACCCTCACCATACCACTACTTCGAACTCTAACCGTAACCCCATCCCAAACTTATCCCCTAAATCTAAATGTGACCATGAACCGAACATAAAGCAAAGCCTGAACCTAAACCTAACCCTGACCCTGACCTTCACATGAAACTGACCCTGACCCTAATCCTAACCATGACCCTAACACTGACCACTACACAACCCTGTCCCTGACCCGAATGTGGACTTTAAACCAATACATGATCCTGAAGCCAAACCTGACACTGGGCCTAAACTTCACCCTGAACCTGACCCAGACAATGACAATCAACCTAACCTATCCCTGACCCTAACAGTGACCCCGACCCAGACCCGAACACTAAACCACACCCTGACAGTGAGCCTGACCCTTACTGTAACCCTAAACTTAACCCTGACCCTGACACTAACAAGGGCCATACCCTGAAACCTAACGCTGAACCTAACCCTAAAACTAAACCCCTAACATTATCCCTGAAACTGACACTAACCTGTTCTAACCCTAACCCTCAACCTACCTCGAACCCTAACCCTAACCCCACTTTAACAATTATCCTAACCCTCTCCCTGAACCTGATCATAACCCTAACTCTGAACATTGCCTATGTCAGAACTTAACCTTAAAACTGACCCTGGCCTTGACCTTATCTCTGACCCTAACCCTGACTGTAAACCTAACTCTGACCCAATCCGTGATCCTGAACAGAATCGTCACCCTAAATCTCACCCTGATCCTGAACCTACTCATAAAACAGAACCTAAACATAAAGCTGACCTTACCATAACCATAAACCTAATCCTGACCCTGACCCTAACCCTGACACTAAACCTGTCCCAAACCTAACCCTGATCCTGACATGAACCTTTCCCCCCAAACAAAAAAACTTGACCATGATCCTGAACCTGACCCTTAACTTAACCGTCACCCTAACACTGACCCTGACCCTGACTCGGACCATAACAGTAATCCTGACCCTACGGTGAGCCTGACCCTAAACCTAACCATGATCCTAACCCTGACCCTTACCCTAACCCTAATGCTAACCCTGACCCCAACGATGTCTCACCCCCTAACCCTAACCCTAAGTCTCTCGCTAACACTAACACTAACCCTAACCCTAACCCTAACCCTAACCCTAACTCGGTCTGAACCCATCTCTGTTCCCAGAAGTGGGGACAACAGTTGCATCCAGGACTCCCAGGGGCTGGGATTGGCTGTGTGGGGGTCACTGGATGAACAGGGCATGGGGTGGGGGTGAGCCTTGAGCAGCTAGTGGATGGGCACGCTCAGGGTGCTCTGGTGGGAGCAGAAAGTTTGGTAAGGAGCCCCCATTCAATGGTGACCTCACTTCCCTGACGACAGAGCCCAACGGAATTAGAATCCACGTATCCAGGCACCCCATTACAGAGAAAAAACCCCCTGCCCAGCTCATGTCTAGGCACATCCTAAAGGAAGCGACATGTTTCTTCTGCTGTACTGAAGCCCTGAGGATGCAGGGAGAAGAGAGATCACCCGCCATATACACATCCCCTCACTGGCAGGTCATATCAGGCTTCCCCAAAACCTAAGGCCCTTTGGCAAATAAAATCAAAAGGTGACAGCAGGGGGCTCCGAGTCAGAGATTCCCACACCTTTTGATCGAGCGGTATAGCTCTAAGTCTCCTCCCCGTGTGTGTGTGTGTGTGTGTGTGTGTGTGTGTGTGTGTAGAGAGGACCTGGGCATGCCATCGTGGGTGGAGATGTCCCAAGCAGGAGCAGGCTAAAGAGGGGTTAGATGCCTGGTGGGCAGGTCATGTTTACATCCCAGTGTAATGCTGGCTAAGTGGGATCGGGTGTGGGGTCTACAGCCTTCTGCCCAGGGTTTATCCTGAGAACCTAAAGGGAGGGGACAATGAACCAGGAGCGGGGCGAACCCTAACAGTAACCACTGACCCTGACCCTGATCCTGACACTGTGAGCCTGCCCCAAAACCCTAACCCGAACCCTGACCCTGACCCTGAACCTAACCCTGACCGTGATCCCGACCTGAACCCTAAACCTAAACGTAAGACTGACGCTGACCCTGATCCGGACCGTGAACCTAAACCTAAGTCTGAGATAACCTAACTATGACTCATCCCTAAACGTGACCCTACCTGAACCTAATCCTAATCCTGACGATCTGATCTAACCCTGACCCTAACCCTAACCCTGTCCGTGACCGTGTGCGTGACCCTAAACCTAACCCTAAAGGTAACCCTAACCCTGACCCTAATACGGACCCTCAAACCAAACCGAACGTTGACCCTGACAATAACACTAATCCCTACCCTAAACCAAACCCGAACGCTGACCTTACGCTGTCTAACCCTAACCCTCACCATACCACTACTTCGAACTCTAACCGTAACCCCATCCCAAACTTATCCCCTAAATCTAAATGTGACCATGAACCGAACATAAAGCAAAGCCTGAACCTAAACCTAACCCTGACCCTGACCTTCACATGAAACTGACCCTGACCCTAATCCTAACCATGACCCTAACACTGACCACTACACAACCCTGTCCCTGACCCGAATGTGGACTTTAAACCAATACATGATCCTGAAGCCAAACCTGACACTGGGCCTAAACTTCACACCCTGAACCTGACCCAGACAATGACAATCAACCTATCCCTGACCCTAACAGTGACCCCGACCCAGACCCGAACACTAAACCACACCCTGACAGTGAGCCTGACCCTTACTGTAACCCTAAACTTAACCCTGACCCTGACACTAACAAGGGCCATACCCTGAAACCTAACGCTGAACCTAACCCTAAAACTAACCCCTAACATTATCCCTGAAACTGACACTAACCTGTTCTAACCCTAACCCTCAACCTACCTCGAACCCTAACCCTAACCCCACTTTAACAATTATCCTAACCCTCTCCCTGAACCTGATCATAACCCTAACTCTGAACATTGCCTATGTCAGAACTTAACCTTAAAACTGACCCTGGCCTTGACCTTATCTCTGACCCTAACCCTGACTGTAAACCTAACTCTGACCCAATCCGTGATCCTGAACAGAATCGTCACCCTAAATCTCACCCTGATCCTGAACCTACTCATAAAACAGAACCTAAACATAAAGCTGACCTTACCATAACCATAAACCTAATCCTGACCCTGACCCTAACCCTGACACTAAACCTGTCCCAAACCTAACCCTGATCCTGACATGAACCTTTCCCCCAAACAAAAACTTGACCATGATCCTGAACCTGACCCTTAACTTAACCGTCACCCTAACACTGACCCTGACCCTGACTCGGACCATAACAGTAATCCTGACCCTACGGTGAGCCTGACCCTAAACCTAACCATGATCCTAACCCTGACCCTTACCCTAACCCTAATGCTAACCCTGACCCCAACGATGTCTCACCCTAACCCTAACCCTAAGTCTCTCGCTAACACTAACACTAACCCTAACCCTAACCCTAACCCTAACTCGGGTCTGAACCCATCTCTGTTCCCAGAAGTGGGGACAACAGTTGCATCCAGGACTCCCAGGGGCTGGGATTGGCTGTGTGGGGGTCACTGGATGAACAGGGCATGGGGTGGTGGGTGAGCCTTGAGCAGCTAGTGGATGGGCACGCTCAGGGTGCTCTGGTGGGAGCAGAAAGTTTGGTAAGGAGCCCCCATTCAATGGTGACCTCACTTCCCTGACGACAGAGCCCAACGGAATTAGAATCCACGTATCCAGGCACCCCATTACAGAGAAAACCCCCCTGCCCAGCTCATGTCTAGGCACATCCTAAAGGAAGCGACATGTTCTTCTGCTGTACTGAAGCCCTGAGGATGCAGGGAGAAGAGAGATCACCCGCCATACACATCCCCTCACTGGCAGGTCATATCAGGCTTCCCCAAAACCTAAGGCCCTTTGGCAAATAAAATCAAAAGGTGACAGCAGGGGGCTCCGAGTCAGAGATTCCCACACCTTTTGATCGAGCGGTATAGCTCTAAGTCTCCTCCCCGTGTGTGTGTGTGTGTGTGTGTGTGTGTGTGTGTAGAGAGGACCTGGGCATGCCATCGTGGGTGGAGATGTCCCAAGCAGGAGCAGGCTAAAGAGGGGTTAGATGCCTGGTGGGCAGGTCATGTTTACATCCCAGTGTAATGCTGGCTAAGTGGGATCGGGTGTGGGGTCTACAGCCTTCTGCCCAGGGTTTATCCTGAGAACCTAAAGGGAGGGGACAATGAACCAGGAGCGGGGCGAACCCTAACAGTAACCACTGACCCTGACCCTGATCCTGACACTGTGAGCCTGCCCCAAACCCTAACCCGAACCCTGACCCTGACCCTGAACCTAACCCTGACCGTGATCCCGACCTGAACCCTAAACCTAAACGTAAGACTGACGCTGACCCTGATCCGGACCGTGAACCTAAACCTAAGTCTGAGATAACCTAACTATGACTCATCCCTAAACGTGACCCTACCTGAACCTAATCCTAATCCTGACGCTGATCTAACCCTGACCCTAACCCTAACCCTGTCCGTGACCGTGTGCGTGACCCTAAAACCTAACCCTAAAGGTAACCCTAACCCTGACCCTAATACGGACCCTCAAACCAAACCGAACGTTGACCCTGACAATAACACTAATCCCTACCCTAAACCAAACCCGAACGCTGACCTTACGCTGTCTAACCCTAACCCTCACCATACCACTACTTCGAACTCTAACCGTAACCCCATCCCAAACTTATCCCCTAAATCTAAATGTGACCATGAACCGAACATAAAGCAAAGCCTGAACCTAAACCTAACCCTGACCCTGACCTTCACATGAAACTGACCCTGACCCTAATCCTAACCATGACCCTAACACTGACCACTACACAACCCTGTCCCTGACCCGAATGTGGACTTTAAACCAATACATGATCCTGAAGCCAAACCTGACACTGGGCCTAAACTTCACCCTGAACCTGACCCAGACAATGACAATCAACCTATCCCTGACCCTAACAGTGACCCCGACCCAGACTCGAACACTAAACCACACCCTGGCAGTGAGCCTGACCCTTACTGTAACCCTAAACTTAACCCTGACCCTGACACTAACAAGGGCCATACCCTGAAACCTAACGCTGAACCTAACCCTAAAACTAACCCCTAACATTATCCCTGAAACTGACACTAACCTGTTCTAACCCTAACCCTCAACCTACCTCGAACCCTAACCCTAACCCCACTTTAACAATTATCCTAACCCTCTCCCTGAACCTGATCATAACCCTAACTCTGAACATTGCCTATGTCAGAACTTAACCTTAAAACTGACCCTGGCCTTGACCTTATCTCTGACCCTAACCCTGACTGTAAACCTAACTCTGACCCAATCCGTGATCCTGAACAGAATCGTCACCCTAAATCTCACCCTGATCCTGAACCTACTCATAAAACAGAACCTAAACATAAAGCTGACCTTACCATAACCATAAACCTAATCCTGACCCTGACCCTAACCCTGACACTAAACCTGTCCCAAACCTAACCCTGATCCTGACATGAACCTTGCCCCCAAACAAAAAACTTGACCATGATCCTGAACCTGACCCTTAACTTAACCGTCACCCTAACACTGACCCTGACCCTGACTCGGACCATAACAGTAATCCTGACCCTACGGTGAGCCTGACCCTAAACCTAACCATGATCCTAACCCTGACCCTTACCCTAACCCTAATGCTAACCCTGACCCCAACGATGTCTCACCCTAACCCTAACCCTAAGTCTCTCGCTAACACTAACACTAACCCTAACCCTAACCCTAACCCTAACTCGGTCTGAACCCATCTCTGTTCCCAGAAGTGGGGACAACAGTTGCATCCAGGACTCCCAGGGGCTGGGATTGGCTGTGTGGGGGTCACTGGATGAACAGGGCATGGGGTGGTGGGTGAGCCTTGAGCAGCTAGTGGATGGGCACGCTCAGGGTGCTCTGGTGGGAGCAGAAAGTTTGGTAAGGAGCCCCCATTCAATGGTGACCTCACTTCCCTGACGACAGAGCCCAACGGAATTAGAATCCACGTATCCAGGCACCCCATTACAGAGAAAACCCCCCTGGCCTGCTCATTTCTAGGCACATCCTAAAGGAAGCGACATGTTCTTCTGCTGTACTGAAGCCCTGAGGATGCAGGGAGAAGAGAGATCACCCGCCATACACATCCCCTCACTGGCAGGTCATATCAGGCTTCCCCAAAACCTAAGGCCCTTTGGCAAATAAAATCAAAAGGTGACAGCAGGGGGCTCCGAGTCAGAGATTCCCACACCTTTTGATCGAGCGGTATAGCTCTAAGTCTCCTCCCTGTGTGTGTGTGTGTGTGTGTGTGTAGAGAGGACCTGGGAATGCCATCGTGGGTGGAGATGTCCCAAGCAGGAGCAGGCTAAAGAGGGGTTAGATGCCTGGTGGGCAGGTCATGTTTACATCCCAGTGTAATGCTGGCTAAGTGGGATCGGGTGTGGGGTCTACAGCCTTCTGCCCAGGGTTTATCCTGAGAACCTAAAGGGAGGGGACAATGAACCAGGAGCGGGGCGAACCCTAAAAGTAACCACTGACCCTGACCCTGATCCTGACACTGTGAGCCTGCCCCAAACCCTAACCCGAACCCTGTCCCTGACCCTGAACCTAACCCTGACCGTGATCCCGACCTGAACCCTAAACCTAAACGTAAGACTGACGCTGACCCTGATCCGGACCGTGAACCTAAACCTAAGTCTGAGATAACCTAACTATGACTCATCCGTAAACGTGACCCTACCTGAACCTAATCCTAATCCTGATGCTGATCTAACCCTGACCCTAACCCTAACCCTGTCCGTGACCGTGTGCGTGACCCTAAACCTAACCCTAAAGGTAACCCTAACCCTGACCCTAATACGGACCCTCAAACCAAACCGAACGTTGACCCTGACAATAACACTAATCCCTACCCTAAACCAAACCCGAACGCTGACCTTACGCTGTCTAACCCTAACCCTCACCATACCACTACTTCGAACTCTAACCGTAACCCCATCCCAAACTTATCCCCTAAATCTAAATGTGACCATGAACCGAACATAAAGCAAAGCCTGAACCTAAACCTAACCCTGACCCTGACCTTCACATGAAACTGACCCTGACCCTAATCCTAACCATGACCCTAACACTGACCACTACACAACCCTGTCCCTGACCCGAATGTGGACTTTAAAACCAATACATGATCCTGAAGCCAAACCTGACACTGGGCCTAAACTTCACCCTGAACCTGACCCAGACAATGACAATCAACCTATCCCTGACCCTAACAGTGACCCCGACCCAGACCTGAACACTAAACCACACCCTGACAGTGAGCCTGACCCTTACTGTAACCCTAAACTTAACCCTGACCCTGACACTAACAAGGGCCATACCCTGAAACCTAACGCTGAACCTAACCCTAAAACTAACCCCTAACATTATCCCTGAAACTGACACTAACCTGTTCTAACCCTAACCCTCAACCTACCTCGAACCCTAACCCTAACCCCACTTTAACAATTATCCTAACCCTCTCCCTGAACCTGATCATAACCCTAACTCTGAACATTGCCTATGTCAGAACTTAACCTTAAAACTGACCCTGGCCTTGACCTTATCTCTGACCCTAACCCTGACTGTAAACCTAACTCTGACCCAATCCGTGATCCTGAACAGAATCGTCACCCTAAATCTCACCCTGATCCTGAACCTACTCATAAAACAGAACCTAAACATAAAGCTGGCCTTACCATAACCATGAACCTAACCCTGACCCTGACCCTAACCCTGACAATAAACCTGTCCCAAATCTAAACCTGACCCTGACATGAACCTTGCCCCCACACCAAAACTTGAACCTGACTCTAAATCTGACCATGACACTGAACCTGACCCTAAAAACTAACCGTCATCCTAACACTGACCCTGTCCCTGACTGTGACTGTAACGCTAACCGTGACCCTACTGACCCTAAACCTAACCATGAACCTAACCCTAACCCTGACCCCTACCCTAAGCTTTACGGTAAGCCTGACCTCAACGACGTCTAACCCTAACCCTGACCCTAAGTCTTTCTTAACCCAAACCCTAACACTAACCTAGTCTAAACCCAGCTCTGTTCCTTCCAGCGGGGACAACAGCTGCACCTAGTCCTCCCAGGGGGTGGGAGGAGGCTGTATGGGGGTCACTGCATGGGCACTGCGTTGAGTGGAGTGTGAGCCTTGAGCAGCTTGGGGACCAGTGGATCAGGGAGCTCTGGTGGAGCAGGAAGTTCGGTAAGGAGCCCCCAGGCAGTGGTGACCTCACTTCCCTGACGACAGAGCCCAAGGGAATTGAAACCCACGTATCCAGGCACCCCATTACAGAGAAAACCCCAATGCCCAGCTCATATCTAGGCACATCCTAAAGGAAGCGACATGTTCTTCTGCTGTACTGAAGCTGAGAGGATGCAGGGAGAAGACAGCTCGCCCGCCAGACAAGTCCCCTACCTGGCAGGTCATATCAGGTTTCCCCAACACTTCAGGCCCTTTGGCTAATAAACTCAAAAGGGGACACCAGGGGGCTCAGAGTCAGAGAGTCCCACACCTTCTTATCGACCAGTGTAGCCCTAGGTCTCCTCCCTGTCTCTGCTCTGTGTGTGTGTGTGTGTGTGTGTGTGTGTGTGTGTGTGTGTGCCACTGGGTTTCTGTGTCTGTGTGTAAAGAGGACCTGGCTATGCCATCGTGGGTGGAGATGAGCCAAGCAGGATCAGGCTGATGAGGGTTTAGATATCTGGTGGGCAAGTCATGTTCACACCCCAGTTTAAGGCTGGTTAAGTTGGATCGGGTGTAGGGTATACACCCTTCTGCCCAGGGTTTATCCTGAGACCCTGAACGGATGGGTCCATGACCCAGGATCAGGGCTAACCCTAACAGAACCACTAACCCTGACCCTGACCCTGACTGTGAGCCTGCCCTATACCTAACACAAGCCCTGACCCTGACCCTGACCCTGACCCTGACTGTGATCCTGACCTGAACCCTAAACCTAAACCTAAGCCTGACACTGACCCTGATGTGGACCCTGAACCTAAACCTAACTCTGACATTACCGTAACCATGACTGAAACCTAACAAGGACCCTGACCCTTACCCTAATCCTAATCCTGACGCTGACCTAACCCGGACGCTAACCGGACCCTAACCCTAACCCTGATCGAGACTTGAATTGACCCTAAACCTAAACCTTATGGTAACTCTAACCATGACCCTAATAAGGACCCTGAACCTACACCTCATGCTGACCCTGAACCTAACACTAACCCCTACCCTAAACCAAACCCTAAACCTGACCTTATGCTGTCTAACCCCCTACCCTAACCATAACCCTACTTATAAATCTAACCCAAACCCCATCCCAACCCCTACCACCAAAACCTAAGTATGACACTGAACTGAATATTGACCCTCTACCAAAGCCTGACCCTCAACCTGACCCTGGCCCTGACCTTCATCTGACCGTGACCCTGACCCTAATCCAAACCATGACACTAACACTGACCACTACATAAACCTGTCCCGGACCCAAATGTGGATTTTAACCAACCTGAACCTGACCCTCAACCAGAGACTGGTGCTAAACTTCACCCTGAGCGTGACCCAGACCATGACCATAAACCTAACCTTGACCCTAACAGTGACCCCGACCCTGACCTGAAAACTAAACCTGACCCTGACTGTGAGCCTGACCTTAACTCGAACCATAAATGTAACCCTGACCCTGACGCTGACACTGGCCCTCCTCGAATCCTATTGCTGATCCTAACCCTAACACTAACCCCTAAACCTACCACGGACACTGAACCTAACAAGTTCTAACCCTAACAGTCAACCTAACGCTAACCCTAACACTAACCCTAAACTTAAACAATAACCATGACCCTATACCTGATAATGATCATAACTCTAACCCGGAACTTTGCCTATACCAGACCCTGACCCTAAATCACCCTCACCCTGACCCTAAACCTAACCATGACCCTCACAATGACCACAACATAACCCTGTCCCTGACCCGAATGTGGACTTTAAACCAATACCTGATCCTACGTAAACCTGACACTGGCCCTAGACTTCACCCTGACCCCGACCCAGGCAAAGACCATAAACTTAACTCTGACCCAAACAATGACCCTGACGCTGAAACTAACACTAAACCTGACACTGAATGTGAGCCTGACCCTAATTCTAACCCTAAACGTAACCCTGACCCTGACACTAACATGGGCCCTGACCCGAAAGCTAAGGCTGAACCTAACCCTAAAAAAACCCCTAACATTATCCCTGACACTGACCCTAACCCAGTCTAACCCTAACCCTCAATCTACCTCTAAGCCTAACCTGTCCCAAACCTAACCCTGACCCTGACATGAACCTTGCCACCAAACCAAAACTTGAACCTGACCGTAAATCTGACCATGACCCTGCCTGGACATAAACCTAACCGTCAGCCTAACACTGACCCTGACCCTGACTCTGACTGTAACGCTAACCCTGAACCTACTGTGATCCTGACCCTAAACCTAACCATGAACCTAACCCTAACCCTGACCCCTACCCTAAGCCTTACGCTAACCCTGACCCCAAAGATGTCTAACCCTAAACCTGACCCTACGTCTTTCTTAGCCCTAACCCTAACACTAAGCTGGTCTAAACCCAGCTCTGTTCCCTCCAGCGGGGAAAACAGCTGCACCCAGGCCTCCCAGGGTCTGGGAGGAGGCTGTATGTGGGTCAATGGATGGGCACTGCATTGAGTGGAGTGTGAGCCTTGAGCAGCGTGGGGACCGGCGGCTCAGGGAGCTCTGGTGGAGCAGGAAGTTTGGTAAGGAACCCCCAGGCATTCGTGACCTCACTTCCTTGATGAAGGGCCCAACGGAATTGGAACCCACATATCCAGGCATCCCATTACAGAGAAACGCCCTACCCCCAGCTCTATCTAGGCACATCCTAAAGGAAGCACCACGTTCTTCTACTGTACTGAAGCCCAGAGGATGCAGGGAGAAGTGAGCTCGCCCGCCAGACACGTCCCCTTCCTGGCAGGTCATATCAGGTTTCCCCAACGCCTCAGGCCCTTTGGCTAATAAAATCAAAAGGTGACACCAGTGGGCTCAGAGTCGGAGAGTCCCACACCTTCTGATCTATGGGTGTAGCCCTAGGTGTCCTCCCTGTCTCTCTCCCTGTGTGTGTGTGTGTGTGTGTGTGTGTGTGTGTGTGTGTGTGTATGAGTGCGAGTGCCTCTGGGTGTCTGTGTGTCTGTGTGTAAAGAGTACCTGGCCATGCCATACTGGGTGGAGATGCCCCAAGCAGGATGAGGCTGATATGGGGTTAGATGTCTGGTGGGTAAGTCATGTTCACACCCCAGTTTAGGCTGCTGCTTAAGTGGGATCAGTTGTAGGGTAAACACCCTTCTGCCCAGGGTTTATCCTGAGACCCTGAATGAATGAGTCCATGACTCAGGAGCGGGGCTAACCATAACAGTAACCACTAACCCTGAACCTGACACTGACTGTGAGCCTGATCATAACCCTAACTCTGAACATTGCCTATGTCAGAACTTAACCTTAAAACTGACCCTGACCTTGACCTTAACACTGACCCTAACCCTGACTGTAAACCTAACTCTGACCCAATCCGTGAGCCTGAACAGATTAGTAACCCTAAAGCTAACCCTGATCCTGAATCTACTCATAAAACAGAACCTAAACATAAAGCTGACCTTACCATAACCATGATCCTAACTCTGACCCTGACCCTAACCCTGACACTAAAACTGTCCAAAACCTAACCCTGACCTGACATGACCTTGCCCCCAAACCAAAACTTGAACCTGACCCTAAAACTGACCATGACCCTGAACCTGACCCTAAACCCAACTGTGAGCCTAACACTGACCCTGAGCCTGACTCTGCCTGTAACGCTAACCCTGAACCTACTGTGATCCTGACCCTAAACCTGACCATGAACCTAACCCTAACCCTGACCACTACCCTAAGCCTTACGCTAACCCTGACCCCAAAGACGTCTAAACCTAACCCTGACCCTAAGTCATTCTTAACCCTAACCCTAACACTAACCTGGTCTAAAACCAGCTCTGTTCCCTCCAGCGGGGAAAACAGCTGCACGCAGGCCTCCCAGGGGCTGTGGGGAGGCTGTATGGGGGTCACAGGATGGGCACTGCATTGAGTGGAGTGTGAGCCTTGAGCAGCTTGGGGACCGGCGGCTCAGGGAGCTCTGGTGGAGCAAGAAGTTCGGTAAGGAGCCCCCAGGCAGTGGTGACCTCACTTCCTTGATGACCGAGCCCAAGGGAATTGGAACCCACATATCCAGGCACCCCATTACAGAGAAAACCGCCATGCCCAGCTCATTTCTAGGCACAACCTAAAGAAAGCGACATGTTCTCTGTTGTACTAAAGCCGAAAGGATGCAGGGAGAAGAGAGCTGGCCCGTCTGACACGTCCCCTACCTGGCAGGTCATATCAGGTTTCCCCATCACCTCAGGCCCTTTGGCTAATAAATTAAAAAGATGACACCAGGGGGCTCAGAGTAAGAGAGTCCCACACCTCTTATCCACTTTTGTAGCCCTAGGTCTCCTCCCTGTCTCTCTGTGTGTGTGTGTGTGTGTGTGTGTGTGTGTGTGTGTGTGCGCGCCTCTGGGTGTCTGTGTGTCTGTGTGTAAAGAGGACCTGGCCATGCCATCCTGGGTGGAGATGCCCCAAGCAGGAGCAGGCTGATGAGGGAGGTAGATGACTTGTGGGCAAGTCATGTTCACACCCCAGTTTAAGGCAGGTTAAGTGGGATCAGGTGTAGGGTCTATACCATTCTGCCCAGGGTTTATCCTGAGACCCTGAAGGGACGGGTCCATGACCCAGGAGCGGGGGCTAACCCTAACAGTAACCACTAACCCTGACCCTGACACTGATATGAGCCTGCCCAAACCCTAACCCAAGCCCTGACCCTGACCCTGACCCTGACCCTGACTGTGATCCTGACCTGAACCCTAAACCTAACCTAAGCCTGACACAGACCCTGATGTGGACCCTGAACCTAAACCTAACTCTGACATTACCATAACCATGATTCAAACCTAACCAGGACCCTGACCCTGACCCTAATCCTAACCCTGATGCTGACCTAACCCGGACCCTAACCCTACCCCTGAACGTGACAGTGTGCTTGACCCTAACCCTAAACCTAATGGTAACTCTAACCGTGACCCTAAAAAGGACCCTGAACCTACACATCATGCTGACCCTGACCTTAACACTAACCCCTAACCTAAACCAAACCGTAACCCTGACCTTCCGCTGTCTATCCCTAACCCTAACCATAACCCTACTTCTAACCCTAACCCTAACCCCAATCCCAAACCCTACTGCCAAAACCTAACTGTGACACTGATCCAAACATTGACCCTATACCAAAGCCTGACCCTCAACCTGACCCTGGCCCTGACCTTTACCTGACCCTGACTCTGACCCTAATCCTAACCTTGACACTAACTCTGACCACTACATAACCCTGTCCCTGACCCGAATGTGGACTTTAAACCAATACCTGAACCTGACCCTAAGCAGGACACTGGTGCTAAACTTCACCCTGACCCTGACCCAGACACACTGACGATAACCTAACCTTGACCCTTACAGTGACCCCGACAATCAACTGAACACTAAACCTGACCCTGAATGTGAGATTGAACCCTAGTCAAACCCTAAATGTACCCTGACCCTGACACTAACATGGGCCCTCCCTCGAATCCTATATCTGAACCTAACCCTAACACTAACCCGTAACCCTACCACGGACCCTGACCCTAACAAGTTCTAACCCTAACCGTCAACCTAACGCTAAACATAAAACTAACCCTAAACTTTAACAATAACCCTGACCCTATACCTGACTAAGATCATAACCCTAACCCTGAACTTTGCCTATACCAGACCCTGACCCTAAACCGGACACTGGCCCTGACCCTTAACCTAACCATGAACCTAACAATGACCACTACCTAACCCTGTCCCTGACCCGAATGTGTACTTTAAACCAATACCTGATCCTGACCGTAAACCTGACACTGGTCCTAGACTTCACCCTGTCCCCGACCCAGGCAAAGACCAGAAACCTAAGTCTGACCCTAACAGTGACACTGACCCTCACCCTAACACTAAACCTGACACTGAATGTGAGCCTGAACCTATCTCTAACCTTAAACGTAACCGTGACCCTGACACTAACACGGGCCCTGACCCGAAACCTAACGCTGAACCTAACCCTAAAAAAAAACCCCTAACATTATCCCTGACACTGACCCTAACAAAGTCTAACCTAACCCTCAACCTACCTCTAAGCCTTACTCTAACCCCACTTTAACAATTATCCTGACCCTCTCCCTGAACCTGATCATAACCCTAACTCTGAACATTGCCTATGTCAGAACTTAACCTTAAAACTGACCCTGGCCTTGACCTTAACACTGACCCTAACCCTGACTGTAAACCTAACTCTGACCCAATCCGTGAGCCTGAACAGATGAGTAACCCTAAAGCTAACCCTGATCCTGAATCTACTCATAAAACAGAACCTAAACCTAAAGCTGACCTTACCATAACCATGAACCTAACCCTGACCCTGACCCTAACCCTGACACTAAACCTGTCCCAAACCTAACCCTGACCTGACATGACCTTGCCCCCAAACCAAAAACTTGAACCTGAACCCGAAAACTGACCATGACCCTGAATCTTACCCTAAACGTAACCGTGAGCCTAACACTGACCCTGAGCCTGACTCTGACCGTAACGCTAATCCTGAACCTACTGTGAGCCAGACCCTAAACCTAACCATGAACCTAACCCTAACCCTGACCCCTACCCTAAGCCTTATGCTAACCCTGACCCCAAAGACGTCTAACCCTAACCCTGACCCTAATTCTTTCTTAACCCTAACCCTAACACTAACCTGGTCTAAATCCAACTCTTTTCCATCCAGTGGGGAAAACAGCTGCACGCAGGCCTCCCAGGGGCTGTGGGGAGGCTGTATGGGGGTCACAGGATGGGCACTGCATTGAGTGGAGTGTGAGCCTTGAGCAGCGTGGGGACCGGCGGTTCAGGGAGCTCTGGTGGAGCAGGAAGTTTGGTAAGGAACCCCCAGGCAGTGGTGACCTCACTTCCTTGACGAAGGGCCCAACGGAATTGGAACCCACGTATCCAGGCATCCATTACAGAGAAAACGCCCTCCCCCCAGCTCTATCTAGGCACATCCTAAAGGAAGCGACATGTTCTTCTGCTGTACTGAAGCCGAGAGGATGCAGGGAGAAGAGAGCTGGCCCGTCTGACACGTCCCCTCCCTGGCAGGTCATATCAGGTTTCCCCAAATGCCTCAGGCCCTTTGGCTAAAAAATCAAAAAGTGACAACAGGGGGCTCAGATCAGAGAGTCCCACACCTTCTGATCCACTCTTATAGGCTTAGGTCTCCTCCCCTCTGTGTGTGGGTGTGTGTGTGTGGGGGGGGGTCTGTGTGTCTGTGTGTCTGTGTGTAAAGAGGTCCTGGCTATGCCATCGAGGGTGGAGATGCCCCAAGCAGGATCAGGCTGATGAGGGCTTAGATATCTGGTGGTCAAGTCATGTTCACACCCCAGTTTAAGGCTGGTTAAGAGGGATGGGGTGTAGGGTCTACACCCTTCTGCCCAGGGTTTATCCTGAGACCCTGAACGGATGGGTCCATGACCCAGGATCAGGGCTAACCCTAACAGTAACCACTAACCCTGACCCTGACCCTGACTGACTGTGAGACTGCCCCAAACCCTAACCCAAGCCCTGACCCTGACCCTGACCCTGACCCTGACTGTGATCCTGACCTGAACCCTAAACATAAACCTAAGCCTGACACTGACCCCTATGTGGACCCTGAACCTTAGCCTAACTCTGACATTACCGTAACCATGACTCAAACCTAACCAGGACCCTGACCCTGACTCTAATCCTAACCCTGACGCTGACCTAACCCGGACCCTAAACCTAATCCTGACCGTGACTTGTGCTTGACCTTAACCCTAAACCTAATGGTAACTCTAACCATGACCCTAACAAGGACCCTGAACCTAAACATCATGCTGACCCTGACCTTAACACTAACCCCTAACCTAAACAAAACCCTAACCCTGACATTACGATATCTATCCCTAAACCTAAACATAACCCTACTTCTAACTCTAACCCTAACCCCAATCCCAAACCCTACCGCCAAAACCTAACTGTGACAGTGAACCGAACATTGACCCTATACGAAAGCCTGACCCTCAACCTGACCCTGGCCCTGACATTTACCGGACCCTGACTCTGACCCTAATCCTAACCTTGACACTAACTCTGACAACTACATAAACCTATCCCAGACCCGAATGTGGACTTTAAACCAATACCTGAACCTGACCCTAAACAGGACACTGGTGCTAATCTTCACCCTGACCCTGACCCAGACCATGACGATAACCTAACCCTGACCCTTACAGTGACCGCGAAATCAACAGAACACTAAACCTGACCCTGACTGTGAGACTGAAACTAACTCTGACCCTAAATGTAACCCTGACCCTGACACTAACATGGGCCCTCCCCCGAAAAACGTATCTCTGAACCTAACCCTAACACAAACCCCTAACCCTACCACGGACCCTGACCCCAACAAGTTCTAACCCTAACCGTCAACCTAACGCTAAATGTAGAACTAACCCTAAACATTAACAATAACCCTGAGCCTATACCTGACTCTGATCATAACCCTAACCCTGAACTTTGCCTATACCAGACCCTGACCCTAAACCGGACACTGGACCTGACCCTTAACCTAACCATGAACCTAACAATGACCACTACATAACCCTGTCCCTGACACGAATGTGGACTTTAAACCAATACCTGATCCTGACCGTAAACCTGACACTGGCCCTAGACTTCACCCTGACCCCGACCCAGGCAAAGACCAGAAACCTAAGCCTGACCCTAACAGTGACCCTGACCCTCACCCTAACAATAAACCTGACACTGAAAGTAAGCCTGAACCTATCTCTAACCCTAAACGTAACCCTGACCCTGACACTAACACGGGCCCTGACCCGAAACCTAATGCTGAACCTAACCCTAAACCTAACCCCTAACATTATCCCTGACACTGATCCTAACCCAGTCTAACCCTAACACGCAACCTACCTCTAACCCTAAACCTAACCACACTTTAACAATAATCCTGACCCTCTCCCTGAACCTGATCATAACCCTAACTCTGTACTTTGCCTATGTCAGACCTTAACCTTAAACCAGACCCTGGCCTTGACCTTAATACTGACCCTAAACCTGACTGTAAACCTAACTCTGACTCAATCCGTGAGCCTGAACAGATTAGTAACCCTAAAGCTAACCCTGATCCTCAACCTACAAATGAAACAGAACCTAAAAATAAAGCTGACCTTACCAAAACCATGAACCTAAACCTGACCCTGACCCTAACCCTGACACTAAACCTGTCCCAAACCTAACCCTGACCTGACATGAACTTGCCCCCAAACCAAAACTTGGACCGGACCCTAAATCTGATCATGACCCTGCCTGGACATAAAAACTAACTGTCAGTCTAACACTGACCCTGACCCTGACTCTGACCGTAACGCTACCCTGAACCTACTGTGATCATGACACTAAACCTAACCATGAAACGAAACCCCTAACCCTGAACACTACACAAAGCCTTACGCTAACCCTGACTCCAAAGACGTCTAACCCTAACTCTGACCCTACGTCATCTCTTCCCAATTCGGTTTTCAGGCTTCAGAACCTAGACGTTTTCTCCAATCACTGCCCAGGGTTGAACATGAGGCAGAAAAATCAGAAATCCTTCCCCATGGCAAGAAATCTTGTGGTTGGCGTGTTGCCCAACGTTCAGTGTAGTTGATAGCAGTGTGGCCCTTTGACCCCGCCATGCTTGAGGGCCGCGTTGGTCACAAATACACATTGTGACCCTCAGCGTGAGCCCAGTCCCAAGTAAGGTCTCTCAGTGGCTGGACCAAGAGACGGCATATTGGGCTTGCCATGCCCCTAGGCCCCAATTTTTAACCATAGTTCGTGTTGTCCATTCGCCCCTCCCCAGTGCTCTGCTTTAGAATGAGGAAACCAAACTGAAAGGACTCCTCCCATCCCACAGATTGACCCCCAAATTGGGATCGGGCCAAATCCACAGAGAGAGAAGACTCATCCATGGCCCATGAGGCCTCCCCGACATTAAACGCCCATCGTTGACACAAAATCCAGAGACAAAACCCTGAATAAGCGCCTCACACTCGCTCTTTCTTCTTCATATCCCAAAGAGTTCCCCTCACGATCTGTAGATCGGAACTGCCATACATACGTCACCAAAACAAGCCGAGTGTGTGTTTTTCAGACTTCTATCCCCACATTCCTGGCTTCCACTCCCTCCATCCTGGTGACCCTGGAGCCACACATCAGGTCTGTGCCTCTCAACTCCACGGGAATTCTGCCCCTTCCATTGACCACAATCATACAAACTCGGAGAAACCTCCAAAGTCCCCAAGGCCATCCCCATAGTATAGAACGCCCAGGACAAACAAGGGCTGCCTGGAACCAGCTGAGCATCCATCTCCACTCATACTGTAGATGGATGTCCCCAGAGAAGGAGATTGAACGGGACAGAGCCCTAGGCCCTAATGGGGTCCATTGTTTTGTTTTCCTGCTATGTCTCATCAGAGGCCTGGTTTCCAATATCAGCATGTGGGGCTTTCCTGAGGCACCAATCAGATCAAATCTAGTCTCCACATGGGAAACTTGTCTTTTGGAGATGATGCAAAACCTCTGGTTAGGAGAAGCATTCAGGGTCCGTGTGCCACCGCCCCCCCTGCCAAGGTCTCCATGCACACAAACCCACAATAGGACACATCCGCAGTAGAGTCCATTTCAACTCAGCCCGCTCCGTTGCTCCAACTAGAGCTAGCATATCAAAACTGTCTATTAACTAGGAGACAGTTAGAATCGGGGCAGTCTGCCCAGGGTTCCATCCTTCGATCCCTGCTTTGCTGTCGTTCCGTATGAAACATCCTGGAGCGATCCAACAGATCTCAATTGTTGATCAGAGAAAATCCTTGTGGCTTGGAGCATATCCCAACTCCCCTCCTCGGTAAACCTCCATGGCCTCGAGATACTGCCCCCTTCAAGAAAGGACCATAATGGACAGAAACTCCAACCTGAGCCTAGGTCTGAATCCTCCCTGACTTCAGATGCACGAAGTCCCGATTCAGATGTGCAGAGAGTGTCTGCCGTGCCCTCGCCCCGAAACCTACGCCTAACTTGTATTCTCATTCTTCCGTCCTCACACTCCTTGCCCAAAGGGCATCCAGTTTGGGAATTCCGGAGCCACAAAGCAGCACTCTGCCTTCCCTCCTGAAGAAAAAAAAAACGTTGCCCTTGGGGCTACCCAGAAACGCTAAATGAGGATCAAGCTGCACGGCACTCGACTCTCCCCCAATTATACAATATACCCTGAAAACTAATGCCTGGTCTGACGCAGCCTAGGCCTGAACCTCCCGGCCAACACTCAGCGAGCTGGCTCCACACTGAGCACGTCGGACCTGTCATGGACTTAAGTAGTCATCTCTTCCCAAGCTCGGTTTTCAGACTACACAACCTAGACCTTAGATCCAATCACGGCCCAGCGGTGAAAGAGATGAAAAAAAATCAGAACTACTACTTCCCCATGGCAAGAATACATGTGGTTGGCATGGAGCCCAACGTTCAGTGTAGGAGCAACAGTGTGGACCATGATTCCCGCCCATGCTTGAGTGCTTAGAAGGCATAAACACACATTGTGACCCTCAGCGTGAGTTCTGTCCTCAAGGAAGGCCTCTCAGTGGCTGGAACTAACCATAGTTCGGTTTGTCCATTCACCCCTCCGCAGGGCTCTTCTTTGAAATCCCTCTTTTGGTGGGACACCTGAGGTAACCAAACTGATAGGACTCCTCCCATCCCCATGATGGACCCAAAACAATTGGGTACGTGCCAAATCCACAGAGAGGAAGACTTGTCCATGGCCCATGAGGCCTCCTCGACATTCCACGGCCATTGTTGACACAAAATCCAGAGACAAAAGCCTGAATAAATGCCTCACACTCACTCTTTCTTCATATCCCGAAGAGTTCTCCTCAGGGCCTGTAGATCGGGGGCCTGCCATACTTATGTCCCCAAACGTAAGCCGCGTTAGTGTTTTCAGACTTCTATCCCCACGCTCCTGGCCCACACACCCTCCAGGCTGGGGCCCCTGGAGCCACACATCAGGTCTGTGCCTGCCCACTCCACTGGAATTCTGCCCATTCCCTTGACCACACGCCTCCAAATTAGGAGAAACCTCCACAGTCCCTGAGGCCATCCCAATTGTGTAGGCCGCCCGGGACAAACAAGGGCGTCTGACAACAGCTGAGCATCTACCTCCACTCATACCGTAGTTGGATGTCACCAGGGTAGTAGATTGAACCTCACAGGTCCCTAGGCCGTAATCGGATCCATTGCTTGGGTTTCCAGGCATCTCTCCTCAGAGGCATGTTTTCAAATACCAGCATGCGGGGGTTTCCGGAGGCAAATCTTGTCCCGACATGGGAAAATAGCAGGCTGGAACTGTGTCAAAACTTCCGGTTAGGAGAATCCTTCAGGGCCCGGTGCCCACACCACCCACCCTTTCCAAGGTCTCCATGGACACAAACCCACATTAGGATCCATCCGCAGGAGAGTCCATTTCAACTCTGGCTTCTCGGTTGCTCCGCCAGAGCCAGCAGATAGAACCTGTCTTGTCGCTAGGAGACGATTGAGATGCGAGGCGGCTTGCCCAGGGCTCCGCCCTTAGAACCCTGCTCTGGCGTCGTTCCATATGGAACGTCCTGGACCCATCCAAAAGGTCTCAAATGTCCTGCAGAAGGAATCCTTGCGTTTTGGAGCATCTCACAACTCCCAACGTGGGAAAACCGTGATGGCTTTCTGAAGCCCCCACCCCCTTTCTGAAGGGGAAATCATGGACAGGAACTCCAACCTGAGCCAACGTCTGATCCTCGCCCTGAATTCAGATGCACGACATCTCGATGCAGCTCTGCAGAGTGTGCCGGCCTTGCCCTCGCCCTTAAACCTATGTGAAACATCTGTTCTCCAATGTCCGTCCTCACACTCCTGGCCCCCAAGACCTCACGTTTGGCAATTCTGGACCCACAAGGCAGCACTCTGCCTGCCCTCCAGATAAAAAAAAAGCAAAATGTTGCCCTATGGAGCTTCCCAGACACCCGAAATGAGGATAGACCTACACGGCACCCTTCTGTACACAAATTATATCGACAAATCTGGGCACTAATACACTGTCTGACACAGCCTGAGCCCGGACTTCCTGACCAACACCCAGACAGCTGACCGCACACTGAGCACAACAGACCCGCCATGGCCTTAGCTCGTCATCTATTCCCAACCTAGCTTCTCAGGCTTCAGGACATAGACCTTAACTCCACACCCCGCCAAGGGGTGAATGTGATGCAGAAATCAGAACTCCTCCTTCCCTATGGCAAGAAACCTTGTGGTTGGCATGTTGTCCCACGTTCAGTGTAGGAGAAACCAGCGTTCACCATGAGGCCCCGCCCATGCTTGAGTACGAAGAGGGCACAAACACGCATTGTGACCCTCAGCGTGAGTCCTGTCCTCTAGTAAGTCCTCTCAGTGGCTGGACCATTAGACGTCATAATGGGCTTGCCATGCCCCTAGGCCCCAAGTTTTAACCAGCTTTCTGGTTGTCCAGTCGCCCCTCCCCAGGGCTCTGCTCTGGAAACTCTCTTTTGGTGGGACACCTGAGGTGAAAACAAAAAAAAAAAAAAACTCCTCCCATCTCAAAGAATAACCCCGAACTCTTGGGATCGGGCCAAATGCCCAGAGAGGAAGACTCGTCCATGGCCCATGAGGCCACCCGGACATTCCACGGCCATCAGTGACACAATATCCAGAGACAAAATCTTGAGCAAGCGTCTCACACTCGCCCCCTTGTTCATATCCTGAAGAGTTCTCCTCACGGTCTGTAGATCAGTCCTGCAATACCTACGACCTGAAACGTAAGCCGGGTTTGTGTTTTCAGACAAGTGTCCGCACCGCCATGGCCCACAAAACTTACAGGCACAGGTTCTTGGAGCCAAACCTGAGGACTGTACCTGGGATTTCTGCCCATTCCATTGGCCACCAACGTAGAAACAGGATGATAAACCTCCAAAGTGCCCGGGGCCATCCCAATAGTGTTTGACTGCCCAGGAAAAAACAAGGGCGGTCTGACACCAGCTGAGCATCTACCTGCACTTAGACCCGTGGACAGATGTCCCCAGAGGTAAATTGGAATGAGCAGGCCCCCTAGATCCTAATCGGATCCATTGCTTTGTTGTCCAGGCATCTCTCCTCAGAGGCCTGGATTCCAATAGCAGCATATGGCTGTTTCTTGAGGCACCCCCAAACAGAACAAATCTCGTCTCCACGTGGGAATCATGCACGTTGGAGCTGTGTCAAAGCCTCTGGTTAGGAGAACCCTTCAGGGACCCTGTGCCACTGCCTCATTCCAAGTTCTCCATGGACACAAACCCACATTAGGACCCATCCACAAGAGAGTCCATTTCAACTCAACCCTCTCAGTTTCTCCCCCCCCAGATCCAGCAGATCTAAACCTGTCTTGTCACTAGGACACAAGAGGAATGAGAGTCGGGCTTCCCAGCCATCCATCCTTAGAACCCTACTCGGAATCGATCCGTATGGGAAGTCCTGGAGCCAACCAACAGGTCTCAATCGCCCTGCAGAAGAATCTTTAAGGTTTGGAAAATCTCACAACTCCCATCGTGGGAAAAATTCCATGGCCTCGGGATCCACCACCTCTTCATGATGAAGAGGGCCATAAGGGACAGAAACTCCAACCTGAGCGTTCGTCAGATCCTCACCTGATTTCAGATGCACGAGATCTCGTTTCAGCTCTGCAGAGCGTACCTGCCATGCCCTCGCCCAGAAACCTAAGGTTGCTTGTGTTCTCAGACTTCTGTCCTCAACTCCTGGCCCACAAGCCCTCCAGTTTGGCAATTCCAGTACTACAATGCAGCCCTCTGCCTGCCGTCCTGAAGAAAAAACATTACCCTCTGGGGCTAACCAGAAGCCCCAAAGGAGGATCAACCTTTTCTCCATGTGACTGTACCCCAATTCTACAGGATGCCCTGGGCACTCATGCCCTTTCTGTCACAGCCTGAGCCTGGACCTCCCGACCCACACACCAGCCAGCTGGACTCCCACTGAACACATCGGACCTGCCGAAGCCTTAGGTCGTCATCTCTTCCCAACTTCGGTTTTCAGGCTTCAGAACCTAGACGTTTTCTCCAAACACTGCCCAGGGTTGAACATGAGGCAGAAATCAGAAATCCTTCCCCATGGCAAGAAATCTTGTGGTTGGCGTGTTGCCCAACGTTCAGTGTAGTTGATAGCAGTGTGGCCCTTTGACCCCGCCATGCTTGAGGGCCGCGTTGGTCACAAATACGCATTGTGACCCTCAGCGTGAGCCCAGTCCCCAAGTAAGGTCTCTCAGTGGCTGGACCAAGAGATGGCATATTGGGCTTGCCATGCCCCTAGGCCCCAATTTTTAACCATAGTTCGTGTTGTCCATTCGCCCCTCCCCAGTGCTCTGCTTTAGAATGAGGTAACCAAACTGAAAGGACTCCTCCCATCCCACAGATTGACCCCCAAATTGGGATCGGGCCAAATCCACAGAGAGGAAGACTCATCCATGGCCCATGAGGCCTCCCCGACATTCCACGCCCATCGTTGACACAAAAAATCCAGAGACAAAAGCCTGAATAAGCGCCTCACACTCGCTCTTTCTTCCTATCCCAAAGAGTTCCCCTCACGGTCTGTAGATCGGGACTGCCATACCTACGTCCCCAAAACAAGCCGAGTGTGTGTTTTCAGACTTCTATCCCCACATTCCTGGCTTCCACACCCTCCAGCCTGGGGACCCTGGAGCCACACATCAGGTCTGTGCCTCTCAACTCCACGGGAATTCTGCCCCTTCCATTGACCACAATCATACAAACTCGGAGAAACCTCCAAAGTCCCCAAGGCCATCCCCATAGTATAGAACGCCCAGGACAAACAAGGGCTGCCTGGAACCAGCTGAGCATCCATCTCCACTCATACTGTAGATGGATGTCCCCAGAGAAGGAGATTGAACGGGACAGGGCCCTAGGCCCTAATGGGGTCCATTGTTTTGGTTTCCTGCTATCTCTCATCAGAGGCCTGGTTTCCAATATCAGCATGTGGGGCTTTCCTGAGGCACCAATCAGATCAAATCTAGTCTCCACATGGGAAACTTGTCTTTTGGAGATGACGCATAACCTCTGGTTAGGAGAAGCATTCAGGGTCCGTGTGTCACAGATCCGTGCCAGGGTCTCTATGCACACAAACCCACAATAGGTCCCATCCGCAGTAGAGTCCATTTCAACTCAGCCCCTTCCGTTGCTCCCCTAGAGCTAGCATATCAAAAACTGTCTATTAACTGGGAGACAGTTAGAATAGAGGCAGTCTGCCCTGGGTTCCATCCTTCGATCCCTGCTTTGCTGTCGTTCCGTATGAAACATCCTGGAGCGATCCAACAGATCTCAATTGTTGATCAGAAAAAATCCTTGTGGCTTGGAGCATATCCCAACTCCCCTCCTGGGTAAACCTCCATGGCCTCGAGATGCTGCCCCCTTCAAGAAAGGACCATAATGGACAGAAACTCCAACCTGAGCCTAGGTCTGAACCCTCCCTGACTTCAGATGCCCGAAGTCCCGATTCAGATGTGCAGAGAGTGTCTGCCGTGCCCTCGCCCCGAAACCTACGCCTAACTTGTATTCTCATTCTTCCGTCCTCACACTCCTTGCCCAAAGGGCATCCAGTTTGGGAATTCCGGAGCCACAAAGCAGCACTCTGCCTGCCCTCCTGAAGAAAAACGTTGCCCTTGGGGCTACCCAGAAACGCTAAATGAGGATCAAGCTGCACGGCACTCGACTCTCCCCCAATTATACAATATACCCTGAAAACTAATGCCTGGTCTGACGCAGCCTAGGCCTGAACCTCCCGACCAACACTCAGCGAGCTGGCTCCACACTGAGCACGTCGGACCTGTCATGGACTTAAGTCGTCATCTCTTCCCAAGCTCGGTTTTCAGACTACACAACCTAGACCTTAACTCCAATCACGGCCCAGCGGTGAAAGAGATGAAAAAAAAAAAAAATCAGAACTACTACTTCCCCATGGCAAGAATACATGTGGTTGGCATGGAGCCCAACGTTCAGTGTAGGAGCAACAGTGTGGACCATGATTCCCGCCCATGCTTGAGCGCTTAGAAGGCATAAACACACATTGTGACCCTCAGCGTGAGTTCTGTCCTCAAGGAAGGCCTCTCAGTGGCTGGAACTAACCATAGTTCGGTTTGTCCATTCACCCCTCCGTAGGGCTCTTCTTTGAAATCCCTCTTTTGGTGGGACACCTGAGGTAACCAAACTGATAGGACTCCTCCCATCCCCATGATGGACCCAAAACAATTGGGTACGTGCCAAATCCACAGAGAGGAAGACTTGTCCATGGCCCATGAGGCCTCCTCGACATTCCACGGCCATTGTTGACACAAAAATCCAGAGACAAAAGCCTGAATAAATGCCTCACACTCACTCTTTCTTCATATCCCGAAGAGTTCTCCTCAGGGCCTGTAGATCGGGCCTGCCATACTTATGTCCCCAAACGTAAGCCGCGTTAGTGTTTTCAGACTTCTATCCCCACGCTCCTGGCCCACACACCCCCTCCAGGCTGGGGCCCCTGGAGCCACACATCAGGTCTGTGCCTGCCCACTCCACTGGAATTCTGCCCATTCCCTTGACCACACGCCTCCAAATTAGGAGAAACCTCCACAGTCCCTGAGGCCATCCCAATTGTGTAGGCCGCCCGGGACAAACAAGGGCGTCTGACAACAGCTGAGCATCTACCTCCACTCATACCGTAGTTGGATGTCACCAGGGTAGTAGATTGAACCTCACAGGTCCCTAGGCCGTAATCGGATCCATTGCTTGGGTTTCCAGGCATCTCTCCTCAGAGGCATGTTTTCAAATACCAGCATGCGGGGGTTTCCGGAGGCAAATCTTGTCCCGACATGGGAAAATAGCAGGCTGGAACTGTGTCAAAACTTCCGGTTAGGAGAATCCTTCAGGGCCCGGTGCCACCACCCCTTTCCAAGGTCTCCATGGACACAAACCCACATTAGGATCCATCCGCAGGAGAGTCCATTTCAACTCTGGCTTCTCGGTTGCTCCGCCAGAGCCAGCAGATAGAACCTGTCTTGTCGCTAGGAGACGATTGAGATGCGAGGCGGCTTGCCCAGGGCTCCGCCCTTAGAACCCTGCTCTGGCGTCGTTCCATATGGAACGTCCTGGACCCATCCAAAAGGTCTCAAATGTCCTGCAGAAGGAATCCTTGCGTTTTGGAGCATCTCACAACTCCCAACGTGGGAAAACCGTGATGGCTTTCTGAAGCCCCCACCCCCTTTCTGAAGGGGAAATCATGGACAGGAACTCCAACCTGAGCCAACGTCTGATCCTCGCCCTGAATTCAGATGCACGACATCTCGATGCAGCTCTGCAGAGTGTGCCGGCCTTGCCCTCGCCCTTAAACCTATGTGAAACATCTGTTCTCTCCAATGTCCGTCCTCACACTCCTGGCCCCCAAGACCTCACGTTTGGCAATTCTGGACCCACAAGGCAGCACTCTGCCTGCCCTCCAGATAAAAAAAGCAAAATGTTGCCCTATGGAGCTTCCCAGACACCCGAAATGAGGATAGACCTACACGGCACCCTTCTGTACACAAATTATATCGACAAATCTGGGCACTAATACACTGTCTGACACAGCCTGAGCCCGGACTTCCTGACCAACACCCAGACAGCTGACCGCACACTGAGCACAACAGACCCGCCATGGCCTTAGCTCGTCATCTATTCCCAACCTAGCCTCTCAGGCTTCAGGACATAGACCTTAACTCCACACCCCGCCAAGGGGTGAATGTGATGCAGAAATCAGAACTCCTCCTTCCCTATGGCAAGAAACCTTGTGGTTGGCATGTTGTCCCACGTTCAGTGTAGGAGAAACCAGCGTTCACCATGAGGCCCCGCCCATGCTTGAGTACGAAGAGGGCACAAACACGCATTGTGACCCTCAGCGTGAGTCCTGTCCTCTAGTAAGTCCTCTCAGTGGCTGGACCATTAGACGTCATAATGGGCTTGCCATGCCCCTAGGCCCCAAGTTTTAACCAGCTTTCTGGTTGTCCAGTCGCCCCTCCCCAGGGCTCTGCTCTGGAAACTCTCTTTTGGTGGGACACCTGAGGTGAAAACAAA
This sequence comes from Mustela putorius furo, assembly GCF_011764305.1. Taxonomy (NCBI): domain Eukaryota; kingdom Metazoa; phylum Chordata; class Mammalia; order Carnivora; family Mustelidae; genus Mustela; species Mustela putorius. Next base: position 540,092 of record NW_025421541.1, on the reverse strand, counting down.
AAAAAAAAACGGACTCCTCCCATCTCAAAGAATAACCCCGAACTCTTGGGATCGGGCCAAATGCCCAGAGAGGAAGACTCGTCCATGGCCCATGAGGCCACCCGGACATTCCACGGCCATCAGTGACACAATATCCAGAGACAAAATCTTGAGCAAGCGTCTCACACTCGCCCCCCTTGTTCATATCCTGAAGAGTTCTCCTCACGGTCTGTAGATCAGTCCTGCAATACCTACGACCTGAAACGTAAGCCGGGTTTGTTTGTTTTTCAGACAAGTGTCCGCACCGCCATGGCCCACAAAACTTACAGGCACAGGTTCTTGGAGCCAAACCTGAGGACTGTACCTGGGATTTCTGCCCATTCCATTGGCCACCAACGTAGAAACAGGATGATAAACCTCCAAAGTGCCCGGGGCCATCCCAATAGTGTTTGACTGCCCAGGAAAAAACAAGGGCGGTCTGACACCAGCTGAGCATCTACCTGCACTTAGACCCGTGGACAGATGTCCCCAGAGGTAAATTGGAATGAGCAGGCCCCTAGATCCTAATCGGATCCATTGCTTTGTTGTCCAGGCATCTCTCCTCAGAGGCCTGGATTCCAATAGCAGCATATGGCTGTTTCTTGAGGCACCCAACAGAACAAATCTCGTCTCCACGTGGGAATCATGCACGTTGGAGCTGTGTCAAAGCCTCTGGTTAGGAGAACCCTTCAGGGACCCTGTGCCACTGCCTCATTCCAAGTTCTCCATGGACACAAACCCACATTAGGACCCATCCACAAGAGAGTCCATTTCAACTCAACCCTCTCAGTTTCTCCCCCAGATCCAGCAGATCTAACCTGTCTTGTCACTAGGACACAAGAGGAATGAGAGTCGGGCTTCCCAGCCATCCATCCTTAGAACCCTACTCGGAATCGATCCGTATGGGAAGTCCTGGAGCCAACCAACAGGTCTCAATCGCCCTGCAGAAGAATCTTTAAGGTTTGGAAAATCTCACAACTCCCATCGTGGGAAAAATTCCATGGCCTCGGGATCCACCACCTCTTCATGAAGAGGGCCATAAGGGACAGAAACTCCAACCTGAGCGTTCGTCAGATCCTCACCTGATTTCAGATGCACGAGATCTCGTTTCAGCTCTGCAGAGCGTACCTGCCATGCCCTCGCCCAGAAACCTAAGGTTGCTTGTGTTCTCAGACTTCTGTCCTCAACTCCTGGCCCACAAGCCCTCCAGTTTGGCAATTCCAGTACTACAATGCAGCCCTCTGCCTGCCGTCCTGAAGAAAAAACATTACCCTCTGGGGCTAACCAGAAGCCCCAAAGGAGGATCAACCTTTTCTCCATGTGACTGTACCCCAATTCTACAGGATGCCCTGGGCACTCATGCCCTTTCTGTCACAGCCTGAGCCTGGACCTCCCGACCCACACCCAGCCAGCTGGACTCCCACTGAACACATCGGACCTGCCGAAGCCTTAGGTCGTCATCTCTTCCCAACTTCGGTTTTCAGGCTTCAGAACCTAGACGTTTTCTCCAAACACTGCCCAGGGTTGAACATGAGGCAGAAATCAGAAATCCTTCCCCATGGCAAGAAATCTTGTGGTTGGCGTGTTGCCCAACGTTCAGTGTAGTTGATAGCAGTGTGGCCCTTTGACCCCCCGCCATGCTTGAGGGCCGCGTTGGTCACAAATACGCATTGTGACCCTCAGCGTGAGCCCAGTCCCCAAGTAAGGTCTCTCAGTGGCTGGACCAAGAGATGGCATATTGGGCTTGCCATGCCCCTAGGCCCCAATTTTTAACCATAGTTCGTGTTGTCCATTCGCCCCTCCCCAGTGCTCTGCTTTAGAATGAGGTAACCAAACTGAAAGGACTCCTCCCATCCCACAGATTGACCCCCAAATTGGGATCGGGCCAAATCCACAGAGAGGAAGACTCATCCATGGCCCATGAGGCCTCCCCGACATTCCACGCCCATCGTTGACACAAAATCCAGAGACAAAAGCCTGAATAAGCGCCTCACACTCGCTCTTTCTTCCTATCCCAAAGAGTTCCCCTCACGGTCTGTAGATCGGGACTGCCATACCTACGTCCCCAAAACAAGCCGAGTGTGTGTTTTTCAGACTTCTATCCCCACATTCCTGGCTTCCACACCCTCCAGCCTGGGGACCCTGGAGCCACACATCAGGTCTGTGCCTCTCAACTCCACGGGAATTCTGCCCCTTCCATTGACCACAATCATACAAACTCGGAGAAACCTCCAAAGTCCCCAAGGCCATCCCCATAGTATAGAACGCCCAGGACAAACAAGGGCTGCCTGGAACCAGCTGAGCATCCATCTCCACTCATACTGTAGATGGATGTCCCCAGAGAAGGAGATTGAACGGGACAGGGCCCTAGGCCCTAATGGGGTCCATTGTTTTGGTTTCCTGCTATCTCTCATCAGAGGCCTGGTTTCCCAATATCAGCATGTGGGGCTTTCCTGAGGCACCAATCAGATCAAATCTAGTCTCCACATGGGAAACTTGTCTTTTGGAGATGACGCATAACCTCTGGTTAGGAGAAGCATTCAGGGTCCGTGTGTCACAGATCCGTGCCAGGGTCTCTATGCACACAAACCCACAATAGGTCCCATCCGCAGTAGAGTCCATTTCAACTCAGCCCCTTCCGTTGCTCCCCTAGAGCTAGCATATCAAAACTGTCTATTAACTGGGAGACAGTTAGAATAGAGGCAGTCTGCCCTGGGTTCCATCCTTCGATCCCTGCTTTGCTGTCGTTCCGTATGAAACATCCTGGAGCGATCCAACAGATCTCAATTGTTGATCAGAAAAAATCCTTGTGGCTTGGAGCATATCCCAACTCCCCTCCTGGGTAAACCTCCATGGCCTCGAGATGCTGCCCCCTTCAAGAAAGGACCATAATGGACAGAAACTCCAACCTGAGCCTAGGTCTGAACCCTCCCTGACTTCAGATGCCCGAAGTCCCGATTCAGATGTGCAGAGAGTGTCTGCCGTGCCCTCGCCCCGAAACCTACGCCTAACTTGTATTCTCATTCTTCCGTCCTCACACTCCTTGCCCAAAGGGCATCCAGTTTGGGAATTCCGGAGCCACAAAGCAGCACTCTGCCTGCCCTCCTGAAGAAAAAACGTTGCCCTTGGGGCTACCCAGAAACGCTAAATGAGGATCAAGCTGCACGGCACTCGACTCTCCCCCAATTATACAATATACCCTGAAAACTAATGCCTGGTCTGACGCAGCCTAGGCCTGAACCTCCCGACCAACACTCAGCGAGCTGGCTCCACACTGAGCACGTCGGACCTGTCATGGACTTAAGTCGTCATCTCTCTTCCCAAGCTCGGTTTTCAGACTACACAACCTAGACCTTAACTCCAATCACGGCCCAGCGGTGAAAGAGATGAAAAAAAAAATCAGAACTACTACTTCCCCATGGCAAGAATACATGTGGTTGGCATGGAGCCCAACGTTCAGTGTAGGAGCAACAGTGTGGACCATGATTCCCGCCCATGCTTGAGCGCTTAGAAGGCATAAAAACACACATTGTGACCCTCAGCGTGAGTTCTGTCCTCAAGGAAGGCCTCTCAGTGGCTGGAACTAACCATAGTTCGGTTTGTCCATTCACCCCTCCGTAGGGCTCTTCTTTGAAATCCCTCTTTTGGTGGGACACCTGAGGTAACCAAACTGATAGGACTCCTCCCATCCCCATGATGGACCCAAAACAATTGGGTACGTGCCAAATCCACAGAGAGGAAGACTTGTCCATGGCCCATGAGGCCTCCTCGACATTCCACGGCCATTGTTGACACAAAATCCAGAGACAAAAGCCTGAATAAATGCCTCACACTCACTCTTTCTTCATATCCCGAAGAGTTCTCCTCAGGGCCTGTAGATCGGGCCTGCCATACTTATGTCCCCAAACGTAAGCCGCGTTAGTGTTTTCAGACTTCTATCCCCACGCTCCTGGCCCACACACCCTCCAGGCTGGGGGGCCCCTGGAGCCACACATCAGGTCTGTGCCTGCCCACTCCACTGGAATTCTGCCCATTCCCTTGACCACACGCCTCCAAATTAGGAGAAACCTCCACAGTCCCTGAGGCCATCCCAATTGTGTAGGCCGCCCGGGACAAACAAGGGCGTCTGACAACAGCTGAGCATCTACCTCCACTCATACCGTAGTTGGATGTCACCAGGGTAGTAGATTGAACCTCACAGGTCCCTAGGCCGTAATCGGATCCATTGCTTGGGTTTCCAGGCATCTCTCCTCAGAGGCATGTTTTCAAATACCAGCATGCGGGGGTTTCCGGAGGCAAATCTTGTCCCGACATGGGAAAATAGCAGGCTGGAACTGTGTCAAAACTTCCGGTTAGGAGAATCCTTCAGGGCCCGGTGCCACCACCCCTTTCCAAGGTCTCCATGGACACAAACCCACATTAGGATCCATCCGCAGGAGAGTCCATTTCAACTCTGGCTTCTCGGTTGCTCCGCCAGAGCCAGCAGATAGAACCTGTCTTGTCGCTAGGAGACGATTGAGATGCGAGGCGGCTTGCCCAGGGCTCCGCCCTTAGAACCCTGCTCTGGCGTCGTTCCATATGGAACGTCCTGGACCCATCCAAAAGGTCTCAAATGTCCTGCAGAAGGAATCCTTGCGTTTTGGAGCATCTCACAACTCCCAACGTGGGAAAACCGTGATGGCTTTCTGAAGCCCCCACCCCCTTTCTGAAGGGGAAATCATGGACAGGAACTCCAACCTGAGCCAACGTCTGATCCTCGCCCTGAATTCAGATGCACGACATCTCGATGCAGCTCTGCAGAGTGTGCCGGCCTTGCCCTCGCCCTTAAACCTATGTGAAACATCTGTTCTCCAATGTCCGTCCTCACACTCCTGGCCCCCAAGACCTCACGTTTGGCAATTCTGGACCCACAAGGCAGCACTCTGCCTGCCCTCCAGATAAAAAGCAAAATGTTGCCCTATGGAGCTTCCCAGACACCCGAAATGAGGATAGACCTACACGGCACCCTTCTGTACACAAATTATATCGACAAATCTGGGCACTAATACACTGTCTGACACAGCCTGAGCCCGGACTTCCTGACCAACACCCAGACAGCTGACCGCACACTGAGCACAACAGACCCGCCATGGCCTTAGCTCGTCATCTATTCCCAACCTAGCCTCTCAGGCTTCAGGACATAGACCTTAACTCCACACCCCGCCAAGGGGTGAATGTGATGCAGAAATCAGAACTCCTCCTCCTTCCCTATGGCAAGAAACCTTGTGGTTGGCATGTTGTCCCACGTTCAGTGTAGGAGAAACCAGCGTTCACCATGAGGCCCCGCCCATGCTTGAGTACGAAGAGGGCACAAACACGCATTGTGACCCTCAGCGTGAGTCCTGTCCTCTAGTAAGTCCTCTCAGTGGCTGGACCATTAGACGTCATAATGGGCTTGCCATGCCCCTAGGCCCCAAGTTTTAACCAGCTTTCTGGTTGTCCAGTCGCCCCTCCCCAGGGCTCTGCTCTGGAAACTCTCTTTTGGTGGGACACCTGAGGTGAAAACAAAAAAAAAAAAAAAACGGACTCCTCCCATCTCAAAGAATAACCCCGAACTCTTGGGATCGGGCCAAATGCCCAGAGAGGAAGACTCGTCCATGGCCCATGAGGCCACCCGGACATTCCACGGCCATCAGTGACACAATATCCAGAGACAAAATCTTGAGCAAGCGTCTCACACTCGCCCCCTTGTTCATATCCTGAAGAGTTCTCCTCACGGTCTGTAGATCAGTCCTGCAATACCTACGACCTGAAACGTAAGCCGGGTTTGTGTTTTCAGACAAGTGTCCGCACCGCCATGGCCCACAAAACTTACAGGCACAGGTTCTTGGAGCCAAACCTGAGGACTGTACCTGGGATTTCTGCCCATTCCATTGGCCACCAACGTAGAAACAGGATGATAAACCTCCAAAGTGCCCGGGGCCATCCCAATAGTGTTTGACTGCCCAGGAAAAACAAGGGCGGTCTGACACCAGCTGAGCATCTACCTGCACTTAGACCCGTGGACAGATGTCCCCAGAGGTAAATTGGAATGAGCAGGCCCCTAGATCCTAATCGGATCCATTGCTTTGTTGTCCAGGCATCTCTCCTCAGAGGCCTGGATTCCAATAGCAGCATATGGCTGTTTCTTGAGGCACCCAACAGAACAAATCTCGTCTCCACGTGGGAATCATGCACGTTGGAGCTGTGTCAAAGCCTCTGGTTAGGAGAACCCTTCAGGGACCCTGTGCCACTGCCTCATTCCAAGTTCTCCATGGACACAAACCCACATTAGGACCCATCCACAAGAGAGTCCATTTCAACTCAACCCTCTCAGTTTCTCCCCCAGATCCAGCAGATCTAACCTGTCTTGTCACTAGGACACAAGAGGAATGAGAGTCGGGCTTCCCAGCCATCCATCCTTAGAACCCTACTCGGAATCGATCCGTATGGGAAGTCCTGGAGCCAACCAACAGGTCTCAATCGCCCTGCAGAAGAATCTTTAAGGTTTGGAAAATCTCACAACTCCCATCGTGGGAAAAATTCCATGGCCTCGGGATCCACCACCTCTTCATGAAGAGGGCCATAAGGGACAGAAACTCCAACCTGAGCGTTCGTCAGATCCTCACCTGATTTCAGATGCACGAGATCTCGTTTCAGCTCTGCAGAGCGTACCTGCCATGCCCTCGCCCAGAAACCTAAGGTTGCTTGTGTTCTCAGACTTCTGTCCTCAACTCCTGGCCCACAAGCCCTCCAGTTTGGCAATTCCAGTACTACAATGCAGCCCTCTGCCTGCCGTCCTGAAGAAAAAACATTACCCTCTGGGGCTAACCAGAAGCCCCAAAGGAGGATCAACCTTTTCTCCATGTGACTGTACCCCAATTCTACAGGATGCCCTGGGCACTCATGCCCTTTCTGTCACAGCCTGAGCCTGGACCTCCCGACCCACACCCAGCCAGCTGGACTCCCACTGAACACATCGGACCTGCCGAAGCCTTAGGTCGTCATCTCTTCCCAACTTCGGTTTTCAGGCTTCAGAACCTAGACGTTTTCTCCAAACACTGCCCAGGGTTGAACATGAGGCAGAAATCAGAAATCCTTCCCCATGGCAAGAAATCTTGTGGTTGGCGTGTTGCCCAACGTTCAGTGTAGTTGATAGCAGTGTGGCCCTTTGACCCCGCCATGCTTGAGGGCCGCGTTGGTCACAAATACGCATTGTGACCCTCAGCGTGAGCCCAGTCCCCAAGTAAGGTCTCTCAGTGGCTGGACCAAGAGATGGCATATTGGGCTTGCCATGCCCCTAGGCCCCAATTTTTAACCATAGTTCGTGTTGTCCATTCGCCCCTCCCCAGTGCTCTGCTTTAGAATGAGGTAACCAAACTGAAAGGACTCCTCCCATCCCACAGATTGACCCCCAAATTGGGATCGGGCCAAATCCACAGAGAGGAAGACTCATCCATGGCCCATGAGGCCTCCCCGACATTCCACGCCCATCGTTGACACAAAATCCAGAGACAAAAGCCTGAATAAGCGCCTCACACTCGCTCTTTCTTCCTATCCCAAAGAGTTCCCCTCACGGTCTGTAGATCGGGACTGCCATACCTACGTCCCCAAAACAAGCCGAGTGTGTGTTTTTCAGACTTCTATCCCCACATTCCTGGCTTCCACACCCTCCAGCCTGGGGACCCTGGAGCCACACATCAGGTCTGTGCCTCTCAACTCCACGGGAATTCTGCCCCTTCCATTGACCACAATCATACAAACTCGGAGAAACCTCCAAAGTCCCCAAGGCCATCCCCATAGTATAGAACGCCCAGGACAAACAAGGGCTGCCTGGAACCAGCTGAGCATCCATCTCCACTCATACTGTAGATGGATGTCCCCAGAGAAGGAGATTGAACGGGACAGGGCCCTAGGCCCTAATGGGGTCCATTGTTTTGGTTTCCTGCTATCTCTCATCAGAGGCCTGGTTTCCAATATCAGCATGTGGGGCTTTCCTGAGGCACCAATCAGATCAAATCTAGTCTCCACATGGGAAACTTGTCTTTTGGAGATGACGCATAACCTCTGGTTAGGAGAAGCATTCAGGGTCCGTGTGTCACAGATCCGTGCCAGGGTCTCTATGCACACAAACCCACAATAGGTCCCATCCGCAGTAGAGTCCATTTCAACTCAGCCCCTTCCGTTGCTCCCCTAGAGCTAGCATATCAAAACTGTCTATTAACTGGGAGACAGTTAGAATAGAGGCAGTCTGCCCTGGGTTCCATCCTTCGATCCCTGCTTTGCTGTCGTTCCGTATGAAAAACATCCTGGAGCGATCCAACAGATCTCAATTGTTGATCAGAAAAAATCCTTGTGGCTTGGAGCATATCCCAACTCCCCTCCTGGGTAAACCTCCATGGCCTCGAGATGCTGCCCCCTTCAAGAAAGGACCATAATGGACAGAAACTCCAACCTGAGCCTAGGTCTGAACCCTCCCTGACTTCAGATGCCCGAAGTCCCGATTCAGATGTGCAGAGAGTGTCTGCCGTGCCCTCGCCCCGAAACCTACGCCTAACTTGTATTCTCATTCTTCCGTCCTCACACTCCTTGCCCAAAGGGCATCCAGTTTGGGAATTCCGGAGCCACAAAGCAGCACTCTGCCTGCCCTCCTGAAGAAAAACGTTGCCCTTGGGGCTACCCAGAAACGCTAAATGAGGATCAAGCTGCACGGCACTCGACTCTCCCCCAATTATACAATATACCCTGAAAACTAATGCCTGGTCTGACGCAGCCTAGGCCTGAACCTCCCGACCAACACTCAGCGAGCTGGCTCCACACTGAGCACGTCGTCATCTCTTCCCAAGCTCGGTTTTCAGACTACACAACCTAGACCTTAACTCCAATCACGGCCCAGCAGTGAAAGAGATGAAAAAAAAATCAGAACTACTACTTCCCCCCATGGCAAGAATACATGTGGTTGGCATGGAGCCCAACGTTCAGTGTAGGAGCAACAGTGTGGACCATGATTCCCGCCCATGCTTGAGCGCTTAGAAGGCATAAACACACATTGTGACCCTCAGCGTGAGTTCTGTCCTCAAGGAAGGCCTCTCAGTGGCTGGAACTAACCATAGTTCGGTTTGTCCATTCACCCCTCCGTAGGGCTCTTCTTTGAAATCCCTCTTTTGGTGGGACACCTGAGGTAACCAAACTGATAGGACTCCTCCCATCCCCATGATGGACCCAAAACAATTGGGTACGTGCCAAATCCACAGAGAGGAAGACTTGTCCATGGCCCATGAGGCCTCCTCGACATTCCACGGCCATTGTTGACACAAAATCCAGAGACAAAAGCCTGAATAAATGCCTCACACTCACTCTTTCTTCATATCCCGAAGAGTTCTCCTCAGGGCCTGTAGATCGGGCCTGCCATACTTATGTCCCCAAACGTAAGCCGCGTTAGTGTTTTCAGACTTCTATCCCCACGCTCCTGGCCCACACACCCTCCAGGCTGGGGCCCCTGGAGCCACACATCAGGTCTGTGCCTGCCCACTCCACTGGAATTCTGCCCATTCCCTTGACCACACGCCTCCAAATTAGGAGAAACCTCCACAGTCCCTGAGGCCATCCCAATTGTGTAGGCCGCCCGGGACAAACAAGGGCGTCTGACAACAGCTGAGCATCTACCTCCACTCATACCGTAGTTGGATGTCACCAGGGTAGTAGATTGAACCTCACAGGTCCCTAGGCCGTAATCGGATCCATTGCTTGGGTTTCCAGGCATCTCTCCTCAGAGGCATGTTTTCAAATACCAGCATGCGGGGGTTTCCGGAGGCAAATCTTGTCCCGACATGGGAAAATAGCAGGCTGGAACTGTGTCAAAACTTCCGGTTAGGAGAATCCTTCAGGGCCCGGTGCCACCACCCCTTTCCAAGGTCTCCATGGACACAAACCCACATTAGGATCCATCCGCAGGAGAGTCCATTTCAACTCTGGCTTCTCGGTTGCTCCGCCAGAGCCAGCAGATAGAACCTGTCTTGTCGCTAGGAGACGATTGAGATGCGAGGCGGCTTGCCCAGGGCTCCGCCCTTAGAACCCTGCTCTGGCGTCGTTCCATATGGAACGTCCTGGACCCATCCAAAAGGTCTCAAATGTCCTGCAGAAGGAATCCTTGCGTTTTGGAGCATCTCACAACTCCCAACGTGGGAAAACCGTGATGGCTTTCTGAAGCCCCCACCCCCCCCTTCTGAAGGGGAAATCATGGACAGGAACTCCAACCTGAGCCAACGTCTGATCCTCGCCCTGAATTCAGATGCACGACATCTCGATGCAGCTCTGCAGAGTGTGCCGGCCTTGCCCTCGCCCTTAAACCTATGTGAAACATCTGTTCTCCAATGTCCGTCCTCACACTCCTGGCCCCCAAGACCTCACGTTTGGCAATTCTGGACCCACAAGGCAGCACTCTGCCTGCCCTCCAGATAAAAAGCAAAATGTTGCCCTATGGAGCTTCCCAGACACCCGAAATGAGGATAGACCTACACGGCACCCTTCTGTACACAAATTATATCGACAAATCTGGGCACTAATACACTGTCTGACACAGCCTGAGCCCGGACTTCCTGACCAACACCCAGACAGCTGACCGCACACTGAGCACAACAGACCCGCCATGGCCTTAGCTCGTCATCTATTCCCAACCTAGCCTCTCAGGCTTCAGGACATAGACCTTAACTCCACACCCCGCCAAGGGGTGAATGTGATGCAGAAATCAGAACTCCTCCTTCCCTATGGCAAGAAACCTTGTGGTTGGCATGTTGTCCCACGTTCAGTGTAGGAGAAACCAGCGTTCACCATGAGGCCCCGCCCATGCTTGAGTACGAAGAGGGCACAAACACGCATTGTGACCCTCAGCGTGAGTCCTGTCCTCTAGTAAGTCCTCTCAGTGGCTGGACCATTAGACGTCATAATGGGCTTGCCATGCCCCTAGGCCCCAAGTTTTAACCAGCTTTCTGGTTGTCCAGTCGCCCCTCCCCAGGGCTCTGCTCTGGAAACTCTCTTTTGGTGGGACACCTGAGGTGAAAACAAAAAAAAAAACGGACTCCTCCCATCTCAAAGAATAACCCCGAACTCTTGGGATCGGGCCAAATGCCCAGAGAGGAAGACTCGTCCATGGCCCATGAGGCCACCCGGACATTCCACGGCCATCAGTGACACAATATCCAGAGACAAAATCTTGAGCAAGCGTCTCACACTCGCCCCCTTGTTCATATCCTGAAGAGTTCTCCTCACGGTCTGTAGATCAGTCCTGCAATACCTACGACCTGAAACGTAAGCCGGGTTTGTGTTTTCAGACAAGTGTCCGCACCGCCATGGCCCACAAAACTTACAGGCACAGGTTCTTGGAGCCAAACCTGAGGACTGTACCTGGGATTTCTGCCCATTCCATTGGCCACCAACGTAGAAACAGGATGATAAAAACCTCCAAAGTGCCCGGGGCCATCCCAATAGTGTTTGACTGCCCAGGAAAAACAAGGGCGGTCTGACACCAGCTGAGCATCTACCTGCACTTAGACCCGTGGACAGATGTCCCCAGAGGTAAATTGGAATGAGCAGGCCCCTAGATCCTAATCGGATCCATTGCTTTGTTGTCCAGGCATCTCTCCTCAGAGGCCTGGATTCCAATAGCAGCATATGGCTGTTTCTTGAGGCACCCAACAGAACAAATCTCGTCTCCACGTGGGAATCATGCACGTTGGAGCTGTGTCAAAGCCTCTGGTTAGGAGAACCCTTCAGGGACCCTGTGCCACTGCCTCATTCCAAGTTCTCCATGGACACAAACCCACATTAGGACCCATCCACAAGAGAGTCCATTTCAACTCAACCCTCTCAGTTTCTCCCCCAGATCCAGCAGATCTAACCTGTCTTGTCACTAGGACACAAGAGGAATGAGAGTCGGGCTTCCCAGCCATCCATCCTTAGAACCCTACTCGGAATCGATCCGTATGGGAAGTCCTGGAGCCAACCAACAGGTCTCAATCGCCCTGCAGAAGAATCTTTAAGGTTTGGAAAATCTCACAACTCCCATCGTGGGAAAAATTCCATGGCCTCGGGATCCACCACCTCTTCATGAAGAGGGCCATAAGGGACAGAAACTCCAACCTGAGCGTTCGTCAGATCCTCACCTGATTTCAGATGCACGAGATCTCGTTTCAGCTCTGCAGAGCGTACCTGCCATGCCCTCGCCCAGAAACCTAAGGTTGCTTGTGTTCTCAGACTTCTGTCCTCAACTCCTGGCCCACAAGCCCTCCAGTTTGGCAATTCCAGTACTACAATGCAGCCCTCTGCCTGCCGTCCTGAAGAAAAAACATTACCCTCTGGGGCTAACCAGAAGCCCCAAAGGAGGATCAACCTTTTCTCCATGTGACTGTACCCCAATTCTACAGGATGCCCTGGGCACTCATGCCCTTTCTGTCACAGCCTGAGCCTGGACCTCCCGACCCACACCCAGCCAGCTGGACTCCCACTGAACACATCGGACCTGCCGAAGCCTTAGGTCGTCATCTCTTCCCAACTTCGGTTTTCAGGCTTCAGAACCTAGACGTTTTCTCCAAAAACACTGCCCAGGGTTGAACATGAGGCAGAAATCAGAAATCCTTCCCCATGGCAAGAAATCTTGTGGTTTGGCGTGTTGCCCAACGTTCAGTGTAGTTGATAGCAGTGTGGCCCTTTGACCCCGCCATGCTTGAGGGCCGCGTTGGTCACAAATACGCATTGTGACCCTCAGCGTGAGCCCAGTCCCCAAGTAAGGTCTCTCAGTGGCTGGACCAAGAGATGGCATATTGGGCTTGCCATGCCCCTAGGCCCCAATTTTTAACCATAGTTCGTGTTGTCCATTCGCCCCTCCCCAGTGCTCTGCTTTAGAATGAGGTAACCAAACTGAAAGGACTCCTCCCATCCCACAGATTGACCCCCAAATTGGGATCGGGCCAAATCCACAGAGAGGAAGACTCATCCATGGCCCATGAGGCCTCCCCGACATTCCACGCCCATCGTTGACACAAAAATCCAGAGACAAAAGCCTGAATAAGCGCCTCACACTCGCTCTTTCTTCCTATCCCAAAGAGTTCCCCTCACGGTCTGTAGATCGGGACTGCCATACCTACGTCCCCAAAACAAGCCGAGTGTGTGTTTTTCAGACTTCTATCCCCACATTCCTGGCTTCCACACCCTCCAGCCTGGGGACCCTGGAGCCACACATCAGGTCTGTGCCTCTCAACTCCACGGGAATTCTGCCCCTTCCATTGACCACAATCATACAAACTCGGAGAAACCTCCAAAGTCCCCAAGGCCATCCCCATAGTATAGAACGCCCAGGACAAACAAGGGCTGCCTGGAACCAGCTGAGCATCCATCTCCACTCATACTGTAGATGGATGTCCCCAGAGAAGGAGATTGAACGGGACAGGGCCCTAGGCCCTAATGGGGTCCATTGTTTTGGTTTCCTGCTATCTCTCATCAGAGGCCTGGTTTCCAATATCAGCATGTGGGGCTTTCCTGAGGCACCAATCAGATCAAATCTAGTCTCCACATGGGAAACTTGTCTTTTGGAGATGACGCATAACCTCTGGTTAGGAGAAGCATTCAGGGTCCGTGTGTCACAGATCCGTGCCAGGGTCTCTATGCACACAAACCCACAATAGGTCCCATCCGCAGTAGAGTCCATTTCAACTCAGCCCCTTCCGTTGCTCCCCTAGAGCTAGCATATCAAAACTGTCTATTAACTGGGAGACAGTTAGAATAGAGGCAGTCTGCCCTGGGTTCCATCCTTCGATCCCTGCTTTGCTGTCGTTCCGTATGAAACATCCTGGAGCGATCCAACAGATCTCAATTGTTGATCAGAAAAAATCCTTGTGGCTTGGAGCATATCCCAACTCCCCTCCTGGGTAAACCTCCATGGCCTCGAGATGCTGCCCCCCTTCAAGAAAGGACCATAATGGACAGAAACTCCAACCTGAGCCTAGGTCTGAACCCTCCCTGACTTCAGATGCCCGAAGTCCCGATTCAGATGTGCAGAGAGTGTCTGCCGTGCCCTCGCCCCGAAACCTACGCCTAACTTGTATTCTCATTCTTCCGTCCTCACACTCCTTGCCCAAAGGGCATCCAGTTTGGGAATTCCGGAGCCACAAAGCAGCACTCTGCCTGCCCTCCTGAAGAAAAACGTTGCCCTTGGGGCTACCCAGAAACGCTAAATGAGGATCAAGCTGCACGGCACTCGACTCTCCCCCAATTATACAATATACCCTGAAAACTAATGCCTGGTCTGACGCAGCCTAGGCCTGAACCTCCCGACCAACACTCAGCGAGCTGGCTCCACACTGAGCACGTCGGACCTGTCATGGACTTAAGTCGTCATCTCTTCCCAAGCTCGGTTTTCAGACTACACAACCTAGACCTTAACTCCAATCACGGCCCAGCGGTGAAAGAGATGAAAAAAAAAAATCAGAACTACTACTTCCCCATGGCAAGAATACATGTGGTTGGCATGGAGCCCAACGTTCAGTGTAGGAGCAACAGTGTGGACCATGATTCCCGCCCATGCTTGAGCGCTTAGAAGGCATAAACACACATTGTGACCCTCAGCGTGAGTTCTGTCCTCAAGGAAGGCCTCTCAGTGGCTGGAACTAACCATAGTTCGGTTTGTCCATTCACACCCCTCCGTAGGGCTCTTCTTTGAAATCCCTCTTTTGGTGGGACACCTGAGGTAACCAAACTGATAGGACTCCTCCCATCCCCATGATGGACCCAAAACAATTGGGTACGTGCCAAATCCACAGAGAGGAAGACTTGTCCATGGCCCATGAGGCCTCCTCGACATTCCACGGCCATTGTTGACACAAAATCCAGAGACAAAAGCCTGAATAAATGCCTCACACTCACTCTTTCTTCATATCCCGAAGAGTTCTCCTCAGGGCCTGTAGATCGGGCCTGCCATACTTATGTCCCCAAACGTAAGCCGCGTTAGTGTTTTCAGACTTCTATCCCCACGCTCCTGGCCCACACACCCTCCAGGCTGGGGCCCCTGGAGCCACACATCAGGTCTGTGCCTGCCCACTCCACTGGAATTCTGCCCATTCCCTTGACCACACGCCTCCAAATTAGGAGAAACCTCCACAGTCCCTGAGGCCATCCCAATTGTGTAGGCCGCCCGGGACAAACAAGGGCGTCTGACAACAGCTGAGCATCTACCTCCACTCATACCGTAGTTGGATGTCACCAGGGTAGTAGATTGAACCTCACAGGTCCCTAGGCCGTAATCGGATCCATTGCTTGGGTTTCCAGGCATCTCTCCTCAGAGGCATGTTTTCAAATACCAGCATGCGGGGGTTTCCGGAGGCAAATCTTGTCCCGACATGGGAAAATAGCAGGCTGGAACTGTGTCAAAACTTCCGGTTAGGAGAATCCTTCAGGGCCCGGTGCCACCACCCCTTTCCAAGGTCTCCATGGACACAAACCCACATTAGGATCCATCCGCAGGAGAGTCCATTTCAACTCTGGCTTCTCGGTTGCTCCGCCAGAGCCAGCAGATAGAACCTGTCTTGTCGCTAGGAGACGATTGAGATGCGAGGCGGCTTGCCCAGGGCTCCGCCCTTAGAACCCTGCTCTGGCGTCGTTCCATATGGAACGTCCTGGACCCATCCAAAAGGTCTCAAAATGTCCTGCAGAAGGAATCCTTGCGTTTTGGAGCATCTCACAACTCCCAACGTGGGAAAACCGAGATGGCTTTCTGAAGCCCCCACCCCCTTTCTGAAGGGGAAATCATGGACAGGAACTCCAACCTGAGCCAACGTCTGATCCTCGCCCTGAATTCAGATGCACGACATCTCGATGCAGCTCTGCAGAGTGTGCCGGCCTTGCCCTCGCCCTTAAACCTATGTGAAACATCTGTTCTCCAATGTCCGTCCTCACACTCCTGGCCCCCAAGACCTCACGTTTGGCAATTCTGGACCCACAAGGCAGCACTCTGCCTGCCCTCCAGATAAAAAGCAAAATGTTGCCCTATGGAGCTTCCCAGACACCCGAAATGAGGATAGACCTACACGGCACCCTTCTGTACACAAATTATATCGACAAATCTGGGCACTAATACACTGTCTGACACAGCCTGAGCCCGGACTTCCTGACCAACACCCAGACAGCTGACCGCACACTGAGCACAACAGACCCGCCATGGCCTTAGCTCGTCATCTATTCCCAACCTAGCTTCTCAGGCTTCAGGACATAGACCTTAACTCCACACCCCCCGCCAAGGGGTGAATGTGATGCAGAAATCAGAAAACCTCCTTCCCTATGGCAAGAAACCTTGTGGTTGGCATGTTGTCCCACGTTCAGTGTAGGAGAAACCAGCGTTCACCATGAGGCCCCGCCCATGCTTGAGTACGAAGAGGGCACAAACACGCATTGTGACCCTCAGCGTGAGTCCTGTCCTCTAGTAAGTCCTCTCAGTGGCTGGACCATTAGACGTCATAATGGGCTTGCCATGCCCCTAGGCCCCAAGTTTTAACCAGCTTTCTGGTTGTCCAGTCGCCCCTCCCCAGGGCTCTGCTCTGGAAACTCTCTTTTGGTGGGACACCTGAGGTGAAAACAAAAAAAAAAACGGAAACGACTCCTCCCATCTCAAAGAATAACCCCGAACTCTTGGGATCGGGCCAAATGCCCAGAGAGGAAGACTCGTCCATGGCCCATGAGGCCACCCGGACATTCCACGGCCATCAGTGACACAATATCCAGAGACAAAATCTTGAGCAAGCGTCTCACACTCGCCCCCTTGTTCATATCCTGAAGAGTTCTCCTCACGGTCTGTAGATCAGTCCTGCAATACCTACGACCCGAAACCTAAGCCGGGTTTGTGTTTTCAGACAAGTGTCCCCACCGCCATGGCCCACAAAACTTACAGGCACAGGTTCTTGGAGCCAAACCTGAGGACTGTACCTGGGATTTCTGCCCATTCCATTGGCCACAAACCTAGAACCAGGATGATAAACCTCCAAAGTGCCCGGGGCCATCCCAATAGTGTTTGACTGCCCAGGAAAAACAAGGGCGGTCTGACACCAGCTGAGCATCTACCTGCACTTAGACCCGTGGACAGATGTCCCCAGAGGTAAATTGGAATGAGCAGGCCCCTAGATCCTAATCGGATCCATTGCTTTGTTGTCCAGGCATCTCTCCTCAGAGGCCTGGATTCCAATAGCAGCATATGGCTGTTTCTTGAGGCACCCATCAGAACAAATCTTGTCTCCACGTGGGAATCATGCACGTTGGAGCTGTGTCAAAGCCTCTGGTTAGGAGAACCCTTCAGGGACCCTGTGCCACTGCCTCATTCCAAGTTCTCCATGGACACAAACCCACATTAGGACCCATCCACAAGAGAGTCCATTTCAACTCAACCCTCTCAGTTTCTCCCCCAGATCCAGCAGATCTAACCTTCTTGCCACTAGGACACAAGAGGAATGAGAGTCGGGCTTCCCAGCCATCCATCCTTAGAACCCTACTCGGAATCGATCCGTATGGGAAGTCCTGGAGCCAACCAACAGGTCTCAATCGCCCTGCAGAAGAATCTTTACGGTTTGGAGCATCTCACAACTCCCATCGTGGGAAAAATTCCATGGCCTCGGGATCCCCCACCTCTTCATGAAGAGGGCCATAAGGGGGACAGAAACTCCAACCTGAGCGTTCGTCAGATCCTCACCTGATTTCAGATGCACGAGATCTCGTTTCAGCTCTGCAGAGCTGAGTGTGTCAAGTTTCAAAGTGCCAGGAGGCAGCACAGTGCATTCCGGAATCTACAGCAAGTTCATGACAACCGACAGCTGATCTGGCAGCTTCACCTGGGTAAGGAGGCTGAGCCCCGGGGTTAACACTGGGGGTGAGATGGTTTGTATACTATGCCGAGGAGGTGAGGTTCTACACTGTGTGGGCACAGGGAGCTACCGGAGGATTTCAAATATCAGAATCGTAACCATAATAGAGTATTTAATTGCATCCTAGCTTTCATCAAGGGTAAGATGCACTATAGTTTATGTTCGACTAAGAAAGAGAAATGCTGACAGTTAAACTAGGATATGTCATCAAGTGCAAGGTGAGTGCCACCTTAAGAGATTTTAAAATGGGGGGGTGGAAAAATCTTAGAACTATAAATTGTGGTAATAGAAATAATTAAGAAAAATAATACAAGAACACTTGGATCAACAAAAAAAAATTGATTATTGCTTACCATGTGCCTCAAACTATATTAAGTCTCCAAACGTTTTATATCATTTGCAAGGTCAGATATATATAAAATTACATTTAAAGTTTTTAAAATATCAGCAAATATTTTCATTTAAATGCAAATTTCAAAGAAAATCTACTTTTCCAATCACGACATTTTATCCTACTGTTTTTTAATTTTGTCAACAACTGATAAAATGTTTAGTGAGACTATAAATGTTTGATCGAAAAAAATGATTAATAGATGTAGGTTCAAATTATTATGCTCCAGTAAGAATGATTTAGTCTTTGATGAACATCTGTTTGGTAATATGTTGTATCCAGATATAGTAAATTAATGACATATATAAAATTATAGGGAAATGACACTTTCCGTTCCATTATGAGTAGAGCTTTTAAAATGCTATTTGTCACAACCTGTCATCTTGTCATTATGTATGTAGCATTATGTAACATTTAAAAAATGTATACTCTTCACTTTGAAGATTTAGAAATCTAAAATATGACTTTCTATCGTTTGTGTTTCCATATTCCTTTAATGCCAGTTTGAACAAATCCACATGCTTTGATTCGAAGGTAATAAATTCCTCTTATTTGGAAAAATGATGTTTATTTTTGTTCTCTCACCCTTAGCAGGTGGATTCATTTTAGCACACTTCAGAGTTATAATTTCATGCTTATTAAAAAAATTTTTATGATCTACATAGATGAATGAAACTTTTATTTTATTAAATTATTCGCCAAAAAAAATCTGTTATTTTTTAAAAATGTATTTCTTTAAGGGTTATTTTAGAGCATTCAGAGAGGATCTAGGAGTGTGGTATTATGCAATTTTTAAGTAGGTATGAAATGGTTATTTATATGATTGTTGCCCTGGGGAAGACTGAAAGGACAACCCGATCTATGGTTAAAAATTGGGGCCTGGGGGCATGGCAAGCCCAATATGCTGTCTCTCCATCCATCCACTGAGAGGCCTTACCTGAGGACTGGGCTCAGGCTGAGGGTCGCAATGTGTGTTTGTGACCAATGTGGCCCACAAGCATGGGCGCGGCCTCATGGGCCACACTGGTTTCAACTACACTGAAACTTGGACAACATGCCAACCACAAGGTTTCTTGCCATGGGGAAAGAGTTATGATTTCTGCATCATTTTCAAACCCGGGCCGTGATTGGAAATAAGGTCTAGGTTCTGAAGCCTGAAAACCGAGGTTGAGAAGAGATGACGACCTAAGGCCATGACGGGTCCGATGTGCTCAGTGTGCGGCCAGATGTCTGGGTGGGGCCAGGAGGTCCAGGCTCAGGCTGTGTCAGAAAGGGCATTAGTGCCCTGGACAGCCCTTATATTTGGGGTACAGCCGAATGGCGTGCCGCATTTTTCCTCATTTGGGGTTCTGGGTAGCCCCAGAGGGCAATGTTTTTCTCTGGAGGGCAGGCAGAGTGCAGAGTGCTGCATTGTAGTTCTGGATTGCCAAACCGGAGGGCTTGTGTGCCAGTAGTCAGAGGACGGAAGTCTGAGAAGCCAAGCTAGGCCTAGGTTTCTGGGTGAGGATATGGCAGGCACAATCTACAGACCTGAATCGAGATCTCGTGCATCTGAAGTCAGGGCGAGGATCAGACGATTGCTCAGGTTAGACATTCTGTCCCTGATGGCCCCTTCTTGAAGGGGGGGTGGATCACGAGGCCATGGGGGTTTTCCCACGATGGGAGTTGTGAGAAACTCCCAACTGCAAAGATTCTTCTGCAGGACAATTGAGACATGTTGGTTGGCTTCTGGACAACGATTCCAAGCAGGGTTCTAAGGATGGATGGCTGGGTAGCCCACCTAGCATTCCAATTGTCTCCAAGCAACAAGAGAGGTTAGATCTGCTGGTTCTGGGGGAGCAACCGAGGAGGCTGAGTTGAAATGGACTCTCCCATGGATGTTTCCTAATATGATTTTTTGTCTATGGAAAACCTTGGAATGAAGAGGTGGCACTGGGGCCCTGAAGGGTTCTCCTAAAGAAAGGCTTTCACACAGCTCCATCGTGCAAGTTTCCCATGTGTATATGAGATTTGTTCTGATGGGTGAGTCAAGAAACAGCCATATGCTGTTATTGAAATCCAGGCCTATGAGGAGAGATGCCTGGAAACCAAAGCAATGGATCCGATAGGTGCCTAAGGGCCTGTTCGTTCCTTTTTACCTCTGGGGACATCAGTCTACGGGTCTGAGTGTAGGTAGGTGCTCAGATTGGCCCAGATTGCCCCTGTTTGTCCTGGGAAGCCACAAATATTGGGATGGCCTCAGGGACTTTTGAGGTTTATCCTCTTAGTAGGGTTTTGGCCATTGAAATGGGCACATGCAATTCCATTGGAGAGGGCAAGCACAGTCGTCAGGTTTATATCCATGGGCCTGAGCCTGTAGGGTGTGTAGGCCAGGGCTGTTTGGACAGTTGTCTGAAAACACAAACTCGGCTTATGTTTCGGGTCATAGGTATGGCAGGACTGATCTACAGACCATGAGGAGAACTCTTCGGGATATGAAAAAAACGGCGAGTGTGAGGCTCTTGCTCAAGTTTTTGTCTCTGGATATCGTGTCACTCATGGTCGTGAAATTTCCGGGTGACTTCCTGGGAAAAGGACGAGACTTACTCTCTGGGGGTTTGGCCCAGTTCAAAGAGTTTGGGGTCATTCTGTGGGATGGAAGAAGTCCGTTGTTCTGTTGATGTTGATTTGTTTTGTTTTGTTTTTTCAACCTCAGGTGTCCCACCAAATGAGGGATTCCAGAGTAGAGCCCTGGGGAGGGGCGACTGACAACCAGAAATCTGGTTAAAAATTGGGGCCTAGGGACATGTCATCCCATTATGACATCTAATGGTCCAGCCACTGAGAGGACGTACTAGAAGACAGGACTCACGCTGAGGGTCACAATGCCTGTTTATGCCCTCGTCGAACTCAAGAATGGGCGGGTCTCAGGGTGAGTGCTGGTTTCTCCTACACTGAACGTTGGACAACATGCCAACCACAAGGTTTCTTGGAAGGGTAAGGAAGAGTTCTGATTTCTGCATCACAGTCACCCCTGGGCAGTGATTAGAGTTAAGGTCTAGGTTCTGAAGCCTGAAAACTGAGGTAGGGAAGAGATGATGTCCTAAGGCCATGGCGGTCTGACGTGCTCAGTGTGCAGTCCGCTGTCTGGGTGTTGGTCACGAGGTCCGGGCTCAGGTTGTCAGACAGTGCATTAGTGTCCAGGTTAGACTATATATTTTGGGTGCATTCGAGTGCCGTGTAGGTTCTTATCTGAAGAACTCTTCAGGATATGAATAAAGTGCGAGTCTGAGGCACGTGCTCAGGCTTTTGTCTCTAGATTTTGTATCAGCGATGGCCGTGGAATGTTGGGGAGGCCTCATGGGCCATCGACGAATCTTGCTCTCTGTGGATTTGGCCCGATCCCAATTGTTTTTCGTCAATAGTGTGATGGGAGGACTCCTTTCAGTTTTGTTACCTCAGGTGTCCCACCAAAAGAGGAATTCCAAAGCAGAGCCCTGGGGAAGAGTGAAGGGAGAATCCGAAATATGGTTAAAAATTGGGGCCTAGGGGCATGGCAAGCCCAATATGCTGTCTCTCCATCCAGCCACTGAGAGGCCTTACCTGAAGACCGGGCTCAGGCTGTGGGTCACAATGTGTGTTTGTGACCAATGTGGCCCGCAAGCATGGGCGGGGCCTCATAGGCCAAACTGGTTTCAACGACACTGAACCTTAGACAACATGCCAACCACAACCTTTCTTGCCATGGGGAAGGAGTTCTCATGTCTGCATCATTTTCAAACCGGGGCCGTGATTGGAGATAAGGTCTAGGTTCTGAAGCCTGAAAACAGAGTTTGAGAAGAGATGACGACCTAAGCTCATGGTGGGTCCGATGTGCTCAGTGTGCGGCCAGCTGTCTGGGTGGGGCCAGGAGGTCCAGGCTCAGGCTGTGTCAGAAAGGGCATTAGTGCCCAGGTCAGCCTATATATTTGGGGTACAGCCGAATGGCGTGCAGATTGATCCTCATTTGGGTTTCTGGGTGGCCCCAGAGGGCAATGTTTTTCTTCTGGAGGGCAGGCAGAGTGCTGCATTGTAGTTCTGGATTGCCAACCTGGAGGGCTTGTGGGCCAATAGTCTGACGACGGAAGTCTGAGAACCCAAGCTAGGCCTAAGTTTCTGGGTGAGGATATGGCAGGCACAATCTACAGACTTGAATCGAGATCTTGTGCATCTGAAGTCAGGGCGAGGATCAGAGGATCGCTAAGGTAGGACGTTCTGTCCCTGATGGCCCCTTCTTGAAGGGGGGAGTGGATCACGAGGCCATGGGGCTTTTCCCCAATGGGAGTTGTGAGAAGCTCCCAACTGCAAAGATTCTTCTGCAGGACAATTGAGACCTGTTGGTTGTCTCCAGGAAAACGATTCCGAGCAGGGTTCTAAGGATGGATGGCTGGGTAGCCCACCTCGCATTCCAATTGTCTCCAAGCAACAAGACAGGTTAGATCTGCTGGATCTGGGGGAGCAACCGAGGAGCCTGAGTTGAAATGGACTCTCCCGTGGATGTGTCCTAATATGATTTTGTGTCTATGGAGACCTTGGAATGAAGCGGTGGCACTGGGTCCCTGAAGGCTTCTCCTAAAAGAGGCTTTCACACAGCTCCACCGTGAAAGTTTCCCATGTGTAGATGAGATTTGTTCTGACAGGTGAGTCAGACAGCCATATGCTGTTATTGAAATCCAGGCCTCTGATGAGATATGCCTGGAAAACAAAGCAATGGATCCGATAGGTGCCTAGGGGACTGTCATTCCTTTTTAACTCTGGGGACATCAGTCTACGGGTCTTAGTGCCGGTAGGTGCTCAGATGGGCCCAGATATTGGGCTTGCCATGCCCCTGGGCCATGCCCCTAGAACGTGTCTTGTTTCTTGGAGACAATTGGAATGCGAGGTGGGCTACCCAGCCATCCATCCTTAGAACCCTGCTCAGAATCGTTGTCCTGTCCTGGATCTAACCAAAAGGTCTCAATTGTCCTGCAGAATCTTTGCAGTTGGGTGCTTCACAGAACTCCCATCGTGGGAAAAGCCCCATGGCCTCGTGATCCACCCCCCCTTCAAGAAGGGGCCCTCAGGGACTGTATGTCCAACCTGAGCGATCGTCTGATCATCGCCCTGACTTGAGATGCACGAGATCTCGATTCAGGTCTGTAGATTGCGCCTGCCATATCCGCACTCAGAAACCGAGGCCTAGCTTGGGTTCTCAGACTTCCGTCCTCAGACTACTGGCCCACAAGACCTCCAGTTTGGCAATCCAGAACTACAATGCAGCACTCTGCCTGCCCTCCAGAAGAAAAACATTGCCTTCTCAGGCTACCCAGAAACCCCAAATGAGGATCAACATGCACGCCATTCGGTTGTACCCCAAATATATAAGCTGACCGGGGACTAATGCCCTTTCTGACACAGCCTGAGCCTGGACCTCCTGGCCCCACCCAGACAGCTGGCCGCACATTGAGCACATCAGACCCGCCATGGCCGTAGGTCATCATCTCTTCTCAACCTCGGTTTTCAGGCTTCAGAACCTAGACCTTATTTCCAATCACGGCCCGGGTTTGAAAATGATGCAGAAATCAGAACTCTTTCCCAAGGCAAGAAACCTTGTGGTTGGCATGTTGTCCAAGGTTCAGTGTAGTTGAAATCAGTGTGGCCCATGAGGACCCGCCCATGCTTGCGGGCCACATTGGTCACAAACACACATTGTGACCCTCAGCCTGAGCCCAGTCCTCAGGTAAGGCCTCTCAGTGGCTGGACGGAGAGACAGCATATTGGGCTTGCCATGCCCGTAGGCCCAATTTTTTAAGCATAGTTCGGGTTGTCCCTTCACTCTTCCCCAGGGCTCTTCTTTGGAATTCCTCCTTAGGTGGGACACCAGAGGTAACAAACCTGAAAGGAGTCTTCCCATCCCACAGATTGACGAAAAACAATTGGGATCGGGCCAAATCCACAGAGAGCAAGATTCGTCCATGGCCCATGAGGCCGCCGCTACATTCCACGGCCATCCCTGATACAGAATCCAGATACAAAAGACTGAGCACGCGCCTCAGACTCGCTCATTCTTCATATCCTGAATAGTTCTTCAGATAAGAACCTACACAGCACTCGAATGCACCCAAAATATATAGTCTAACCTGGGGACTAATGCACTGTCTGACAACCTGAGCCCGGACCTCATGAACAACCCCAGACAGCTGACCGCACACTGAGCTCATCAGACCCGCCATGGCCTTAGGTCATCATCTCTTCCCTACCTCAGTTTTCAGGCTTCAGAACCTAGACCTTATCTCCAATCACTTCCCAGGGGTGACTGTGATGCAGAAATCAGAACTCTTCCTTACCCATCCAAGAAACCTTGTGGTTGGCATGTTGTCCAACGTTCAGTGTAGGAGAGAAACCAGCATTCAGCCTGAGGCCCCGCCCCCATCTTGACTGCGACGAGGGCATAAACACACGCATTGTGACCCTCAGCGTGAGTCCTGTCCTCTAGTACGTCCTCTCAGTGGCTGGACCATTAGATGTCATAATGGGCTTGACATGTCCCTAGGCCCCAATTTTTAACCAGATTTCTGGTTGTCCAGTCGCCCCTCCCCAGGGCTCTACTCTGGAATCCCTCATTTGTTGGGACACACCTGAGGTTGAAAAACAAAACAAAACAAACCAACAACAACAGAACAATGGACTTCCACCATCCCACAGAATGACCCCAAACTCTTTGGACGGGGCCAAAACCCCAGAGAGTAAGACTCATCCATTTCGGATGAAGTGACCCGGAAATTTCACGACCATGAGTGACACGATATCCAGAGACAAAAACTTGAGCAAGAGCCTCACACTCGCCCTTTTTTCATATCCCGAATTGTTCTCCTCATGGTCTGTAGATTAGTCCTGCCATACCTAAGACCCGAAACATAAGACGAGTTTGTGTTTTCAGACAACTGTCGAAACAGCCCTGGCCTACAAACCCTACAGGCTTAGGCCCCTGGAGCCAAACCTGACGACTGTGCATGCCCTCTCCAAGGGAATTGTATGTGCCCATTCCATGGGCCACAACCCTACTAATAGGATAAACCTTAAAAGTCCCTTCGGCCATCCAAATATTTGTGGCATCCCGGGACAAACGGGCAATCTGGGCCCATCTGAGCACCTACCGGCACTCAGACCCGGAGACTGATGTCCCCAGAGGTAAAAAGGAACGAACAGGCCCCTAGGCAACTATCAGATACATTGCTGTGGTTTCTAGGCATCTCTCCTCAGAGGCCTGGATTTCAATAACAGCATATGGCTGTTTCTTGACTCATCCATCAGAACAAATCTCATCTACACATGGGAAACTTGCACGATGGAGCTGTGTGAAAGCCTCTCTTTAGAAGAACCCTTCAGGGCCCCTGTGCCACCGTCAATCCAAGGTCCATTGACACCAAATCATATTAGGACACATCCACTGGAGAGTCCATTTCAACTCAGGTCCTCGGTTTCTCTCCCAGATCCAGCAGATCTAACGTGTCTTGTTGCTTGGAGACAATTGGAATGCGAGGTGGGCTACCCAGCCATCCATCCTTAGAACCCTGCTCGGAATCGTTGTCCTGGATCCAACCAACAGGTCTCAATTGTCCTGCATAAGAATCTTTGCAATTGGGAGCTTCTCAGATCTCCCATCGTGGGAAAACCCCCATGGTCTCGTGTTGCAAACCCCCTTCAAGAAGGGGCCCTCAGGGACTGAATGTCCAAACTGAGTGATCGTCTGATTATCGCCCTGACTTCAGATGCACGAGATCTCGATTCAGGTCTGTAGATTGTGCCTGCTATATCCTCACCCAGAAACCTAGGCCTAGCTTGGGTTCTCAGACCTCCGTCCTCAGACTACTGGCCCACAAGCCCTCCAGTTTGGCAATCCAGAATTACAATGCAGCACTCTGCCTGCCCTCCAGAAGAAAAACATTGCCCTCTCAGGCTAACCAGTAACCCCAAATGAGGATCAACCTGAACGCCATTCGGCTGTACCCCAAATATATAGGTTGACCTGGGCACTAATGCCCTTTCTGACACAGCCTGAGCCTGGACCTCCTGGCCCCACCCAGACAGCTGGACTCACACTGAGCATATCGGAACCGCCATGGCCTTAGATCGTCATCTCTTCTCAACCTCGGTTTTCAGGCTTCAGAACCTAGACCTTATCTCCAATCACGGCCCGGGTTTGAAAATGATGCAGAAATCTGAACTCTTTCCCCATGGCAAGAAACCTTGTGGTTGACATGTTGTCCAAGGTTCAGTGTACTGGAAACCAGTGTGGCCCATGAGGCCCCGCCCATGCATGCGTGCCACATTGGTCACAAACACACATAGTGACCCTCAACCTGAGCCCAGTCCTCAGGTAAGGCCTCTCAGTGGCTTGAAGGAGAGACAGCATATTGGGCTTGCCATGCCCCTAGGCCCCAATTTTTAACCATAGTTCGGGTTGTCCCTTCACTCTTCCCCAGGGCTCTGCTTTGGAATTGTCTTTTGGTGGGACACCTGATGTAACAAACCTGAAAGGAGTCCTCCCATCCCACAGATTGACGAAAAGCAATTGGGATCGGGCCAAATCCACAGATAGCAAGATTCGTCGATGGCCCATGAGGCCTCCCCAACATTACACGGCCATCGCTGATATAAAATCCAGAGACAAAAGCCTGAGCATGCGCCTCAGACTCGCTCATTCTTCATAACCAGAAGAGTTCTTCAGATAAGAACCTACACGGCACTCGAAGGCACCCAAAATATATAGTCTAACCTGGGCACTAATGCACTGTCTGACAACCTGAGCCCGGACCTCGTGACCAACACCCAGACAGCTGACCGCACACTGAGCTCATCAGACCCGCCATGGCCTTAGGTCATCATCTCTTCCCTACCTCAGTTTTCAGGCTTCAGAACCTAGACCTTATCTCCAATCACTGCCCAGGGGTGACTGTGATGCAGAAATCAGAACTCTTCCTTCCTTACCCATGGCAAGGAACCTTGTGGTTGGCATGTTGTCCACGTTCAGTGTAGGGGAAACCAGCATTCACCCTGAGGTCCCGCCCATTCTTGAGTACGACGAGGGCATAAACACGCATGTGACCCTCAGATTGAGTCCTGTCCTCTAGAATGTCCTCCCAGTTGCTGGAGCATTAGATGTCATAATGGGCTTGACATGTCCCTAGGCCCCAATTTTTAACCATATTTCTGGTTGTCCAGTCCAGTCGCCCCTCCCCAGGGCTCTACTCTGGAATCCCTCATTTGTTGGGACACCTGAGGTTGAAAAACAAAACAAAACAAATAAACAACAACAACAAACAACGGACTTCTTCCATCCCACAGAATGACCCCAAACTCTTTGGACGGGGCCAAACCCCTAGAGAGAGTAAGACTCGTCCATTTCGCATGGTGTCACCCTGAAATTTCACGACCATGAGTGACACGATATCCAGAGACAAAAACTTGAGCAAGAGCCTCACACTCGCCCTTTTTACATATCCCGAAGAGTTCTCCTCATGGTCTGTAGATCAGTCCTGCCATACCTATGATCCGAAACATAAGCCGAGTTTGTGTTTTAGACAAATGTTCAAACATCCCTGGCCTACACACCCTACAGGCTCAGTCCCCTGAGCCAAACCTGACGACTGTGCTTGCCCTCTCCAAGGGAATTGTATGTGCCCATTCCAATGGCCACAACCCTACTAATAATAGTATAAACCTCCAAAGTCCCTGCAGCCATCCCTATATTTGTGGCTTCCCAGGACAAACAGGGGCAATCTGGGCCCATCTGAGCACCTACCGGCACTCATTCCCGGAGACTGATGTCCCCAGAGGTAAAAAGGGACGAACAGGCCCCTAGGCACCTATCGGATCCATTGTTTTGGTTTCCAGGCGGCATCTCTCCTCAGAGGCCTGGATTTCAATAACAGCATATGGCTGTTTCTTGACTCACCCATCAGAACAAATTTCATCTCCACATGGTAAACTTGCACGATGGAGCTGTGTGAAAGCCTCTCTTTAGGAGAACCCTTCAGGGCCCCTGTGCCACCGCTTCAATCCAAGGTCTCCATTGACACAAAATCATATTAGGACACATCCACGGGAGAGTCCATTTCAACTCAGGTCCTCGGTTGCTCTCCCAGATCCAGCAGATCTAACCTGTCTTGTTGCTTGCAGACAATTGGAATGCGAGGTGGGCTACCCAGCCATCCATCCTTAGAACCCTGCTCAGAATCGTTGTGCTGGAGCCAACCAACAGGTCTCAATTGTCCTGCAGAAGAAGCTTTGCAGTTGGGAGCTTCTCAGAACTCCCATCTTGGGAAAACCCCCTTGGCCTGGTGATCCACCCTCCGTTCAAGAAGGGGCCATCAGGGACAGAATGTCCAAACTGAGCGATCGTCTGATCCTCGCCCTGACTTCAGATGCACGAGATCTCGATTCAGGTGTGTAGATTGTGCCTGCCATATCCTCACCCATAAACCTAGGCCTTGCTTGGCTTCTTAGACTTCCGTCCTCAGACTACTGGCCCACAAGCCCTCCAGTTTGGCAATCCAGAACTGCAAAGCATCACTCTGTGTGCCCTCCAGAAGAAAAACCTTGCCCTCTCGGGCTATCAAGAAACCTCAAATGAGGATCAACCTGCACGCCATTCGGCTGTACCCCAAATATATCGGCTGACCTGGGAACTAATGCCCTTTCTGACACAGCCTGCGCCTGGATCTCCTAGCCCCACCCAGACAGCTGGACGCACACTGAGCACATCAGATCCGCCATGGCCTTAGGTCGTCATCTGTTCTCAACCTCGGTTTTCAGCCTTCAGAACCTAGACCTTATCTCCAATCACGGCCCGGGTTTGAAAATGATGCAGAAATCAGAACTGTTTCCCCATGGCAAGAAACCTTGTGGTTGGCATGTTGTCCAAGGTTCAGTGTAGATGAAACCAGTGTGGCCCATGAGGCCCCCCCATGTTTGCGGGTCACTTTGGTCACAAACACACATTGTGACCCTCAGCCTGAGCCCAGTCCTAAGGTAAGGCCTCTCAGTGGCTGGATGGAGAGACAGCATATTGGGCTTGCCATGCCCCTAGGCCCCAATTTTTAACCATAGTTCGGGTTCTCCCTTCACGATTCCCCAGGGCTCTGCTTTGGAATTCCTCAGGGGGTTACACCTGAGGTATCAAACCTGAGAAGAGTCCTCCCATCCCACAGATTGACGAAAAACAATTGGGATCTGGCCAAATCCACAGAGAACAAGATTCGTCCATGCCCCTGAGGCCTCCCCAACATTCCACGACCATCCCTGACACACAATCCAGAGACAAAAGCCTAAGTACGCACCTCAGACTCGCTCATCTTCATATCGTGAAGAGTTCTTCAGATAAGAACCTACACGGCACTCGAAAGCACCCAAATTATATAGTCTAACCTAGGCACTAATGCACTGTATGACAACCTGAGCCCAGACCTCTGACCAACACCCAGACAGCTGTCTGCACACTGAGCACATCAGACCCGCCATGGCCTTATGTCATCATCTCTTCCCTACCTCAGTTTTCAGGCTTCAGAACCTAGGCCTTATCTCCAATCACTGCCCAGGGGTGACTGTGATGCAGAAATCAGAACTCTTCCTTACCCATCCAAGAAACCTTGTGGTTGGCATGTTGTCCAACGTTCAGTGTAGGAGAAACCAGCATTCAGCCTGAGGCCCCGCCCATTCTTGAGTACGACGAGGGCATAAACACGCATTGTGACCCTCAGCGTGAGTCCTGTCCTCTAGAACGTCCTCTCAGTGGCTGGAGCATTAGATGTCATAATGGGCTTGACATGTCCCTAGGCCCCAATTTTTAACCAGATTTCTGGTTGTCCAGTCGCCCCTCCCCAGGGCTCTAATCTGGAATCCCTCATTTGGCGGGACACCAGAGTTTGAAAAACAAAAAAAAAAAAAAAAAATCAACAACAACAGAACAACGTACTTCTTCCGTCCCACAGAATGACCCCAAATTCTTTGGACGGGGCCATACCCCCAGAGAGTAAGACTCGTCCATTTCCCATGAAGTCACCCGGAAATTTCACAACCATGAGTGACACGATATCCAGAGACAAAAACTTGAGCAAGAGCCTCACATTCGCCCTTTTTTCATATCCCGAAGAGTTCTCCTCATGGTCTGTAGATCAGTCCTGCCATACCTATGACCCGAAACATAAGCCGAGTTTGTGTTTTCAGACAACTGTCCAAACAGCCCTGGCCTACACACCCTACAGGCTCAGGCCCATGGAGCCAAACCTGACGACTGTGCTTGCCCTCTCCAAGGGAATTATATGTGCCCATTCCAATGGCCACAACCCTCCTAATACGATAAACCTCCAATGTCCCTGCGGCCATCCAAATATTTGTGGCATCCCGGGACAAACAGGGGCAATCTGGGCCCATCTGAGCACCTACCGGCACTCAGACCAGGAGTCTAATGTCCCCAGAGGTAAAAAGGAACGAGCAGGCCCCTAGGCACCAATCGGATCCATTGCTTTGGTTTCCTGGCATCTCTCCTCAGAGGCCTGGATTTCAATAACAGCATATGGCTGTTTCTTGACTCACCCATCAGAACAAATCTCATCTAAACATCGGAAAGTTGCACGGTGGAGCTTTTTGAAAGCCTCTCTTTAGGAGAACCCTTCAGGGTCCCAGTGCCACCGATTCAATCCAAGGTCTCCATTGACACAAAATCATATTAGGACACATCCACGGGAGAGTCCATTTCAACTCAGCTTCCTCGGTTGCTCTCCCAGATCGAGCAGATCTAACCTGTCTTGTTGCTTGGAGACAATTGGAATGCGAGGTGGGCTACCCAGCCATCCATCCTTAGAACCCTCCTCGGAATAGTTGTCCTGGAACCAACCAACAGGTCTCAATTGTCCTGCAGAAGAATATTTACAGTTGGGCGCTTCTCAGAACTCCCATTATGGGAAAACCCCAATGGCCTCGTGATCCACCCCCCCTTCAAGAAGGGGCCATCAGGGACTGAATGTCCAACCTGAGCGATCGTATGATCTTCGCCCTGACTTCAGATGCACGAGATCTCGATTCAGGTCTGTAGATTATGCCTGCCATGTCCTCACCCAGAAACCTAGGCCTAGCTTGTGTTCTCAGACTTCCGTCCTCAGACTACTGGCCCACAAGCCCTCCAGTTTGGCAATCCAGAACTACAATGCAGCACTCTGCCTGCCCTCCAGAAGAAAAACATTGCCCTCTGTGGCTACACAGAAACCCCAAATGAGGATCAACGGGGCATGCTATTCGGCTGTACCCCAAATATATAGGCTGACCTGGGCAATAATGCCCTATCTGACACAGCCTGAGCCTGGACCTCCAGGCCCCACCCAGACAGACAGCTGGCCTCATACTGAGCATATCGGACCCGCCATGGCCTTAGGTCGTCATCATTTCTCAATCTCGGTTTTCAGGCTTCAGAACCTAGACCTTATCTCCAATCACGGCCCGGGTTTGAAAATGATGCAGAAATCAGAACTCTTTCCCCATGGCAAGAAACCTTGTGTTTGGCATGTTGTCCAAGGTTCAGTGTAGTTGAAACCAGTGTGGCCCATGAGGCCCCCCCATGTTTGCGGGTCACATTGGTCACAAACAGACATTGTGACCCTCAACCTGAGCCCAGTCCTCAGGTAAGGCCTCTCAGTGGCTGGATGTAGAGACAGCATATTGGGCTTGACATGCCCCTAGGCCCCAATTTTTAACCATAGTTCGGGTTCTCCCTTCACTCTTCCCCAGGGCTCTGCTTTGGAATTTCTCTTTTGGTAGGACACCTGAGGTAAAAAAAACCTGAAAGGAGTCTTCCCATCACACAGATTGACAAAAAGCAATTGGGTTCGGGTCAAATCCACAGAGAGCAAGATTCGTCCATGGCCCATGAGGCCTCCCCAACATTCCACGGCCATCGCTGATACAAAATCCAGAGACAAAAAAAGCCTGAGCATGCGCCTCACACAAGCTCATTCTTCAAATCCTGAAGAGTTCTTCAGATAAGAACATACACGGCACTCGAATGCACCCAAAATATATAGTCTAACCTGGGCACTAATGCACTGTCTGACAACCTGAGCCCGGACCTCGTGACCAACACCCAGACAGCTGACCGCACACTGAGCTCATCAGACCCGCCATGGCCTTAGGTCATCATCTCTTCCCCACCTCAGTTTTCAGGCTTCAGAACCTAGAACTTATCTCCAATCACTGCCCAGGGGTGACTGTGATGCAGAAATCAGAACTCTTCCTTACCCATGGCAAGGAACCTTGTGGTTGGCGTGTTGTCCAACGTTTAGTGTATGGGAAACCAGCATTCACCCTGAGGCCCCACCCATTCTTGAATGCGACGAGGGCATAAAAACACGCATTGTGACCCTCAGCGTGAGTCCTGTCCTCTAGAACGTACTCTCAGTGGCTGGACCATTAGATGTCATAATGGGCTTGACATGTCCCTAGGCCCCAATTTTTAACCAGATTTCTGGTTGTCCAGTCGCCCCTCCCCAGGGCTCTACTCTGGAATCCCTCATTTGGTGGGACACCTGAGGTTGAAAAACAAAACAAAACAAATCAACAACAACAGAACAACGTACTTCTTCTTCCATCCCACAGAATGACCCCAAACTCTTTGGACGGGGCCAAACCCCCAGAGTGTAAGTCTCGTCCATTTCCCATGGTGTCACCCGAAATTTCACGACCATGAGTGACACGATATCCAGAGACAAAAACTTGAGCAAGAGCCTCACACTCGCCCTTTTTTCATATCCCGAAGAGTTCTCCTGATGGTCTGTAGATCACTCCTGCCATACCTATGACCCGAAACATAAGCCGAGTTTGTGTTTTCAGAAAACTGTCCAAACAGCCCTGGCCTACACACCCTACAGGCTCAGGCCCCTGGAGCCAAACCTGACGACTGTGCTTGCCCTCTCCAAGGGAATTGTATGTGCCCATTCCAATGGCCACAACCCTACTAATAGGATAAACCTCCAAAGTCCCTGAGGCCATCCCAATATTTGTGGCTTCCCAGGACAAACAGGGGCAATCTGGGCCCATCTGAGCACCTACCGGCACTCAGACCCATAGACTGATGTCCCCAGAGGTAAAAAGGAACGAACAGGCCCATAGGCACCTATCGGATCTATTGCTTTGGTTTCCAGGCATCTCTCCTTAGAGATCCTTAGAACCCTTAGAACCCTGCTCTTGCGTCGTTCCTTATGGGACATCCTTGAGCCATCCAACAGGTCTCGACTGTCCCACAGGAGTCCTTGTTCATGGACCACCTCACAACTCATATCATGGAAAGCTTCCAAGGGCACATGATGCCCCCAATCTTCATGAAGTCGGATCATGGAAAGAAAATTCCAACCTGAGCCAAGGGCTGATCTTCGCCTTGACTTTAGATGCACGAGATCTTGATTAAGCTCTTCAGAGTGCACCTGCTGTGCCCTCACCCCAAAACCTAAGCATAGCTAGTGTTCTCAGACTTCCGTCCTCACTCTCGTGGACCACACACCCTCCATTTTGGGATTTCCGATGACACAGTGCTGCACTCTGCCTGCCCTCTAGAAGAAAAACGTTGCCCTATGGGTCTACCCAGAAACCTCAAATGAGGATAAACCTGCATGCCACTCAACTGTACACCAATTATATAGTCGAGCCTGTGCACTAATGCCCTGTCTGACACAACCTGAGGCCTGAATTCCCAACCGACACCCAGACAGCTTGCCGTACACTGAGAACATCTGAACTGCCATGGCCTTAGGTTGCCATCTCTTTCCAACCTGGTTTTCAGGCTACAGGAACCTAGACCTTATCTCTACTCATTTCCCATGGGTGAACGTGATGCAGAAATCATAACTCCTCCTTCCCTCTCGCCAGAATCTTGTGTTTGGCATCTTATCCAAAGTTCAGTGTAGGAACCCTATAGGGCCTACTGGAGTAGTAGTAGGGCCCCTCAGGGTAGTGTAGGGTCCCTGAGGCCCTGCCCATGCTTAAGAGCTGCAGTGGGCACAAACACACATTGGGACCCAAAGTTTGAGCCCTGTCCTCAAGTAAAGCCTCTCAGTGGCTGGACCGTTAGCCCGCATATGGGGCCTGCCATGCCCCAAGTCACCCAATCTTAACCAGAGGTAGAGACATCTAGTCACCCCTACTCAGGGCTCTGCTCTGAAATCCCTCTTTGGTGGGACACCTGAGGTAAAAAAAAAAAAATACAGAAAGGACTCTTCCCATTCATAGAATAATCCCAACCATTTGGGATCAGGCCAAATCACCAGAGAAAGACTTGTCCATGTCCCTTGAGGACACCCCGACATTCCACGGCCACCGTAGGCAAAAAATCCAGAGACAAAAGCCTGAGCAAACGCCACATACTCGCCCTTTGTTCATAGCACGGAAAATTCTCACGGTCTGTAGATTGAGACTTCATACATACATCCCCAAACCTAAGCTGAGTTTGTGTTTTCAGACTTCTGTCCCCACAGTCCTGGCCCACACACCATCCAATCTGGGGCCCCTGGAGCCACACCTGAGGACTGTGGCTTCCTTCTCCAGAGGAATTCTGCCATTTCCATTGGCCACAACCCTATAGATTAGGAGAAACCTCCAAAGTCCCCGAGGCCATCCCAATAGTGTTGGCTGCCCAGGACAAACAGGGATGATCTTTCACAAGTTAGGAAACTAACTCCACTCAGACCCAGAGACAGATATCCCCATAGAATAAGATTGAACTGGACAGGCACTTAGGCCCTAATCAGATCCATTGCTTTTGTTTCCAGGCATCTCTCCTCAGAGGCCTGGTTACCAATACCAGCATAAGGGGGATTACTGAGGCACTCATAGAAAAATCTCGTCTCCACATAGGAAATG
Organism: Mustela putorius furo; assembly: GCF_011764305.1. Lineage (NCBI taxonomy): Eukaryota > Metazoa > Chordata > Mammalia > Carnivora > Mustelidae > Mustela > Mustela putorius. Next base: position 504,866 of record NW_025421541.1, on the reverse strand, counting down.
TACTCTTTGGAGCTCTATAAAAACCTCTGTTTAGGAGAATCTTTCAGGGCCCCGGATCAAGCGCCCCATTCCAAGGTCTCCATGGACTTAAACCCACATTATGATCTATCCTCGGTAGAGTCCATGTCAACTCATCCCCCTTGGTTTCTCCCCCACGGCCTGCAGATCAAACCTGCCTTGTTGCTAGGAGACAACTAGAATGGGAGGCGGGCTGCCCAGGCATCCATCCTTAGAACACTACTCTGGAGTCGTTCCATATGGGACATCCTAGAGCCATCCACAGAAGGAATCTTTGCAGTCTGGTGCATCTCACAACTCCCATTGTGGGAAAATCTTCATGGCCTCTTGAGACGTTCCACTTTATAAAGGGGCCATCATGGATAGACACTCCAACCTGAGCAAACGTCTGATATTCGCCCTGGCTTCAGGTGCATGAGATCTTGATTCAGCTCTGCAGAGTGTGCCTTCTGTGCCCTCACCCCAAAAACTAAGCCTAGTTTGTGTTCTCAGACTACCGTCCTCACACCCCTGGCCCAAAAGCCCTACAATTTGGCAATACTGGGGCCACAATGCAGCACTCTGCCTGCCCTCCAGAAGAAAAATGTTGCCTTATGGAGCTACCTAGAACCCCGAATGAGGATCAACTGAACGCCACTCGACTACACCCCAAATATACAGTCTACCCTGTCTAATGCCCTGTCTGACACAGCATGAGCCCACACCTCTAGACCTATGCTCAACAGCTAGCCACACACTGAGCTCATTGTACCCATCAGGTCCTTAGGTCTTCATCTCTTCCCAACCTCGGTTTTCGGGTTTCAGAACCTAGACCTAAACTCCAATCACTGTCCAGGGGTGAACGTGATGTAGAAATCACAACTCTTCCTTCGCCATGGCCGGAAACCTTGTGGTTGGCATATTCTCCAACGTTCAGTGTAGGAGAATCCAGCATGGCCCATGAGGCCCATCCCATGCTTGAGGGCCTTGTTGGGCACAAATAGGCATTGTGACCCTCAGCATGAGCCCTGTCCTCAAGGAAGACCTCTCAGGGTCTGAATCAAGAGCCCACATATTGGACTTGCCATGCCCCTAGGCCCCCAAAATTAAACAGAGGTGGGGTTATCCAGTTGTCCCTAGCACGGACTCTGCTCTGGAATCCCTCTTTTATTGGCACACATGAGGTACATAAAATAAAATAAAAAACAGAAAGGACTCCTCCCATCCCACAGAATGTACCCAAACTCTTGGGATTGAGTCAAATCCTCAGAGAAGGAAAGCCGTCCACAACCCATGAGGCCACGCCAGCATTCGACCCACATTGTTGACACAAATCCAGAGACAAAACCTGAGCAAGCACCTCAAACTCACCCTTTTTTTCATATATCCCGAGGTGTTATCTCGGTCTGTAGATTGGGCATGCCATACCTATGTCCCCAATCCTAAGGGGAATTTGTGTTTTCAGACTTCTGTCCCCACAGGCCTGGCCCACACACCCTCAAGGCTGGGCCCCTAGAGCCAAACTCAGAACTGTGCCTGCCCTCTCCAGGGGATTTCTGCCCATTCCATTGGCCACAACCCTATAGATTAGGAGAAACTCCAAAATCCCGAGGCCATTCCCAATATTATAGGCTGCCCAGGACAAACAGGGGCGATCTGACACAAGCCGAGCAACTACCTCCCCTCAGATCCATAGACACGTATCCCCAGGAAAGAGATTGAACCGGACAGGCACCTAGGCCCTAATCATATCCATTGCTTTTGTTTCCAGGCATCTCTCCTCAGAGGCCTGGTTTCCAATACCAGCATATGGGAGATTCCTTAGGCACTCATCAAAACAATTCTCTTCTCTACATAGGAAACGTACTCTTTAGAGCTCCATCAAAACCTCCGGTTATGAACATCCCTCAAGGCCCCGGATCAAGCACCCCATTCCAAGGTCTCCATGGACACAAATGCACATTATGATGACCATCCTCAACTCACCCATTTCAACACACCCCCCCTCGGTTACTCCCCTAGATCCAGCAGATCGAACTTGCCATGGCGCTATGAGACACCTGGAATGGGAGGCAGGCTGCCCAGGCATCCATCCTTAGAACCCTGCTCTGGATAGCTTCCTTATGGGATGACCTGGAGCCATCCAGCAGGTCTCGACTGTCCCACGGAAGGAATCATTGCGGTTTGGAGCATCTCACAATTCCCATCGTGGGAAAACCTCCATGGCCTCGTGACACCCTCCCCTTCATGAAGGGGCCGTCATGGACAGAAACTCCAACCTGAGCCAACGTCTGATCCTAGCTCTGTCTTCAGGTACACGGGATCTCGAATCATCTCTGCAGAGGGTTCCTGCCGTCCCCTCACCCCGAAATCTATGTCTGGCTAGTGTTCTCAGAATTTTTTCCTCACACTCCTGGCCCACAAGCCTTCCAGTTTGGGTATTCTGGAGCCACTATGTGGCACTGTGTCTTCCTTCCAGAAGAAAAACGTTGCCCTCTGGGGCTACCCAGTAACCACAAATGAGTACCATCCTGCACGAAACTCGACTGCACCCCAATGATACAGTCTAGCCTGGGCACTAATTCCCTGTCTGCCACAGCCTGAGCCTGCACCTCCCAACCCACACTCAACAGCTGGCCGAACACTGAGCACATCAGTCACACCATGGCCTTAGGTCTTCATCTCTTCCCAACCTCAGTTTTCAGGCTTCAGAACCTAGACCTTAAATCCAATCACAGTCCAGGAGTGAAAGTGTTGCAGAAATTAGAACTCCTTCTTCCCCATGGCCAGATAACTTGTGGTTGCCATATTGTGCAACGTTAAGTGTAGGAGAAACCAGCATGGTACATTAGGCCACGCCCTGACTTGAGGGGCTCCTTGGGCACAAAAACACATTGTGAAACTCAATGTGAGCCCTATGCTCAAGGAAGGCCTCTCAGTGTCTGGACCAAGAGCCCACATATGGGGCTTGCCATGTTCTTAGGTCCCAATGTTAACCAGAGTTCTGGTTGTCCAGTCGCCCCTCCCCAGGACTCTTTTGGTGGTCCACCTGAGGTAAACAAACAAACAAACAAACAAAAACAGAAAGGCCTCCTCCCTTCCCACAGAATGACCCCAAACTCTTGGGATTGGGTCAAATCCCCATAAAGGGAGCCTCATCGATGTCCCATGAGGTCCCCCGGACATTCCATGGCAATCAGTGACACATATCCAGAAAAAAATAAGCATGAGCAAGTACCTCACTTTCGCCCTTTGTTCATATCCCGAAGAGTTCTCCTCACGGTCTATATATCGGGCCGGCCATACCTACAGACCCAAACCTAAGTGGAGTCTGTGTTTTCAGACTTTTGTCCAAATAGCCCTGGACTACACACGCTCCACACTTGGGTCCCTAGAGCCACACCTCAGGACTGTGCTTCCCTTTCAAGAGAATTCTTCCCATTCCATTGGCCACAACCTTGCAAATTAGGAAAAACCTCCAAAGTTACCGAGGCCATCCCAATAGTGTAGGCCGCCCAGGACAAACAGGTGTGATCTCAAACCAGCTGAGCAACTACCTCCACTCAGACAAAAGATGTCCCCAGAGAAGAATATTGAACCGGACAGGCCCCTAGGCCCTAATCAGATCCATTGCTTTGGTTTCCAGGCATCTCTCCTCAGAGGCCTCATTTCCAATACCAGCAAATGGTGGTTTCCTGAGGCACCAATAAGAACAAATCTCGTCTCCCCACGGAATACTTGCTCATTGGAGCTTTGTTATCACCTCTGGTTAGGAGAATCCTTCAGGGTCCTGGTGCCACTGCCCCATACCAAGGTCTCAATGGACTCAAACCAACATTAAGACCATCCTCAGGAAAGTCCATTTCAACTCATTTAAGACCATCCTCAGGAAAGTCCATTCCCACTCAGCCCCCTCTGATGCTACCCCAAGCCAGCAGATCAAACGTTTCTTGTTGCTAGGAGACAATTGGAATTGAGGCTGTCTGCCCAGGCATCCATACTTAGAACCCTGTTCTGGAAAAATACCTTAGGAGACGTCCTGGAGCCATCCAACAAATCTTAATTGTCCCACAGAAGGAATCCTTGCGGTTTGGAGCATCTCACAACTCTAATAGTGGGAAAACCCCCATGGCCTCATAATGCCCCCCCCTTCATGAAGGGGCCAACATGGACAGAAACTCCAACCTGAGCCAAAGTCTGATCCTCGACCTGACTTCAGACTCATGAGATCTCAATTCAGCTCTGCAGAGTGTGCCTGCCATGTCCATTCTCCGAAACCTAAGCCTAGCTTGTGTTCTCAGACTTCCGTCCTCACTCTCCTGGCCCACAAGCCCTCCAGTTTGGGAATTCCGAAGCCACAATGCAGCACTCTGCCTGCCCTCCAGAAGAAAAACTTTGCCCTATGCTGCTAATAAGAAACCCCAAATGATTATCTAATGCATGCCACTCGACTGTAAAGCAATTATACAGCCTACCCTGAATACGAATGCCCTGTCTGGCACAGCCTGAGACAAGACATCCCAAACGACACCTAGACAGCTGGCTCCAACCTGGACACAAGGGACCCGCCATGGCTGTAGTTCGTCATCTCTTCCCAACCTCGGCTTTCAGGCTTCAGAACCTAAACCTTATCTCCAATCACTGCCCAGGGGTGAACGTGATGCAGAAATTAGAATTCCTCCTTCCCCATGGCCAGAAACCTTGTGGTTGGCATGTTGTCCAACGTTCAATGTGGGAAAACCTGCATTGTCGGAAAGGCCCTGCCAGTGCTTGAGGGCCGCCTAGGGCACAGACATGCATTGTGACCTGTAGCGTGAGTCCCGTATTAAAGTAACGCCTCTCAGTGGCTGGACCAAGATCCTGCATATGGGGCTTGTCATATCCATAGGCCTCCAGGCTTAACCAGAGAGCGAGTATTCCAGTTGTCAGTACCCACTACTATGCTCCAGAATCCCCTCTACTGGGGGGACACATGAAGCAGAAAACAGGACTCTTCCCTTCCCACAGAATGACCCCAAACTCTTGGGGGCTGGACAAACTACCAGAGAGGGAGACTTCTACGACCCATGAGGCAACTCCTACATTAAACGGCCATTGTGGACAAAATATCCAGAGACAAAAGACTGAGCGACTGCCTCCCTCTCACCCTTCTTTCATATCCAGAGGAGCTCCCCTCTCGGACTGTAGATCAGGCCTGCCATAACCTCGGCCCCAAACCTGAGCTGAGTTTGGGTTTTTGGATGTCTGTCTGCACAGCCGTGGCCCACACCGCCTCCAGGCTGGGGTCTCTGGAGCCACACCACAGAACTGTGCCTGCTCTCTCCTATGAAACTGCCCGTTCCATTGGCCACAACTCTACAAAATAGTAGAAACCTCAAGTTCCCCAAGGACATCCCACCACCGCAAGCCGCACTGGACAAACAGGGGCATTATGACACCAGCTGAGCAACTACTTCCTCCACGCAGACACACAGACTGATATCCGCAGAGACAGAAGATTGAACCAGGCAGGCCCCTAGGCCCTATTATGAACTCTTGCTTTGGTGTCCAGGTATCACTCCTCAGAGGCCTGGGTTCGAAGACCAGCATATGGGGCTATCCTGAGGCACCAGACAGAACACCTCTCATCTCCACATGGAAAGCTTCCTTGTTGGAGTTGTGTCAAACCCTTCGGGTTGGAGAAACCTGCAGTGTCCCTCAGCTACTGCCATATTCCAAGGTCTCCATGGCCACCAACCCACATTATGACTCATCCTCAGGAAAGTCCATTTAAACTCAGCCTTCTGGGTAGCTCACCCAAGAGCCCGCAGATTGAGCGTGCCTTGTCTCGACCAGGCAATGGGAAGGTGAGTTGGCGTTTCTCGGCATCCATGCTTAGGCCCCTGCTCTCGAGTCTTTCTGTATGGGGCATCCTGGAACCATCCAATAGTACTAGACTGTCCTGAAGAAGGAAACTTTGAAGTTTGGAGCAGCTCACAAATCCCAGCGTAGGGAAACCTCCCTGGCCTCATGACGCCCCCACCCCCTTCAGGAAGGGGCCGTCATGGACACAAACTCCAGCTTGAGGCAACATCTGATACTTGCCCTGACCTCAGATGCAGGAGATCTCGATTCAGCCTCTGCACAGTGGGCCCAAACCTCGTGCTACCTTGTGTTTTCAGACTTCCTTCCTCACACTCCTGGCAAACATGTCCTCAAGACTTGGAATTCTGGAACCAAAATGCAGCCCTATGCTGGCCCTCCAGAAGAAAAACGTTGCTGTATGGGGATCTCCATAAACCCCAAATGAGGATCAACCTGCTCGGTTCTCGACCTCACCCCAATTGGATTGTTCGGGTTGTGCATTCATCCCTCCCCAGAGCTCTGCTTTGGAATCCATCTTTTGGTGGGACACCTGAGGTAACAAACCTAAAAGGACTCCTCCCATCCTTCAGATTGACCCAAAACAATTGGGATTGGACCAAATTCACAGAGAGGAAGTCTCGTCCATGGCCCATGAGGCCACCCCGAGTTTCCAGAGCCATCGTTGACAACAAATCCAGAGACAAAAGTCTGAGCAAGCGCCTCACACTCGCTCTTTTGTCGTATCCCGAAGAGTTCTCCTCACGGTCTGTAGATCGGGCCTGCCATACCTACTTGCCAAATCTAAGCCGAGTTTTTGTTTTCAGACTTCTGTCCCCACATTCCTGGCCCACAGACCCTTCAGGCTGGGGCCCCTGGAGCCACACATCAGGACTGTGCCTGTCCATACCACGGGAATTCTGCCCATTCCATTGTCCACAATCGTACAAATTAGGAAAAACCTCCAGAGTCCCCAAGGACATCCCAATAATGTAGGCCGCCCAGGACAAACAAGGGTCATCGGAAACCAGCTGAGCATCTACCTCTACTCAGCGTAGATGGATGTCCCCAGAGAAGAAGATTGAATCAGACAGGCCCCTAGGCCTGAATCAGATTCATTGCTTTCGGTTACAGGTATCTCTCCTCAGAGGCCTGCTTTCCAATATTAGCATATGGGGATTTCATGAGGCAGCAATCAGAACAAATCTCTTCTCCACATGGGAAAATTATCCTTTGAAGATATCTCAAAACCCCCAGTTAGGAGAATCCTTCAGGGCCTGTGTGCCACTGCCCCATTACAAGGTCTCCATGGACAGAAATCCACATTAGAACCCATCCGGAGGAAATTCCATTTCAACTCAGCTCCCTTGGTTGCTCCCCAGAGCGAGCACACTGAACCTATCTTGACTAGGAGACATTGGAATGCGAGGCGGTTCAGTGTAGTTGAAACCAGTGTGGCCCATGAGGCCCCGCCCATGCTTTCGGGGCCTAATTGGTCACAAACACATTGTGACCCTCAGCCTGAGCCCAGTCCTCAGGTATGACCTCTCAGTGGCTGGATGGAGAGACAGCATTGGGCTTGCCATGCCCCTAGGCCTCAATTTTTAATGATATTTCGGGTTGTCCCTTCACTCTTCCCCAGGGCTCTGCTTTGGAATTCCTCTTTTGGTGGGACACCTGAGGTAACAAACCTGAACGAAGTCCTCCCATCCCACAGATTGACGAAAAACAATGGGGATCGGGCCAAGTCCACAAAGAGCAAAATTTGTCCATGGCCCATGAGGACTCCCCAACATTCCACGGCCATCGCTGATACAAAATCCAGAGACAAAAGCCTGAGCACGCGCCTCAGACTCGCTCATTCTTCATATCCTGAAGAGTTCTTCAGATAAGAACCTACACGGCACTCGAATGCACCCAACATATATAGTCTAACCTGGGCACTAATGCACTGTCTGACAACCTGAGCCCAGACCTCGTGAACAACAACCAGACAGCTGACCGAACACTGAGCACCTCAGATCCGCCATGGCCTTAGGTCATCATCTCTTCCCTACCTCAGTTTTCAGGCTTCAGAACCTAGACCTTGTCTCCACTCACTGCCCAGGGGTGACTGTGATGAAGAAATCAGAACTCTTCCTTACCCATGCAAGAAACCTTGTGGTTGGCATGTTGTCCAATGTTCAGTGTAGGAGAAACCAGCTTTCACCCTGAGGCCCCGCCCATTCTTGATTGCGACGAGGGCATAAACACGCATTGTGACCCTCAGCGTGAGTCCTGTCCTCTAGTAGGTCTTCTCAGTGGCTAGACCATTGATGTCATAATGGGCTTGACATGTCCCTAGGCCCCAATTTTTAACCAGATTTCTGGTTGTCCAGTCGCCCCTCCCCAGGGCTCTACTGTGGAATCCCTCAATTGGTGGGACACCGTGGGTTGAAAAACAAAAAACAAAAACGAATCAACAGCTACAGAACAACGGACTTCTTCCATCCCACAGAAGGACCCCAAACTCTTTGGACGGGGCCAAACCCACAGAGAGTAAGACTCGTCCCTTTCCCATGAAGTCACCCGGAAATTTCACGACCATGAGTGACACGATATCCAGAAAAAAAAACTTGAGCAAGAGCCTCACACTCGCCATTTTTTCATATCCCGAAGACTACTCCTAATTGTCTGTAGATCAGTCCTGCCATACCTATGTCCCGAAACTTAATCCGAGTTTGTGTTTTCAGACAACTGTCCAAACAGGACTGGCATACACACCCTACAGGCTCAGGCCCCTGGAGCCGAAACTGACGACTGTGCTTGCCCTCTCCACGGGAATTGTATGTGCCCATTCCAATGGCCACAACCCTACTAAGAGGATAAACCTCCAAAGTCCCTGAGGCCATCCCAATATTTGTGGCTTCCCAGGACATACATAGACAATCTGGGCGCATCTGAGCACCTACCTGCACTCAGACACGAAGACTGATGTCCCCACAGGTAAAAAGGAACAAACAGGCCCCTAGGCACATATTGGATCCATTGCTTTGGTTTCCAGGCATCTCTCCTCAGAGGCCTGGATTTCAATAACAGCATATGGCTGTTTCTTGACTCACCACCCATAAGAACAAATCTCATGTACACATGGGTAACTTGCACAATGGAGCTGTGTGAAAGCCTCTCTTTAGGAAAACCCTTCAGGACCCCAGTGCCACCGCTTAATTCCAAGGTCTCCATAGACACAAAATCATATTAGGACACATCCACGGGAGAGTCCATTTCAACTCAGCCTCCTCGGTTGCTCCCCCAGATCCAGCAGATCTAACCTGTCTTGTTGCTTGGAGACAATTGAAATGCGAGGTTGGCTACCCAGCCATCCATCCTTAGAACCCTGCTCAGAATCGTTGTCCTGGAGCCATACAACAGGTCTCAATTGTACTGCAGAAGAATCTTTGCAGTTGGGAGCTTCTCACAACTCCCATAATGGGAAAACCCCCTTGATTTCGTGATCCACCCCCCCTTCATGAAGGGTCCATCAGGGACAGAATGTCCAACCTGAGGGATCGTCTGATCCCCGCCCTGACTTCAGATGCACTTGATCTCAACTCAGGTCGCACCCCAGAAACCTAGGCCTAGCTTGGGTTCTCAGACTTCCGTCTTCAGACTCCTGGCCCACAAGCCCTCCAGTTTGGCAATCCAGAACTACAATGCAGCACTCTGCTGGCCCTCCAGAAGAAAAACATTGCCCACTGGGGCTTCCCAGTAGCCCCAAATGAGGATCAACCTGCACGCCATTCGGCTGTACCCCAAATATATAGGCTGACCTGGGCACTAATGCCCTTTCTGACACAGCCTGAGCTTGGACCTACTGGCCCCACCCAGACAGCTGGCCGCACAGTGAGCACATCGGACCCGCCATGGCCTTAGGTCGTCATCTCTTCTCAACATCGGTTTTCAGGCGTCAGAACCTAGAACTTATCTGCAATCACAGCCCGGGTTTGAAAATGATGCAGAAATCAGAACTCTTTCCCCAAGGCAAGATACCTTGTGGTTGGCATGTTGTCCAAGGTTCAGTGTCGTTGAAGAGAGTGTGGCCCATGAGGCCCCACCCATGCTTGCGGGCCACATAGGTCACAAACACACATTGTGACCCTCAGCCTGAGACCAGTCCTCATAATTTCTGGGTGACTTCATGGGAAATGGACGAGTCTTACTCTCTGGGGGTTTGGCCCCGTCCAAAGAGTTTGGGGTCATTCTGTGGGATGGAAGAAGTCCGTTGTTCTGTTGTTGTTGATTTGTTTTGTTTTGTTTTTCAACCTCAGGTGTCCCACCAAATGAGGGATTCCAGAGTATAGCCCTGGGGAGGGGCGACTGGAGAACCAGAAATCTGGTTAAAAATTGGGGCCTAGGGACATGTCAAGCCCATTATGACATCTAATGGTCCAGCCACTGAGAGGACGTACTAGAGGACTGGACTCATGCTGAGGGTCACAATGCGTGTTTATGTCCTCGTCGCACTCAAGAATGGGCGGGGCCACAGGGTGAAGGCTGGTTTCTCCTACACTGAACGTTGGACAACATGCCAACCACAAGGTTTCTTTCCATGGGTAAGGAAGAGTTCTGATTTCTGCATCACAGTCACCCCTGGGCAGTGATTGGAGATAAGGTCTAGGTTCTGAAGCCTGAAAACTGAGGTAGGGAAGAGATGATGACCTAAGGCCATGGCGTGTCTGAGGTGCTCAGTGTGCGGTCATCTGTCTGGGTGTTGGTCACGAGGTCTGGGCTCAGGTTGTCAGACAGTGCATTAGTGACCAGGTTAGACTATATATTTTGGGTTCATTCGAGTGAAGTGTAGGTTCTTATCTGAAGAACTCTTCAGGATATGAAGAATGAGCGAGTCTGAGGTGCAATCTCAGGATTTTGTCTCTGGATTTTGTATCCGCAATGGCCGTGGAATGTTGGGGAGGCCTCAAGGGCCATGGACGAATTTTGCTCTTTGTGGACTTGGCCCGATCCCAATTGTTTTTCGTCAATCTGTGGGATGGGAGGGTTCTTTTCAGGTTTGTTACCTCAGGTGTCCCACCAAAAGAGGAATTCCAAAGCAGAGCCCTGGGGAAGAGTGAATGGACAACCCGAACTATGGTTAAAAATTGGGGCCTAGGGGCATGGCAAGACCAATATGTTGTCTCTCCATTCAGCCACTGAGAGGCCTTACCTGAGGACTGGGCTCAGGCTGAAGGTCACAATGTGTGTTTGTGACCAATGTGGCCCGCAAGGATGGGCGTGGACTCATGGGCCACACTGGGTTCAAGTATGCTGAACCTTGGAGTACATGCCAACCACAAGGTATCTTGCCATGGGGAAAGAGTTCTGATTTCTGCATCATTTTCAAACCCGGGCCATGATTGGAGATAGGGCTAGCTTCTGAAGCCTGAAAACTGAGTTTGAAAAGTGATGACGACCTAAGGCCATGGCGGGTCCGATGTGCTCAGTGTGCGGCCAGCTGTCTGGGTGGGGCCAGGAGTTCCAGGCTCAGGCTGTGTCAGAAAGGGCATTAGTGCCCAGGTCAGCCTATATATTTGGGGTAGAGCCGAATGCCGTGCAGGTTGATCCTCATTGGGGGTTTCTGGGTAGCCCCGGAGGGCAAAGTTTTTCTTCTGGAGGGCAGGCCGAGTGCTGCATTGTAGTTCTGGATTGCCAAACTGGGGGGCTTGTGGGCCAGTAGTCTGAGGACGGAAGTCTGAGAACCCAAGCTAGGCCTAGGTTTATGGGTGAGAATATGGCAGGCACAATCTCCAGACCTGAATCGAAATCATGTGCATCTGAAGTCAGGGCGAGGATCAGACGATCGTTCAGGTTGGACATTCTGTCCCTGATGGCCCCTACTTGAAGGGGGCGGTGGATAACATGGCCACGGGGTTTTTACCATGATGGGAGTTGTGAGAAGATCCCAACTGCAAAGATTCTTCTGCAGGACAATTGAGACCTGTTGGGTAGCTCCAGGACAACGATTCCGAGCAGGGTTCAAAGGTTGGATGGCTGGGTAGCCCACCTCGCATTCCAATTGTTACCAAGCAAGAAGAATAGTTAGATCTTCTGGATCTGGGGGAGCAACCGAGGAGGCTGAGTTGAAATGGACTCACTCGTGGATGTGTCCTAATATGATTTTTTGTCTATGGAGACCTTGGAATGAAGCGGTGGCACTGAGGCCCTGAAGGGTTGTCCTAAAGAGAGGCTTTCACACAGCTCCATCGTGCAAGTTTCCCATGTGTAGATGAGATTTGTTCTGATGGGTGAGTCAAGAAACAGCCATATGCTGTTATTGAAATCCAGGCCTCTGAGGAGAGATGCCTGGAAAACAAAGCAATGGATCCGATTAGGTGCCTAAGGGCATGTTCGATCCTTTTTACCTCTGGGGACATCATTCTACGGGTCTGAGTGCAGGTACGTGCTCATATGGGCCCAGATTGCCCCTGTTTGTCCTGGGAAGCCACAAATATTGGGATGGCCTCAGGGATTATGGAGGTACATCCTCTTAGTAGGTTTGTGGCCATTGGAATGGGTACATACAATTCCCTTGGAGAGGGCAAGCACAGTAGTCAGTTTTGGCTCCAGGGGCCTGAGCCTGTAGGGTGTGTAGGCCAGGGCTGTTTGGACAGTTGTCTGAAAACACAAACTCGGCTTATGTTTCGGGTCATGGGTATGGCAGGACTGATCTACAGACCATGAGGAGAACTCTTCGGGATCTGAAAAAAGGGCGAGTGTGAGGCTCTTGCTCAAGTTTTTGTCTCTGGATATCGTGTCACTCATGGTCGTGATATTTCCGGGTGACTTCATGGGAAATGGACGAGTCTTACTCTCTGGGGGTTTGGCCCTGTCCAAAGTGTTTGGGGTTATTCTGTGGGATGGAAGTAGTCCGTTGTTTTGTTGTTGTTGATTCGTTTTTTTTGTTTTTCAACCTCAGGTGTCCCACCAAATGAGGGATTCCAGAGTATAGCCCTGGGGAGGGGCGACTGGACAACCACAAATCTGGTTAAAAATTGGGGCCTCGGGACATGTCAAGCCCATTATGACATCTAATGTTCCAGCCACTTAGAGGACGTACTAGAGGACAGGACTCACAGTGAGGTTCACAATGCGTGTTTATGCCCTCGTCGCACTCAAGAATGGGCGGGGCCTCAGGGTGAATGCTGGTTTCTCCTACACTGAACGTTGGACAACATGCCAACCACAAGGTTTCTTGGATGGGTAAGGAAGAGTTCTGATTTCTGCATCACAGTCACCCCTGGGCAGTGATTGGAGATAAGGTCTAGGTTCTGAAGCCTGAAAACTGAGGTAGGGAAGAGATGATGACCTAAGGCCATGGCGGGTCTGATGTGCTCAGTGTGCGGTCCGCTGTCTGGGTGTTGGGCAGAGGTCCGGCCTCAGGATGTCAGACAGTGCATTGGTGCCCAGGTTAGACTATTAATTTTGGGTGCTTTCGAGGGCCGTGTAGGTTCTTATCTGAAGAAATCTTCAGGATATGGAGAATGAGCGAATGAGTAGCGTACTCAGGCGTTTTTCTCTGGATTTTGTATCAGAGATGGCCATGGAATGTTGGGGAGGCCTCATGGGCCATGGACGAATCTTGCTCTCTGTGTATTTTGCCCGATCCCAATTGTTTTTCGTCAATCTGTGGGATGGGAGGACTCCTTTCAGGTTTGTTTCCTCATGTGTCCCACCAAGAGGAATTGCAAAGCAGAGCCCTGGGGAAGTGTGAAGGGATAACCCGAAATATGGTTAAAAATTGGGGCCTAACGGCATGGCAAGCCCAATATGCTGTCTCTCCATCCAGCCACTGAGAGGCCTTGCCTGAGGTTGGGCTCAGGCTGAGGGTCACAATATGTGTTTGTGACCCATGTGGCCCGCAAGCATGGGCGGGGCCTCATGGGCCACACTGGTTTCAAGTACACTGAACCTTGGACAACATTCCAACCACAAGGTTTCTTGCCATGGGGAAAGAGTTCTGATTTCAGCATCATTTTCAACCCGGGCAATGATTGGAGATAAGGTCTAGGTTCTGAAGCCTGAAAACCGAGTTTGAGAAGATATGACGACCTAAGGCCATGTCGGGTCCGATGTGCCCAGTGTGCGGCCAGCTGTCTCGGTGGGGCAAGGAGGTCCAGGATCAGGCTGGGTAAGAAATGACTTTAGTGCCCAGGTCAGCCTATATATTTTGGGTACAGCCGAATGGCGTGCAGGTTGATCGTCATTTCGGGTTTCTGGGTAGCCCCAGAGGGCAATGTTTTTCTTCTGGAGGGCAGGCAGAGTGCTGCATTGTAGTCTGGATTCCCAAATTGGAGGGCTTTGGGGCCAGTAGTCTGAGGACGGAAGTCTGAGAACCCAGCTAGGCCTAGGTTTCTGGGTGAGGATATGGCAGGCACAATATACAGACCTGAATCGAGACCTCGTGCATCTGAAGTCAGGGCGAGGATCAGACGATCGCTCAGGTTGGACAATCTGTCCCTGATGGTCCATTCTTGAAGGGGGGGGGCGGATCGCGAGTCCATGGGGGTTTTCCCACGATGGGAGTTGTGAGAAGCTCCTAACTGCAATGATTCTTCTGCAGGAAATTGAGACCTGTTGGTTGGCTCCAGGACAACATTTCCGAAGAGGGTTCTAAGGCTGGATGGCTGGGTAGCCCACCTAGCATTCCAATTGTCTCCAAGCTACAAGACAGGTTAGATCTGCTAGATTTGGGGGAGCAACCGAGGAGGCTGAGTTGAAATGGACTCTCCCGTGGATGTGTCCTAATATGATTTTGTGTCTATGGAGTCCTTGGAATGAAGCGGTGGCACTGGGGCCCTGATGGGTTCCCCTAAAGAGAGGCTTTCACACAGCTCCATCGTGCAAGTTTCCCATGTGGAGATGAGATTTGTTCTGATGGGTGAGTCAAGAAACAGACATATGCTGTTATTGAAATCCAGGCCTCTGAAGAGAGATGCCTGGAAACCAAAGCAATGGATCCGATAGGTGCCTAGGGGCCTGATCATTCCTTATTACATCTGTGGATATCAGTCTACGGTCTGAGTGCAGGTAGGTGCTCAGATGGCTTCAGATTTCCCTGTTTGTCCTGGTAAGCCACAACTATTGGGATGGCCTCAGGAATTTTGGAGGTTTATCCGATTAGTAGGGTTGTGGCCATTGGAATGTCACATACAATTCCCATGGAGAGGGCAAGCACAGTCGTCAGGTTTGGCCTCAGGGACCTGATCCTTTAGGGCTTGTAGGCCACAGCTGTTGGGACAGTTGTCTGAAAACACAAACTCGGCTTATGTTTCAGGTCATAGGTATGGCAGAACTGATCTACAGACTATGAGGAGAAATCTTTGGGATATGAAAAACAGGCGAGTGTGTGTCTCTTGCTCAAGATTTGTCTCAAGATATCGTGTCACTCATGGTCGTGAAATTTCCGTGTGACTTCATAGGAAATGGACGAGTCTTACTCTCTGGGGTTTGGCCCCGTCCAAGGATTTTCGGCTCACTCTGTGGGATGGAAGAAGTCCGTTTTTTTGTTGTTGTTGATTTGTTTTGTTTTGTTTTTCAACCTCAGGTGTCCCACCAAATGAGGGATTCCAGTGTAGAGCCCTGGGGAGGGGCGACTGGACAAACAGAAATCTGGATAAAATTGTGGCCTAGGGACATGTCAAACCCATTATGACATCTAATGGTCCAGCCACTGAGAGGACGTACTAGAGGACAGGACTCACGCTGAGGTTCACAATGCGTTTTTATGCCATCGTCGCACTCAAGAATGGGCGGGGCCTCAGGGTGAATGCTGGTTTCTCCTACACTGAACGTAGGACAACATGCCAACCACAAGGTTTCTTGCCATGGGTAAGCAGGAGTCCTGATTTCTGCAACACAGTCACCCCTGGGCAGTGATTGGAGATAAGGTCTAGGTTCTGAAGCCTGAAAACTGAGGTAGGGCAGAGATGAGGACCTAAGGCCATGGCGGTTCTGATGTGCTCATGGTGCGGTCAGTGTCTGGGTGTTTCTCAGGAGGTCCCGGCTCAGGTTGTGTCAGACAGTGCATTATTGCCCAGGTTAGACTTTATAATTTGGGTACATTCGAGAGCCTTTTAGGTTTATTCTCATTTCAGCTGCCTGGACAGCTCATTAGGCAATATCTTTCTTCTAGAGGGCAGGAATAGTGCTGCAATGATGGTCCGGAATTGCCAAATTTGTGGGCTTCAGGGCCAGGAGTGTGAGGATGGAAGTCTGAGAACACAAGCTAGACTTGGGTTTCAGGGCGAGGGCACGGCATGTACCCCCTGAAGATCTGAAGCAATATCTCATGCATCTGAAGTCAGAGCGAGGCTCAGAGGTTGGCTCAGCTTGGATTTTCTGTTCATGACGGCCCCTTCATGAAGTGAGCGGATTCTCGAGAGCGTGGAGGTTTTCCCACGTTGGGAGTGGTGGGATGCTCCCTCCAAGGATTCCTTCTGCGGGACAATTGAGACCTGTTGGACAGCTCCAGGACATCCCATATGGATGAGTCCAGACCAACGTTCGAGGATGGATGCCTGGGAAGCCCGCCTCGCATTCCAATTGTCTCCTAGCGACAAGACAGTTTAGATCTGATGGCTCTGCGGGAGCAACCGGGGTGGCTGAGTTGAAATGGACTTTCCTGAGGATGGGTCTAATGTGTGTTTGTGTCCATGAGGGCCTTGGAATGGGGCGGTGGCACCGGGACCCTGAAGTATTCTCCTCAGCTTTTGACATAGCTCCCATGCACAAGTTTCCTTGTGGAGACGAGTTTGGTTCTGATGGGTGCCTCAGGAAAACCCCAATGCTGGTATTGGAATCCAGGGTTTTGAGGAGACATGCCTGTAAACCAAAGCAATGGATCCGATTTTGGCCTAGGGTCCTGTCTGGTTCAATCTTCTTCTCTGAGGACATCCATCTAGGGTATGAGTGGAGGTAGATGCTCAGCTGGTGACAGACTGACCTTTTTTGTCCCGGGCGACCTATACTATTGGGATGGCCTCAGAGACTTTGGAAGGTTCTCCTAATTTGTACGATTTTGGACAATGGAATGGGCAGAATTCCCATGGATTGGGTAGGCACAGTCCTAATGTGTGGCTCAAGGGTCCCCAGCCTGGATGGTGTGTGGCCCAGGACTTTGAGGACAGAAGTCTGAAAACAAAATCTCAGCTTATGTTTGGGGACGTAGGTATGGCAGGCCTGATCTACAAACCATGAGAAGACATCTTCATGATATGAAGATAGTGCGAGTCTGAGGCGCTTGCTCAGGCTTTTGTCTCTGGATTTTGTTTCCGCGATGGCCGTGGAATGTCGAGGAGGCCTCATGGGCCATGGACGAATCTTGCTCTCTGTGGATTTGGCCCGATCCCAATAGTTTTTGGTCAATCTGTTGGATGGAGTACTCCTTTCAGGGTTGTTACCTCAGGTGTCCCACCAAAAGCGGAATTCCAAAGCAGAGCCCTGGGGAAGAGTGAAGGGACAACCCGAACTATGGTTAAAAATTGGGGCCTATGGGCATGGCAAGCCCAATATGCTGTCTCTTTATCCCACCCCTGAGAGGCCTTACCTGAGAACTGGGCTAAGGCTGAGGGTCACAATGTGAGTTTGCCACCTATGTGGCTCGCGAGCAATGGCGGGGCCTCATCGGACAAACACGTTTCCACTACACTGAACGTTGGACAACAAGCCAACCACAAGGTTCTTGCCATTGGGCAGGAGTTCTGATTTCTGCATCATTTTCAAACCTGGGCAGTGATTGGAGATAAGGTCTAGGATCTGAATCCTGAAAACCTAGGTTGGGAAGAGATAACGACCTAAGGCAATGGCTGGTCCTATGTGCTCAGTGAGCGGCAAGCTATCTGGGTGTGGCCAGGAAGTCCAGGCTCAGGCTCTGTCAGAAAGGGCATTATTGCCAGGTAAGCCTATATATTTTGGGTACAGCCAAGTCGCGTGCAGGTTGATCTTCATTTGGGGTTTCTGGGTAGCGTCAGAGGGCAATGTTTTTCTTGTGGAGCGCAAGCAGTGTGCTGCATTGTAATTCTGGGTTGCCAAACTGGAGGGCTTGTGGGCCATTTTTCTGAGGACGGAAGTCTGAGGACACAAGCTAGGCTTAGGTTTCTGGGTGAGGACACGGCAGGCACAATATACAGACCTGAATCGAGATCTCGTGCATCTGAAGTCAGGGTGAGGATCAGACTATTTCTCAGGTTGGACCTTATGTCCCTGATGGCCCCTTCATGAAGGGGGGGGGGGGGGATCACGAGGCCATGTGGTTTTCTCACGATGGGAGTTGTGAGAAGCTCCCAACTACAAAGATTCCCTGCATGACAATTGAGACCTGTTGTTTGGCTCCAGGACAATGATTCTGATCAGGGTTCTAAGGATGGATGGCGAGGTAGGCCACCTCGCATTCCAATTGTCTCCTAGCAACAAGACAAGTTAGATCTGCTGGATCTCGCGGAGCAACCGAATACGCTCAGTTGAAATGGACTCTCCTGTGGATGGGTCCTAATGTGTTTTTGTGTCTATGGAGACCTTGGAATGAAGCGGTGGCACTGGGGCCCTGAAGGGTTCTCCTAAACAGAGGCTTTGACACAGCTCCCACGTGTAAGTTTCCCATGTGTAGATAAGATTTGTACTGAAGTGTGAGTCAAGAAACAGCCATATGCTGGTATTGAAATCCAGGCTTCTGTGGAGAGATGCCTGGAAACCAAAGCAATGGATCCGATTAGGGCCTAGGGGCCTGTTTGTTCCTTTTTACCTCTAGGAACATCAGTCTACGGGTCTGAGTGCAGGTAGGTTCTCAGATGGGCTCAGATTACACCAGTTTGTCCTGGGAAGCCAGCACTATTGGTATGGCCTCAGGGACTTTGTAGGTTTATCCTATTAGTAGGGTTGTGGCCACTGGAATGGGCACACAGAATTCCCTTGGAGAGGGCAAGTACAGTCCTCAGGTTGGCTCCAGGGGCCTGAACCTGTAGGGTGTTTAGGCCAGGGATGTTTGGACAGTTGTCCGAAAACCAAACTCGACTTACGTTTCGGGTCATAGGTATGGCAGGACTGATCTACAGACCTTGAGGAAAACTCTTCAGGATATGAAAAAAGGGCGAGTGTGAGGCTCTTGCTCAAGTTTTTGTTTCTGGATATCGTGTCACTCATGTTCGTGAAATTTCCGGGTGACTTCATGGGAAATGGATGAGTGTTATTCTCTGGGGTTTGGCCTTGTCCAAAGAGTTTGAGGTCATTCTGTGGGATGGAAGAAGTCCGATTTTTTTTTTTGTTGTTGTTGTTTTGTTTTGTTTTGTTTTTTAACCTCAGGTGTCCCACCAATTGAGGGATTCCAGAGTAAAGCCCTGGCGAGGTGCGACTGGATAACCAGAAATATCGTTAAAAATTGGGGCCTAGGGACATGTCAAGCCCATTATGACATCTAATGGTCAAGCCTCTGTGAGGTCTTAGTAGAGGACAGGACTCACGCTGAGTGTCACAATGCGTGTTTATGCCCTCGTCGCACTCAAGAATGGGCGGGGCCTCAGGGTGAATGCTGGTTTCTCCTACACTGATCGTTGGACAACATGCCAACCACAATGCTTCTTGCCTTGGGTAAGGAGGAGTTCTGATTTTTGCATCACATTCAACCATTGTCAGGGCTTGGAGTTAAGGTCTAAGTTCTGAAGCCTGAAAAGTTAGGTTGGGAAGAGATAACGAGCTAAACCATGGCGGGTGTGATATTCTCAGTGTGCAGTCAGCTGTCTCGGTTTTGGTCAGGAGGTCCGGGCTCACTCTGTATCAGACAGTGTATTAGTGGCCAGGTTAGTCTATCTAATTTGGGTACATTCGAGTGCCGTGTATGTCTATCCTCACTTGGGTTATGTGAGACACTCCATAGGTCAAAATTTTTCTTCTGGAAGGCAGGCAAAATGCTTCATTTTGTGTCCCGAATTTCCAAATGTGAGGGCTTGGGGCCAGGAGTGTGAGGAGGGAAGTCTGAGAACACAAGCTAGTCATAGGTTTCAGGGCGAGGGCAAGGAAAGCACACTCTGCAGAGCTGCATCGAGATCTCGTGCATCTGAATTCAGGGTGAAGATCAGACGTTGGCTTAGGTTGGAGTTCCTGTCCATGATTTCCCCTTCATAAATGGGGGGGGGGCGCATCACAAAGCCATCTAGATTTTCCCTGGTTGGGAGTTGTGAGATGCACCAAAACTCAAGGATTCCTTCTGCTGGACATTTGAGACCTGTTGGATGGCTCCAGGACATCCCATACGGAACGACGCAGGAGCAGACCTCTAAGGATGGATAGTTGGGCAGCCCGCCTCGCATTCCAATTGCCTCCTAGTCAAGACAGGTTCAGTGTGCTCGCTCTGGGGGAGCAAGCAAGGGAGCTGAGTTGAAATGGAATTTCCTGCGGATGGGTTCTAATGTGGATTTCTGTCCATGGAGACCTTATAATGGGGCAGTGGCACACAGGCCGTGAAGGATTCTCCTATCTGGAGGTTTTGAGACATCTTCAAAGGATAATTTTCCCATGTGGAGAAGAGATTTGTTCTGATTGCTGCCTCATGAAATCCCCATATGCTAATATTGGAAAGCAGGCCTCTGAGGAGAGATACCTGTAACCAAAAGCAATGAATCTGATTCAGGCCTAGGGGACTGTCTGATTCAATCTTCCCTTCTGAGTAGATGTAGATGCTCAGCTGAGTAGAGGTAGATGCTCAGCTGGTTTCAGATGACCCTTGTTTGTCCTGGGCGGCCTACATTATTGGGATGTCCTTGGGGACTCTGGAGGTTTTTCCTAATTTGTACGATTGTGGACAATGGAATGGGCAGAATTCCCATGGTATGGACAGGCACAGTCCTGATGTGTGGCTCCAGGGGCCCCAGCCTGAAGGGTCTGTGGGCCAGGAATGTGGGGACAGAAGTCTGAAAACACAAACTCGGCTTAGGTTTGGGAAGTAGGTATGGCAGGCCCGATCTACAGACCGTGAGGAGAACTCTTCGGGATACGACAAAAGAGCGAGTGTGAGGCGCTTGCTCAGACTTTTGTCTCTGGATTTGTTGTCAACGATGGCTGTGGAATCTCGGGGAGGCCTCATGGGCCATGGACGAGACTTCCTCTCTGTGAATTTGGTCCAATCCCAATTGTGTTGGGTCAATCTGAAGGATGGGAGGAGTCCTTTTAGTTTTGTTACCTCAGGTGTCCCACCAAAAGAGGGATTCCAAAGCAGAGCTCTGGGGAGGGATGAATGGACAATCCGAACAATCCAATTGGGGTGAGGTCGAGAACCGAGCAGGTTGATCCTCATTTGGGGTTTATGGAAATCTCCATAGAGCAACGTTTTTCTTCTGGAGGGCCAGCATAGGGCTGGATTTTGGTTCCAGAATTCCAAGTCTTGAGGACATGTTTTCCAGAAGTGTGAGGAAGGAAGTCTGAAAACACAAGGTAGCACGAGGTTTGGGCCCACTGTGCAGAGGCTGAATCGAGATCTCCTGCATCTGAGGTCAGGGCAAGTATCAGATGTTGCCTCAAGCTGGAGATTGTGTCCATGACGGCCGCTTCCTGAAGGGGGTGGGGGCGTCATGAGGCCAGGGAGGTTTCCCTACACTGGGAGTTGTGAGCTGCTCCAAACTTCAAAGTTTCCTTCTTCAGGACAGTCTAGTACTATTGGATGGTTCCAGGATGCCCCATGCAAAAAACTCGAGAGCAGGGGCCTAAGCATGGATGCCGAGAAACGCCAACTCACCTTCCCATTGCCTGGTGGAGACAAGGCACGCTCAATCTGCGGGCTCTTGGGTGAGCTACCCAGAAGGCTGAGTTTAAATGGACTTTCCTGAGGATGAGTCATAATGTGGGTTGGTGGCCATGGAGACCTTGGAATGTGGCAGTAGCTAAGGGACACTGTAGGATTCTTCAACCCGAAGGGTTTGACACAACTCCAACAAGGAAGCTTTCCATGTGGAGATGAGAGGTGTTCTGTCTGGTGCCTCAGGATAGCCCCATATGCTGGTCTTCGAACCCAGGCCTCTGAGGAGTGATACCTGGACAC
Source organism: Mustela putorius furo (assembly GCF_011764305.1). Taxonomy (NCBI): domain Eukaryota; kingdom Metazoa; phylum Chordata; class Mammalia; order Carnivora; family Mustelidae; genus Mustela; species Mustela putorius. The sequence continues at coordinate 482,971 of NW_025421541.1, read as the reverse complement.
CAAAGCGAGAGTTCATAATAGGGCCTAGGGGCCTGTCTGGTTCAATCTTCTGTCTCTGCGGATATCAGTCTGTGTGTCTGCATTGAGGTAGTAGTTGCTCAGCTGGTGTCATAATGCCCCTGTTTGTCCAGTGCGGCTTGCGGTAGTGGGATGTCCTTGGGGACCTTGAGGTTTCTACTATTTTGTAGAGTTGTGGCCAATGGAACGGGCAGTTTCTTAGGAGAGAGCTTGCACCGTTCTGTGGTGTGGCTCCAGAGACACCAGCCTGGAGGCGGTGTGGGCCACGGCTGTGCAGACAGACATCCAAAAACCCAAACTCAGCTCAGGTTTGGGGCCGAGGTTATGGCAGGCCTGATCTACAGTCCGTGAGGGGAGCTCCTCTGGATATGAAAGAAGGGTGAGAGGGAGGCAGTCGCTCAGTCTTTTGTCTCTGGATATTTTGTCCACAATGGCCGTTTAATGTAGGAGTTGCCTCATGGGTCGTAGAAGTCTCCCTCTCTGGTAGTTTGTCCAGCCCCCAAGAGTTTGGGGTCATTCTGTGGGAAGGGAAGAGTCCTGTTTTCTGCTTCATGTGTCCCCCCAGTAGAGGGATTCTGGAGCATAGCAGTGGCTACTGACAACTGGAATACTCGCTCTCTGGTTAAGCCTGGGGGCCTATGGATATGACAAGCCCCATAGGCAGGATCTTGGTCCAGCCACTGAGAGGCGTTACTTTAATACGGGACTCACGCTACAGGTCACAATGCATGTCTGTGCCCTAGGCGGCTCTCAAGCACTGGCCTGGCCTTTCCGACAATGCAGGTTTTACCACATTGAACGTTGGACAACATGCCAACCACAAGGTTTCTGGCCATGGGGAAGGAGGAATTCTAATTTCTGCATCACGTTCACCCCTGGGCAGTGATTGGAGATAAGGTCTAGGTTCTGAAGCCTGAAAACCGAGGTTGGGAAGAGATGACGAACTACAGCCATAGCGGGTCCCTTTTGTCCAGGTTGGAGCCAGCTGTCTAGGTGTCGTTTGGGATGTCTTGTCTCAGGCTGTGTCAGACAGGGCATTAGTATTCAGGGTAGGCTGTATAATTGCTTTACAGTCGAGTGGCATGCATTAGATAATCATTTGGGTTTTCTTATTAGCAGCATAGGACAAAGCTTTTCTTATGGAGGGCAGGCAGTATGCTGCATTGTGGCTTCGGAATTCCCAAACTGGAGGGCTTTTGGGCCAGGAGAGTGAGGACGGAAGTCTGAGAACACAAGCTAGGCTTAGGTTTCGGGGAATGGACATGGCAGGCACACTCTGCAGAGCTGAATTGCGATCTCATGAGTCTGAAGTCAGGTCGAGGATCCGACTTTGGCTCAGGTTGGAGTTTCTGTCCATGTTGGCCCCTTCATGAAGGGGGGGGCATTATGAGGCCATGGGGGTTTTCCCAATATTAGAGTTGTGAGATGCTCCAAACCGCAAGGATTCCTTCTGTGGGACAATTAAGATTTGTTGAATGGCTCCAGGACGTCTCATAAGGTATTTTTCCAGAACAGGGTTCTAAGTATGGATGCCTGGGCAGACAGCCTCAATTCCAATTGTCTCCTAGCAACAAGAATCGTATGATCTGCTGGCTTGGGGCAGCATCAGAGGGGGCTGAGTTGGAATGGACTTTCCTGAGGATGGTCTTAATGTTGGTTTGAGTCCATTGAGACCTTGGTATGGGGCAGTGGCACCAGGGCCCTGAAGGATTCTACTAACCAGAGGTTAGAACAAAGCTCCAATGAGCAAGTTTTCCATGGGGAGACGAGATTTGTTCTTATTGGTGCCTCAGGAAACCACCATTTGCTGGTATTGGAAATGAGGCCTCTGAGGAGAGATGCCTGGAAACCAAAGCAATGGATATGATTAGGGCCTAGGGGCCTGTCCGGTTCAATATTCTTCTCTGGGGACATCTTTTGTCTGAGTGGAGGTAGTTGCTCAGCTGGTTTGAAATCACACCTGTTTGTCCTGGGCGGCCTACACTATTGGGATGGCCTCGGTAACTTTGGAGGTTTTTCCTAATTTGCAAGTTTGTGGCCAATGGAATGGGAAGAATTCTCTTGAAAGGGAAGCACAGTCCTGAGGTGTGGCTCCAGGGACCAAAGTGTGGAGCGTGTGTGGTCCAGGGCTATTTGGACAAAAGTCTGAAAACACAAACTCCACTTAGGTTTGGGTCTGTAGCTATGGCCGGCCCGATATATAGACCGTGAGGAGAACTCTTCGGGATATGAACAAAGGGCGAAAGTGAGGTGCTTGCTCATGCTTATTTTTTTCTGGATATGTGTCACCGATTGCCATGGAATGTCCGGGTGTCCTCATGGGTCATCGATGAGGCTCCCTTTCTGGGGATTTGACCCAATCCCAAGAGTTTGGGATCATTCTGTGGGAAGGGAGGAGGCCTTTCTGTTTTTTTTTTTTTTTTTTTTTTTTTTTTTTTTTTTTTTTACCTCAGGTGGACCACCAAAAGAGGGATTCCACAGCAGATTCCTGGGGAGGGGCGCCTGGACAACCAGAACTCTGGTTAACATTGGGACCTAAGAACATGGCAAGCCCCATATGTGGGCTCTTGGTCCAGGCACTGAGAGGCCTTCCTTGAGCATAGGGCTCACATTGAGTTTCACAATGTGTTTTTGTGCCCAAGGAGCCCCTCAAGTCAGGGCGTGGCCTAATGTACCATGCTGGTTTCTCCTACACTGAACGTTGCACAATATGGCAACCACCAGTTTTCTGGCCATGGGGAAGAAGGAGTTCTAATTTCTGCAACACTTTCACTCCTGGACTGTGATTGGATTTAAGGTCTAGGTTCTGAAGCCTGAAAACTGAGGTTGGGAAGAGATGAAGACCTAAGGCCATGGTGTGATTGATGTGCTCAGTGTTTGGCCAGCTGTTGAGTGTGGGTTGGGAGGTGCAGGCTCAGGCTGTGGCAGACAGGGAATTAGTGCCCAGGCTAGACTGTATCATTGGGGTGCAGTCGAGTTTTGTGCAGGTTGGTACTCATTTGTGGTTACTGGGTAGCCCCAGAGGGCAACGTTTTTCTTCTGGAAGGAAGACACAGTGCCACATAGTGGCTCCAGAATTCCCAAACTGGAAGGCTTGTGGGCCAGGAGTGTGAGGAAAAAAAAATTCTGAGAACACAAGCCAGACTTAGATTTCGGGGTGAGGGGACGGCAGGAACCCTCTGCAGAGATGATTCGAGATCCCGTGTACCTGAAGACAGAGCTAGGATCAGACGTTGGCTCAGGTTGGAGTTTCTGTCCATGACGGCCCCTTCATGAAGGGGAGGGTGTCACGAGGCCATGGAGGTTTTCCCACGATGGGAATTGTGAGATGCTCCAAACCGCAATGATTCCTTCCGTGGGACAGTCGAGACATGCTGGATGGCTCCAGGACATCCCATAAGGAAGTTATCCAGAGCAGGGTTCTAAGGATGGATGCCTGGCAGCCTGCCTCCCATTCCAGGTGTCTCATAGCGCCAAGGCAAGTTCGATCTGCTGGATCTAGGGGAGTAACCGAGGCGGGTGTGTTGAAATGGGTGAGTTGAGGATGGGTCATAATGTGCATTTGTGTCCATGGAGACCTTGGAATGGGGTGCTTGATCCGGGTCCTTGAGGGATGTTCATAACCGGAGGTTTTGATGGAGCCCTAAAGTGTACGTTTCCTATGTAGAGAAGAGAATTGTTTTGATGAGTGCCTAAGGAATCTCCCATATGCTGGTATTGGAATCCAGGCCTCTGAGGAGAGATGCCTGGAAACAAAAGCAATGGATATGATTAGGGCCTAGGTGCCTGTCCGGTTCAATGTCTTTCCTGGGGATACGTGTCTATGGATCTGAGGGGAGGTAGTTGCTCGGCTTGTGTCAGATCGCCCCTGTTTGTCCTGGGCAGCCTATCATATTGGGAATGGCCTCTGGATTTTGGAGTTTCTCCTAATATATAGGGTTGTGGCCAATGGAATGGGCAGAAATCCCCTGGAGAGGGCAGGCACAGTTCTGAGTTTGGCTCTAGGGGCCCAGCCTTGAGGGTGTGTGGGCCAGGCCTGTGGGGACAGAAGTCTGAAAACACAAATTCCGCTTAGGACTGGGGACATAGGTATGGCACGCCCAATCTACAGACCGTGATAACACTTCGGGATATGAAAAAGGGTGAGATTGAGGTGCTTGCTCATGTTTTGTCTCTAGATTTGTGTCAACAATGTGGGTCAAATGGTGGCGTGGCCTCATGGGTTGTGGACGGCTTTCCTTCTCTGAGGATTTCCCCCAAACCCAATAGTTTGGGAACATTCTGTGGGATGGGAGGTGTCCTTTCTGTTTTTTTATTTTATTTTATGTACCTCATGTGTGCCAATAAAAGAGGGATTCCAGAGCAGAGTCCTTGGGAAGGACAACTGGATAACCCCACCTCTGTTTAAGTTTGGGGGCCTAGGGGCATGGCAAGTCCAATATGTGGGCTCTTGATTCAGACACTGAGAGGTCTTCCTTGAGGACAGGGCTCATGCTGAGGGTCACAATGCCTATTTGTGCCCAACAAGGCCCTCAAGCATGGGAAGGGCCTCATGGGCCACGCTGGATTCTCCTACACTGAACGTTGGAGAATATGCCAACCACAAGGTTTCCGGCCATGGCGAAGGAAGAGTTGTGATTTCTGCATCACGTTCACCCCTGGACAGTGATTGGAGTTTAGGTCTAGGTTCTGAAACCCGAAAACCGAGGTTGGGAAGAGATGAAGACCTAAGGACCTGATGGGTACAATGAGCTCAGTGTGTGGCTAGCTGTTGAGCGTAGGTCTGGAGGTGTGGGCTCATGCTGTGTCAGACAGGGCATTAGACAGTGTCGACTGTATATTTGGGGTGCAGTCGAGTGGCGTTCAGTTGATCCTCATTCGGGTTTCTAGGTAGCTCCATAAGGCAACGTTTTTCTTCTGGAGGGCAGGCAGAGTGCTGCATTGTGGCCCCAGTATTGCCAAATTGTAGGGCTTTTGGGTCAGGGGTGTGAGGACGTTAGTCTGAGAACAAAGGTAGGCTTAGTTTTGTGGTGAGGGCACAGAAGGCGCACTCTGCAGAGCTGAATCAAGATCTCATGCACCTGAAGCCAGGGCGAATATCAGACGTTTGCTCAGGTTGGAGTTTCTGTCCATGATGGCCCCTTTATAAAGTGGAGCGTCTCAAGAGGCCATGAAGATTTTCCCACAATGGGAGTTGTGAGATGCACCAGACTGCAAAGATTCCTTCTGTGGGACACTTGAGACCTGTTGGATGGCTCTAGGATGTCCCATATGGAACGATTCCAGAGTAGGGTTCTAAGGATGGATGCCTGGGCAGCCCGCCTCCCATTCTAGTTGTCTCCTAGCAACAAGGCAGGTTTGATCTGCAGGCCCTGGGGGAGAAACCAAGGGGGATGAGTTGACATGGACTCTACCGAGGATAGATCATAATGTGGGTTTAAGTCCATGGAGACCTTGGAATGGGGCGCTTGATCCGGGGCCCTGAAATATTCTCCTAAACAGAGGTTTTTATAGAGCTCCAAAGAGTACATTTCCTATGTGGAGACGAGATTTTTCTATGAGTGTCTCAGTAATCCCCCTATGCTGGTATTGGTAACCAGGCCTCTGAGGAGAGATGCCTGGAAACAAAAGCAATGGATCTGATTAGGGCCTAAGTTCCTGTCCAGTTCAATCTTATTCTATGGGGATATCTGTCTCTGGGTCTGAGTGGAGGTAGTTTCCTAACTTGTGAAAGATCATCCCTGTTTGTCCTGGGCAGCCAACACTATTGGGATGGCCTCGGGGAGTTTGGAGGTTTCTCCTAATCTATAGGGTTATGGCCAATGGAAATGGCAGAATTCCCCTGGAGAAGGAAGCCACAGTCCTCAGGTGTGGCTCCAGGGGCCCCAGCTTGGATGGTGTGTGGGCCAGGACTGTGGGGACAGAAGTCTGAAAACACAAACTCAGCTTAGGTTTGGGGATGTATGTATGAAGGCTCGATCTACAGACCGTGAGAATTTTTTTCGGGCTATGAACAAAGGGGGAGTATGTGGCGTTTGCTCAGGCTTTTGTCTCTGGATTTTGTGCCTACGGTGGCCGTGGAATGTCGGGGTGTCCTCAAGGGCCATAGACAAGTCTTTCTCTGGTGATTTGGCCTGATCACAAGTGGTTGGGATTATTCTGTGGATGGGAAGAGTCCTTTCTGTATTTTTTTTTTTTTTACCTCAGGTGTCCCACCAAAGAGGGATTCCAGAGCAGTGCCCTGAGTAGGGGTGACTAGACATCTCTAACTCTGGTTGAGATTGGGGGACTAGGGGCTTGGCAAGCCCCATATGTGGGCTGTTGTTCCAGTAACTAAGAGGCTTTACATGAGGATAGGGCTCACGCTGAGGGTCACGATGTGTGTTTGTTTAAATTGTAGCCCTGAGGGATAGGTGGGGCCTCATAGTCCATGCTGCTTTCTCCTACAATGAACGTTGGACAACATGCCAACCACAAGGTTTCTTGCCATGGCGAAGGAGAAGTTCTGATTCTTGTATCACGTTCACTCCTGAGCAGTGAGTGGAGATAAGGTCTTGGTTTTGAAGGTGAAAACTGAGGATGGGTAGAGATGATGGCCGAAAGCCATTGTGGGTTTGATATGCTCAGTGTATGGCCACCTGTCTGGGTGTTGGACTGGAGGTGTGCCGTCAGGCTGTGTCAGACAGGGCTTTAGTGCACAGGCTAGATTGTATAATTGGGGTATGGTCGAGTGGCATGCAGGTTGTTACTCATTTGGCGTTTCTGGTTAGCCCTATAGGGCAACATTTTTCTTCTGGAGGGCAGGCAGAGTGCTGCATTGTGTCTCCAGAATTGCCAAACTGGAGGGGTGTGGCCAGGATTGTGAAGACGGAAGTCTTTGAACACAAGTTAGGCTTCGGTTTCGGGGCGAGGGCACAGCAGGCACACTCTCAAGTGCTGAATCGAGATCTCGTGCTTCTGAATTCAGGGCTCGGATCAGACTTTGGCTTAGGATGGAGTTTTCTGTCCACGATGGCCCATTTATGAAGGTGTGGGGCATCATGAGGAAATGGAGATTTTCTCCCAGTGGGATTGTGTGATGCTTCAAACCACAAGGATTCATTCTGCGAGACAGTCAAGACAGGTTGGTTGGATTCAAGACGTCCCATAAAGAAATTCTCCAGAGCAGGGTTCTAAGGATGGATGCCTGGGCAGCCCACCTCGCATTCCAACTGTCTCCTAGTGACAAGGCAGGTTTGATCTGCTGGCTCTGGGTGAGCAGCCGAGGGGGTTTGATTTGAAATGGACTCTCCTGAAGATGGATCATAATGTAAGTTTGTGTCCTTGGAGACCTTGGAATTGGGCCATGGTGCCAGGGCCCTGAAGGATCCTCCTAACCTGAGGTATTGACACAGCTCCAAAGAGCAAGTTTCTCATGTGGAGATGAGATCTGTTCTGATGGTTTCCTTAGGAAACCCCCATATTCTGATATTGGAAACCAGTCCTCTGAGGAGAGATACATAGAAACCAAAGCAATGGATCAGAAGTTGGCTCAGGTTGGAGTTTCTGTCCATGATGGCCCCTTTATAAAGGGGAGCATCTCATGAGGCCATGTAGGTTTTCCCACGATAGGAGTTGTGAGATGCTCCAATCTGCAAGGATTCCTTCTGCAGGACAGTCAAGACCTGTTGGAAGGCTCCCAGGTCATCCCATATGGAACGGCACCAGAGCAGGATTCCAACGATGGATGCCTAGAGAGTCTGCTTCGCATTCAAGTTGTCTCCTAGCGACAAGGCAGGTTTGATATTCTGGCTCTGGGGGAGTAATCAACGGGGCTGAGTTGAAATGTACCCTCCTGCCGAATGGTCATAATGCGGGTTTGTGTCCATGGAGACCTTGGAATAGGGCGGTGGCTCCGGTTACCTGAAGGTTTCTCCTAGCTGGAGGTTTTTACAGAGCTCCAAAGGATAAGTTTCCCATGTGGAGACAAGATTTTTTCTGATTGGTATCTCTGGAATCCCCCATATGCTGGTATTGGAAAACAGGCCTCTGAGGAGAGATGCTTAGAAACAAAAGCAATGGAACCAATTACGTTCTAGGGGCCTGTCCAGTTTAATACCTTTCTCTTGGGATATCTGTCTACTGGTGAGTTGAGGTCGTTGCTCAGCTTGTGACAGATCACCCCTCTTTGTACTGGGCGGCCTACACTATTGGAATGGCCTCTGGGACTTTGGAGGTTTCTCCTAATCTGTAGGGTTGTGGCAAATGGAATGGGAAGAATTTCCTTGGAGAGGGCAGGCACAGTCCTGAGGAGTGGCTCCAGGGGCCTCAGCCTGGAGGGTGTGTGGGACAGGGATGTCAGGATAGAAGTCTGAAAACACGGTTTGGGGACGTTGGTATGGCAGGCCCGATCTACAGACTATGAGGAGAATTTTTTTGGCCTATGACTTAAGGGTGAGGCTTATGTCTCTGGATTTTGTGTCAATAGTGGCCGTGGAAGGTCGGGCTCGCCTCATGGGCCATGGAGAAGTCTTTCTCTCTGGGGATGGCCTGATCCCAAGTGATTGGGGTCATTCTGTGGGTGGGAGGAATCCTTTCTGTGTTTACTTACCTCAAATGTCCCACCAAAGAGGGATTCCAGAGCAGAGCCCTGAGTAGGGGTGATTAGATGTCTATACCTCTGGTTAAGATTGGGTGACTTGGGGCATGGCAGGCCCCATATGCGGGCTCATGGTCTAGCCACTGAGAGGCTTTACTTGAGGACGGGGCTCAAACTGAGGGTCCCAATGTGTTTTTGTGCCCACAGCAGCTCTTAAGCATGGGCAGGGCCTCAGGAACCCTACACTACCCTGAGGGGCCCTACTACTACTCCTGTAGGCCCTACAGGGGTCCTACACTGAACTTTGGATAAGATGCCAACCACAAGATTCTGGCGAGAGGGAAGGAGGAGTTCTGATTTCTGCAACACGTTCACCCATGGGAAATGAGTAGAGATAAGGTCTAGGTTCCTGTAGCCTGAAAACCAGGTTGGAAAGAGATGGCAACCTAAGGCCATGGCGGTTCAGATGTTCTCAGTGTACGGCAAGCTGTCTGGGTGTCGGTTGGGAATTCAGGCCTCAGGTTGTGTCAGACAGGGCATTAGTGCACAGGCTAGACTATATAATTGGTGTACAGTTGAGTGGCATGCAGGTTTATCCTCATTTGAGGTATCTGGGTAGACCCATAGGGCAACGTTTTTCTTCTAGAGGGCAGGCAGAGTGCAGCACTCTGTCATCGGAAATCCCAAAATGGAGGGCGTGTGGTCCAGGAGAGTGAGTACGGAAGTCTGAGAACACTAGCTATGCTTAGGTTTTGGGATGAGGGCACAGCAGGTGCACTCTGAAGAGCTTAATCAAGATCTCGTGCATCTGAGGTCAAGGTGAATATCGGCTGTTGGCTCAGGTTGGAGTTTCTTTCCATGATCCGACTCCATGAAGATTGGGGCCATCATGTGACCTTGGAAGCTTTCCATGATATGGATTGTGAGGTGATCCATGCACAAGGACTCCTGTGGGTCTGTCGAGGCCAGCTGGATGGCTCAAGGATGTCGCATAGGGAACGACGCAAGAGCAGGGTTCTTAGGGTTCTAAGGATCTCCAAGGAGAGATGCCTGGAAACCAAAGCAATAGATCCGATAGGTGCCTATGGGCCTGTTCGTTCCTTTTTACCTCTGGGGACATCAGTCTCCGGTTCTGAGTGCCGGTAGGTGCTCAGATGGGCCCAGATTGCCCCTGTTTGTCCTGGGAAGCCACAAATATTGGGATGGCCTCAGAGACTTTGGAGGTTTATCCTCTTAGTAGGGTTGTTGCCATTGGAATGGGCACATACAATTACCTTGGAGAGGGCAAGCCCAGTCTTCATGTTTGGCTCCAGTGGCCTGAGCCTCTAGGGTGTGTAGGCCAGGGCTGTTTGGACAGTTGTCTGAAAACACAAACTCGGCTTATGTTTCGGGTCATAGGAATGGCAGGACTGATGTACAGACCATGAGGAGAATTCTTCAGGATATGAAAAAAGGGCGAGTGTGAGGCTCTTGCTCAAGTTTTTGGCTCTGGATATCGTGTCACTCATGGTCGTGAGATTTCCGGGTGACTTCATGGGAAATGGAAGAGTCTTACTCTCTGGGGGTTTGGCCCCGTCCAAAGAGTTTGGGGTCATTCTGTGGGATGGAAGAAGTACTTTGTTCTGTTGTTGTTGATTTGTTTTGTTTTGTTTTTCAACCTCAGGTGTCCCAACATATGAGGGACTCCACAGTAGAGCCCTGGGGAGGGGCGATTGGACAACCAGAAATCTGGATAAAATTGTGGCCTAGGGACATGTCAAGCCCATTATGACATCTAATGGTCCAGCCACTGAGGACGTACTAGAGGACATGAATCACGATGAGGTTCACAATGCGTTTCTATGCCATCGTCACACTCAAGAATTGGCGGGACTCAGGGTGAATGCTGGTTTCTCCTACACTGAACATAGGACAACATGGCAACCAAAAGGTTTCTTGCCATGAGTATGCAGGAGTTCTGATTTCTGCAACACAGTCACCCCTGGGCAGTGATTGGAGATAAGGTCTAGGTTCTGAAGCCTGAAAACTGAGGTAGGACAGAGATGATGACCTAAGGCCATGGCGGGTCTGATGTGCTCAGTGTGCGGTCAGCTGTCTGGGTGTTGCTCAGGAGGTCCCGGCTCAGGTTGTGTCAGACAGTGCATTACTGCCCAGGTTAGACTCTATAATTTGGGTACATTCGAGTGCCTTGTAGGTTTATTCTCATTTCAGCTGCCTGGGCAGCTCATTAGGCAATATCTTTTTTCTAGAGGGCAGGCATAGTGCTGCAAAGATGGTCCGGAATTGCCAAATTTGTGGGCTTCGAGGCCAGTAGTGTGAGGATGGAAGTCTGAGAACACAAGCTAGACATGGGTTTCAGGGTGAGGGCACGGCATGTACCCCCTGAAGATCTGAAGCAATATCTCATGCATCAAAGTCAGAGCGAGGATTAGACGTTAGCTCAGCTTGGATTTTCTGTTTATGACGGCCCCTTCATGAAGGGAGCAGATTCTCGAGAGCGTGGAGGTTTTCCCACGTTTGGAGTGGTGGGATGCCCCCTCCAAGGATTCATTCTGCGGGACAATTGAGACCTCTTGGACAGCTCCAGGACATCCCATATGGAGGAGTCCAGACCAACGTTCGAGGATGGATGCCTGGGAAGCCAGCCTCGCATTCCAATTGTCTCCTAGCGACAAGACAGTTTGGATCTGATGGCTCTGCGGGAGCAACCGGGGTGGCTGAGTTGAAATGGACTTTCCTGAGGATGGGTCTAATGTGTGTTTGTGTCCATGAGGGCCTTGGAATGGGGCGGTGGCACCGGGACCCTGAAGTATTCTCCTCAGCTTTTGACATAGCTCCCATGCACAAGTTTCCTTGTGGAGACGAGTTTGGTTCTGATGGGTGCCTCAGGAAAACCCCAATGCTGGTATTGGAATCCAGGGTTTTGAGGAGACATGCCTGTAAACCAAAGCAATGGATCCGATTTTGGCCTAGGGTCCTGTCTGGTTCAATCTTCTTCTCTGGGGACATCCATCTGGGGTATGAGTGGAGGTAGATGCTCAGCTGGTGTCAGACTGACCTTTTTTGTCCCTGGCGACCCATACTATTGGGATGGCCTCAGGGACTTTGGAGGGTTCTCCTAATTTGTACGATTTTGGACAATGGAATGGGCAGAATTCCCATGGATTGGGTAGGCAGAGTCCTAATGTGTGCCTCCAGGGTCCCCAGCCTGGATGGTGTGTGGCCCAGGACTTTGAGGACAGAAGTCTGAAAACACAATCTCAGCTTATGTTTGGGGACGTAGGTATGGCAGGCCCGGTCTACAAACCATGAGAAGACATCTTCAGGATATGAAGATAGTGCGAGTCTGAAGCGCTTGCTCAGGCTTTTGTCTCTGGATTTTGTTTCCGCGTTGGCCGTGGAATGTCGGAGGCCTCATGGGCCATGGACGAATCTTGCTCTCTGTGGATTTGGCCCGATCCCAATAGTTTTTCGTCAATCTGTTGGATGGAGTACTCCTTTCAGGGTTGTTACCTCAGGTGTCCCACCAAAAGCGGAATTCCAAAGCAGAGCCCTGGGGAAGAGTGAAGGGACAACCCGAACTATGGTTAAAAATTGGGGGCCTATGGGCATGGCAAGCCCAATATGCTGTCTCTTCATCCAGCCACTGAGAGGCCTTACCTGAGGACTGGGCTAAGGCTGAGGGTCACAATGTGAGTTTGCCACCTATGTGGCCCGCGAGCAACGGCGGGGCCTCATCGGACAAACAGGTTTCCACTACACTGAACGTTGGACAACAAGCCAACCACAAGGTTCTTGCCATTGGGCAGGAGTTCTGATTTCTGCATCATTTTCAAACCTGGGCAGTGATTGGAGATAAGGTCTAGGATCTGAATCCTGAAAACCTAGGTTGGGAAGAGATAACGACCTAAGGCAATGGCTGGTCCTATGTGCTCAGTGAGCGGCAAGCTCTCTGGGTGGGGCCAGGAAGTCCAGGCTCAGGCTCTGTCAGAAAGGGCATTATTGCCCAGGTAAGCCTATATATTTTGGGTACAGCCAAGGGGCGTGCAGGTTGATCTTCATTTGGGGTTTCTGGGTAGCGCCAGAGGGCAATGTTTTTCTTTTGGAGCGCAAGCAGTGTGCTGCATTGTAATTCTGGGTTGCCAAACTGGAGGGCTTGTGGGCCATTAGTCTGAGGACGGAAGTCTGAGGACACAAGCTAGGCTTAGGTTTCTGGGTGAGGACATGGCAGGCACAATATACAGACGTGAATCGAGATCTCATGCATCTGAAGTCAGGGTGATGATCAGACTATTTCTCAGGTTGGACCTTATGTCCCTGATGGCCCCTTCATGAAGGTGGGGGGATCACGAGGCCATGTGGTTTTCACACGATGGGAGTTGTGAGAAGCTCCCAACTGCAAAGATTCCCTGCAGGACAATTGAGACCTGTTGGTTGGCTCCAGGACAATGATTCTGAGCAGGGTTCTAAGGATGGATGGCGAGGTAGGCCACCTCGCATTCCAATTGTCTCCTAGCAACAAGACAAGTTAGATCTGCTGGATCTCGCGGAGCAACCGAATATGCTGAGTTGAAATGGACTCTCCGGTGGATGGGTCCTAATGTGTTTTTGTGTCTATGGTGACCGTGGAATGAAGCGGTGGCACTGGGGCCCTGAAGGTTTCTCCTAAAAAGAGGCTTTGACACACCTCCCACGTGTATTTTTCCCATGTGTAGATGAGTTTTGTTCTGATTGGTGAGTCAAGAAACAGCCATAGTCTGGTACTGAAATCCAGGCCTCTGAGGAAGATGCCTGGAAACCAAAGCAATGGATCCGATTAGGGCCTAGGGGCCTGTTCGTTCCTTTTTACCTCTGGGGATATCAGTCTCTGAGTCTGAGTGCAGGTAGGTTCTCAGATGGGCTCAGATTGCTCCTGCTTGTGCTGGGAAGCCACCACTATTGGGATGGCCTCAGGGACTTTGGAGGTTTATCCTATTAGTAGGGTTGTGGCCATTGGAATGGTTACACAGAATTCCCTTGGAGAGGGCAAGTACAGTCCTCAGGTTGGCTCCAGGGGCCTGAGCCTCTAGGGTGTGTAGGCCTGGGCTGTTTGGACAGTTGTCTGAAAACACAAACTCGGATTATGTTTCGGGTCATAGGTATGGCAGGACTGATCTACAGACCATGAGGAGAACTCTTCGGGATATGAAAAAGGGCGAGTGTGAGACTCTTGCTCATGTTTTTATCTCTGGATATCGTGCCATTCATGGTCATGAAATATCCGGGTGACTTCATGGGAAATGGACGAGTCTTACTCTCTGGGGGTTTGGCCCCATCCAAAGAGTTTGGGGTCATTCTGTGGGATGGAAGAAGTCCGTTTTTTTGTTGTTGTTGTTTTTTTTTTTTTTGTTTTTTTCAACCTCAGGTGTCCCACCAAATGAGGGATTCCAGAGTAGAGCCATGGGTAGGGGCGATTGGCAAACAGAAATCTGGTTTAAATTTGGGGCCTAGGGACATGTCCAACCATTATGGCATCTAATGTTCTAGACACTGAAAGGACTTACTAGAGGACAGGACTCACGCTGATGGTCACAATGCGTGTTTATGCCCTCGTCGCACTCAAGAATGGGTGGGACCTCAGGGTGAATGCTGGTTTCTCCTACACTGAACCTTGGACAACATGGCAACCACAAGGTTTCTTGCCGTGGATAAAGAGGAGTTCTGATTTCTGCATCACACTCACCCCCGGGGCAGTGATTGGAGATAAGGTCTAGGTTCTGAAGCCTGATAACTTAGGTAGGGAAGAAATGATGACTTAAGGCCACTGCGGGTCTTATGGGATCAGGGTGCGGTCAGTGTCTGGTGTCTGGGTGTTGCTCAGGATGTCCCGGCTCAGGTTGTGTCAGACAGTGCATTAGTGCCTAGGTTAGACTATATAATATGGGTACATTCGAGTGCCGTGTAGGTTTATTCTCATTTAATGTTCCCGGGAAGCTCCTTAGGCAATATTTTGTTTCTAGAGGGCAGGCAGAGTGCTGCAATGATGGTCCGGAATTGCCAAACTTGTGGGCTTCGGGGCCAGGAGTGTGAGGACGGAAGTCTGAGAACACAAGCTAGACTTGGGATTCAGGTCGAGGGCACGGCATGTACCTCATGAAGATCTGAAGCAATATCTCATTCATCTGAAGTTAGAGCGAGGATCAGACGTTGGCTCAGCTTGGATTTTCTGTTCATGACGGCCCCTTCATGAAGGGAGCCGAATCTCGAGGCTGTAGAGGTTTTCCCACGTTTGGAGTGGTGGGATGCCCCCTCCTAGGATTCCTTTTAAGGGACAATTGAGACCGGATGGACAGCTCCAGGATATCCCATATGGATGAGTCCAGACCAATGTTCGAGGATGGATGCCTGAGAAGCCCGCCTCGCATTCCAATTGTCTCCTAGCGACAAGACAGTTTAGATCTGATGGCTCTGCGGGAGCAACCGGGGTGGCTGAGTTGAAATGGACTTTCCTGAGGATGGGTCTAATGTGTGTTTGTGTCCATGAGGGCCTTGAAATGGGGCGGTGGCACCGGGACCCTGAAGTATTCTCCTCAGCTTTTGACATAGCTCCCATGCACAAGTTTCCTTGTGGAGACAAGTTTGGTTCTGATGGGTGCCTCAGGAAAACCCCAATGCTGGTATTGGAATCCAGGGTTTTGAGGAGACATGCCTGTAAACCAAAGCAATGGATCCGATTTTGGCCTAGGGTCCTGTCTGGTTCAATCTTCTTCTCTGGGGACATCCATCTAGGGTATGAGTGGAGGTAGATGCTCAGCTGGCGACAGACTGACCTTTTTTTTTTTTTTTCGGGCGACCTATACTATTGGGATGGCCTCAGAGACTTTGGAGGGTTCTCCTAATTTGTACGATTTTGGTCAATGGAATGGGCAGAATTCCCATGGATTGGGTAGGCACAGTCCTAATGTGTGGCTCCAGGGTCCCCAGCCTGGATGGTGTGTGGCCCAGGACTTTGAGGACAGAAGTCTCAAAACACAAACTCAGCTTATGTTTGGGGACGTAGGTATGGCAGGCCCGATCTACAAACCATGAGAAGACATCTTCAGGATATGAAGATAGTGCGAGTCTGAGGCGCTTGCTCAGGCTTTTGTCTCTGGATTTTGTACCAGCGATGGCCGTGGAATGTTGGGGAAGCCTCATGGGCCATGGACGAATCTTGCTCTCTGTGGATTTGGCCCGATCCCAATTATTTTTCGTCAATTTGTGGGAAGGGAGGACTCCTTTCAGGTTTGTTACCTCAGGTGTCCCACCAAAAGAGGAATTCCAAAGCAGAGCCCTGGGGAAGAGTGAAGGGACAACCCGAACTTCGGTTAAAAATTGGGGCCTAGGGGCATGACAACCCCAATATGCTGTCTCTCCATCCAGCCACTGAGAGGCCTTACCTGAGGACTGGGCTCAGGCTTAGGGTCACAATGTGTGTTTGTGACCAATGTGGCCCGCAAGCATGGGCGTGGCCTCATGGGCCACACTGGTTTCAACTACACTGAACCTTTGAAAACATGCCAACCGCAACGTTTCTTGCCATGGGGAAAGAGTTCTGATTTCTGCATCATTTTCAAACCCGGGCCGTGATTGGAGATAAGGTCTAGGTTCTGAAGCCTGAAAACCGAGGTTGAGAAGAGATGACGACCTAAGGCCATGGCGGGTCCGATGTGCTCAGTGTGTGGCCAGCTGTCTGGGTGGGGCCAGGAATTCCAGGCTCAGGCTGCGTCAGAAAGGGCATTATTGCCCAGGTCAGCCTATATATTTGGGGTACAGCCGAATGGCGTGCAGGTTGATCCTCATTTGGGGTTTCTGGGTAGCCCAGATGGCAATGTTTTTCTTCAGGAGGGCAGGCAGAGTGCTGCATTGGAGTTCTAGATTGCCAAACTGGAGGGCTTGCGGGTCAGTAGTCTGAGGACGGAAGTCTGAGAACCCAAGCTAGGCCTAGGTTTCTGGGTGGGGATATGGCAGGCACAATCTACAGAACTGAATCGAGATCTCGTGCATCTGCAGTCAGGGCGATGATCAGACGATCGCTCAGGTTGGACATTATGTCCCAGATGGCCCCTTCTTGAAGGGGGGGTGGATCACGAGGCCATGGGGCTTGTCCCACGATCGGAGTTGTGAGAAGCTCCCAACTGCAAAGATTCTTCTGCAGGACAATTGAGACCTGTTGGTTGTCTCCAGGACAACGTTTCTGTGCAGGCTTCTAAGGATGGATGGCTGGGTAGCACACCTCGCCTTCCAATTGTCTCCAAGCAAAAAGACAGGTTAGATCTGCTGGATCTGTGGGAGCTACCGAGGTGGCTCAGTTGAAATGGACTCACCCGTGGTTGTGTCCTAATATGATTTTGTGTCTATGGAGACCTTGGAATGAAGCGGTGGCACTGGGGCCCTGAAGGGTTCTCCTAAAGAGAGGCTTTCACACACCTCCTTCGTGCAAGTTTCCCATGTGTAGATGAGATTTGTTCTGATGGGTGAGTCAAGAAACAGCCATATGCTGTTATTGAAATCCAGGCCTCTGAGTAGAGATGCCTGGAAACCAAAGCAATGGATCCGATAGGTGCCTAGGGGCCTGTTCGTTCCTTTTTACCCCTGGGGTCATCAGTCTACGGGTCTGAGTGCCGGTTGGTGCTCAGATGGGCCTAGATTGCCCCTGTTTATCCTTGGAAGCCAAAAATATTGGGATGGCCTCAGGGACTTTGGAGGTTTATCCTCTTTGTAGGGTTGTGGCCATTGGAATGGGCACATAAAATTCCCATGGAGAGGGCAAGCACAGTCGTCAGGTTTGGCTCCAGGGGCCTGAGCCTGTAGGGTGTGTAGGCCAGGGCTTTGGACAGTTGTCTGAAAACACAAACTCGGCTTATGTTTCGGGTCATAGGTATGTCAGGACTTATATACAGACCATGAGGCGAAGACTTCGGGATATGAAAAAAGGGCGAGTGTGAGGCTCTTGCTCAAGTTTTTGTCAATGGATATCGTGTCACCCATGGTCGTGAAATTTCCGGGTGACTTCATGGGAAATGGAAGAGTCTTACTCTCTGGGGGTTTGGCACCGTCCAAAGAGTTTGGGGTCATTCTGTGGGATGGAAGAAGTCCGTTGTTCTGTTGTTGTTGATTTGTTTTGTTTTGTTTTTCAACCTCAGGTGTCCCACCAAGTGAGGGATTCCAGAGTAGAGCCCTGGGGAGGGGCGACTGGACAACCAGATATCTGGTTAAAATTTGGGGCCTAGGGACATGTTAAGAACATTATGACATCTAATGATCCAGCCACTGAGAGGACGTACGAGAGGACAGGACTCACGCTGAGGGTCACAATGCGTGTTTATGCCTTCGTCGCACTCAAGAATGGCCGGGGCCTCAGGGTGAATGCTGGTTTCTCCTTCACTGAACGTTGGACAACATGCCAACCACAAGGTTTCTTGCTATGGGTAAGGAAGAGTTCTGATTTCTGCATCACAGTCACCCCTGGGCAGTGATTGGAGATAAGGTCTAGGTTCTGAAGCCTGAAAACTGAGGTAGGGAAGAGATGATGACCTAAGGCCATGGCGGGTCTGATGTGCTCAGTGTGCGGTCAGCTGTCTGGGTGTTGGTCACGTGGTCCTTGCTCAGGTTGTCAGACAGTGCATTAGTGCCCAGATTAGACTATAAAATTTGGGTGTATTCGAGCGCCGTGTAGGTTCATATCTGAAGAACTCTTAAGGATATGAAGAATGAGCGAGTCTGAGGCGCGTGCTCAGTCTTTTGAATCTGGATTTTGTATCAAAGATGGCCGTGGAATGTTGGGGAGGCCTCATGGGCCATGGAGGAATCTTGCTCTCTGTGGACTTGTCCCGATCCCAATTGCTTTCGTCAATCTGTGGGATGGGAGGACTCCTTTCAGGTTTGTTACCTCAGGTGTCCCACTAAAAGAGGAATTCCAAAGCACAGCCCTGGGGAAGACTGAAGGGACAACCCGAATTATGGTTAAAAATTGGGGCCTAGGGGCATGGCAAGCCCAATATGATGTCTCTCCATCCAGCCATTGAGAGGCCTTACCTGAGGACTGGGCTCAGGCTGAGGGTCACATTGTGTGTTTGTGACCAAATTGGCCCGCAAGCATGGGTGGGGACTCATGGGCCACACTGGTTTCAACTACACTGAACCTTGGACAACATTCAAACCACAAGGTTTCTTGCCATGGGGAAAGAGTTCTGATTTCTACATCATTTTCCAACCTGGGCCGTGATTGGAGATAAGGTCTAGGTTCTGAAGCCTGAAAACGAAGTTGAGAAGAGATGACGTCCTAAGGCCATGGCGGGTCCTATGTGCTCAGTGTGCGGCCAGCTGTCTGGGTGGGGCCAGGAGGTCCAGGCTCAGGCTGTGTCAGAAAGGGCATTAGTGCCCAGATCAGCGTATACATTTGGGGTAGACCCGAAAGCCAGGCAGGTTGATCCTCATTGGGGGTTTCTGGGTAGCCCCAAGGGCAATGCTTTTCTTCTGGAGGGCAGGCAGAGAGCTGCATTGTAGTTCTAGATTGCCAAACTGGAGGGCTTGTGGGCCAGTAGTCTGAGGACAGAATTCTGAGAACCAAAGCTAGGCCTAGGTTTCTGAGTGAGGATATGGCAGGCACAATCAACAGACCTGAATCGAGATCTTGTGCGTCTGAAGTCAGGGCAAAGATCAGACGATCACTCAGGTTGGATATTCTGTCCCTGATGCCCCTTCTTGAAGGTGCTGTGGATCACGAGGCCATGGGGGTTTTCCCAAGATGGGAGTTCTGAGAAGATCCCAACTGCAAAGTTTCTTCTGCAGGACATTTGAGACCGGTTGGTTGGCTCCAGGACAACGATTCCGAGCAGGGTTCTAAGGATGGATGTCTGGGTAGCCCACCTCGCATTCCAATTCTCTCCAAGCAACAAGACAGGTTAGATCTGCTGGATCTGGGGGAGCAACCGAGGAGGCTGAGTTGAAATGGACTTTGCCATGGATGTGTCCTAGTATGATTTTGTGTCTATGGAAACTTTGGAATGAAGCGGTAGCACTGGGGCCCTGAAGGGTTCTCCTAAAGAAGGCTTTCACCCAGCTCCATCGTGCAAGTTTCCCATGTGTAGATGAGATTTGTTCTGATGGGTGAGTCAATAAACAGCCATATGCTGTTACTGTAATCCTGGCCTCTGAGGAGAGATACCTGGAAGCCAAACCAATGGATCCAGTAGGTGCCTAGGGGCCTGTTCGTTCCTTTTTACCTCTGGGTTCATCAGTCTACGGTTGTGAGTGCAGGTAGGTCCTCAGATGGGCCCAGGTTGCCCCTGTTTGTCCTGTGAAGCCCCAAATATTGGGATGGCCTCAGGGACTTTGGAGATTTATCCTATTAGTAGTGTTGTGGCGATTCGAATGGTCACTTACAATTCCCTTGGAGAGGGCAAGCACAGTCGTCAGGTTTGGCTCCAGCGGCCTGAGCCTGTAGGGTGTGTAGGCCTGGGCTGTTTGGACAGTTGTCTGAAAACCCAAACTCGGCTTATGTTTCCGGTCATAGGTATGGCAGGACTGATCTACAGACCATGAGGAGAACTCTTCGGGATATGAAAAAAGGGCGAGTGTGAGGCTCTTGCTCAAGTTTTTCTTTCTGGATATCGTGTCACCCATGGTCGTGAAATTTCCGGGTGACTTCATGGGAAAAGGACAAGTCTCACTCTCTAGGAGTGTGGCCCCGTCCAAAGACATTGGGGTCATTCTGTGGGGTGGAAGAAGGCCGTTGTTCTGTTGTTGTTGATTTGTTTGTTTTGTTTATCAACATCAGGTGTCCCACCAGATGAGGGATTCCAGAGTATAGACCTGGCGAGGGGCGACTGGACAACCAGAAATCTGGTTAAAAACTGAGGCCTAGGGACATGTGAAGCCCATTATGACATCTAATGGTCCAGCCACTGAGAGGACGTTCTAGAGGACAGGACTCAGGCTGAGGGTCACAATGCGTGTTTATTCCCTCGTCGCACTCAAGAATGGTCGGGGCCTCAGGGTGAATGCTGGTTTCTCCTACACTTAACGTTGGACAACATGCCAACCACAGGTTTCTTGCCATGGGTAAGGAACAGTTCTGATTTCTGCATCAGAGTCACCCCTGGGCAGTGATTGGAGATAAGGTCTAGGTCTGAAGCCTGAAAACTGAGGTAGGGCAGAGATTATGACCTAAGGCCATGGCAGGTCTGATGTGCTCAGTGTGCAGACAGCTGTCTGCGTGTTGGTCACGATGTCCGGGTTCAGGTTGTCAGACAGTGCATTAGTGCCCAGGTTGGACTATATATTTTGGGTGCATTCGATTGCGGTGTAGGTTCTTATCTGAAGAACTCTTCAGGATATGAAGAATGAGCGAGTCTGAGGCGCATGCTCAGGCTTTTGTCTCTGGATTTTGTATCATCGATGGCCGTGGAATGTTGGGTAGGCCTCATGGGCCAGGGACGAATCTTGCTCTCTGTGGATTTGGCTCGATCCCAATTATTTGTCGTCAATCTGTGGGATGGGAGGACTCCTTTCAGGTTTGTTACCTCAGGTGTACCACCAAAAGAGGAATACCAAAGCAGAGCCCTGGGGAAGAGTGAAGGGACAACCAAACTATGGTTAAAAATTGGGGCCTAGGGGCATGGCAAGCCCAATATGCTGTATCTCCATCCAGCCACTGAGAGGCCTTACCTGAGGTCTGGGCTCAGACTGAGGGTCACAATGTGTGTTTGTGACCAATGTGGCCCGCAAGCATGGGCTGGGCATCATGGGAAACACTGGTTTCAACTACACTGAAACTTGGACAACATGCCAACCACCAGGTTTCTTACCATGGGGAAAGTGTTCTGATTTCTGCATCATTTTCAGTCCTGGGCAGAGATTGGAGATAAGTCTAGGTTTGAAGCCTGAAAAGTGAGGTTGAGAAGAGATGACGACCTAAGGCCATGGCTGGTCCGATGTGCTCATTGTGCCGCCAGCTCTCTGGGTGGGGCCAGGACGTCCAGGCTCAGGCTGTGGCAGAAATGGCATTAGTGCCCAGGTCAGCCTATATATTTGGGGTTCAGCCGAATGCCGTGCCGGTTGATTCTCATTGGGGATTCTGGGTAGCCCCCGAGTGCAAAGTTTTTCTTCTGGAGGGCGGGGGGCAGAGTGCTGCATTGTAGTTCAGGATTGCCAAACTGGAGGGCTTGTGGGCCAGTAGTCTGAGGACGAAAGTCTGAGAACCCAAGCTAGGCCTAGGTTTCTGAGTGAGGATATGGCAGGCACAATTTACCGACCTGATTTGAGATCTCGTGCATCTGAAGTCAGGGCGAGGATCAGACGATCCCTCAGGTTGGACATTCTGTCCCTGATTTCCCCTTCTTGAAGGGTGTTGGATCACGAGACCATGGGGGTTTTCCCAACATGGGAGTTGTGAGAAGCTCCCAAGTGCAAAGATTCTTCTGCAGGACAATTGAGACCTGTTGGTTGGCTCCAGGACAACGATTCCGAGCAGGGTTCTATGGATGGATGGCTGGGTAGCCCACCTCGCATTCCTATTGTCTCCAAGCAACAAGACAGGTTATATCTGCTCAATATGGGGGAGATTCCGAAGAGCCTGAGTTGAAATGGACTCTCCCGTGGTGTGTCCTAATATGATTTTGTGTCTATGGAGACCTTGGAATTACGCGGTTGCACTGGGACCCTGAAGGGTTCTCCAAAAGAGAGGCTTTCACACAGCTCCATCGTGCAAGTTTCCCATGTGTAGATGAGATTTGTTTTTATGGGTGAGTCAAGAAACAGCCATATGCTGTCATTGAAATCGAGGCCTCTTACGAGAGATGCCTGGAAACCAAAGCAATGGATCCGATAGGTGCCTAGGGGCCTGTTCGTTCCTTTTTCCCTCTGGGGAAATCAGTCTACTGGTCTGAGTGCAGGTAGGTGCTCAGATGGGCCCAGATTGCCCCTGTTTGTCCTGGGAAGCCACAAATATTGCGATGGCCTCAGGGACTTTGGAGGTTTATCCTATTAGTAGGGTTGTGGCCATTGGAATGGGCACATACAATTCCCTTGGATAGGGCAAGCACAGTCGTCAGGTTTGGCTCCAGGCGCCTGAGCCTGTAGGGTGTGTATGCCAGGGCTGTTTGGACAGTTGTCTGAAAACACAAACTCGGCTTATGTTTCGTGTCAGAGGTATGGCATGACTGATCTAGAGACCATGAGGAGAACTCTTCGGGATATGAAAAAAGGGCGAGGGTGAGGCTCTTGATCAAGTTTTTTTCTCTGGATATCGTGTCACCCGTGGTCGTGAAATTTCTGGGTGACTTCATGGGAAATGGACGAGTCTTACTCTCTGGGGGTTGGCCCCGTCCAAAGAGTTTGGGGTCATTCTGTGGGATGCATTAAGTCCGTTGTTCTGTTGTTGTTGATTTGTTTTGTTTTTCACACTCAAGTGTCCCACCAATTGAGGGATTCCACAGTAGAGCCCTGGGGAGGGGCGACTGGACAACCAGAAATCTGGTTAAAAATTGGGGCCTAGGGACCTGTCAAGCCCATTATGACATCTAATGGTCCAGCCACTGAGAGGACGTACTAGAGGAAGGACTCACGCTGAGGGTCACAATGCGTGTTTATGTCTCGTCGCACTCAAGAATGGGCGGGGCCTCAGGGTGAATGCTGGTTTCTCCTACACTGAACGTTGGACAACATGCCAACCACAAGATTTCTTGCCATGGGTAAGGAAGAGTTCTGATTTCTGCATCAAAGTCACCCCTCGGCAGTGATTGGAGATAAGGTCTAGGTTCTGAATCCTGAAATCTGAGGTAGGGAAGAGATGATGACCTAAGGCCTTGTCGGGTCTCATGAGCTCAGTGTGCGTTCAGCTGTCTGGGAGTTGGTCACGAGGTCCGGGCTCAGGTTGTCAGACAGTGCATTAGTGTCCAGGTTAGACTATATATTTTGGGTGCATTCGAGTGCCTTGTAGGTTCTTATCTGAAGAACTCTTCAGGATATGAAGAATGAGCGAGTCCTAGGCGCATGCTAGGATTTTGTATCAGCGATGACCGTGGAATGTTGGGGAGGCCTCATGGCCATGGACGAATCTTGCTCGCTGTGGATTTGGCCCGATCCCAATTGTTTTTCGTCAATCTGTGGGATAGGATGACTCCTTTCAGGATTGTTACCTCAGGTGTCCCACCAAAAGAGGAATTCCAAAGCAGAGCCCTGGGGAAGAGTGAAGGGACAACCCGAACTATGGTTAAAATTGGGGCCTAGGGGCATGGCAAGCACAATATGCTGTCTCTAGATACAGCCACAGAGAGGCCTTACCTGAGGACTGGGCTCAGGCTGAAGGTCACAATGTGTGTTTGTGACCAATGTGGCCCGCAAGCATGGGAGGGGCCTCATGGGCCACACTGGTTTCAACTACACTGAACCTTGGACAACATGCCAACCACAAGGTTTCTTGCCATGGGGAAATAGTTCTGATTTCTGCATCATTTTCAAACCCGGGCCGTGACTGGAGATAAGGTCTAGGTTCTGAAGACTGAAAATCGAGGTTGAGAAGATGACGACCTAAGGCCATGGTGGGTCCGATGTGCTCAGTGTGCGGCCAGAGGTCTGGGTGGGGCGAGGAGGTCCACGCTCAGGCTGTGTCAGAAAGGGCATTAGTGCCCAGGTCAGCCTATATATTTGGGGTACAGCCGAATGCCGTGCAAGTTGATCCTCACTGGGGGTTTCTGGGTAGCCCCAGAGGGCAATGTTTTTCTTCTGGAGGGCAGGCAGAGTGCTGCATTGTAGTTCTGGATTGCCAAACTGGAGGGCTTGTGGGCTAGTCGTCTGAGGACGGAAGTCCGAGAACCCAAGATAGGCCTAGGTTTCTTGGTGAGGATATGGCAGGCACAATCTACAGACCTGAATCGAGATCTCGTGCATCTGAAGTCAGGCCGAGGATCAGACGATCGCTCAGGTTGGACATTTTGTCCCTGATGGCCCCTTCCTGAAGGGGGTGTGGATCACGAGGCCATGGGGGTTTTCCCACGATGGGAGTTGTGAGAAGCTCCCTACTGCAGAGATTCTTCTGCAGGACAATTGAGACCTGTTGCTTGTCTCCAGGACAATTTTCCAAGCAGGGTTCTAAGGATGGATGGTTGGGTAGAGCACCACGCATTCCTATTGTCTCCAAGCAATGACAGGTTAAATCTGCTGGATCTGGGGGAGCAACCGAGGAGGCGGAGTTGAAATGGACTCTCCCTTGGATGTGTCCTAATATGATTTTGTGTCTATGGAGAACTTGGAATGAAGCGGTAGCACTGGGGCCATGAAGGGTTCTCCTAAAGAGAGGCTTTCACACAGCTCCATCGTGTCGGTTTCCCATGTGTAGATGAGATTTGTTCTGATGGGTGAGTCAAGAAACAGCCATATGCTGTTATTGAAATCCAGGCCTCTAAGGAAAGATGCCTGGAAGCCAAACCAATGGATCCGATAGGTGCCTAGGGGCTTGTTAGTTCCTTTTTCCCTATGGGGACATCAGTTTACGTGTCTGAGTCAGGTAGGTGCTCAGATGGGCCCAGATTGCCGCTGTTTGTCCTGGGAAGCCACAACTATTGGGATGGCCTCAGGGAATTTGGAGGTTTATCCTATTAGTAGGGTAGGCCATTGGAATGGGCACATACAATTCCCTTGGAGAGGGCAAGCACAGTCGTCAGGTTTGGCTCCAGGGGCCTGAGCCTGTAGGGTGTGTAGGCCAGGACTCTTTGGACAGTTGTCTGAAAACACAAACTCGGCTTATGTTTCCGGTCATAGGTATGGCAGGACTGATCTACAGACCATGAGGAGAACTCTTCGGGATATGAAAAACGGGCGATTGTGAGGTTCTAGCTCAAGTTTTTCTCTCTGGATATCGTGTCACTCATGGTCGTGAGATTTCCGGGTGACTTCATGGGAAATTGATGAGTCTTACTCTCTGGGGGTTTGGCCCCGTCCAAAGAGTTTGTGGTCATTCTGTGGGATGGAAGAAGTCACTTGTTCTGTTGTTGTTGATTTGTTTTGTTTTGTTTTTCAACCTCAGGTGTCCCACCAAATGAGGGATTCCAGAGTAGAGCCCTGGGGAGGCGAGCCTGGACAACCAGAAATCTGGTTAAAAATTGGGGCCTAGGGACATGTCAAGCCCATTATGACATCTAATGGTCCAGCCACTGAGAGGACATACTAGAGGACAGGACTCACTCTGAGGGTCACAATGCGTTTTTAAGTTCGTCGCACTCAAGAATGGGCGGGGCCTCAGGGTGAATGATGGAATCTCCTACACTGAAGGTTGGACAACATGCCAACCACAAGGTTTCTTGCCATGGGTAAGGAAGAGTTCTGATTTATGCATCACAGTCACCCCTGGGCAGTGATTGGAGATAAGGTCTAGGTTGTGAAGCCTGAAAACTGAGGTAGGGAAGAGATGATGACCTAAGGCCATGGCGAATCTGATGTGCTCAGTGTGCGGTCAGCAGTCTGGGTGTTGGTCACGAGGTCCAGGCTCAGGTTGTCAGACAGTGCATTAGTGCCCAGGTAGGATTATATATTTTGGATGCCTTCGAGTGCCCTGTAGGTCTTATCTGAAGAACTCCTCAGGATATGAAGAATGAGCGAGTCTGAGGCGCGTGCTCAGGCTTTTGTCTCTGGATTTTTTATCAACGATGGCCGTGAAATGTTGGGGAGGCCTCATGGGCCATGGACGAATCTTGCTTTCTGAGGATTTGGCCCGATCCCAATTGTTTTTCGTCTATCTGTGGGATGGGAGGACTCCTTTCAGGTTTGTTACCTCAGGTGTCCCACCAAAAGAGGAATTCCAAGACAGAGCCCTGAGGAAGAGTGAAGGGACAACCCGAACTAACATTAAAAATTGGGGCCTCGGGGCATGGAAAGCCCAAAATGCTGTATCTCCATCCAGCCAATGAGAGGCCTTACCTGAGGACTGGGCTCAGGCTGAGGGTCACAATGTGTGTTTGTGACCAATGTGGCCCGCAAGCATGTGTGGGGCCTCATGGGCCACACTGGTTTCAAGTACACTGAACCTTGGACAACATGCCAACCACAAGGTTTCTTGCCATGGGGAAAGAGTTCTGATTTCTGCATCATTTTCAAACCCGGGCCATGAATGGATATAAGGTCTAGGTTCTGAAGCGTGAAAACCGAGGTTGAGAAGAGATGACGACCTAAGGCCATGGCGGTTCCGATGTGCTCAGTGTGTGGCCAGCTGTCTAGGTTGGGCCAGGAGGTCCAGGCTCAGGCTGTGTCATAAAGGGCATTAGTGCCCAGGTCAGCCTATATATTTGGGGTAGAGCCGAATGGCGTGCAGGTTGATCCTCATTTGGGGTTTCTGTTAGCCCCAGAGGGCAATGTTTTTCTTCTGGAGGGCAGGCAGAGTGCTGCATTGTAGTTCTGGATTGCCAAACTGGAGGGCTTGTGGGCCAGTAGTCTGAGGACGGAAGTCTGAGAACCCAAGCTAGGCCTAGGTTTCTGGGTGACGATTTGGCAGGCAAAATCTACAGACCTGAATCTAGATCTCGTGCATCAAAAGCAGGGCGAGGATCAGACAATCGTTCAGGTTGGACATTCTGTCACTGATGGCCCCTTCTTGAAGGTGGGGTGGATCACGAGGCCATGGGAGTTTTCCCACGATGGGAGTTCTGAGAAGCTCCCAACTGCAAAGAATCTTCTGCAGTACAATTGAGACATGTTGGTTGGCTCCAGGACAACGATTCCGAGCAGGATTCTAAGGATGGATGGCTGGGTAGCCCACCTCGCATTCGAATTGTCTCCAAGCAACAAGACAGTTTAGATCTGCTGGATCTGGGGGAGCAACCGAGGGGGCTGAGTTGAAATGGACTCTCCCGTGGATGTGTCCTAATATGATTTTGTGTCTATGGAGACCTTGGAAAGAAGCGGTGGCACTGGGGCCCTGAAGGGTTCTCCTAAAGAGAGGCTTTCAACAGCTCCATCATGCAAGTTTCCCATGTGTAGATTAGATTTGTTCTGATGGGTGAGTCAAGAAACAGCCATATGCTGTTATTGAAATCCAGGCCTCAGAGGAGAGATGCCTGGAAAACAAAGCAATGGATCCGTTACGTGCCTAGGGGCCTGTTTGTTCCCTTTTACCTCTGGGGACATCACTCTACGGGACTGAGTGCCAGTAGGTGCTCAGATGCGCCCAGATTGCCCCTGTTTGTCCTGGGAAGCCAAAAATATTGGGATGGCCTCAGGGACTTTGGAGGTTTATCCTATTAGTAGGGTTGTGCCAATTGGAATGGGCACACACAATTCCCTTGGAGAGGGCAAGCACATTCGTCAGGTTTGGCTCCAGGGGCCTGAGCCTGTAGGGTGTGTAGGCCAGGGCTCTTTGGACAGTTGTCTGAAAACACAAACTCGGCTTATGTTTCGTGTCATAGGTGTGGAAGAACTGATCTACAGACCATGAGGAGAACACTTCGGGATATGAAAAAATGGCGAGTGTGAGGCTCATGCTCAAGTTTTTGTCTCTGGATATCGTGTCACTCATGGTCGTGAAATTTCCGGGTGACTTCATGGGAAATGGACGAGTCTTACTCTCTGGGGGTTTGTCCCCGTCCAAGAGTTTGGGGTCATTCTGTGGGATGGAAGAAGTCCGCTGCTCTGTTGTTGTTGATTTGTTTTGTTTGTTTTTCTACCTCAGGTGTCCCACCAAATGAGGGATTCCAGAGTAGAGCCCTGGGGAGGGGCGACTGGACAACCAGAAATCTGGTTAAAAATTGTGGCCTAGGGACATGTCAAGCACATTATGACATCTAATGTTCCAGCCACTGAGAGGACGTACTAGAGGACAGTACCCACGCTGAGGGTCACAATGCGTGTTTCTGCCCTCGTTGCACTCAAGAATGTGCGGGGCCTCAGGGTGAATGCTGGTTTCTCCTTCTCTGAACGTTGGACAACATGCCAACCACAAGGTTTCTTGCCATGGGTAAGGAAGAGTTCTGATTTCTGCATCACAGTCACCCCTGGGCAGTGATTGGAGATAAGGTCTAGGTTTTGAAGCCTGAAAACTGAGGTAGGGAAGAGATGATGACCTAAGGCCATGGCGGGTCTGATGTCCTCAATGTGCGGTCCGCTGTCTGGGTGTTGGTCAGGAGGTCCGGCCTCAGGTTGTCAGAGAGTGCATTGGTACCCAGGTTAGACTATATATTATGGTTGCATTCGACTGCTGTGTAGGTTCTTATCTGAAGAACTCTTCAGGATATGAAGAATGTACGAGTCTGAGGCGCGTGCTCAGGCTTTTGTCTCTGGATTTTGTATCAGCGATGGCCGTGGAATGTTGGGGAGGCCTCATGGGCCATGGACGAATCTTGCTATCTGTTGACTTGGCACGATCCCAATTGTTTTTACACAATCTGTGGGATGGGAGGACTCCTTTCAGGTTTGTTACCTCAGGTGTGCCACCAAAAGAGGAATTCCAAAGCAGAGCCCTGGGGAAGAGTGAAGGGACAACCCGAACTATGGTTAAAAATTGGGGCCTAGTGGCATGGCAAGCCCAATATGCTGTCTCTCCATCCAGACACTGAGAGGCCTTACCTGATGACTGGGCTCATGCTGAGGGTCACAATGTGTGTTTGTGACCAATGTGGCCCGCACGCATTGGCGGGGCCACAAGGGCCTCGGTGGTTTCAACTACACTGAAACTTGGACAACATGACAATCACAAGGTTTCTTGCCATGGGGAAATAGTTCTGATTTCTGCATCATTTTTAAACCCGGGCAGTGATTGGAGATAAGGTCTAGGTTCTGAGCCTGAAAACCGAGTTTGAGAAGAGATGACGATCTAAGGCCATGGCGGGTCTGATGGGCTCAGTGTTTGGCAAGCCGTCTGGGTGCGGCCAGGAGGTCCAGTGTCAGGCTGTGTCAGAAAGCGCATTAGTGCCCCGGTCAGCCTATATATTTGTGGTACAGCCGAATGCCGTGCAGGTTGATCCTCATAGGGGGTTTCAGGGTAGCCCCAGAGGCCAATGTTTTTCTTCTGGAGGGCAGGAAGAGTGCTGCATTGTAGTTCTGGATTGCCGAACTGGAGGGCTTGTGGGCAAGTAGTCTGAGGACGGAAGTCTGAGAACCCAAGCTAGGCCTAGGATTCTGCGTGAGGGTATGGCAGGCACAATCTACAGACCTGAATCGAGATCTCGTGCATCTGAAGTCAGGGCGAGCATCAGACGATCACTTAGGTTGGACATTCTGTCCCTGATGGCCCCTTCTTGAAGGGGGGGTGGATCACGAGGCCATGGGTGTTTTCCCACGATGGGAGTTGTGAGAAGCTCCCAACTGCAATGATTCTTCTGCAGGACAATTGAGACCTGTTGGTTGGCTCGAGGACAACGATTCCGAGCAGGGTTATAAGGATGGATCGCTGGGTAGCCCACCTCGCATTCCAATTGTCTCCAAGCAACATGACAGGTTAGATCTGCTGGATCTGGGGGAGCAACCGAGGAGGCTCAGTTGAAATGGACTCTCCCGTGCATGTGTCCTAATATGATTTTGTGTCTATGGGGACCTTGGAATGAAGCAGTGGCACTGGGGCCCTGAAGGATTCTCCTAAAGAGAGGCTTTCACACAGCTCCATCGTGCAAGTTTCCCATGTGTAGATGAGATTTGTTCTGATGGGTGAGTCAAGAAACAGCCAATGCTGTTATTGAAATCCAGGCCTCTGAGGAGAGATGCCTGGAAACCAAAGCAAAGGATCCGATAGGTTCCTAGGGGCCTGTTCGTTCATTTTTACCTCTGGGGACATCAGTCTACGGGTCTGAGTGCCGGTAGGTGCTCAGATGGGCCCAGATTGCCCCTGTTTGTCCTGGGAAGCCACAAATATTGGTATGGCCTCAGGGACTTTGAAGGTTTATACTATTAGTAGGGTTAGGGTATCCCAATATTTGTGGGGGACACATTGGTCACAGAATTCCTCTTATGGTGGTACACCTGAAACCAGTGTGGCCCATGAGGCCCCGCCCATGCTTGCGGGCCACATTGGTCACAAAAACACATTGTGACCCTCAGCCTGAGCCCAGTCCTCAAGTAAGGCCTCTCAGTGGCTGGATGTAGAGACAGCATATTGGGCTTGCCATGCCCATAGGCCCCAAATTTTAACCGTAGTTCGGGTTGTGTCTTCACTCTTCCCCAGGGCTCTGCTTTGGAATTCCTCTTTTGGGGGGACACCTGAGGTAACAAACCTGAAAGGAGTCCTCCCATCCCACAGATTGACGAAAAACAATTGGGATCGTCCAAATCCACAGAGAGCAAGATCTGTCCATGGCCCATGAGGCCTCCCCAACATTCCACGGCATCGCTGATACAAATCTAGAGACAAAAGCCTGAGCCCGTGCCTCCGACGCGCTCATTCTTCATATCACGAAGAGTTCTTCAGATAAGAACCTACAAGGCACTCGAATGCACCCAAAATATAGAGTCTAACCTGGGCACTAATGCACTGTCTGACAACGTGAGCCCAGACCTCGTGACCAACACCCAGACAGCTGACCGCACACTGAGCACATCAGACCCGCCATGGCCTTAGGTCATCATCTTTTCCCTACCTCAATTTTCAGGCTTCATAACCTAGACCTTATCTCCATTCACTGCCCAGGGGTGACTGTGATGCAGAAATCAGAACTCTTCCTTACCCATGGCAGGAAACCTTTTGGTTGGCATGTAGTCCAACGTTCAGTGTAGGAGAAACCAGCATTCACCCTGAGGCCCCGCCCATTCTTGAGTGCGACGAGGGCATAAACACGCATTGTGACCCTCAGCGTGAATCCTGTCCTCTAGTACGTCCTCTCAGTGGCTGGGCCATTAGATGTCATAATGGGCTTGACTTGTCCCTAGGCACCAATTTTTAACCAGATTTCTGGTTGTCCAGTCGCCCCTCCCCAGGGCTCTACTCTGGAATCCCTCATTTGGTGGGACACCTGAGGTTGAAAAACAAAACAAAACAAATCAACAACAACAGAACAACGGACTTCTTCCATCCCACAGAATGACCCTAAACCCAAACTCTTTGGACGGGGCCACACCCCCAGAGAATAAGACTCGTCCATTTCCCAAGAAGTCACCCGGAAATTTCACTACGATGAGTGACACGATATCCAGAGACAAAAACTTGAGCAAGAGCCTCACATTCGCCCTTTTTTCATATCCCGAAGAGTTCTCCTCATGGTCTGTAGATCAGTCCTGCCATACCTATGACCCGAAACACAAGCCGAGTTTGTGTTTTCACACAACTGTCCAAACAGCCCTGGCCTACACACCCTACAGGCTCAGGCCCCTGGAGCCAAACATGACGACTGTGCTTGCCCTCTCCAAGGGAATTGTATGTGCCCATTCCAATGGCCACAACCCTAATAGGATAAACCTCCAAAGTCCCTGAGGCCATCCCAATATTTGTGGCTTCCCAGGACAAACAGGGGTAATCTGGGCCCATCTGAGCACCTACCGGCACTCAGACCCGTAGACTGATGTCCCCAGAGTTAAAAAGGAATGAACAGGCCCATTGGCACTTATCGGATCTATTGCTTTGGTTTCCAGGCATCTCTCCTTAGAGATCCTTTGAACCCTTTGAACCCTGCTCTTGCATCGTTCCTTATGGGACATCCTTGAGCCATCCAGCAGGCCTCGACTGTCCCACAGGAGTCCTTGTGCATGGACCACCTCACAACTCATATCATGGAAAGCTTCCAAGGTCACATGATGCCCCCAATCTTCATGAAGTCGGATCATGGAAAGAAACTCCTACCTGAGCCAAAGGCTGATCTTCGCCTTGACTTCAGATGCACGAGATCTTGATTTAGCTCTT
The DNA here is from genome assembly GCF_011764305.1 of Mustela putorius furo. Classification (NCBI taxonomy): domain Eukaryota; kingdom Metazoa; phylum Chordata; class Mammalia; order Carnivora; family Mustelidae; genus Mustela; species Mustela putorius. The sequence continues at coordinate 450,542 of NW_025421541.1, read as the reverse complement.
CAGAGTGCACCTGCTGTGCCCTCACCCCAAAACCTAAGCATAGCTAGTGTTCTCAGACTTCCGTCCTCACTCTCCTGGACCACATGCCCTCCATTTTGGGATTTCCGATGACACAGTGCTGCACTCTGCCTGCCCTCTAGAAGAAAAACGTTGCCTTAGGGATCTACCCAGAAACCTCAAATGAGGATAAACCTGCATGCCACTCAACTGGACACCAATTATATATTCTAGCCTGTGCACTAATGCCCTGTCTGACACAACCTGAGGCCTGAATTCCCAACCGACACCCAGACAGCTTGCCGTACACTGAGAACATCTGAACCGCCATGGCCTTAGGTTGCCATCTCTTTCCAACCTGGTTTTCAGGCTACAGAAACCTAGACCTTATCTCTACTCATTTCCCATGCTTGAACGTGATGCAGAAATCATAACTCCTCCTTCCCTCTGGCCAGAATCTTGTGGTTGGCATCTTATCCAAAGTTCAGTGTAGGACCCCTGTAGGGCCTACAGGAGTAGTAGTAGGGCCCCTGAGGGTAGTGTAGGGTCCCTGAGGCCCTGCCCATGCTCAAGAGCTGCGGTGGGCACAAACACACATTGGGACCCTCAGTTTGAGCCCTGTCCTCAAGTAAAGCCTCTCAGTGGCTGGACCATGAGCCCACATATGGGGCCTGCCATGCCTCAAGTCACCCAATCTTAACCAGAGGTAGAGACATCTAGTCACCCCTACTCAGGGCTCTGCTCTGGAATCCCTCTTTGGTGGGACATTTGATGTAAGTAAACACAGAAAGGATTCCTCCCACCCACAGAATGACCCCAATCACTTGGGATCAGGCCATCCACAGAGAGAAAGACTTTTCCATGGCCCATGAGGCCAGCCCGACATTCCACGGCCACTATTGACACAAAATCCAGAGACATAAGCCTCACCCTTAGGTCATAGCCCAAAAAATTCTCCTCATAGTCTGTAGATCGGGCCTGCCATACCTACGTCCCCAAACCTAAGCCGAGTTTGTGTTTTCAGACGTCTATCCTGACATCCCTGTCGCACACACCCTCCAGGCTGAGGCCCCTGGAGCCACACCTCAGGACTGTGCCTGCCCTCTCCAAGGAAATTCTTCCCATTCCATTGGCCACAACCCTACAGATTAGGAGAAACCTCCAAAGACCCAGAGGCCATTCCAATAGTGTAGGCCGCCCAGTACAAAGAGGGGTGATCTGTCACAAGCTGAGCAACGACCTCAACTCACCCGTAGACAGATATCCCAAGAGAAAGGTATTAAACTGGACAGGCCCCTAGAACGTAATTGGTTCCATTGCTTTTGTTTCTAAGCATCAGAGGCCTGTTTTCCAATACCAGCATATGGGGGATTCCAGAGATACCAATCAGAACACATCTTGTCTCCACATGGGAAACTTATCCTTTGGAGCTCTGTAAAAACCTCCAGTTAGGAGAAACCTTCAGGTAACCGGAGCCACCGCCCTATTCCAAGGTCTCCATGGACACAAACCCGCATTATGACCATTCGGCAGGAGAGTACATTTCAATTCAGCCCCGTTGATTACTCCCCCAGAGCCCGAATATCAAACCTGCCTTGTCGCTAGGAGACAACTTGAATGCAAAGCAGACTCTCTAGGCATCCATCGTTGGAATCCTGCTCTGGCGCCGTTCCATATGGGATGTCCTGGGAGCCTTCCAACAGGACTTGAATGTCCCGCAGAAGGAATCCTTGCAGATTGGAGCATCTCACAACTCCTATCGTGGGAAAACCTACATGGCCTCATGAGATGCTCCCCTTTATAAAGGGGCCATCATGGACAGAAACTCCAACCTGAGCCATCTTCTGATCCATTGCTTTGGTTTCTATGTATCTCTCCTCAGAGGCCTGGTTTCCAATATCAGAATATGGGGGTTTCCTAAGGAAACAATCAGAACAGATCTCATCTCCACATGAAAAACTTGCTCTTTGGAGCTGTGTCAATACCTCAGGTTAGGAGGATCCTTCAGGGTGCTGCCACCATGGCCCAATACCAAGGTCTCCAAGGACACAAACTTACATTATGATCCATCCTCAGGAGAGTCCATTTAAAATCAGCCCCCTGGGCTGCTCACCCAGAGCCAGCAGATCAAACCTGCCTTGTCACTAGGAGACAGTTGGAATGCGAGGTGGGCTGCGCAGGCATCCATCCTTAGAACCCTGCACTGGAGAATTTCTTTATGGGACGTCTTGAATCCAACCAACCTGTCTTGACTGTCTCGCAGAATGAATCCTTGTGGTTTGAAGCATCACACAATCCCACTGGGAGAAAACCTCCATTTCCTCATGATGCCCGACACCTTCATAAATGGGGCATCATGGACAGAAACTCCATCCTAAGCCAAAGTCTGATCCGAGCCCTGAATTCAGAAGCACGAGATCTCGATTCAGCACTTGAGAGTGTGCCTGCTGTGCCCTCGCCCCGAAACCGAAGCCTAACTTGTGCTCTCAGACTTCCGTCTTCAGAATCCTGGCCACACCCCTCCAGTTTGGCAATTCTGGAGACACAATGCAGCACTCTGCCTGCCCTCCAGAAGAAAAATGTTGCCCTATAGGGCTAATCAGAAACGCCAAATGAGTAACAACCTGCATGCCACTCGACCATACCCCAATTATACAATCTAGCCTGTGCACTAAAGCCCTGTCTGACACAGCCTGAAGGCAGACCTCCAGTCCAACACCCAGACAGCTGGCCGTACACTGAGCATATCAAACCCACAATGGCTTTCGGCCATCATCTCTACCCAACCTCAGTTTTCACCTTGAGAACCTAGACCTTATCTCCACTCACTGCTCAGGAGTGAACGTGATACAAGAATCAGAACTTCTCCTTCGCCATGGCAAGAAACCTTGTGGTTGGCATGTTGTCCAACGTTCATTGTAGGAGAAAGCAGCATGGACTATGAGGCCCCACCTATCCCTCAGGGCTACAATTTGCACAAACACACATTGTGACCCTCAGCGTGAGCCCTATCCTCATGTAAAGCCTCTTAGTGACTGGAACAACAGCCCACATATGGGACTTGCCAAGACCCTAGTCCCCCAATCTCAACCAGAGTTAGAGATGTCTAGTCACCCCTACTCATGGCACTGCTCTGGAAGCCCTCTTTGGTGGGACACCTGAGGTAAAAAAAAAATACAGAAAGGACACTTCCCATCCACAAAATGATGCCAACCACTTGGGATCAGGCCAAATCACCAGAGAAAGATTGTCCATGGCCCTTGAGGACACCCCGACATTCCACGGCCTCCGTAGGCACAAAATCCAGAGACAAAAGCCTGAGCAAACGCCACATACTCGCCCTTTGTTCATAGCCCGAAAAATACTCACGGTCTGTAGATCGAGCCTTCATACATACATCCCCAAACCTAAGCTGAGTTTGTGTTTTCAGACTTCTGTCCCCACAGTCCTGGCCCACACACCATCCAAGCAGGGGCCCCTGGAGCCACACCTGAGGACTGTGGCTTCCTTCTCCAGGGGAATTCTGCCATTTCCATTGGCCACAACCCTATAGCATAGGAGAAACCTCCAAAGTCCCCGAGGCCATCCAAATAGTGTTGGCTGCCCAGGACAAACAGGGATGATCTTTCACAAGTTAGGAAACTACCTCCACTCAGACCCAGAGACAGATATCCCCATAGAATAAGATTGAACTGAACAGGCACTTAGGCCCTAATCAGATCCATTGCTTTTGTTTCCAGGCATCTCTCCTCAGAGGCCTGGTTACCAATACCAGCATATGGGGGATTACTGAGGCACTCATAGAAAAATCTCGTCTCCACATAGGAAATGTACCTTTGGAGCTCTATAAAAACCTCTGTTTAGGAGAATCATTCAGGGCCCCGGATCAAGCGCCCCATTCCAAGGTCTCCATGGACTTAAACCCACATTATGATCTATCTTCAGTAGAGTCCATGTCAACTCATCCCCTTTGGTTTCTCCCCCAGGGCCTGCAGATCAAACCTGCCTTTTTGCTAGGAGACAACTAGAATGGGAGGCGGGCTGCCCAGGCATCCATCCTTAGAACCCTACTCTGGAGTCGTTCCATATGGGACATCCTAGAGCCATCCAACAGGTCTCAAGTGTCCCACAGAAGGAATCTTTGCAGTCTGGTGCATCTCACAACTCCCATTGTGGGAAAATCTTCATGGCCTCTTGAGACGCTCCACTTTATAAAGGGGCCATCATGGACAGAAACTCCAACCTGAGCAAACGCCTGATATTCGCCCTGGCTTCAGGTGCATGAGATCTTGATTCAGCTCTGCAGAGTGTGCCTTCTGTGCCCTCACCCCAAAAACTAAGCCTAGCTTGTGTTCTCAGACTACCGTCCTCACACCCCTGGCCCAAAAGCCCTACAGTTTGGCAATACTGGGGCCACAATGCAGCACTCTGCCTGCCCTCCAGAAGAAAAACGTTGCCTTATGGAGCTACCTAGAAACCCGAATGAGGATCAACTGAACGCCACTCGACTGCACCCCAAATATACAGTCTACCCTGTCTAATGCTCTGTCTGACACAGCATGAGCCCACACCTCCAGACCTACGCTCGACAGCTAGCCACACACTGAGCTCATTGTACCCATCAGGTCCTTAGGTCTTCATCTCTTCCCAACCTCGGTTTTCGGGTTTCAGAACCTAGACCTAAACTCCAATCACTGTCCCGGGGTGAACGTGATGCAGAAATCACAACTCTTCCTTCGCCATGGCCGGAAAACTTGTGGTTGGCATATTCTCCAACGATCAGTGTAGGAGAATCCAGCGTGGCCCATGAGGCCCTTCCCATGCTTGAGGGCCTTGTTGGGCACAAATAGGCATTGTGACCCTCAGCATGAGCCCTGTCCTCAAAGAAGACCTCTCAGTGTCTGAATCAAGAGCCCACATATTGGACTTGCCATGCCCCTAGGCCTCCAAACTTAAACAGAGGTGAGGTTATCCAGTTGTCCATCCCAAGGACTCTGCTCTGGAATCCCTCTTTTATTGGCACACATGAGGTACATAAAATAAAATAAAAAAAACAGAAAGGACACCTCCCATCCCACACAATGTACCCAAACTCTTGGGATTGGGTCAAATCCTCAGAGAAGGAAAGCCATCCACAACCCATGAGGCCACGACAGCATTCGACCCACATTGTTGACACAAATCCAGAGACAAAAACCTGAGCAAGCACCTCAAACTCACCCTTTTTCATATCCCGAAGTGTTATCACGGTCTGTAGATTGGGCGTGCCATACCTATGTCCCCAATCCTAAGCGGAATTTGTGTTTTTTCAGACTTCTGTCCCCACAGGCCTGGCCCACACACCCCTCAAGGCTGGGCCCCTAGAGCCAAACTCAGAACTGTGCCTGCCCTCTCCAGGGGATTTCTGCCCATTCCATTGGCCACAACCGTACAGATTAGGAGAAACTCCAAAATCCCGAGGCCATTCCCAATATTATAGGCTGCCCAGGACAAACAGGGGCGATCTGACACAAGCCGAGCAACTACCTCCCCTCAGATCCATAGACACGTATCCACAGAAAAGAGATTGAACCGGACAGGCACCTAGGCCTTAATCATATCTATTGCTTTTGTGTCCAGGCATCTCTCCTCAGAGGCCTGGTTTCCAATACCAGCATATGGGAGATTCCTTAGGCACTCATCAAAACAATTCTCTTCTTTACATAGGAAACGTACTCTTTAGTGCTCCATCAAAACCTCCGGTTATGAACATCCCTCAAGGCCCCGGATCAAGCACCCCATTCCAAGGTCTCCATGGACACAAATGCACATCATGACCCATCCTCAACTCATCCATTTCAACACACCCGCCTCGGTTACTCCCCTAGATCCAGCAGATCGAACTTGCCTTGGCGCTACGAGACACCTGGAATGGGAGGCAGGCTGCCCAGGCATCCATCCTTAGAACCCTGCTCTGGATAACTTCCTTATGGGATGTCCTGGAGCCATCCAGCAGGTCTCGACTGTCCCACGGAAGGAATCATTGCGGTTTGGAGCATCTCACAATTCCCATCGTGGGGAAACCTCCATGGCCTCGTGAGACCCTCCCCTTCATGAAGGGGCCGTCATGGACAGACACTCCAACCTGAGCCAACGTCTGATCCTAGCTCTGTCTTCAGGTACACGGGATCTCGAATCATCTCTGCAGTGGGTTCCTGCCGTTCCCTCACCCCGAAATCTAAGTCTGGCTTGTGTTCTCAGAATTTTTTCCTCACACTCCTGGCCCACAAGCCTTCCAGTTTGGGAATTCTGGAGCCACTATGTGGCACTGTGTCTTCCTTCCAGAAGAAAAACGTTGCCCTCTGGGGCTACCCAGTAATCACAAATGAGTACCAACCTGCACGAAACTCGACTGCACCCCAATGATACAGTCTAGCCTGGGCACTAATTCCCTGTCTGCCACAGCCTGAGCCTGCACCTCCCAACCCACACTCAACAGCTGGCCGAACACTGAGCACATCAGTCACACCATGGCCTTAGGTCTTCATCTCTTCTCAACCTCAATTTTCAGGCTTCAGAACCTAGACCTAAAATCCAATCACAGTCCAGGAGTGAAAGTGTTGCAGAAATTAGAACTCCTTCTTCCCCATGGACAGAAAACTTGTGGTTGCCATATTGTGCAATGTTCAGTGTAGGAGAAACCAGCATGGTACATTAGGTCACGCCCTGACTTGAGGGGCTCCTTGGGCACAAAAACACATTGTGAAACTCAATGTGAGCCCTATGCTCAAGGAAGGCCTCTCAGTGTCTGGACCAAGAGCCCACATATGGGGCTTGCCATGTTCTTAGGTCCCAATGTTAACCAGAGTTCTGGTTGTCCAGTCGCCCCTCCCCAGGACTCTGCTGTGGAATCCCTCTTTTGGTGGTCCACCTGAGGTAAAAAAAAAAAAAAAAAAAAAAAAAAAAAAAAAAAAAAAACTGAAAGGCCTCCTCCCTTCCCACAGAATGACCCCAAACTCTGGATTGGGTCAAATCCCCAGAAAGGGAGCCTCATCGATGGCCCATGAGGACACCCGGACATTCCATGGCAATCGGTGACACATATCCAGAAAAAAATAAGCATGACCAAGCACCTCACTTTCGCCCTTTGTTCATATCCCGAAGAGTTCTCCTCACGGTCTATATATCGGGCCGGCCATACCTACAACCCAAACCTAAGTGGAGTTTGAGATTTCAGACTTTTGTCCAAATAGCCCTGGACCACACACGCTCCACACTTGGGTCCCTGGAGCCACACCTCGGGACTGTGCTTCCCTTTCAAGAGAATTCTTCCCATTCCATTGGCCACAACCTTGAAAATTAGGAAAAACCTCCAAAGTTACCGAGGCCATCCCAATAGTGTAGGCCGCCCAGGACAAACAGGTGTGATCTCAAACCAGCTGAGCAACTACCTCCACTCAGACAAAAGATGTCCCCAGAGAAGAATATTGAACCGGACAGGCCCCTAGGCCCTAATCAGATCCATTGCTTTGGTTTCCAGGCATCTCTCCTCAGAGGCCTCATTTCCAATACCACCAAATGGTGGTTTCCTGAGGCACCAATAAGAACAAATCACGTCTCCCCATGGAAAACTTGCTCATTGGAGCTTTGTTATAACCTCTGGTTTGGAGAATCCTTCAGGGCCCTGGTGCCACTGCCCCATACCAAGGTCTCAATGGACTCAAACCAACATTAAGACCATCCTCAGGAAAGTCCATTTCAACTCATTTAAGACCATCCTCAGGAAAGTCCATTCCAACTCAGCCCCCTCTGATGCTACCCCAAGCCAGCAGATCAAAGGTTTCTTGTTGCTAGGAGACAATTGGAATTGAGGCTGTCTGCCCAGGCATCCATACTTAGAACCCTGTTCTGGAAAAATACCTTAGGAGACGTCCTGGAGCCATCCAACAAATCTTAATTGTCCCACAGAAGGAATCCTTGCGGTTTGGAGCATCTCACAACTCTAATAGTGGGAAAACCCCCATGGCCTCATAATGCCCCCCCCCCCCCCTCATGAAGGGGGCCAACATGGACAGAAACTCCAACCTGAGCCAAAGTCTGATCCTCGACCTGACTTCAGACTCATGAGATCTCAATTCAGCTCTGCAGAGTGTGCCTGCCATGTCCATTCCCCGAAACCTAAGCCTAGCTTGTGTTCTCAGACTTCCGTCCTCACTCTCCTGGCCCACAAGCCCTCCAGTTTAGGAATTCCGAAGCCACAATACAGCACTCTGCCTGCCCTCCAGAAGAAAAACTTTGCCCTATGCTGCTAATAAGAAACCCCAAATGATTATCGAATGCATGCCACTCGACTGTAAAGCAATTATACAGCCTACCCTGAATAGTAATGCCCTGTCTGGCACAGCCTGAGACAAGACATCCCAAACGACACCTAGACAGCTGGCTCCAACCTGGACACAAGGAAACCGCTATGGCTGTAGTTCGTCATCTCTTCCCAACCCAGGTTTTCAGGCTTCAGAACCTAGACCTTATCTCCAATCACTGCCCAGGGGTGAACGTGATGCAGAAATTAAAATTCCTCCTTCCCCATGGCCAGAAACCTTGTGGTGGGCATGTTGTCCAACGTTCAATGTGGGAAAACCTGCATTGTCGGAAAGGCCACGCCAGTGCTTGAGGGCCGCCTAGGGCACAGACATGCATTGTGACCTGTAGCGTGAGTCCCGTATTAAAGTAACGCCTCTCAGTGGCTGGACCAAGATCCTGCATTTGTGGCTTGTCATATCCATAGGCCCCCAGGCTTAACCAGAGAGTGAGTATTCCAGTTGTCAGTACCCACTGCTATGCTCCAGAATCCCTCTACTGGGGGGACACATGAAGCAGAAAACAGGACTCTTCCCTTCCCACAGAATGACCCCAAACTCTTGGGGGCTGGACAAACTACCAGAGAGGGAGACTTCTACGACCCATGATGCAACTCCTACATTAAACGGCCATTGTGGACAAAATATCCAGAGACAAAAGACTGAGCGACTGCCTCCCTCTCACCCTTCTTTCATATCCAGAGGAGCTCCCCTCACGGACTGTAGATCAGGCCTGTCATAACCTCGGCCCCAAACCTGAGCTGAGTTTGGGTTTTTGGATGTCTGTCTGCACAGCCGTGGCCCACACCGCCTCCAGGATGGGGTCTCTGGAGCCACACCACAGAACTGTGCCTGCTCTCTCCTAAGAAACTGCCCGTTCCATTGGCCACAACTCTACAAAATAGTAGAAATCTCAAGGTCCCCAAGGACATCCCACTACCACAAGCCGCACTGGACAAACAGGGGCATTATGACACCAGCTGAGCAACTACTACCTCCATGCAGACACACAGACTGATATCCGCAGAGACAGAAGATTGAACCAGACAGGCCCCTAGGCCCTATTATGAACTCTTGCTTTGGTGTCCAGGTATCACTCCTCAGAGGCCTGGGTTCGAAGACCAGCATATGGGGCTATCCTGAGGCACCAGACAGAACACCTCTCATCTCCACATGGGAAGCTTCCTTGTTGGAGTTGTGTCAAACCCTTCGGGTTGGAGAATCCTGCAGAGTCCCTTAGCTACTGCCACATTCCAAGGTCTCCATGGCCACCAACCCACATTATGACTCATCCTCAGGAAAGTCCATTTAAACTCAGCCTTCTGGGTAGCTCACCCAAGAGCCCGCAGATTGAGCGTGCCTTGTCTCGACCAGGCAATGGTAAGGTGAGTTGGCGTTTCTCGGCATCCATGCTTAGGCCCCTGCTCTCGAGTCTTTCTGTATGGGGCATCCTGGAACCATCCAATAGTACTCGACTGTCCTGAAGAAGGAAACTTTGAAGTTTGGAGCAGCTCACAACTCCCAGCGTAGGGAAACCTCCCTGGCCTCATGACGCCCCCACCCCCTTCAGGAAGGGGCCGTCATGGACACAATCTCCAGCTTGAGGCAACATCTGAAACTCGCCCTGACCTCAGATGCAGGAGATCTCGATTCAGCCTCTGCAGAGTGGGCCCAAACCTCGTGCTACCTTGTGTTTACAGACTTCATTCCTCACACTCCTGGCAAACATGTCCTCAAGACTTGGAATTCTGGAACCAAAATGCAGCCCTATGCTGGCCCTCCAGAAGAAAAACGTTGCTCTATGGGGATCTCCATAAACCCCAAATGAGGATCAACCTGCTCGGTTCTCGACCTCACCCCAATTGGATTGTTCCGTTTGTCCATTCATCCCTCCCCAGAACTCTGCTTTGGAATCCCTCTTTTGGTGGGACACCTGAGGTAACAAAACTAAAAGGACTCCTCCCATCCTTCAGATTGAGCCAAAACAATTTTGGATTGGACCAAATTCACAGAGAGGAAGTCTCGTCCATGGCCCATGAGGCCTCCCCGAGATTCCACAGCCATCGTTGACAACAAATCCAGAGACAAAAGTCTGAGCAAGCGCCTCACAATCGCTCTTTTGTCGTATCCCGAAGAGTTCTCCTCACGGTCTGTAGATCGGGCTTCCCATACCTACTTCCCAAACCTAAGACGAGTTTGTGTTTTCAGACTTCTGTCCCCACATTCCTGGCCCACAGACCCTTCAGGCTGGGGCCCCTGGAGCCACACATCAGGACTGTGCCTGTCCATACCACGGGAATTCTGCCCATTCCATTGTCCACAATCGTACAAATTAGGAAAAACCTCCTTAATCCCCAAGGTCATACCAATAACGTAGGCCGCCCAGGACAAACAAGGGTCATCTGAAACCAGCTGAGCATCTACCTCTACTCAGCGTAGATGGATGTCCCCAGAGAAGAAGATTGAATCAGACAGGCCCCTAGGCCTGAATCAGATTCATTGCTTTCGGTTACAGGTATCTCTCCTCAGAGGCCTGCTTTCCAATATTAGCATATGGGGATTTCATGAGGCAGCAATCAGAACAAATCTCTTCTCACCATGGGATAATTATCCTTTGAAGATGTCTCAAAACCTCCAGTTAGGAGAATCCTTCAGGGCCTGTGTGCCACTGCCCCATTAAAAGGTCTCCATAGACACAAAAACACATTAGGACCCATCCACAGGAGAGTCCATTTCAACTGAGCGTATTCGGTTTCTCCGCGAGATCCAGCAGATCTAACTTGTTTTGTTGCTAGGAGACAATTGGAATGTGAGGTGGCCTACCTCGCCATCCATCCTTAAAACCCTGCTCGGAATCGTTGGCCTGGAGCGAACCAACAGGTCTCAATTGTCCTGCAGAAGAATCTTTGCACTTGGGAGCTTCTCAGAACTCCCATCGTGAGAGAACCCCCATGGCCATATGATACCCCTCCCCTTCATAAAGGGGCCATCAGGGACATAAGGTCCAACCTGAGCGGTCGTCTGATCCTCACCCTGACTTCAGATGCACGAGATCTCTGTTCAGGTCTGTAGATTGTGCCTCCCATGTCCTCACCCAGAAACCTAAGCTTTGCTTGTGTCCTCAGACTTCTGTCCACAGACTACTGGCTCACAAGCCCTCCAGTTTGGCAATCCAGAACTACAATGCAGCACTCTATCTGCCCTGCAGAAGAAATATATTGCCCTCTGGGGCTACCTAGAAACCCCAAATGAAGATCAACCTGCACGACACTTGGCTATACCCAAAATATATAGGATGACCTGGGCAATAATGCACTTTCTGACAGAGGCTGAGCCTGGACCTCCTGGCCCCACCCATACAGCTGGCCGCTCACTGAGCACATCGGACCAGCCATTGCCTTAGGTCGTTATCTCTCCCAGCCTCGGTTTTCAGGATTTAGATCCTAGACCTTATCTACAATCACTGTCCATGTTTGAAAATGATGCAGAAATCAGAACTCTTTCCCGATGGCAAGAAACCTTGTGGTAGGCTTGTTGTATAATGTTCAGTGTAGTGGATACCAGTGTGTCCAATGAGGCAACGCCATTGCTCGCAGGCCACATAGGTGGCAAACACACATTGTGACCCTCAGCCTTAGCCCAGTCCTCAGGTAAGGCCTCTCAGTGGCTGTATGAAGAGACAGCATATTGGGCTTGCCATGCCCCTAGGCCCCAATTTTTAACCATAGTTCGTGTTGTCCCTTCACTCTTCCCCAGGGCTCTGCTTTGGAATTCCTCTTTTGGTGGGACACCTGATGTAACAACCCTGAAATGAGTCCTCCATCCAACAGATTGACGAAAAACAATTGGGATCGGGCCAAATCCACAGAAAGCAAGATTCGTCCATGGCCCATGAGGCCTCCTCGACATTGCACGGCCATCGCTGATACAAAATCCATAGACAAATGCCTAAACAAGCGCCTCAGACTCGCACTATCTTCATATCCTGTAGATGTCTTCTCATGGTTTTTAGATCGGGCCTGCCATACCTACATCTCCAAACATAAGCTGAGTTTGTGTTTTCAGACTTCTGTCCTCAAAGTCCTGGGCCACATAGCCTCCAGGCTGGGGACGCTGGAGCCACACATTAGGACTGTGCCTACCCAATCCATGGGTATTCTGCCCATTCCATTGTCCAAAATCCTACAAATTAGGAGAACCCTCCAAAGTCCCTGAGGCACAATATCTAGAGACAAAAACGTGAGCAAGAGCCTCACACTCTCCCATTTTTCATATCCCAAAGTGTTCTCCTCATGGTCTGTAGCTCAGTCCTGCCATACCTATGACCTGGAAAATAAGCCGAGTTTGTGTTTTCAGACAACAGTCCCAACAGCTCTGGCCTACACACCCTACAGGCTCACGCCCCTGAGGCCAAACCTGAAGAATGTGCTTGCCCTCTCCAAGGGAATGGTATGTGCCCTTTCCATTGGCCACAACCCTACTAAGAGGATAAACCTCCAAATTCCTGAGGCCATCCCAATAGTTGTGGCTTCCCAGGACAAACAGGGGCAATCTGAGCCCATCTGAGCACCTACCTGCACTTAGACCAGTAGACTGATATCCCCAGAGGTAATAAGGAACGAACAGGCCCCTAGGCACCTATCGGATCCATTGCTTTGGTTTCGAGGCATCTCTCCTCAGATGCCTGGATTTCAATAACAGCATATGGCTGTTTCTTGACTCACCATCTAACAAATCTCATCTACACATGGGAAACTTGCACGGTGGAGCTGTGTGAAAGCCTCTCTTTAGGAGAACCCTTCATGGCCCCAGTGCCACCGCTTCATTCCAAGCTCTCCATAGAAACAAAATCATATTAGGTCACATCCACGGGAGAGTCCATTTCAACTCATCCTCCTTGGTTGCTACCCCAGATCCAGCAGATCTGAACGGTCTTGTTGCTTGTAGACAATTGGAATGCGAGGTGGGCTACCCAGTCATCCATCCCTAGAACCCTACTCGGATTCATTGCCCTGGAGCCAAACTACAGGTCTCAATTCCTGCAGAAGAAACTTTGCAGTTGGGAGCTTCTCACAATTCCCATCGTGGGAAAATCCCCATGGCCTCATGATACCCCCCTTCAAGAAGGGGCCCTCAGGGACAGAATGTCCAACCTGAGCAATCGTCTGATCCTCACCCTGACTTCAGATGCACGAGATCTAGATTCAGGACTGTAGATTGTGCCTGCTATATCATCACCCAGAAACCTAGCCCTAGCTTGGGTTCTCAGACTTCGGTCCTCAGACTACTGGCCCACAAGCCCTCCAATTTGGCAATTAGGAACTACAATGCAGCACTCTGCCTGCCCTCCAGAAGAAAAACTTTGCCCTCTGGGGCTACCCAGAACCCCCAAATGAGGATCAGCCTGCACGCCACTCAGCTGTACCCCAAATATATAGGCTGAACTGGGCACTAATGCCCTTTCTGACGCAGCCTGAGCCTGGACCTCCTGGCCCCAACCTGACAGCTGGCCGCACACTGAACACATTTGACCCGCCATGGCATTAGGTCGTCATCTCTTCTCAACCTCGGTTTTCAGGCTTCAGAACCTAGACCTTATCTCCAATCACAGCCCGGGTTTGAAAATGATGCAGATATCAGAACTCTTTCCCCATGGCAAGAAACCTTGTGGTTGGCATGTTGTCCAAGAATCAGTGTAGTTGAAACCAGTGTGGCCCATGAGTCCCCGCCCATGCTTGCGGGCCACATTGGTCACAAACACACATTGTGACCCTCTGCCAGAGCCCAGTCCTCACCTAAGGCCTCTCAGTGCCTGGATGGAGAGACAGCATATTGGGATTGCCATGCTCCGAGGCCCCAATTTTTTACCGTAGTTTGGGTTGTCCCTTCACTCTTCCCAGGGCTCTGCTTTGGAATTCCTCTTTTGGTGGGACACCTGAGGTATCAAACCTGAAAGGAGTCCTCCCATCCAAAAGATTGACGAAAAACAATTGGGATCGGGCCAAATCCACAGAGAGCAAGATTCGTCCATGGCCCATGAGGCCTCCCCAACATTCCACGGCCATCGCTGATACAAAATCCAGAGACAAAAGACTGAGCACGCGCCTCAGACTGGCTCATTCTTCATATCCTGAAGAGTTCTTCAGATATGAACCTACACGGCACTCGAATGCACCCAAAATATATAGTCCAACTATATATATATAGTCCAACAGGTTGTCACTGTCTGACAACCTGAGCAAGGACCTCGTGACCAACACCCAGACAGCTGACCGCACACTGAGCACATCAGACCCGCCATGGCCTTAGGTCATCATCTCTTCCCTACCTCAGTTTTCAGGCTTCAGTACCTAGACCTTATCTCCAATCACTGCTCAGGGGTGACTGTGATGCAGAAATCAGAAATCTTCCTTACCCATGGCAAGAAACCTTGTGGTTGGCATGTTGTCCAATTTCAGTGTAGGAGAAACCAGCATTCACCCTGAGGCCCGCCCATTCTTGAGTGCGACGAGGGCATAAACACGATTTGTGAACTTCAGCCTGAGTCCTGTCCTCTAGGACGTTCTTTCAGTGGCTGGAACATTAGATGTCATAATGGGCTTGACATGGCCCTAGGGCCCAATTTTTAACCAGATTTCTGGTTGTCCAGTCGCCTCTCCCCAGGGCTCTACTCTGGAATCCCTCATTTGTTGGGACACCTGAGGTTGAAAAACAGAACAAAACAAATCAACAACAACAGAACAACGGACTTCTTCCATCCCACAGAATGACCGAAAACTCTTTGGACGGGGCCAAACGCCCAGAGAGTAAGACTCGTCCATTTTCCTTGAAGTCACCCGGAAATTTCACGACCATGAGTGACACGGTATCAAGAGACAAAAACTTGAGAAAGAGCCTCACACTCACTCTTTTTTCATATCCCGAAGTGTTCTCCTCATGTTCTGTAGATCAGTCCTGCCATACCTATGACCCGAAACATAAGCCAAATTTGTGTTTTCAGACAACTGTCCAAACAGCCCTGGCCTACACACCCTACAGGCTGAGTCCCCTGAGGCCTAACCTGAAGACTGTGCTTGCCCTCTCCAAGGAAATTGTATGTGCCCATTCCAATCACAACAACCCTACTAAGAGGATAAACCTCCAAAATTCCTGAGGCCATCCCAATAGTTGTGGCTTCCCAGGACAAACAGGGGCAATCTGAGCCCCTCTCAGCACCTACCTGCACTCAGACCCGTAGACTCATGTCCCCAGAGGTAAAAAGGAACGAACAGGCCCCGAGGCACCTATCGGATCCATTGCTTTGGTTTCCAGGCATCTCTCCTCAGAGGCCTGGATTTCAATAACAGCATATGGCTGTTTCTTCACTCACCATCAGGACAAATCTCATCTACACATGGGAAACTTGCACGATGGAGCTATGTGAAAGCCTCTCTTTAGTAGAAACCTTCAGGGCCCCAGTGCCAGCGCTTCATTCCATGGTCTACATAGACACAAAATCATATTAGGACACATCCACGGGAGAGTCCATTTCAACTCAGCCTCCTCGGTTGGTCCCCCAGATCCAGCAGATCTAACCTGTCTTGTTGTTGGAGACAATTGGAATGCGAGGTGGGCTACCCAGCCATCCATCGTTAGAAACCTGCTCCGCATCGTTGTCCTGGTGCCAACCAACAGGTCTCAATTGTCCTGCAGAAGAATCTTTGCAGTTGGGAGCTTCTCACAACTCCCATCGTGGGAAAACCCCCATGGACTCTCGATCCACCCCCCCCCCTTAAGAAGGGGCCATCAGGGACAGAATGTCCAACCTGAGCGATCGTCTGATCTTCGCCCTGACTTCAGATGCACGAGATCTCGATTCAGGTCTGTAGATTGTGCCTGCCATATCCTCACCCAGAAACCAAGGCCTAGCTTGGGTTCTCCAGACTTCCGTCCTCACACTACTGAACCACAAACCCTCCAGTTTGGCAATCCAGAACTACAATGCAGCACTCTGCCTGACCTCCAGAAGAAAAACATTGCCCTCTTGGGCCACCCAGAAACCCCAAATGAGGATCAACCTGCACGCCATTCGGCTGTACCCCAAATATATAGGCTGACCTGGGCACTAATGCCCTTTCTATCACAGCCTGAGCCAGGACCTCCTGGAACCCACCCAGACAGCTGGCCGCACACTGTGCACATCGGATCCGCCATGGCCTAAGGTCGTCATCTCTTCTGAACCTCGGTTTTCAGGCTTCAGAACCTAGACCTTATCTCCAATCACGGCCCGGGTTTGAAAATGATGCAGATATCAGAACTCTTTCCCCATGGCAAGAAACCTTGTGGTTGGCATGTTGTCCAAGGTTCAGTGTCGTTGAAAACCAGTGTGGCCCATGAGGCTCCCACCCATGCTTGGGGGCCACATTGGTCACAAACACACATTGTGACCCTCAGCCTGAGCCCAGTCCTCAGGTAAAGCCTCTCAGTGGCTGGATGGAGAGACAGCATATTGGGCTTGCCATGCCCCTAGGCCCCAATTTTTAACCATAGTTCAGGTTGTCCCTTCACTCTTCCCCAGGGCTCTGCCTTGGAATTCCTCTTTTGGTGGGACTCCTGAGGTAACAAACCTGAAAGTAGTCCTCCCATCCCACAGATTGACGAAAAACAATTGGGATCAGGCCAAATCCACGGAGAGCAAGATTCGTCCATGGCCCATGAGGCCTCCCCAACATTCCACGGCCATCGCTGATACATAATCCAGAGACAAAATCCTGAGCATGCGCCTCAGACTCGCTCATTCTTCATATCCTGAAGAGTTCTTCAGATAAGAATCTACACGGCACTCGAATGCACCCAATATATATAGTCTAACCTGGGCACTAATGCACTGTCTGGCAACCTGAGCCCGGACCTCGTGACCAACACCCAGACAGCTGACCGCACACTGAGCACATCTGACCCGCCATGGCCTTAGGTCATCATCTCTTCCCTACCTCAGTTTTCAGGCTTCAGAACCTAGACCTTATCTCCCATCACTGCCCAGGGGTGACTGTGATGCAGAAATCAGAAATCTTCCTTACCCATGGCAAGAAACCTTGTGGTTGGCATGTTGTCCAACGTTCAGTGTAGGAGAAACCAGCATTCACCCTGAGGCCCCGCCATTCTTGAGTGCGACGAGGGCATAAACACGATTTGTGAACTTCAGCCTGAGTCCTGTCCTCTAGGACGTCCTTTCAGTGGCTGGACCATTAGATGTCATAATGGGCTTGACATGTCCCTAGGCCCCAAATTATAACCAGATTTCTGGTTGTCCAATCGCCTCTCCCCAGGGCTCTACTCTGGAATCCCTCATTTGGTGGGACACCTGAGGTTGAAAAACAAAAAAAAAAACAAATCAACAAAAAAGAGCAACGGACTTCTTCCATCCCACAGAATGACCCCAAACTCTTTGGACGGGGCCAAACCCCCAGAGACTAAGACTCGTCCATTACACATGAAGTCACCCGGAAAATTCACGACCATGAGTGACACGATATCCAGAAACAAAAACTTGAGCAAGAGCCTCACACTCGCCCTTTCTTCATATCCTTAAGAGTTCTCCTCATGGTCTGTATATCAGTCCTGCCAAACTTATGACCCGAAACAAAAACCGAGTTTTTGTGTTTTCAGACAACTGTCCAAACAGCCATGGCCTACACACCCTACAGGCTCAGGCCCCTGGAGCCAAACCTGACGACTGTGCTTGCCCTCTCCAAGGGAATTGTATGTGCCCATTCCAATGGCCACAACCCTACTAATAGGATAAACCTCCAAAGTCCCTGAGGCCATCCCAATATTTGTGGCTTCCCAGGACAAACAGGGGCAATCTGGGCCCATCGGAGCACCTACCGGCACACAGACCCGTAGTTGATGTCCCCAGAAGTGAAAAGGAACGAACAGGCCCTTAGGAACCTATCAGATCCATTGCTTTGGATTTCAGGCATCTCTCCTCAGAGGCCTGGATTTCATAACAGCATATGGCTGTTTCTTGACTCACCCATCAGAACAAATCTCATCTACACATGGGAAACTTGCACGATGGGGCTGTGTGAAAGCCTCTCTTTAGGAGAACCCTTCAGGGCCCCAGTGCCACCGCTTCATTCCAAGGTCTCCACAGACACAAAATCATATTAGGACACATCCACGGGAGAGTCCATTTCAACTCAGCCTCCTCGGTTGCTCCCCCAGATCCAGCAGATCTAACCTGTCTTGTTGCTTGGAGCCAATTGGAATGCGAGGTGGGCTACCCAGCCATCCATCCTTAGAACCCTGCTCGGAATCGTTGTCCTGGAGCCAACCAACAGGTCTCAATTGTCCTGCAGAAGAATCTTTGCAGTTGGGAGCTTCTCACAACTCCCATCGTGGGAAAACACCCATGGCCTCGAGATCCACCCCCCCTTCAAGAAGGGGCCATCAGGGACAGAATTTCAAGCTGAGCGATTGTCTGATCTTCGCCCTGACTTCAGATGCACGAGATCTCGATTCAGGTCTGTAGATTGTGCCTGCCATATCCTCACCCAGAAACCTAGGCCTAGCTTGGTTTCCCAGACTTCCGTCCTCAGACTACTGGCCCACAAGCCCTCCAGTTTGGCAATCCAGAACTACAATGCAGAACTCTGCCTGCAGTCCAGAAGAAAAACATTGCCCTCTGGGGCTACACAGAAGAAATCCCAAATGAGGATCAACGGGGCACGCCATTCGGCGCTACCCCAAATATATAGGCTGACCTGGGCACTAATGCCCTTTCTGACACAGCCTGAGCCTGGACCTCCTGGAACCACCCAGACAGCTGGCCGCACACTGAGCACATCGTACCCGCCATGGCCTTAGGTCCTCATCTCTTCTCAACCTCAGTTTTCAGGCTTCAGAACCTAGACCTTATCTCCAATCACGGCCCGGGTTTGAAAATGATGCAGAAATCAGAACTCTTTCCCCATGGCAAGAAACCTTGTGGTTGGCATGTTGTCCAAGGTTCAGTGTCGTTGAAACCAGTGTGGCCCAAGAGGCCCCGCCCATGCTTGCGGGCCACATTGGTCACAAACACACATTGTGACCCTCAGCCTGAGCCCAGTCCTCAGGCAAGGCCTCTCAGTGGCTGGATGGAGAGACAGCATATTGGGCTTGCCATGCCCCTAGGCCCCAATTTTTAACCATAGTTCTGGTTGTCCCTTCACTCTTCCCCAGGGCTCTGCTATGGAATTCCTCTTCTGGTGGGACACCTGAGGTAACAAACCTGAAAGGAGTCCTCCCATCCCACAGATTGACGAAAAACAATTGGAATCGGGCCAAGTGCACAGAGAGCAAGATTCGTCCATGGCCCATGAGGCCTCCCCAACATTCCACGGCCATCGATGATACATAATCCAGAGACAAAAAAAATCTGAGCACGCGCCTCAGACTCGCTCATTCTTCATATCCTGAAGAGTTCTTCAGATAAGAATCTACACAGTACTCGAATGCACCCAATATATATAGTCTAACCTGGGCACTAATGCACTGTCTGGCAACTTGAGCCCGGACCTCGTGACCAACACCCAGACAGCTGACCGCACACTGAGCACATCTGACCCGCCATGGCCTTAGGTCATCATCTCTTCCCTACCTCAGTTTTCAGGCTTCAGAACCTAGACCTTATCTCCCATCACTGCCCAGGGGTGACTGTGATGCAGAAAATCAGAACTCTTCCTTACCCATGGCAAGAAACCTTGTGGTTGGCATGTTGTCCAACGTTCAGTGTAGGAGAAACCAGCATTCACCCTGAGGCCCCGCAATTCTTGAGTGCGACGAGGGCATAAACACGATTTGTGACCCTCAGCGTCAGTCCTGTCCTCTAGTACATACTCTCAGTGGCTGGACCATTAGATGTTATAATGGGCTTGACATGTCCCTAGGCCCCAAAATTATAACCAGATTTCTGGTTGTCCAATCGCCTCTCCCCCCAGGGCTCTACTCTGGAATCCCTCATTTGGTGGGACACCTGAGGTTGAAAAACAAAAAAAAAAAAACAAATCAACAAAAACAGAGCAACGGACTTCTTCCATCCCACAGAATGACCCCAAACTCTTTGGACGGGGCCAAACCACCAGATAGTAAGACTCGTCCATTTCCCATGAAGTCACCTGGAAAATTCACGACCATGAGTGACATGATATCCAGAGACAAAAACTTGAGCAAGAGCCTCACACTCGCCCTTTTTTCATATCTCGAAGAGTTCTCCATATGGTCTGTATATCAGTCTGGCCATACCTATGAGGCGAAACATAAGCCGAGTTTTGTTTTCAGACAACTGTCCAAACAGCCCTGGCCTACACACCCTACAGGCTCACGTCCCTGGAGCCAAACCTGACGACTGTGCTTGCCCTCTCCAAGTGAATTGTGTGTGCCCATTCCAATGGCCACAACCCTATTAATAGGATAAACCTCCAAAGTCCCTGAGGCCATCCCAATATTTGTGGCTTCCCAGGACAAACAGGGGCAATCTGGGCCCATCTGAGCACCTACCGGCTCTCAGTCCCGTAGACTGATGTCCCCAGAGGTAAAAAGGAACGAACAGGCCCCTAGGCACCTAACGGATCCATTGCTTTGGTTTCCAGGCAGCTCTCCTCAGAGGCCTGGATTTCAATAACAGCATATGGCTGTTTCTTGACTCACCCATTAATACAAATCTCATCTACACATGGGAAACTTGCACGATGGAGCTGTGTGAAAGCCTCCCTTAGGAGAACCCTTCAGGGCCCCAGTGCCACCGCTTCATTCCAAGGTCTCCATAGACACAAAATCATATTAGGACACTCGCAGGAGAGTCCATTTCAACTGAGCCTCCTCGGTTGCTCCCCCAGATCCAGCAGATCTAACCTGTCTTGTTGCTTGGAGACAATTGGAATGCGAGGTAGGCTACACAGCCATCCATCCTTAGAACACTGCTTGGAATCGTTGTCCTGGAGCCAACCTACAGTTCTCAATTGTCCTGCAGAAGAATCTTTGCAGTTGGGAGCTTCTCACAACTCCCATCGTGGGAAAACCCCCATGGCGTCGTGAACCACCCCCCCTTCAAGAAGGGGCCATCAGGGACATAATGTCCAACCTGAGCGATCATCTGATCCTCGCCCTGACTTCAGATGCACGAGATCTAGATTCAGGTCTGTAGATTGTGCCTGCCATATCCTCACCCAAAACCTAGGCCTAGCTTGGGTTCCCAGACTTCTGTCCTCAGACTACTGGCCCACAAGCCCTCCAGTTTGGCAATCCAGAACTACAATGCAGCACTCTTCCTGCCCTCCAGAAGAAAAAAAACATTGCCCTCTGGGGCTACCCAGAAACCCCAAATGAGGATCAACCTGCACGCCATTCGGCTGTACCCAAATATATAGGCTGACCTGGGAACTAATGCCCTTTCTGCGACAGCCTGAGCCTGGAACTCCTGGCCCCAACCAGACAGCTGGGCGCACTCTGAGCACATCGGACCCGCCATGGCCTTAGGTCGTCATGTCTTCTCAACCTCGGTTTTCAGACTTCAGAACCTAGACCTTATCACCAATCACGGCCCGGGTTTGAAAATGATGCAGACATCAGAACTCTTTCCCCATGGCAAGAAACCTTGTGGTTGGCATGTTGTCCAAGGTTCAGTGTGGTTGAAACCAGTGTGGCCCATGAGGCCCCGCCCATGCTTGTGGGCCACATTGGTCACAAACACACATTGTGACCTTCAGCCTGAGCCCAGTCCTCAGGTAAGGCCTCTCAGTGGCTGGATGGAGAGACAGCATATTGGGCTTGCCATGCCCCTATGCCTCAATTTTTAACCATAGTTCGGGTTGTCCCTTCACTCTTCCCCAGGGATCTGCTTTGGAATTCCTCTTTAGGTGGGACACCTGAGGTAACAAACCTGAAAGGAGTCCTCCCATCCAACAGATTGACGAAAAACAATTGGGATCGGGCCAAATCCACAGAGAGCAAGATTCGTCCATGGCCCATGAGGCCTCCCCAACATTCCACGGCCATCGCTGATACAAAATCCAGAGACAAAAGCCTGAGCACGCGCCTCAGACTCGCTCATTCTTCATATCCTGAAGAGTTCTTCAGATAAGAACCTACACGGCACTCGAATGCACCCAAAATATTTAGTCTAACCTGGGCACTAATGCACTGTCTGGAAACCTGAGCCCGGACCTCGTGTCCAACACCCAGACAGCTGACCGCACACTGAGCACATCAGACACGCCATGGCCTTAGGTCATCATCTCTTCCCTACCTCAGTTTTCAGGCTTCAGAACCTAGACCTTATCTCCAATCACTGCCCAGCGCTCACTGTGATGCAGAAATCAGAACTCTTACTTACCCATGGCAAGAAACCTTGTGGTTGGCATGTTGTCCAACGTTCAGTGTAGGGGAAACCAGCATTCACCCTGAGGCCCGGCCCATTCTTGAGTGCGACGAGGGCATAAACACGCATTGTGACCCTCAGCGTGATTCCTGTCCTCTAGTACGTCCTCTTGGTGGCTGGACCATTAGATGTCATAATGGGCTTGACATATCCCTAGGCAACAATTTTTAACGAGAGTTCTGGTTGTCCAGTCGCCCCGCCCCCGGTCTCTACTCTGGAATCCCTCATTTGGTGGGACACCTGAGGTTGAAAAACAAAAAAAAAAACAAATTAACAACAACAGAACAACGGACTTCGTCCATCCCACAGAAAGACCCCAAACTCTTTGGAAGGGGCCAAACCCCCAGAGTGTAAGACTCGTCCATTTCCCATGAAGTCACCCGGAAATTTCCCGACCATGAGTGACACGATATGCAGAGACAAAAACTTGAGCAAGAGCCTCACACTCGCCCTTTTTTCATATCCTGAAGAGTTCTCCTCATGGTCTGTATATCAGTCCTGCCATACCTATGAACCGAAACATAAGCCGAGTTTGTGTTTTCAGACAATTGTCCAAACAGCCCTGGCCTACACACCCTACAGGCTCAGGCCCCTGGAGCCAAACCTGCTTGCCCTCTCCAAAGGAATTGTATGTGCCCACTCCAAAGGCCGAAACACTACTAATAGGAGAAACCTCCAAAGTCCCTGAGGCCATCCCAATTTTGTGGCTTCCCAGGACAAACAGGGGCCACCTGGTCCCATCTGAGCACCTACTGGCACTCAGACCCGTAGACTGATGTCCCCAGATGTAAAAAGGAACGAAGAGGACCCTAGGCACCTATCGGATCCATTGCTTTGGTTTCCAGGCATCTCTCCTCAGAGGCCTGGATTTCAATAACAGCATATGGCAGTTTCTTCACTCACCCATCAGAAAAAATCTCATCTAGACATGGGAAACTTGCACGATGGAGCTGTGTGAAAGCCTCTCTTTAGGAGAACCCTTCAGGGCCCCAGTGCCACCGCTTCATTCCAAGGTCTCCATAGACACAATATCATATTAGGCCACATCCACGGGAGATTCCATTTCAACTCAGCCTCCTCGGTTGCTCCCCCAGATCCAGCAGATCTAACCTGTCTTGTTGCTTGGAGAAAATTGGA
Organism: Mustela putorius furo; assembly: GCF_011764305.1. NCBI lineage: Eukaryota > Metazoa > Chordata > Mammalia > Carnivora > Mustelidae > Mustela > Mustela putorius. The sequence goes on along the minus strand of NW_025421541.1, from coordinate 426,671 downwards.
ATGCGAGGTGGGCTACCCAGCCATCCATCTTTAGAACCCTCCTCGGAATCCTAGTCCTGGAGCCCACCGACAGGTTTCAATTGTCCTGCAGAAGAATCTTTGCAGTTGGGAGCTTCTCACAACTCCCATCGTGGGAAAACACCCATGGCCTCGTGATCCACCCAACCTTCAAGAAGAGGCCATCAGGGACAGAATGTCCAACCTGTGCGATCGTCTGATCCTCGCACTGACTTCAGATGCACGAGATCTCGATTCAGGTCTGTAGATTGTGCCTGCCATATCCTCACCCAGAAACCTAGGCCTAGCTTGGGTTCCCAGACTTCCGTCCTCAGACTACTGGCCCACAAGCCCTCCAGTTTGGCAATCCAGAACTACAATGCAGCACTCTGCCTGCCCTCCAGAAGAAAAATATTGCCCTCTGGGGCTACCCAGAAACCCAAAATGAGGAGCAGCCTGCACGCCATTTGGCTCTACCCCAAATATATAGGCTGATCTGGGCACTAATGCCCTTTCTGACACAGCCTGAGCCTGGACCTCCTGGCCACACCCAGAAAGTGGCCGCACACTGAGCACATCGGACCCGCCATGGCCTTAGGTCGTCAACTCTTCTCAACCTCATTTTCAGGCTTCAGAACCTAGACCTTATCTCCAATCATGGCCCGGGTTTGAAAATGATGCAGATCATCAGAACTCTTTCCCCATGGCAAGAAACCTTGTGGTTGGCATGTTGACCAAGGTTCAGTGTGGTTGAAACCAGTGTGGCCCATGAGGCCCCGCCCATGCTTTCGGGCCACATTGGTCACAAACACACATTGTGACCCTCAGCCTGAGCCCAGTCCTCAGGTAAGGCCTCTCAGTGGCTGGATGGAGAGACAGCATATTGGGCTTGACATGCCCCTAGGCCTCAATTTTTAACCATAGTTCGGGTTGTCCCTTCACTCTTCCCCAGGGATCTGCTTTGGAATTCCTCTTTAGGTGGGACACCTGAGGTAACAAACCTGAAAGGAGTCCTCCCATCCAACAGATTGACGAAAAACAATTGGGATCGGGCCAAATCCACAGAGAGCAAGATTCGTCCATGGCCCATGAGGCCTCCCCAACATTCCACGGCCATCGCTGATACAAAATCCAGAGACAAAAGCCTGAGCACGCGCCTCAGACTCGCTCATTCTTCATATCCTGAAGAGTTCTTCAGATAAGAACCTACACGGCACTCGAATGCACCCAAAATATTTAGTCTAACCTGGGCACTAATGCACTGTCTGGCGACCTGATCCCGGACCTCGTGACCAACACCCAGACAGCTGACCGCACACTGAGCACATCAGACCCGCCATGGCCTTAGGTCATCATCTCTTCCCTACCTCAGTTTTCAGGCTTCAGAACCTAGACCTTATCTCCAATCACTGCCCAGCGGTGACTGTGATGAAGAAATCAGAACTCTTCCTTACCCATGGCAAGAAACCTTGTTGTTGGCATGTTGTCCAACGTTCAGTGTAGGAGAAACCAGCATTCACCCTGAGTCCCCGCCCATTCTTGAGTGCGACGAGGGCATAAACACGCATTGTGACCCTCAGCGTGAGTCCTGTCCTCTAGTACGTCCTCTTGGTGGTTGGACCATTAGATGTCATAATGGGCTTGACATGTCCCTAGGCAACAATTTTTAACCAGAGTTCTGGTTGTCCAGTCGCCCCGCCCCAGGTCTCTACTCTGGAATCCCACATTTGGTGGGACACCTGAGGTTGAAAAACAAAACAAAACAAATTAACAACAACCGAACAACGGACTTCTTCCATCCCACAGAATGACCCCAAACTCTTTGGAAGGGGCCAAAACCCCAGAGAGTAAGACTCGACCATTTCCCATGAAGTCACCCGGAAATTTCACGACCATGAGTGACACGATATGCAGAGACAAAAACTTGAGCAAGAGCCTCACACTCGCCCTTTTTTCATATCCCGAAGAGTTCTCCTCATGGTCTGTAGATCAGTCCTGCCATACCTATGAACCGAAACATAAGCCGAGTTTGTGTTTTCAGACAACTGTCCAAACAGCCCTGGCCTACACACCCTACAGGCTCAGGCCCCTGGAGGCAAACCTGACGACTGTGCTTGCCCTCTCCAAGGGAATTGTATGTGCCCACTCCAAAGGCCACAACCCTACTAATAGGATAAACCTTCAAAGTCCCTGAGGCCATCCCAATATTTGTGGCTTCCCAGGACCAACAGGGGCAATCTGGGCCCATCTGAGCACCCACTTGCACTCAGACCCGTAGAATGATGTCCCCAGAGGTAAAAAGGAACGAAGAGGACCCTAGGCACCTATCGGATCCAATGCTTTGGATTCTAGGCATCTCTCCTCAGAGGCCTGGATTTCAATAACAGCATATGGCTGTTTCTTGACTCATCCATCAGAACAAATCTCATCTACACATGGGAAACTTGCACAATGGAGCTGTGTGAAAGCCGCTCTTTAGGCGAACCCTTCAGGGCCCCAGTGCCACCACTTCATTCCAAGGTCTCCCTAGACTCAAAATCATATTAGGATACATCCACAGGAGAGTCCATTTCAACTCAGCCTCCTCGGTTGCTCCCCCTGATCCAGCAGATCTTACCTGTCTTGTTGCTTGGAGACAATTGGAATGCGATTTGGGCTACCCAGCCATCCATCCTTAGAACCCTCCTCGGAATCCTAGTCCTGGAGCCAACCCACAGTCTCAATTGTCATGCAGAAGAATCTTTGCAGTTGGGAGCTTCTCACAACTCCGACCGTGGGAAAACACCCATGGCCTCAAGATCCACCCCCCCTTCATGAAGGGGCCATCAGGGACAGAATGTCCAACCTGAGCGATGGTCTGATTCTCGCCCTGACTTCAGATGCACGAGATCTCGATTCAGGTCTGTAGATTGTGCCTGCCATATCCTCACCCAGAAACCTAGGCCTAGCTTGGTTTCCCAGACTTCCCTCCTCAGACTACTGGCCCACAAGCCCTCCAGTATGGCAATCCAGAACTACAATGCAGCACTCTGCCTGCGCTCCAGAAGAAAAACATTGCCCTCTGGGGCTACCCAGAAACCCCAAATGAGGATCAACCTACACGCCATTCGGCTGTACCCCAAATATATAGACTGACCTGGGCACTAATGCCCTTTCTGATAAAGCCTGAGCCTGGACCTCCTGGCCACCCCCAGACAGTGGCCGCACACTGAGCCCATCGGACCCGCCATGGCCTTAGGTCGTCATCTCTTCTCAACCTCGGTTTTCAGGCATCAGAACCTAGACCTTATCTCCAATCACGGCCCGGGATTGAAAATGATGCAAGCATCAGAACTCATTCTCCATGGCAAGAAACCGTGTGGTTAGCATGTTGTCCAAGGTTCAGTGTAGTTGAACCAGTGTGGCCCATAAGGCACTGTCTGACAACCTGAGCCCGGACCTCGTGACCAACACCCAGACAGCTGACCGCACACTGAGCACATCAGACCCGCCATGGCCTTAGGTCATCATCTCTTCCCTACCTCAATTTTCTGGCTTCAGAACCTAGACCTTATCTCCAATCACTGCCCAGGGGTGACTGTGATGCACAAATCAGAACTCTGCCTTACCCATGGCAAGAAACCTTGTGGTTGGCATGTTGTCCAACGTTCAGTGTAGGAGAAACCAGCATTCACCCTGAGGCCCTGCCCATTCTTGAGTGCGACGAGGGCATAAACACGCATTGTGACCCTCAGCGTGAGTCCTGTCCTCTAGTACGTCCTCTCAGTGGCTGGACAATTAGATTTCATAATGGGCTTGACATGTCCCTAGGCCCCAATTTTTAACCAGATTTCTGGTTGTCCAGTCGCCCCTCCCCAGGGCTCTACTCTGGAATCCCTCATTTGATGGAACACCGGAGGTTGAAAAACAGAACAAAACAAAAAACAACAACAGTACAACGGACTTCTTCCATCCCTCAGAATGACCCCAAACTCTTTGGACGCGGCCAAACCCCAAGAGAATAAGACTCGTCCATTTCCCATTACGTCACCCGGAAATTTCACGACCATGTGTGACACGTTAACCAGAGACAAAAACTTGAGCAAGAGCCTCACACTCGCCCTTTTTCCATATCCTGAAGAGTACTCCTCATTGTCTGTAGATCAGTCCTGCCACCTATGACCTGAAACATAAGCCTAGTTTGTGTTTTCAGACTACTGTCCAAACAGCCCTGGCCTACACACCCTACAGGCTCAGGCCCCTGGAGCCAAACCTGAAGACTGTGCTTGCCCTCTCCAAGGGAATCGTATGTGCCCATTCCAATGGCCACAACCCTACTAATAGTATAAACTTCCAAAGTCCCTGAGGCCATCCCAATTTTTGTGGCTTCCCAGGACAAACAGGGGCAATCTGGGCCCATCTGAGCACCTACCGGCACTCAGACCTGTAGAATGTTGTCCCCAGATGTAAAAAGGAAGGAACAGGCCCCTAGTCACCTATCGGATCCATTGCTTTGGTTTCCAGGCATCTCTCCTCAGAGGACTGGATTTCAATAACAGCATATGGCTGTTTCATGACTCACCCGTCAGAACAAATCTCATCTACACATGGGAAACTTGCACGATGGAGCTGTGTGAAAGCCTCTCTTTAGGAGAACCCTTCAGGGCCCCAGTGCCACCGCTTTATTCCAAGTTCTCCATAGACACAAATTCATATTAGGACACATCCACGGGAGATTCCATTTGAACTCAGCCTCCTCGGTTGCTCCCCCAGATCCAGCAGATCTAACCTGTCTTGTTGCTTGGAAAAAATTGGAATGTGTGGGTGTCTACCCAGCCATCCATCCTTAGAACCCTGCTCGGAATCGTTGTCCTGGAGCCAACCAACAGGTCTCAATGGTCCTGCAGATGAATCTTTGCAGTTGGGATCTTCTCAGAACTCCCGTCGTGGGAAAACCCCCATGGCCTCGTGATCCACTCCCCCCTTCAAAAAGGGGCCAATAGGGACAGAATGTCCAACCAGAGAGATCGTCTGATCATCGCCCTGACTTCAGATGCACGAGACCTCGATTTAGGTCTGTAGATTGTGCCTGCCATATACTCACCCAGAAACCTAGGCCTAGCTTGGGTACTCAGACTTCCTTCCTGAGACTACTGGGCACAAGCCCTCCAGTTTGGCAATCCAGAGCTACAATGCAGCACTCTGCCTGCCCTCCAGAAGAAAAACATTGCCCTCTGGGACTAACCAGAAAACACAAATGAGCATCAAACAGCACGCCATTTGGCTGTACCCAAAATATATAGGCTGAACTGCGCACTAAAGCCCTTTCTGACACTCCCTGAGCATGGACCTCCTGGCCCCACCCAGACAGCTGGCCGCACACTGAGCACATTAGACCCGTCATGGTCTTAGGTCGTCATCTCTTCTCAACCTCGGTTTTCAGGCTCAGAACCTAGACCTTATCGCCAATCAAGGCCCGGGATTGAAAATGATGCAGAAATCAGAACTCTTTCCCCATGGCAAGAAACCTTGTGGTTGGCATGTTGTCCAAGGTTCAGTGTAGTTGAAACCAATGTGGCCCATGAGGCCCCGCCCATGCTTGCGGGCCACATTGGTCACAAACACACATTAAGACCCTCAGCCTGAGCCCAGTACTCAGGTAAGGCCTCTCAGTGGCTGGATGGAGAGACAGCATATTGGGCTTGCCGTGCCCCTCAGCCCCAATTTTTAACCGTAGTTCGGGTTGTCCCTTCACTCTTCCCCAGGGCTCTGCTTTGGAATTCCTCTTTGGTGGGACACCTGAGGTAACAAACCTGAAAGGAGTCCTCCCATCCCTCAGATTGACGAAAAACAATTGGGATCAGGCCAAATCCACAGATAGCAAGATTCGTCCATGGCCCATGAGGCCTCCCCAACATTCCACGGCCATCGCTGATACAAAATCCAGAGACAAAAGCCTGAGTACGAAACACTGACTCGCTATTCTTCATATCCTGAAGAGTTCTTCAGATAAGAACCTACATGGCACTCTAAGGCACCCAGAATATATAGTGTAACCTGGGCACTAATGCACTGTCTGAAAACCTGAACCCGGACCTCGTGATCAACACCCAGACAGCTGAGCGCACACTGAGCATCAGACGCGCCATGGCCTTAGGTCATCATCTCTTCCCTACCTCAGTTTTCAGGCTTCAGAACCTAGACCGTATCTCCAATCACTGCCCAGGGGTGAATGTGATGCAGAAATCAGGACTCTTCCTTACCCATGGCAAGAAACCTTGTGGTTGGCATGTTGTCCAATGTTCAGTGTAGGAGAAACCAGCATTCACCCTGAGTCCCCGCCCATTCTTGAGTGCGACGAGGGCATAAACACGCATTGTGACCCTCAGCGGGAGTCCTGTCCTCTAGTACGTCCTCTCAGAGGCTGGACCATTAGATGTCATAATGGGCTTGACATGTCACTAGGCCCCAATTTTTAACCAGATTTCTGCTTGTCCTGTTGCCCCTCCCCAGGGCTCTACTCTGAAATCCCTCATTTTGTGGGACACCTGAGGTTGAAAAACAAAACAAAACAAATCAACAACACAGAATGACGGACTTCTTCCATCCCACAGAATGACCCCAAACTCTTTAGACGGGGCGAAATCCCCAGAGAGTAAGACTCGTCCATTTCCCATGAAGTCACCCGGAAATTTCACGACCATGAGTGTGACGATATCCAGAGACAAAAACTTGAGCAAGAGCCTCACACTCGCCCTTTTTTCATATCCCGAAGAGTTCTCTTCATGGTCTGTAGATCAGTCCTGCCATACCTATGACCCGAAACATAAGCCGAGTTTGTGTTTTCAGACAACTTTCCAAACAGCCCTGGCCTACACTCCCTACAGGCTCAGGCCCCTGGAGCCAAACATGAAGACTGAGCTTGCCCTCTCCAAGGTAATTGTATGTGCCCATTCCAATGGCCACAACCCTACTAATAGGATAAACCTCCAAAGTCCCTGAGGCCATCCCAATATTTGTGGCTTCCCAGGACAAACAGGGGCAATCTGGGCCCATCTGAGCACCTACCGGCACTCAGACCCGTAGACTGATGTCCCCAGAGGTTAAAAGGAACGAACAGGCCCATAGGCTCCTATCGCATCTATTGCTTTGGTTTCCAGGCATCTCTCTTTAGAGAACCTTAAAACCTTTAGAACCCTGCTCTTGCGTCGTTCCTTATGGGATATACTTGATCCATCCAACAGGTGTCGACTATCCCACAGTAGTCCTTATTCATGGACCACCTCACAACTCATATCATGGAAAGCTTCCAAGGTCACATGATGTCCCCAATCTTCATGAAGTCGGATTATGGAAAGAAACTCCAACCTGAGCCAACAGCTGATCTTCGCCTTGACTTCAGTTGCACGAGATCTTGATTAAGCTCTTCAGAGTGCACCTGCTGTGACCTCTCCCGAAAACCTAAGCATATCTAGTGTTCTCAGACTTCCGTCCTCACTCTCCTGGACCACACGCCCTCCATTTGGGGATTTCCGATGACACAGTGCTGCACTCTGCCTGCCCTCTAGAAGAAAATCGTTGCCCTATGGGTCTACCCAGAAACCTCAAATGAGGATAAACCTGCATGCCACTCAACTTTACACCAATTATATAGTCTAGCCCCTGTGCACTAATGCCCTGTCTGACACAACCTGAGGCCTGAATTCCCAACCGACACCCAGACAGCTTGCCATACACTGAGAACATCTGAACCGCCATGGCCTTAGGTAGCCATCTCTTTCCAACCTGGTTTTCAGGCTACAGAAACCTAGACCTTTTCTCTGCTTATTTCCCATAGGTTAACGTGATGCAGAAATCATAACACCTCCTTCCCTCTTGCCAGGATCTTGTGGTTGGCATCTTATCCAAAGTTCAGTGTAGGACCCCTGTAGGGCCTACAGGAGTAGTAGTAGGGCCCCTGAGGGTAGTGTAGGGTCCCTGAGTCCCTGCCCATGCTTAAGAGCTGCGGTGGGCACAAACAAACATTGGGACCCTCAGTTTGAACCATGTCCTCAAGTAAAGCCTCTCAGTGGCTGGACCATGAGCCCGCATATGGGGCCTGCCATGCCCCAAGTCACCCAATCTTAACCAGAGGTAGAGACATCTAGTCACCCCTACTCAGGGCTCTGCTCTGGAATCCCTCTTTGGTGGGACATTTGATGTAAGTAAACACAGAAAGGATTCCTCCCACCCACAGAATGACCCCAATCACTTGGGATCAGGCCATCCCCAGAGAGAAAGACTCCTCCATGGCCCATGAGGCCATCCCGACATTCCACGGCCACTATTGACACAAAATCCAGAGACATAAGCCTCACCCTTAGGTCATAGCCTAAAAAATTCTCCTCATAGTCTGTAGATTGGGCCTGCCATACCTATGTCCCCAAACCGTGTTTTCAGACTTCTATCCTGACATCCCTGTCCCACACACCCTCAGGCTGAGGCCCCTGGAGCCACAACTCAGGACTGAGCCTTCCCTCTCCAAGGAAATTCTTCCCATTCCATTGGCCACAACCCTACAGATTAGGAGAAACCTCCAAAGACCCAGAAGCCATTCCAATAGTGTAGGCCGCCCAGTACAAAGAGGGGTGATCTGTCACAAGCTGAGCAACGACCTCAACTCACCCGTAGACAGATATCCCAAGAGAAAGGTATTAAACTGGACAGGCCCCTAGAACGTAATGGGTTCCATTGCTTTTGTTTCTAAGCATCTCTCCTTAGAGGCCTGTATTCCATAGCAGCATATGGGGGATTCCAGAGATAACAATCAGAACAAATCTTGTCTCCACATGGGAAACTTATCCTTTGGAGCTCTGTAAAAACCTCCAGTTAGGAGAAACCTTCAGGTAACCGGAGCCACCGCCCTATTCCAAGGTCTCCATGGACAAAAACCCGCATTATGACCATTCGGCAGGAGAGTACATTTTTAAACTCAGCCCCGTTGATTACTCCCCCAGAGCCAGAATATCAAACCTGCCTTGTCGCTAGGAGACAACTGGAATGCAAAGCAGACTCTCTAGGCATCCATCGTTGGAATCCTGCACTGGCGCCGTTCCATATGGGATGTCCTGGGAGCCTTCCAACAGGTCTTGACTGTCCTGCAGAAGGAATCCTTGCAGATTGGAGCATCTCACAACTCCTATCGTGGGAAAACCTACATGGCCTCATGAGATGCTCCCCTTTATAAAGGGGCCATCATGGACAGAAACTCCTACCTGAGCCAACTTCTGATCCATTGCTTTGGTTTCTATGTATCTCTCCTCAGAGGCCTGGTTTCCAATATCAGAATATGGGGGTTTCCTAAGGAAACAATCAGAACAGATCTCATCTCCACATGAGAAACTTGCTCTTTGGAGCTGTGTCAATACCTCAGGTTAGGAGGATCCTTCAGGGCGCTGGCACCATGGCCCAATTCCAAGGTCTCCAAGGACACAAACGTACATTATGATCCATCCTCAGGTGAGTCCATTTTAAATCAGCCCCCTCGGCTGCTCACCCAGAGTCAGCAGATCAAACCTGCCTTGTCACTAGGAGACAGTTGGAATGCGAGGTGGGCTGCCCAGGCATCCATCCTTAGAACACTGCTCTGGAGAATTTCTTTATGGGACGTCTTGAATCCAACAACCTGTCTTGACTCTCTTGCAGAATGAATCCTTGTGGTTTGAAGCATCACACAATCCCACTGTGAGAAAACCGCCATTTCCTCATGATGCCCCACACCTTCATAAATGGGCCATCATGGACAGAAACTCCATCCTAAGCCAAAGTCTGATCCGCGCCCTGAATTCAGAAGCACGAGATCTCGATTCAGCACTTGAGAGTGTGCCTGCTGTGCCTTCGCTCCGAAACCTAAGCCTAACTTGTGTTCTCAGACTTCCGTCTTCACAATCCTGGCCACACCCCTCCAGTTTGGCAATTCTGGAGACACAATGCAGCACTCTGCCTGCCCTCCAGAAGAAAAATGTTGCCCTATAGGGCTAACCAGAAACGCCAAAGGAGTAACAACCTGCATGCCACTCGACCATACCCCAATTATACAATCTAGCCTGTGCACTAAAGCCCTGTCTGACACAGCCTGAAGGCAGACCTCCAGTCCAACACCCAGACAGCTGGCCGTACACTGAGCATATCAAACCCACAATGGCTTTCGGCCATCATCTCTACCCAACCTCAGTTTTCACCTTCAGAACCTAGACCTTATCTCCACTCAATGCTCAGGAGTGAACGTGATACAAGAATCAGAACTTCTCCTTCGCCATGGCAAGAAACCTTGTGGTTGGCATGTTGTCCAACATTCATTGTAGGAGAAAGCACCATGGACTATGAGGCCCCACCTATCCCTGAGGGCTACAATTTGCACAAACACACATTGTGACCCTCAGCGTGAGCCCTATCCTCATGTAAAGCCTCTTAGTGACTGGAACAACAGCCCACTTATGGGGCTTGCCAAGACCCTAGTCCCCCAATCTCAACCAGAGTTAGAGATGTCTAGTCACCCCTACTCAGGGCTCTGCTCTGGAATCCCTCTTTGGTGGGACACCTGAGGTAAAAAAAAAAAAAAAATACAGAAAGGACTCTTCCCATCCACAGAATGATCCCAACTTCATGGGATCAGGCCACATCACCAGAGAAAGACTTGTCCATGGCCCTTGAGAACACTCCGACATTCCACGGCCACCGTAGGCACAAAATCCAGAGACAAAAGCCTGAGCAAACGCCACATACTCGCCCTTTGTTCATAGCCGGAAAATTCTCACGGTCTGTAGATCAAGCCTTCATACATACATCCCCAAACTTAAGCTGAGTTTGTGTTTTCAGACTTCTGTCCCCACAGTCCTGGCCCACACACCATCCAAGCTGGGGCCCCTGTAGCCACACCTGAGGACTGTGGCTTCCTTCTCCAGGGGAATTCTGCCATATCCATTGGCCACAACCCTATAGATTAGGAGAAACCTCCAAACACACCGAGGCAATCCCAATAGTGTTGGCGGCCCAGGACAAAGAGGGATGATCTTTCATAAGTTAGGAAACTACCTCCACTCAGACCCAGAGACAGATATCCCCATAGAATAAGATTGAACTGGACAGGCACTTAGGCCCTAATCAGATCCATTGCTTTTGTTTCCAGTCATCTCTCCTCAGAGGCCTGGTTACCAATACCAGCATATGGGGGATTACTGAGGCACTCATAGAAAAATCTCGTCTCCACATAGGAAATGTACTCTTTGGAGCTCTATAAAAAAACTCTGTTTAGGAGAATCTTTCAGGGCCCCGGATCAAGCGCCCCATTCCAAGGTCTCCATGGACTTAAACCCACATTATGATCTATCCTCGGTAGAGTCCATGTCAACTCATCCCCCTTGGTTTCTCCCCCAGGGCCTGCAGATCAAACCTGCCTTGTTGCTAGGAGACAACTAGAATGGGAGGCGGGCTGCCCAGGCATCCATCCTTAGAACCCTACTCTGGAGTCGTTCCATATGGGACATCCTAGAGCCATCCAACAGGTCTCAAGTGTCCCACAGAAGGAATCTTTGCAGTCTGGTGCATCTCACAACTCCCATTGTGGGAAAATCTTCATGGCCTCTTGAGACGCTCCACTTTATAAAGGGGCCATCATGGACAGAAACTCCAACCTGAGCAAACGTCTGATATTCGCCCTGGCTTCAGGTGCATGAGATCTTGATTCAGCTCTGCAGAGTGTGCCTTCTGTGCCCTCACGCCAAAAACTAAGCCTAGCTTGTGTTCTCAGACTACCGTCCTCACACCCCTGGCCCAAAAGCCCTACAGTTTGGCAATACTGGGGCCACAATGCAGCACTCTGCCTGCCCTCCAGAAGAAAAAAAAACGTTGCCTTATGGAGCTACCTAGAAACCCGAATGAGGATCAACTGAACGCCACTCGACTGCACCCCAAATATACAGTCTACCCTGTCTAATGCCCTGTCTGACACAGCATGAGCCCACACCTCCAGACCTACGCTCGACAGCTAGCCACACACTGAGCTCATTGTACCCATCAGGTCCTTAGGTCTTCATCTCTTCCCAACCTCGGTTTTCGGGTTTCAGAACCTAGACCTAAACTCTAATCACTGTCCAGGGGTGAACGTGATGCAGAAATCACACAACTCTTCCTTTCCCATGGCCGGAAACCTTGTGGTTGGCATATTCTCCAACGTTCATTGTAGGAGAATCCAGCGTGGCCCATGAGGCCCTTCCCATGCTTGAGGGCCTTGTTGGGCACAAATAGGCATTGTGACCCTCAGCATGAGCCCTGTCCTCAAGGAAGACCTCTCAGTGTCTGAATCAAGAGCCCACATATTGGACTTGCCATGCCCCTAGGCCCCCAAACTTAAACAGAGGTGGGGTTATCTAGTTGTCCCTACCAAGGACTCTGCTCTGGAATTCCTCTTTTATTGGCACACATGAGGTACATAAAATAAAATAAAAAAACAGAAAGGACACCTCCCATCCCACACAATGTACCCAAACTCTTGGGATTGGGTCAAATCCTCAGAGAAGGAAAGCCGTCCACAACCCATGAGGCCACGCCAGCATTCGACCCATATTGTTGACACAAATCCAGAGACAAAACCTGAGCAAGCACCTCAAACTCACCCTTTTTCATATCCCGAAGTGTTATCACGGTCTGTAGATTGGGCGTGCCATACCTATGTCCCTAATCCTAAGCGGAGTTTGTGTTTTCAGACTTCTGTCCCCACAGGCCTGGCCCACACACCCTCAAGGCTGGGCCCCTAGAGCAAAACTGAGAACTGTGCCTGAACTCTCCAGGGGATTTCTGCCCATTCCATTGGCCACAACCCTATAGATTAGGAGAAACTCCAAAATCCCGAGGCCATTCCCAATATTATAGGCTGCCCAGGACAAACAGGGGCGATCTGACAAAAGCCGAGCAACTACCTCCCCTCAGATCCATAGACACGTATCCCCAGGAAAGAGATTGAACTGGACAGGCACCTAGGCCCTAATCATATCCATTGCCTTTGTTTCCAGGCATCTCTCCTCAGAGGCCTGGTTTCCAATAGCAGCATATGGGAGATTCCTTAGGCACTCATCAAAACAATCCTCTTCTCTACATAGGAAACGTACTCTTTAGAGCTCTATCAAAACCTCCGGTTATGAACATCCCTCAAGGCCCCGGATCAAGCACCCCATTCCAAGGTCTCCATGGACACAAATGCACATTATGGCCCATCCTCAACTCACCCATTTCAACACACCCGCCTCGGTTACGCCCCTCGATCCAGCAGATAGAACTTGCCTTGGCGCTATGAGACACCTGGAATGGGAGGCAGGCTGCCCAGGCATCCATCCTTAGAACCCTGCTCTGGATAACTTCCTTATGGGATGTCCTCGAGCCATCCAGCAGGTCTCGACTGTCCCACGGAACGAATCATTGCGGTTTGGAGCATCTCACAATTCCCATCGTGGGAAAACCTCCATGGCGTCGTGACACCCTCCCCTTCATGAAGGGGCCGTCATGGACAGAAACTCCAACCTGAGCCAATGTCTGATCCTAGCTCTGTCTTCAGGTACACGGGATCTCGAATCATCTCTGCAGAGGGTTCCTGCCGTCCCCTCACCCCGAAATCTAAGTCTGGCTTGTGTTCTCAGAAATTTTTCCTCACACTCCTGGCTCGCAAGCCTTTAGTTTGGGAATTCTGGAGCCACTATGTGGCACTGTGTCTTCCTTCCAGAAGAAAAGCCCCTCTGGGGCTACCCAGTAACCACAAATGAGTACCAACCTGCACGAAACTCGACTGCACCCCAATGATACAGTCTAGCCTGGGCACTAATTCCCTGTCTGCCACAGCCTGTGCCTGCACCTCCCAACCCACACTCAACAGCTGGCTGAACACTGAGCACATCAGTCACACCATGGCCTTAGGTCTTCATCTCTTCCCAACCTCAGTTTTCAGGCTTCAGAACCTAGACCTTAAATCCATTCACAGTCCAGGAGTGAAAGTGTTGCAGAAATTAGAACTCCTTCTTCCCCATGGCCAGAAAACTTGTGGTTGCCATATTGTGCAACGTTCAGTGTAGGAGAAACCAGCATGGTACATTAGGCCACGCCCTGACTTGAGGGTCTCCTTGGCCACAAAAACACATTGTGAAACTCAATATGAGCCCTATGCTCAAGGAAGGCCTCTCAGTGTCTGGACCAAGAGCCCACATATGGGGCTTGCCATGTTCTTAGGTCCCAATGTTAACCAGAATTCTGGTTGTCCAGTCGCCCCTCCCCAGTATTCTGCTGTGGAATCCCTCTTTTGGTGGTCCACCTTAGGTAAAAAAAAAAAAAAAAAAAAAAAAAAAAAAAAGGAAGGCCCCCTCCCTTCCCACAGAATGACCCCAAACTCTTGGGATTGGGTCAAATCCCCAGAAAGGGAGCCTCATCGATGGCCCATGAGGACGCCCGGACATTCCATGGCAATCGGTGACACATATCCAGAAAAAAATAAGCATGAGCAAGCACCTCACTTTCGCCCTTTGTTCATATCCCGAAGAGTTCTCCTCACGGTCTATATATCGGGCTGGCCATACCTACAGACCCAAAATAAGTGGAGTTTGTGTTTTCAGACTTTTGTCCAAATAGCCCTGGACCACACACGCTCCACACTTGGGTCCCTAGAGCCACACCTCAGGACTGTGCTTCCCTTTCAAGAGAATTCTTCCCATTCCATTGGCCACAACCTTGCAAATTAGGAAAAACCTCCAAAGTTACCGAGGCCATCCCAATAGTGTAGGCCGCCCAGGACAAACAGGTGTGATCTCAAACCAGCTGAGCAACTACCTCCACTCAGACAAAAGATGTCCCCAGAGAAGAATATTGAACCGGACAGACCCCTAGGCCCTAATCAGATCCATTGCTTTGGTTTCCAGGCATCTCTCCTCAGAGGCCTCATTTCCAATACCAGCAAATGGTGGTTTCCTGAGGCACAAATAAGAACAAATCACGTCTCCCCATGGAAAACTTGCTCATTGGAGCTTTGTTATCACCTCTGGTTAGGAGAATCCTTCAGGGCCCTGGTGCCACTGCCCCATACCAAGGTCTCAATGGACTCAAACCAACATTAAGACCATCCTCAGGAAAGTCCATTTCAACTCATTTAAGACCATCCTCAGGAAAGTCCATTCCAACTCAGCCCCCTCTGTTGCTACCCCAAGCCAGCAGATCAAACGTTTCTTGTTTCTAGGAGACAATTGGAATTGAGGCTGTCTGCCCAGGCATCCATACTTAGAACCCTGTTCTGGAAAAATATCTTATGAGACATCCTGGAGCCATCCAACAAATCTTAATTGTCGCACAGAAGGAATCCTTTCGGTTTGGAGCATCTCACAAGTCTAATAGTGGGAAAACCCCCATGGCCTCATAATGCCCCCCCCTTCATGAAGGGGCCAACATGGACAGAAACTCCAACCTGAGCCAAAGTCTGATCCTCGACCTGACTTCAGACTCATGAGATCTCAATTCAGCTCTGCAGAGTGTGCCTGCCATGTCCATTCCCCGAAACCTAAGCCTAGCTTGTGTTCTCAGACTTCCGTCCTCACTTTCCTGGCCCACAAGCCCTCCAGTTTGGGAATTCCGAAGCCACAATGCAGCACTCTGCCTCCCCTCCAGAAGAAAAACTTTGCCCTATGCTGCTAATAAGAAACTCCAAATGATTATCTAATGCATGCCACTCGATTGTAAAGCAATTATACAGCCTACCCTGAATACTAATGCCCTGTCTGGCACAGCCTGAGACAAGACATCCCAAACGACACCTACACAGCTGGCTCCAACTTGGACACAAGGGAACCGCTATGGCTGTAGTTCGTCATCTCTTCCCAACCTCGGTTTTCAGGCTTCAGAACCTAGACCTTATCTCCAATCACTGCCCAGGGGTGAACGTGATGCAGAAATTAGAATTCCTCCTTCCCCATGGCCGGAAACCTTGTGGTGGGCATGTTGTCCAACGTTCAATGTGGGAAAACCTACATTGTCGGAAAGGCCACGCCAGTGCTTGAGGGCCGCCTAGGGCACAGACATGCATTGTGACCTGTAGCGTGAGTCCCGTATTAAAGTAACGCCTCTCAGTGGCTGGACCAAGATCCTGCCTATGGGGCTTGTCATATCCATAGGCCCCCAGGCTTAACCAGAGAGCGAGTATTCCAGTGTCAGTAGCACTGCTATGCTCCAGAATCCCTCTACTGGGGGGACACATGAAGCAGAAAACAGGACTCTTCCCTTCCCACAGAATGACCCCAAACTCTTGGGGGCTGGACAAACTACCAGAGAGGGAGACTTCTACGACCCATGAGGCAACTCCTACATTAAACGGCCATTGTGGACAAAATATCCAGAGACAAAAGACTGAGCGACTGCCTCCCTCTCACCCTTCTTTCATATCCAGAGGAGCTCCCCTCACGGACTGTAGATCAGGCCTGCCATAACCTCGGCCCCAAACCTGAGCTGAGTTTGGGTTTTTGGATGTCTGTCTGCACAGCCGTGGCCCACACCGCCTCCAGGCTGGGGTCTCTGGAGCCACACCACAGAACTGTGCCTGCTCTCTCCCTAAGAAACTGCCCGTTCCATTGGCCACAACTCTACAAAATAGTAAAAACCTCAAGGTCCCCAAGGACATCCCACTTCCGCAAGCCGCACTGGACAAACAGGGGCATTATGACACCAGCTGAGCAACTACTACCTCCATGCAGACACACAGACTGATATCCGCAGAGACAGAAGATTGAAACAGACAGGCCCCTAGGCCCTATTATGAACTCTGGCTTTGGTGTCCAGGTATCACTCCTCAGAGGCCTGGGTTCGAAGACCAGCATATGGGGCTATCCTCAGGCACCAGACAGAACACCTCTCATCTCCACATGGAAAGCTTCCTTGTTGGAGTTGTGTCAAAAACCCTTCGGGTTGGAGAATCCTGCAGAGTCCCTCAGCTACTGCCACATTCCAAGGTCTCCATGGCCACCAACCCACATTATGACTCATCCTCAGGAAAGTCCATTTAAACTCAGCCTTCTGGGTAGCTCACCCAAGAGCCCGCAGATTGAGCGTGCCTTGTCTCGACCAGGCAATGGGAAGGTGAGTTGGTGTTTCTCGGCATCCATGCTTAGGCCCCTGCTCTCGAGTCTTTCTGTATGGGGCATCCTGGAACCATCCAATAGTACTCGCCTGTCCTGAAGAAGGAAACTTTGAAGTTTGGAGCAGCTCACAACTCCCAGGGTAGGGAAACCTCCCTGGCTTCATGAAGCCCCCACCCCCTTCAGGAAGGGGCCGTCATGGACACAAACTCCAGCTTGAGGCAACATCTGATCCTCGCCCTGACCTCAGATGCAGGAGATCTCGATTCAGCCTCTGCACAGTGGGCCCAAACCTCGTGCTACCTTGTGTTTTCAGACTTCCTTCCTCACACTCCTGGCAAACATGTCCTCAAGACTTGGAATTCTGGAACCAAAATGCAGCCCTATGCTGGCCCTCCAGAAGAAAAACGTTGCTCTATGGGGATCTCCATAAACCCCAAATGAGGATCAACCTGCTCGGTTCTCGACCTCACCCCAATTGGATTGTTCGGGTTGTCCATTCATCCCTCCCCAGAGCTCTGCTTTGGAATCCCTCTTTTGGTGGGACACCTGAGGTAACAAAACTAAAAGGACTCCTCCCATCCTTGAGATTGACCCAAAACAATTGGGATTGGACCAAATTCACAGAGAGGAAGTCTCGTCCAGGGCCCATGAGGCCTCCCCGAGATTCCACAGCCATCGTTGACAACAAATCCAGAGACAAAAGTCTGAGCAAGGGCCTCACACTCGCTCTTTTGTCGTATCCCGAAGAGTTCTCCTCACGGTCTGTAGATCGGGCCTGCCATACCTACTTCCCAAACCTAAGACGAGTTTGTGTTTTCAGACTTCTGTCCCCACATTCCTGGCCCACAGACCCTTCAGGCTGGGGCCCCTGGAGCCACACATCAGGACTGTGCCTGTCCATACCACGGGAATTCTGCCCATTCCATTGTCCACAATCGTACAAATTAGGAAAAACCTCCAGAGTCCCCAAGGACATCCCAATAATGTAGGCCGCCCAGGACAAACAAGGGTCATCTGAAACCAGCTGAGCATCTATCTCTACTCAGCGTAGATGGATGTCCCCAGAGAAGAAGATTGAATCAGACAGGGCCCTAGGCCTGAATCAGATTCATTGCTTTCGGTTACAGGTATCTCTCCTCAGAGGCCTGGTTTCCAATATTAGCATATGGGGATTTCATGAGGCAGCAATCAGAACAAATCTCTTCTCCACATGGGAAAATTATCTTTTGAAGATGTCTCAAAACCTCCAGTTAGGATAAGCCTTCAGGGCCTGTGTGCCACTGCCCCATTACAAGGTCTCCATAGACACAAAAACACATTAGGAGGACCCATCCACCGGAGAGTCCATTTCAACTGAGCGTATTCCGTTGCTCCGCGAGATCCAGCAGATCTAACTTGTCTTGTTGCTAGGAGACAATTGGAATGTGAGGTGGCCTACCCCGCCATCCATCCTTAAAACCCTGCTCGGAATCGTTGGACTGGAGCCAACCAACAGGTCTCAATTTTCCTGCAGAAGAATCTTTGCAGTTGGGAGCTTCTCAGAACTCCCATCGTGAGAGAACTCCCATGGCCACGTGATCCCCCCCCCTTCATAAAGGGGCCATCAGGGACATAAGGTCCAACCTGAGCGATCGTCTGATCGTCACCCTGACTTCAGATGCACGAGATCTCGGTTCAGGTCTGTAGTATGTGCCTGCCATGTCCTCACCCAGAAACCTAAGCTTTGCTTGTGTCCTCAGACTTCTGTCCACAGACTACTGGCTCACAAGACCTCCAGTTTGGCAATCCAGAACTACAATGCAGCACTCTACCTGCCCTGCTGAAGAAATACATTGCCCTCTGGGGCTACCTAGAAACCCCAAATGAAGATCAACCTGAACGACACTTGGTTATACCCAAAATATATAGGATTACATGGACAATAATGCCCTTTCTGACACAGCCTGAGTCTGGACCTCCTGGGCCCACCCAGACAGCTGGCTACAAACTGAGAACTTCAGACCCCCCATGGCCTTAGGTCGTTATCCCTTCCCAACCTCAGTTTCAGGCTTCAGAACCTAGACCTTACCTCCAATCACTGCCCAGCTTTGAAAATGATGCAGAAATCAGAACTCATTCCCGAAGGCAGGAAATCTTGTGGTTGGCTTTTGTCCAACGTTCAGTGTAGTGGTAACCAGTGTGTCCCTTGAGGCCCCGCCATTGCTTGCGGTCCAGATAGGTAGCAAACACACATTGTGACCCTCAGCCTTAGCCCAGTCCTCAGGTAAGGCCTCTCAGGGGCTGGATGAAGAGACAGCATATTGGGCTTGCCATTCCCCTAGGCCCCAATTTTTAACCATAGTTCGTGTTGTCCCTTCACTCCTCCCCAGGGCTCTGCTTTGGAATTCCTCTTTTGGTGGGACACCTGATGTAACAACCCAGAAAGGAGTCCTCCCTCCAACAGATTGAAGAAAAACAATTGGGATCGGGCCAAATCCACAGAGAGGAAGATTCGTCCATGGCGCATGAGGCATCCTCGACATTCCACGGCCATCGCTGATACAAAATCCAGAGACAAAAGCCTAACCAAGCACCTCAGACTCGCACTATCTTCATATCCTGAAGATGTCTTCTCATGGATTGTAGATCGGGCCTGCCATACCTACGTCCCCAAACATAAGCTGAGTTTGTGTTTTTTCAGACTTCTGTCCTCAAAGTCCTGGGCCACACACCATCCAGGCTGGGGACCCTGGAGCACACATTAGGACTGTGCCTACCCAATCCATGTGAATTCTGCCCATTCCATTGTCCAAAATCGTACAAATTAGGAGAACCCTCCAACGTCCCTGAGTCCATCCCAATAGAATAGGTCGCCAGGGACAAAAAAGGGCAGTCTGACACCAGCTGAGCATCTAACTCCACTCATACCCTAGAATGATGTCCCCAGAGAAGAAGATTGAACCAGACAGGACCCTACGCCAAAATCGTATCCATTGCTTTCGTTTACAGGCATGTCTCCTCAAAATTCTGGATTCCAATACCAGCATTGGTGTTTTCCTGAGGCACCCATCAGAACAAACCTCGTCTCCACAAGGAAACTTGAGCATGGGAGCTATGTCAAAAGCTGAGGAGAATACTTCAGGGTCCCGGTGCCACCGCCCCATTCCAAGGCCTCATGGACACAAACACACATTAGACCCATCCTCAGGAAAGTCCATTTAAACTCAGCCACCCCGGTTGCTCCCGCAGAGCCATCAGATCTAAACTGTCTTGTCGCTAGGAGACAATTAGAATGCGAGGCGGACTTCCCAGGCATCCATCCTCGAACGTTGGTCTGGACTCATCCATATTGGATGTCCTGGAGCTGTCCAACAGGTCTCAATTTTCCCGCAGAAGGAATCCTTGGAGGGGGCATCCCACCAATCCCAACGTGGGAAAAAATACACGGCATCGAGATTCGGCTCCCTTTATGAAGGGGCCGTCATGAACAGAAAATCCAAGCTGAGCCAACGTCTGATCCTCGCTCTGACTTCAGATGCATGAGATATTGCTTCAATCTTCAGGAGGTACATGCCGTGCCCTCGCCCTGAAACCCAAGTCTATCTGTCCCTAGGACCCAATTTTAACCAGATTTCTGGTTGTCCAATCGCCCTCCCCAGGGCTCTACTCTGGAATCCCTCATTTGGTGGGACCCCTGAGTTTGAAAAACAAAACAAAACAAAACAACAACAACAAAAAACGGACTTCTTCCGTCCCACAGAATGACCCCAAACTCTTTGGATTGGGCCAAACCCCCAGGGAGTAAGACTCGTCCATTTCCCATGAAGTCACCCGGAAATTTCATGACCATGAATGGCATGATATCCAGAGATAAATACTTGAACAAGAGCCTCACACTCGCCCTTTTTTCATATCCCAAAGAGTTCTCCTCATGGTCTGTAGATCAGTCCTGCCATACCTATGACCCGAAACATAAGCCGAGTTTGTGTTTTCAGACAACTTTCCAAACAGCCCTGGCCTACACAGCATACAGGCTTAGGCCCCTGGAGCCAAGCTGAGGACTGTACTTGCCCTCTCCAAAGGAATTCTGTGTGTCCATTCCAATGGCCACAACGCTACTAATAGGATAAACCTCCAAAGTCCCTGAGGCAATCCCAATAGTGGTGGCTTCCCAGGACAAACAGGAGCAATCTGAGCCCATCTGAGAACCTACCTGCACTCAGACTTGTAGACTGATATCCCCAGAGGTAAAAAGGAACGAACAGGCCCCTAGGCCCTAATCGGATCCATTGCTTTGGTTTCCAGGCATCTCTCCTCAGAGGCCTGGATTTCAGTACCAACATATGGCTGTTTCTTGACTCACCCACCAGAACAAATCTCATCTACACATGGGAAACTTGCACGTGGGAGTGATGTCAATGCCTCTGTTTAGGAGAACCCTTCATGCCAAAGTGCCACCGCGTCATTCCACGGTATCCATAGACACAAAAACACATTAGGACCCATCCATAGGAGAGTCCATTTCAACTCAGCGTATTCGGTTGCTCCGCGAGATCCAGCAGATCTAACATGTCTTGTTGCTAGGAGACAATTGGAATGCGAGTTGGGCTACCCAGCCATCCTTCCTTAGAACCCTGATCGGAATCGTTAGCCTGGAGCCATACAACAGGACCCAATTGTCCTGCAGAAGAATCTTTGAAGTTGGGAGCTTCTCACAACTCCCATCGTAGGAAAACACCCCATGGCCTCGTGATCCCCCCCCCTTCATGAAGTGGCCCTCAGGGACATAAGGTCCAACCTGAGCGATCGTCTGATCCTCACCCTGACTTTAGTTGCACGAGATCTCGGTTTCATATCTGTAGATTGTGCCTGCCATGTCCTCAACCAGAAACCTAAGCCTAGCTTGTGTCCTCAGACTTCCATCCTCAGACTAATGGCCCACAAGCCCTCCAGTTTGGCAATCCAGAATTATAATGCAGTACCCTGCCTGCCCTCCAGAAGAAAAACATTGCTTTCTGGGGCTACCCAGAAACCCCAAATGAGGATCAACCTGCACGCCATTTGGCTGTACCCAAAATATATAGGCTGACCTGGGCAATAATGCTCTTTCTGACAGAGGCTGAGCCTGGACCTCCTGGCCCCACCCATACAGCTGGCCGCTCACTGAGCACATCAGACCAGCCATTGCCTTAGGTCGTTATCTCTTCCCAGCCTCGGTTTTCAGGATTTAGAACCTAGACCTTATCTACAATCACTGCCCATGTTTGAAAATGATGCAGAAATCAGAACCCTTTCCCGATGGCAAGAAACCTTGTGGTAGGCTTGTTGTATAATGTTCAGTGTAGTGGATACCAGTGTGTCCAATGAGGACCCGCCATTGCTCGCGGGCCACATAGGTGGCAAAACACATTGTGACCCTCAGCCTTAGCCCAGTCCTCATAAGGCCTCTCAGTGGCTGGATGAAAAGACAGCATATTGGGCTTGCCATGCCCCTAGGCCCCAATTTTTAACAATAGTTCGGGTTGTCCCTTCACTCTTCCCCAGGGCTCTGCTTTGTAACTCCTCTTTTGGTGGGACACCTGAGGTAACAACCCTGAAAGGAGTACTCCATCCAACAGATTGACGAAAAACAATTGGGATTGGGCCAAATCCACAGAGAGCAAGATTCGTCCATGGCCCATGAGGCCTCCTCTACATTCCACGGCCATCGCTAAAACAAAATCCAGAGACAAAAGCCTGAGCAAGCGCCTCAGACTCGCACTATCTTCATATCCTGAAGATGTCTTCTCATGGATTGTAGATCCGGCCTGCCATACCTACGTCCCCAAACATAAGCTGAGTTTGTGTTTTTCAGACTTCTGTCCTCAAAGTCCTGGGCCACACACCATCCAGGCTGGGGACCCTGGAGCCACACATTAGGACTGTGCCTACCCAATCCATGGGAATTCTGCCCATTCCATTATCCAAAATCTTACAAATTAGGAGAACCCTCCAAAGTCTCTGAGGCCATCCCAATAGTATAGGTCGCCCGGGACAAAAAAGGTCAGTCTGTCACCAGCTGAGCATCTACCTCCACTCATACCCTAGATGGATGTCCCCAGATAAGAAGATTGAAACAGACAGGACCCTAGGCCAAAATCGGATCCATTGCTTTGGTTTACAGGCATGTCTCCTCAAAACCCTGGTTTCCAATACCAGCATTGCGGTTTTCCTGAGGCACCCATCAGAACAAACCTCATCTCCACAAGGAAACTTGTGCATGGGAGCTATGTCAAAAGCTGAGGAGAATACTTCAGGGTCCCGGTGCCACCGCCCCCCATTCCAAGTCCCTCGTGGACACAAACACACATTAGACCCATCCTCAGGAAAGTCCATTTCAATTCAGCCACCCCGGTTGCTCCCGCAGAGCCATCAGATCTAAACTGTCTTGTCGCTAGGAGACAATTAGAATGCGAGGCGGGCTTCCCAGGCATCCATCCTCGAACGTTGGTCTGGACTCATCCATATGGGATGTCCTGGAGCTGTCCAACAGGTCTCAATTGTCCCGCAGAAGGAATCCTAGGAGGGGGCATCCCACCACTCCAAACGTGGGAAAACCTCCACGGCCTCGAGATTCGGCTCCCTTCATGAAGGGGCCGTCATGAACAGAACATCCAAGCTGAGCCAACGTCTTATCCTCGCTCTGACTTCAGATGCATGAGATATTGCTTCAGATCTTCAGGAGGTACATGCCGTGCCCTCGCCCTGAATCCCAAGTCTAGCTTGTGTTCTCAGACTTCCATCCTCACACTCCTGGCCCCGAAGCCCACAAGTTTGGCAATTCCGGACCATCATTGCAGCACTCTGCCTGCCCGCGAGAAACAAAATATTGCCCAATGAGCTGCCCGGGCACATTAAATGAGAATAAACCTACTCGGCACTCGAATGTACCCCAATTATATAATCTAACCTGGGCTGTAATGCACTGTCTGACACACCCTGAGCCGGGACCTCCTGAGCAACACAGAGACAGCTGACCGCACCCTGAGCCCATAAGACACGCCGTGGCCTTAGGTCATCATCTCTTCCCTACCTCAGTTTTCAGGCTTCAGAACCTAGACCATAACTCCAATCACTGCCCAGGGGTGAGTGTGATGCAGAAATCAGAACTCTTCCTTACCCATGGCAAGAAACCTTATGGTTGGCATGTTGTCCAACATTCAGTGTAGGGGAAACCAGCATTCACCCTGAGGCCCCACCCATTCTTGAGTGCGACGAGGGCATAAACACGCATTGTGACCCTCAGCGTGAGTCCTGTCCTCTAGTACGTCCTCTCAGTGGTTAGAACACTAGATGCCATAATGGCTTGATATGTCCCTAGGCCCCAAATTTAAACCAGATTTTTGGTTGTCCAATCGCCCCTCCCCAGGGCTCTACTCTGGAATCCCTCATTTGGTGGGGTTTGAAAAACAAAACAAAATAACAACAACAACAACAAAAAAAAAAAAAACTGACTTCTTCCATCCCACAGAATGACCCCAAACTCTTTGGACGGGGCCAAACCCCCAGAGAGTAAGACTCGTCCAGTTCCCATGAAGTCACCCGGATATTTCATGAACATGAATGGCACGATATCCAGAGATAAAAACTTGAGTAAGAGCCTCACACTCGCCCATTTTTCATATCCCGAAGAGCTCTCCTCATGGTCTGTAGATCAGTCCTGCCATACCTATGACCCGATACATAATCCGAGTTTGTGTTTTCAGACAACTGTCCAAACAGCCCAGGCCTTCACACCCTACAGGCTAGCCCCTGGAGCCAACCTGAGGACTGTACTTGCCCTCTCCAAGGGAATTCTGTGTGCCTATTCCAATGGTCACAACTCTACTAATAGAATAAATCTCCAAAGTCCCTGAGGCCATCCCAATTGTGGTGGCTTCCCAGGACAAACAGGAGCAATCTGAGCCCATCTGAGAAGCTACCTGCATTCAGACTTGTAGACTGATATCCCCAGAGGTAAAAAGGAATGAATAGGCCCCTAGGCCCTAATCGGATCCATTGCTTTGGTTTCCAGGCATCTTCCTCAGAGGCATGGATTTCAGTACCAGCATATGGCTGTTTCTTGACTCACCCATCAGAACAAAACTCATCTACACATGGGAAACTTGCACGTGGGAGGTGTGTCAAAGCCTCTTTTTAGGAGAACCCTTCAGGGCCCCAGTGCCACCGCTTCATTCCAAGGTCTCCATAGACACAAAATCATATTAGGACACATGCACGGGAGAGTCCAAATCAACTCAGCGTATTCGGTTGCTCCGCGAGATCTAGCAGATCTAACTTGTCTTGATGCTAGGAGACAATTGGAAAGCGAGGTGGCCTACCCCGCCATCCATCCTTAAAACCCTGCTCAGAATCATTGGCCTGGAGCCAACCAACAGGTCTCAATTTTCCTGCAGAAGAATCGTTGCAGTTGGGAGCTTCTCACAACTCCCATCGTGAGAAACCCCCATGGCCACGTGATACCACCACTTCATGAAGGGGCCATCAGGGACATAAGGTCCAACCTGAGAAATAGTCTGATCCTCACCCTGACTACAGATGCACGAGATCTCTATTCAGGTCTGTATATTGTGCCTGCCATGTCCTCACCCAGAAACCTAAGCCTAGCTTGTGTCTTCAGACTTCCGTCCTCAGACTAATGGCCCACAAGCCCTCCAGTTTGGCAATCCAGAATTACAATGCAGCACTCTGCTTGCCCTGCAGAAGAAAAATATTGCCCTCTGGGGCTACCTAGAAACCCCAAATGAAGATCAACCTGCACGCCACTTGGCTGTACCCAAAATATATAGGCTGACCTGGGCAATAATGCCCTTTCTGACAGAGCCTGAGCCTGGACCTCCTGGCCCCCACCCAGACAGCATGCCGCTCACTGAGCACATAGGACCAGCCATTGGCTTAGGTCGTTATCTCTTCCCAACCTCGGTTTTCAGGATTTAGAACCTAGACCTTATCTCAAATCACTGCCCAGGTTTGAAAATGATGCAGAAATCAGAACTCCTTCCCAATGGCAAGAACCTTGGGGTTGGCTTGTTGTCCAACGTTCAGTGTTGTGGAAACCTGTTTGTCCGATGAGGCCCCGCCATTGCTCACGGGCCACATAGGTGGCAAACTCACATGTGACCCACAGCCTTAGCACAGTCCTCAGGTAAGACCTCTCAGTGTCTGGATGAAGAGACAGCATATTGGGCTTGCCATGCCCATACGCCCCAATTTTTAACCATAGTTCGTGTTGTCCCTTCATGCTTCCCCAGGGCTATGCTTTGGAATTCCTCTTTTTGTGGGACACCTGATTTAACAACCCTGAAAGGAGTCCTCCATCCAACAGATTGACGAAAAACAATTGGGATTGGGCCAAATCCACAGAGAGCAAGATTCGTCCATGGCCTATGAGGCCTCCTCGACATTCCACGGCCATCGCTGAAACAAAATTCAGAGACAAAAGTCTGAGCAAGCGCCTCAGACTCGCACTTTCTTCATATCCTGAAGATGTCTTCTCATGGTTTGTAGATCGGGCCTGCCATACCTACGTCCACAAACATAAGGTGAGTTTGTGTTTCAGACTTCTGTCCTCAAAGTCCTGGGCCACACACCATCCAGGCTGGGGACCCTGGAACCACACATTAGGACTGTGCCTACCCAATCCATGGGAATTCTGCCCATTCCATTGTCCAAAATCGTACAAATTAGGAGAACCCTCCAAAGTCCCTGAGGCCATCCCAATAGTATAGGTCGCCATTGACAAAAAAGGTCAGTATGACACCAGCTAAGCATCTACCTCCACTCATACCCTAGATGGATGTCCCCAGAGAAGAAGATTGAACCAGACAGGACCCGAGGCCAAAATCGGATCCATTGCTTTGGTTTACAGGCATGTCTCCTCAAAACCCTGTTTTCCAATACCAGCTTGGGGTTTTCCTGAGGCACCCATTAGAACCAAACTCGTCTCCACAAGGAAACTTGTGCATGGGAGCTATGTCAAAAGCTGAGGAGAATACTTCAGGGTCCTGGTGCAACTGCCCCATTTAAAGGCCCTCATGGACACAAACACACATTAGACCCATCCTCAGGAAAGTCCATTTCAACTCAGCAACCCCGGTTGCTCCCGCAGAGCCATCAGATCTAAACTGTCTTGTCGCTAGGAGACAATTGGAATGCGAGGCGAGCTTCCCAGGCATCCATCCTCGAACGTTGGTCTGGACTCATCCATATGGGATGTCCTGGAGTTGTCCAACAGGTCTCAATTGTCCCGCAGAAGGAATCCTAGGAGGGGGCATCCCACCACTCCAAACGTGGGAAAACCTCCACGGCCTCAAGAATCCACTCCCTTCATGAAGGGGCCGTCATGAACAGAAAATCCAAGCTGAGCCAATCTGATCCTCGCTCTGACTTCAGATGCATGAGATATTCCATCAGATCTTCAGGAGGTACATGCCGTGCCCTCGCCCTGAAACCCAAGTCTAGCTTGTGTTCTCAGACTTCCATCCTCACACTCTTGGCCCCGCAGCCCACAAGTTTCGCAATTCCGGACCATCATTGCAGCACTCTGCCTGCCCTCGAGAAACAAAATATTGCCCAATGAGATGCCCGGGCACATTAAATGAGAATAAACCTACATGGCACTCGAATGTACCCAAATTATATAGTCTAACCTGGGCAGTAATGCACTGTCTGACACAGCCTGAGCCGGGACCTCCTGAGCAACACCCAGACAGCTGACCGCACACTGAGCACATCAGAACCGCCATGGCCTTCGATCATCATCTCTGCCCTACCACAGTTTTCAGGCTTCAGAACCTAGACCTTATCTCCAATCAATGCCCAGGGGTGACTGTCATGCAGAAATCAGAACTCCTACTTACCCAAGGCAGGAATCCTTGTGGTTGCCATGTTGACTTAAGTTCAGTGTAGGGGAAACCAGCATTCTGTCTGAGGCCCCGCCCATTCCTGAGTGCAACGAGGGCATAAACACGCATTGTGACCCTCAGCATGAGTCCTGTCCTCTAGTAGGTCCTCTCAGTGGCTGCACCATGAGATGTCATAATGGGCTTGACATGTCCCTAGGCCCCAATATTTAACCAGATTTCTGGGTGTCCAGTCACAACTCCCCAGGGCTCTACTCTGGAATCCCACATTTGGTGGGACACCTGAGGTAGAAAAACAAAACAAAACAAATCAACAACAACAGAACAACGGACTTCTTCCATCCAACAGAGTGAACCCAAACTCCTTGGTCGGGTCCAAACCCCCAGAGAGTAAGACTCGTCCATTTCCCATGAAGTCACCCGGTTATTTCATGAACATGTGTGACACAATATCTAGAGACAAAAAGGTGAGCAAGAGCCTCACACTCGCCCATTTTTCATATCCTGAAGAGTTCTCCTCTTGGTCTATAGATCAGTCCTGCCATAACTATGACCCGAATCATAAGCCGAGTTTGTGTTTTCAGACAACTGTCCAAACAGCCCTGGCCTACACACCCTACAGGCTCAGGCCCCTGGAGACAAACCTGAAGACTGTGCTTGCCCTCTCCAAGGGAATTGTGTGTGCCCACTCCAGTGGCCACAACCCTATTAAAAGGTTAAACCTCCAAAGTCCCTGAGGCCATCCCAATATTTGTGGCTTCCCAGGACAAACAGGGGCAATATAGGACCATCTGAGCACCTACCGGCACTCAGTCCCGTAGACTGATGTCCCCAGAGGTAAAAAGGAACGAACAGGCCCCTGGCACATAACGGATCCATTGCTTTGGTTTCCAGGCATCGCTCCTCATAGGCCTGGATTTCAATAACAGCATATGGCTATTTCTTGACTCACCCATCAGAACAAATCTCATATACACATGGGAAACTTGCACGATGGAGCAGTGTGTAAGCCTCTCTTTAGGAGAACCCTTCAGGGACCCAGTGCCAACGCTTCATTCCAAGGTCTCCATAGACACAAAATCATATTAGGACACATCCATGGGAGAGTCCATTTCAACTCAGCCTCCTCGGTTGCTCCCCCAGATCCAGCAGATCTAACCTGTCTTGTTGCTTGGAGACAATTGGAATGCGAGGTGGGCTACCCAGCCATCCATCCTTAGAACCCTGCTCAGAATCCTTGTCCTGGAGCCAACCAACAGGTCTCAATTGTCCTGCAGAAGAATCTTTGCAGTTGGGAGCTTCTCACAACTCCCTTCTTGGGAAAACACCCATGGCCTCGTGATCCACCCCCCCTTCAAGAAGGGGCTATCAGGAAAAAAAAGTCCAACCTAGGCGATCGTCTGATCCTCCCCCTGAATTCAGATGCACAAAATCTCGATTCGGGTCTGTAGGTTGTGCCTGCCATATCCTCACCCAGAAACCTAGGCCTAGCTTGGGTTCTCAGACTTCCGTCCTCAGACTACTGGCCCACAAGCCCTCCAGATTGGCAATCCAGAACTACAATGCAGCACTCTACCTGCCCTCCAGAAGAAAAATATTGCCCTCTGGGGTTACACAGAAACCCCAAAATGAGGATCAACCTGCACGCCATTCGGCTGTACCCCAAATATATAGGCTGACCTGGGCACTAATGCCCTTTCTGCGACAGCCTGAGCCTGGACCTCCTGGCCCCACCCAGACAGCTGGCCGCACACTGAGCACATCGGACCAGCCATGGCCTTAGGTCGTCATCTGTTCTCAACCTCGATTTTCAGGCTTCAGAACGTAGACCTTATCTCCAATCACAGCCCGGGTTTGAAAATGATGCAGACAACAGAACTCTTTCCCCATGGCAAGAAACCTTGCGGTTGGCATGTTGTCCAAGGTTAAGGTAAGTTGAAACCAGTGAGGCCCATGAGGCCCCGCCCTTGCTTGCGGGCCACATTGGTAACAAACACACATTGTGACCCTCAGCCTGAGCCCAGTCCTCAGGTATGGCCTCTCAGTGGCTGGATGGAGAGAAAGCATTGGTCTTGCCATGCCCCTAGGCCTCAATTTTTAACCATAGTTCGGGTTGTCCCTTCACTCTTCCCCAGGGCTCTGCTTTGGAATTCCTCTTTTGGTGGGACACCTGAGGTAACAAACCTGAAAGGAGTCTGCCCATCCCACAGATTGACGAAAAACAATTGGGATCGTGCCAAATCCACAGAGGGCAAGATTCGTCCATGGCCCATGAGGACTCCCCAACATTCCACGGCCATCGCTGATACAAAATCCAGAGAAAAAAGCCTGAGCACGCGCCTCAGACTCGCTCATTCATCATATCCTGATGAGTTCTTCTGATAAGAACCTACACGGCACTCGAATGCACCCAAAATATTTAGTCTAACCTGGGCACTAATGCACTGTCTGACAACCTGAGCCCGGACCTCGTGACCAACACCCAGACAGCTGACCGCACACGGAGCACATCAGACCCGCCATGGCCTTAGGTCATCATCTCTTCCCTACCTCAGTTTTCAGTCTTCAGAACCTAGACCTTATCTCCAATCACTGCCCAGGGGTGACTGTGATGCAGAAATCAGAACTCTTCCTTACCCATGGCAAGAAACCTTGTGGTTGGCATGTTGTGCAACGTTCAGTGGAGGAGAAACCAGCATTCACCATGAGGCCACGCCCATTCTTGAGTGTGACGAGGGCATAAACACGCATTGTGACCCTCAGCGTGAGTCCTGTCCTCTAGTACGTCCTCTTGGTGGCTAGACCATTAGATGTCATAATGGGCTTGACATGTCCCTAGGCCCCAATTTTTAACCAGATTTCTGGTCTCCAGACTCCCTGCGCCAGGTCTCTACTCTGGAATCCCTCATTTGGTGGGACACCTGAGGTTGAAAAACAAAACAAAACAAATCAACAACAACAGAACAACGGACTTCTTCCATCCCACAGAATGACCCCAAACTCTTTGGAAGGGGCCAAACCCCCAGAGAGTAAGACACGTCCATTTCCCATTAAGTCACCCGGAAATTTCACGACCATGAGTGACACGATATCCAGAGACAAAAACTTGAGCAAGAGCCTCACACTCGCCCTTTTTTCATATCCCGAAGAGTTCTCCTCATGGTCTGTAGATCAGTCCTGCCATACCTATGACCCGAAACATAAGCCGAGTTTGTGTTTTCAGACAACTGTCCAAACAGCCCTGGCCTACACACCCTACAGGCTCAGGCCCCTGGAGACAAACCTGAAGACTGTGCTTGCCCTCTCCAAGGGAATTGTGTGTGCCCACTCCAGTGGCCACAACCCTACTAATAGGATAAAACTCCAAAGTCCCTGAGGCCATCCCAATATTTGTGGCTTCCCAGGACAAACAGGGGCAATATAGGACCATCTGAGCACCTACCGGCACTCAGTCCCGTAGACTGATGTCCCCAGAGGTAAAAAGGAACGAACAGGCCCCTGGCACATAACGGATCCATTGCTTTGGTTTCCAGGCATCGCTCCTCATAGGCCTGGATTTCAATAACAGCATATGGCTATTTCTTGACTCACCCATCAGAACAAATCTCATCTACACATGGGAAACTTGCACGATGGAGCAGTGTGTAAGCCTCTCTTTAGGAGAACCCTTCAGGGACCCAGTGCCAACGCTTCATTCCAAGGTCTCCATAGACACAAAATCATATTAGGACACATCCATGGGAGAGTCCATTTCAACTCAGCCTCCTCGGTTGCTCCCCCAGATCCAGCAGATCTAACCTGTCTTGTTGCTTGGAGACAATTGGAATGCGAGGTGGGCTACCCAGCCATCCATCCTTAGAACCCTGCTCAGAATCCTTGTCCTGGAGCCAACCAACAGGTCTCAATTGTCCTGCAGAAGAATCTTTGCAGTTGGGAGCTTCTCACAACTCCCTTCTTGGGAAAACACCCATGGCCTCGTGATCCACCCCCCCTTCAAGAAGGGGCTATCAGGAAAAAAAAAAGTCCAACCTAGGCGATCGTCTGATCCTCCCCCTGAATTCAGATGCACAAAATCTCGATTCGGGTCTGTAGGTTGTGCCTGCCATATCCTCACCCAGAAACCTAGGCCTAGCTTGGGTTCTCAGACTTCCGTCCTCAGACTACTGGCCCACAAGCCCTCCAGATTGGCAATCCAGAACTACAATGCAGCACTCTACCTGCCCTCCAGAAGAAAAATATTGCCCTCTGGGGTTACACAGAAACCCCAAATGAGGATCAACCTGCACGCCATTCGGCTGTACCCCAAATATATAGGCTGACCTGGGCACTAATGCCCTTCTGCGACAGCCTGAGCCTGGACCTCCTGGCCCCACCCAGACAGCTGGCCGCACACTGAGCACATCGGACCAGCCATGGCCTTAGGTCGTCATCTGTTCTCAACCTCGATTTTCAGGCTTCAGAACGTAGACCTTATCTCCAATCACAGCCCGGGTTTGAAAATGATGCAGACAACAGAACTCTTTCCCCATGGCAAGAAACCTTGCAGTTGGCATGTTGTCCAAGGTTAAGGTAAGTTGAAACCAGTGAGGCCCATGAGGCCCCGCCCTTGCTTGCGGGCCACATTGGTAACAAACACACATTGTGACCCTCAGCCTGAGCCCAGTCCTCAGGTATGGCCTCTCAGTGGCTGGATGGAGAGACAGCATTGGTCTTGCCATGCCCCTAGGCCTCAATTTTTAACCATAGTTCGGGTTGTCCCTTCACTCTTCCCCAGGGCTCTGCTTTGGAATTCCTCTTTTGGTGGGACACCTGAGGTAACAAACCTGAAAGGAGTCTGCCCATCCCACAGATTGACGAAAAACAATTGGGATCGTGCCAAATCCACAGAGGGCAAGATTCGTCCATGGCCCATGAGGACTCCCCAACATTCCACGGCCATCGCTGATACAAAATCCAGAGAAAAAAAAGCCTGAGCACGCGCCTCAGACTCGCTCATTCATCATATCCTGATGAGTTCTTCTGATAAGAACCTACACGGCACTCGAATGCACCCAAAATATTTAGTCTAACCTGGGCACTAATGCACTGTCTGACAACCTGAGCCCGGACCTCGTGACCAACACCCAGACAGCTGACCGCACACGGAGCACATCAGACCCGCCATGCCCTTAGGTCATCATCTCTTCCCTACCTCAGTTTTCAGTCTTCAGAACCTAGACCTTATCTCCAATCACTGCCCAGGGGTGACTGTGATGCAGAAATCAGAACTCTTCCTTACCCATGGCAAGAAACCTTGTGGTTGGCATGTTGTGCAACGTTCAGTGGAGGAGAAACCAGCATTCACCATGAGGCCACGCCCATTCTTGAGTGTGACGAGGGCATAAACACGCATTGTGACCCTCAGCGTGAGTCCTGTCCTCTAGTACGTCCTCTTGGTGGCTGGACCATTAGATGTCATAATGGGCTTGACATGTCCCTAGGCCCCAATTTTTAACCAGATTTCTGGTCTCCAGACTCCCTGCGCCAGGTCTCTACTCTGGAATCCCTCATTTGGTGGGACACCTGAGGTTGAAAAACAAAACAAAACAAATCAACAACAACAGAACAACGGACTTCATCCATCCCACAGAATGACCCCAAACTCTTTGGAAGGGGCCAAACCCCCAGAGAGTAAGACACGTCCATTTCCCATTAAGTCACCCGGAAATTTCACGACCATGAGTGACACGATATCCAGAGACAAAAACTTGAGCAAGAGCCTCACACTCGCCCTTTTTTCATATCCCGAAGAGTTCTCCTCATGGTCTGTAGATCAGTCTTGCCATACCTATGACCCGAAACATAAGCCGAGTTTGTGTTTTCAGACAACTGTCCAAACAGCCCTGGCCTACACACCCTACAGGCTCAGGCCCCTGGAACCAAACCTGACGACTGTGCTTGCCCTCTCGAAGGGAATTGTATGTTCCCACTCCAGTGGCCACAACCCTACTAATAGGATAAAACTCCAAAGTCCCTGAGGCCATCCCAATATTTGTGGCTTCCCAGGACAAACAGGGGCAATATAGGACCATCTGAGCACCTACCGGCACTCAGTCCCGTAGACTGATGTCCCCAGAGGTAAAAAGGAACGAACAGGCCCCTGGCACATAACGGATCCATTGCTTTGGTTTCCAGGCATCGCTCCTCATAGGCCTGGATTTCAATAACAGCATATGGCTATTTCTTGACTCACCCATCAGAACAAATCTCATCTACACATGGGAAACTTGCACGATGGAGCAGTGTGTAAGCCTCTCTTTAGTAGAACCCTTCAGGGACCCAGTGCCAACGCTTCATTCCAAGGTCTCCATAGACACAAAATCATATTAGGACACATCCATGGGAGAGTCCATTTCAACTCAGCCTCCTCGGTTGCTCCCCCAGATCCAGCAGATCTAACCTGTCTTGTTGCTTGGAGACAATTGGAATGCGAGGTGGGCTACCCAGCCATCCATCCTTAGAACCCTGCTCAGAATCCTTGTCCTGGAGCCAACCAACAGGTCTCAATTGTCCTGCAGAAGAATCTTTGCAGTTGGGAGCTTCTCACAACTCCCTTCTTGGGAAAACACCCATGGCCTCGTGATCCACCCCCCCTTCAAGAAGGGGCTATCAGGAAAAAAAAGTCCAACCTAGGCGATCGTCTGATCCTCCCCCTGAATTCAGATGCACAAAATCTCGATTCGGGTCTGTAGGTTGTGCCTGCCATATCCTCACCCAGAAACCTAGGCCTAGCTTGGGTTCTCAGACTTCCGTCCTCAGACTACTGGCCCACAAGCCCTCCAGATTGGCAATCCAGAACTACAATGCAGCACTCTACCTGCCCTCCAGAAGAAAAATATTGCCCTCTGGGGTTACACAGAAACCCCAAATGAGGATCAACCTGCACGCCATTCGGCTGTACCCCAAATATATAGGCTGACCTGGGCACTAATGCCCTTTCTGCGACAGCCTGAGCCTGGACCTCCTGGCCCCACCCAGACAGCTGGCCGCACACTGAGCACATCGGACCAGCCATGGCCTTAGGTCGTCATCTGTTCTCAACCTCGATTTTCAGGCTTCAGAACGTAGACCTTATCTCCAATCACAGCCCGGGTTTGAAAATGATGCAGACAACAGAACTCTTTCCCCATGGCAAGAAACCTTGCAGTTGGCATGTTGTCCAAGGTTAAGGTAAGTTGAAACCAGTGAGGCCCATGAGGCCCCGCCCTTGCTTGCGGGCCACATTGGTAACAAACACACATTGTGACCCTCAGCCTGAGCCCAGTCCTCAGGTATGGCCTCTCAGTGGCTGGATGGAGAGACAGCATTGGTCTTGCCATGCCCCTAGGCCTCAATTTTTAACCATAGTTCGGGTTGTCCCTTCACTCTTCCCCAGGGCTCTGCTTTGGAATTCCTCTTTTGGTGGGACACCTGAGGTAACAAACCTGAAAGGAGTCGGCCCATCCCACAGATTGACGAAAAACAATTGGGATCGTGCCAAATCCACAGAGGGCAAGATTCGTCCATGGCCCATGAGGACTCCCCAACATTCCACGGCCATCGCTGATACAAAATCCAGAGAAAAAAGCCTGAGCACGCGCCTCAGACTCGCTCATTCATCATATCCTGATGAGTTCTTCTGATAAGAACCTACACGGCACTCGAATGCACCCAAAATATTTAGTCTAACCTGGGCACTAATGCACTGTCTGACAACCTGAGCCCGGACCTCGTGACCAACACCCAGACAGCTGACCGCACACGGAGCACATCAGACCCGCCATGCCCTTAGGTCATCATCTCTTCCCTACCTCAGTTTTCAGTCTTCAGAACCTAGACCTTATCTCCAATCACTGCCCAGGGGTGACTGTGATGCAGAAATCAGAACTCTTCCTTACCCATGGCAAGAAACCTTGTGGTTGGCATGTTGTGCAACGTTCAGTGGAGGAGAAACCAGCATTCACCATGAGGCCACGCCCATTCTTGAGTGTGACGAGGGCATAAACACGCATTGTGACCCTCAGCGTGAGTCCTGTCCTCTAGTACGTCCTCTTGGTGGCTGGACCATTAGATGTCATAATGGGCTTGACATGTCCCTAGGCCCCAATTTTTAACCAGATTTCTGGTCTCCAGACTCCCTGCGCCAGGTCTCTACTCTGGAATCCCTCATTTGGTGGGACACCTGAGGTTGAAAAACAAAACAAAACAAATCAACAACAACAGAACAACGGACTTCTTCCATCCCACAGAATGACCCCAAACTCTTTGGAAGGGGCCAAACCCCCAGAGAGTAAGACACGTCCATTTCCCATTAAGTCACCCGGAAATTTCACGACCATGAGTGACACGATATCCAGAGACAAAAACTTGAGCAAGAGCCTCACACTCGCCCTTTTTTCATATCCCGAAGAGTTCTCCTCATGGTCTGTAGATCAGTCTTGCCATACCTATGACCCGAAACATAAGCCGAGTTTGTGTTTTCAGACAACTGTCCAAACAGCCCTGGCCTACACACCCTACAGGCTCAGGCCCCTGGAGCCAAACCTGACGACTGTGCTTGCCCTCTCCAAGGGAATTGTATGTTCCCACTCCAGTGGCCACAACCCTACTAATAGGATAAAACTCCAAAGTCCCTGAGGCCATCCCAATATTTGTGGATACCCAGAACAAACAGGGGCAATCTGGGCCCATCTGAGCACCTACAGGCACTCAGACCCGTAGACTGATGTCCCCAGAGGAAAAAAGGAACGAAGAAGCCCCTAGGCACCTATCGATCCATTGCTTTGGTTTCCAGACATCTCTCCTCAGAGGGCAGGATTTCAATAACAGCATATGGCTTTTTCTTGATTCACCCATCAGAACAAATCTCGTCCACACACGGGAAACTTGCACGATAGAGCTGTGATGTGTGAAAGCCTCTCTTTAGGAGAACCCTTCAGGGCCCCAGTGCCACCCCTTCATTCCAAGGTCTCTATAGACCCAAAATCATATTAGGACACATCCACTGGAGAGTCCTTTTCCTCTCAGCCTCCTCGGTTGCTCCCCCAGATCCAGCAGATCTAACCTGTCTTGTTGCTTGGAGACAATTGGAATGAGAGGTGGGCTACCCAGCCATCCATCCTCAACACCCTCCTCAGAATTGCTGTCCTGGAGCCAACCAACAGGTCTCAATTGTCCTGCAGAAGAATCTTTGCAGTTAGGAGCTTCTCACAACTCCCATCGTAAGAAAACCCCCATGGACGGGTGATCCGCCCCCCTCCCCTTCAAGAAGGGACCATCAGGGACAGATTGTCCAACCTGAGCGATCGTCTGATCCTCGCCTTAACTTCAGATGCACGAGGTCTCGATTCAGCTCTGTGGATTGTGCCTGCCATATCCTCACCCAGAAACCTAGGCCTAGCTGGGTTCACAGACTTCCATCCTCAGACTACTGGCCCCAAAGCCCTCAAATTTGGCAATCCAGACTACAATGCAGGACTCTGCCAGCCCTCCAGAAAAAAACATTGCCCTCTGGGGCTACCCAGAAACCCCAAATGAGGATGAACCTGCACGCCATTCGGCTGTACCCCAAATATATAGGCTGACCTAGGCACTAATGTCCTTTCTTACACAGCCTGAGCCTGGACCTCCTCGACCCACCCAGACAGCTGGCCGCACACAGAGCACATCGGACCCGACATGGCCTTAGGTCGTCATCTCTTCTCAAACTCGGTTTTCAGGCTTCAGAACCTAGACCTTATCTCCAATCATTGCCCAGGTTTAAAATGATGCAGAAATCAGAACACTTTCCCCATGGCAAGAAACCTTGTGCTAAGGTTCAGTGTACTTGTAACCAGTGTGGCCGATGAGGCCACGCCCATGCTTGCGGGCCACATGGGTCACAAACACATATTGTGACCCTCAGCCTGAGCCCACACCTCAGGAAAGGCCTCTCAGTGGCTGGATGGAGAGACAGCATATTGGGCTTGCCATGCCCCTAGGCCCCAATTTTTAACCATAGTTCGGGATTTCCCTTCACACTTCCCCAGGGCTCTGCTTTGGAATTCCTCTTTTGGTGGGACACCTGAGGTAACAAACCCGAAAGGAGTCCTCCCATCCCACAAATTGACGAAAAACAATTGGGATAAGGCCAAATCCACAGAGAGCAAGATTCGCCCATGGCCCATGAGGCCTCCCCAACATTCCACGGCCATCGCTGATACAAAATCCAGAGACAAAAGCCTGAGCACGCGCCTCAGACTCTCTCATTCTCCATATCCTGAAGATTTCTTCAGATAAGAACCTACACGGCACTCGAAAGCACCCAAAATTAATAGTCTAACCTGGGCACCAATGCACTGTCTGACATCCTGAGGCCGGACCTCTGCCCAACACCCAGACAGCTGACCACACACTGAGGACATCAGACCCGCCATGGCCTTAGGTCATCATCTCTTCCCTACCTCAGTTTTCAGGCTTCAGAACCTAGACCTTATATCCAATCACTGCCCAGGGTTGACTGTGATGCAGAAATCAGAACTCTTCCTTACCCATGGCAAGAAACCTTGTGGTTGGCATGTTGTCCAACGTTCAGTGTAGGAGAAAAACCAGCATTCAGACTCAGGCCCCGCCCATTCTTGAGTGCAACGAGGGCATAAACACGCATTGTGACCCTCACTGTGGGTCCTGTCCTCTAGTTCGTCCTCTCAGTGGCTGGAACATTAG
Source organism: Mustela putorius furo (assembly GCF_011764305.1). NCBI lineage: Eukaryota > Metazoa > Chordata > Mammalia > Carnivora > Mustelidae > Mustela > Mustela putorius. The sequence goes on along the minus strand of NW_025421541.1, from coordinate 387,955 downwards.
ATGTAATAATGGGCTTGACATGTCCCTAGGCCCCAATTTTAAACGAGATTTCTGGTTGTCCAGTCGCCCCTCCCCAGGGCTGTACTCTGGAATCCCTCATTTGGTGGGACACCTGAGGATGAAAAACAAAAAAAACGAATCAACAACAACAAAACAACGGACTTCTTCCATCCCACAGAATAACCCCAAACTCTTTGGACGGGGCCAAACCCCCAGAGAGTAAGACTCATCCATTTCCCATGAAGTCACCCGGAAATTTCACGACCATGAGTGACACGATATCCAGAGAGAAAAACCTGAGCAAGAGCCTCACAATCGCCCTTTTTTCATATCCCGAAGAGTTCTCCTCATGGCCTGTAGATCTGTCCTGCCATACCTATGACCCGAAACATAAGCCGAGTTTGTGTTTTCAGACAACTGTCCAAACAGCCCTGGCCTACACACCCTACAGGCTCAGGCCCCTGGAGCCAAAACTGACGACAGTGCTTGCCCTCTCCAAGGGAATTGTATGTGCCCATTCCAAGGCCACAAACCTACTAAGAGGATAAACCTCCAAAGTCACTGAGGCCATCCCAATATGTGTGGCTTCCCAGGACAAACAGGGGCAATCTGGGCCCATCTGAGCACCTACCTGCACTCAGACCCGTAGACTGATGTCCCCAGAGGTAATAAGGAACGAACAGGCCCCTAGGCACCTATCGGATCCATTGCTTTGTTTTCCAGGCATCTCTCCTCAGAGGCCTGGATTTCAATAAAAGCATATGGCTGTTTCTTCACTCTCCCATCAGAACAAATCTCATCTACACATGGGAAACTTGCATGATGGAGCTGTTTGAAAGCCTCTCTTTAGGAGAACCCTTCAGGGCCCAGTGCCACCGCTTCATTCCAAGGTCTCCATAGACACAAAATCATATTAGGACACATCTACGAGAGAGTCCATTTCAACTCAGCCTCCTCGGTTGCTCCCCCAGATCCAGCAGATCTAACCTGTCTTCTTGCTTGGTGACATTTGGAATGCGAGGTGGGCTACCCAGCCATCCATCCTTTGGCCCTGCTCAGAATCGTTGTCCTGGAGCCAACCAACAGGTCTCAATTGTCCTGCAGAAGAATCTTTGCAGTTCGGATCTTCTCAAACTCCCATCATGGGAAAAACCCCATGGCCTTGTTATCCACCCCCCCCTTCAAGTAGGGGCCATCAGGGACAGAATGTCCAACCTGAACGATCGTCTGATCCTCGCCCTGACTTCAGATGCACGAGATTTCGATTCAGGTCTGGAGATTGTGCCTGCCATATTATCACCCAGAAAAACCTAGGCCTAGCTTCGGTTCTCAGACTTCCGTCCTCAGACTACTGGCCCACAAGCCCTCCAGTTTGGCAATCCAGAACTACAATGCAGGCACTCGGCCTGCCCTCCAGAGGAAAAAAACATTGCCCTCCGGGGCTACCCAGAAACCCCCCAATGAGGATCAACCTGCACGCCATTCGGCTGTACCCCAAATATATAGGCTGACCTGGGCACTAATGCCCTTTTTGACCCAGCTTGATCCTGGACCTCCTGGCCCCACCCAGACAGCTGGCCGCACACTGAGCACATCGGACCCGCCATGGCCTTAGGTCGTCATCTCTTCTCAAACTCGGTTTTCAGGCTTCAGAACCTAGACCTTATCTCTAATCACTGCCCGTTTTTGAAAATGATGCAGAAATCAGAACTCTTTCCCCATGGCAAGAAACCTTGTGGTTGGCATGTTGTCCAAGGTTCAGTGTAGTTGAAACCAGTGTGGCCCATGAGGCCCCGCCCATGCTTGCGGGCCACATTGGTCACAAACACACATTGTGACCTTCAGCCTGAGCCCAGTCCTCAAGTAAGGCCTCTCAGTGGCTGGTTGGAGAGACAGCATATTGGGCTTGCCATGCCCCTAGGCCCCAATATTTAACCGTAGTTCGGGTTGTCCCTTCACTCTTCCCCAGGGCTCTGCTTTGGAATTCCTCTTTTGGTGGGACACTTGAGGTAACAAACCTGAAAGGAGTCGTCCCATCCCACAGATTGACGAAAAACAATTGGGATCGGGCCAAATCAACAGAGAGCAAGATTCGTCCATGGCCCATGAGGCTTCCCCAACATTCCACGGCCATCGCTGATAAAAAATCCAGAGATAAAAGCCTAGGCATGGGCCTCAGACTCGCTCATTCTTCATATCCTGAAGAGTTCTTCAGATAAGAACCTACACAGCACTTGAATGCACCCAAAATATATAGTCTAACCTGGGCACTAATGCACTGTCTGACAACCTGAGCCCGGACCTCGTGACAAACACACACACAGCTGACTGCACAGTGAGCACATCAGACCCGCCAAGGCCTTAGGTCATCATCTCTTCCCAACCTCAGTTTTCAGGCTTCAGAATCTAGACCTTATCTCCAATCACTGCCCAGGGATGACTGTGAATCAGAAATCATATCTCTTCCTTACCCATGGCAAGAAATCTTGTGGTTGGCATGTTGCCCAACGTTCAGTGTAGGAGAAACCAGCATTCACCCTGAGGCCCCGCCCATTCTTGAGTGCGACGAGGGCATAAAAATCGCATTGTGACCCTCAGCATGAGTCCTGTCCTGTACGTCCTCTCAGGGGCTGGGCCATTGTATGTCATAATGGGCTTGACATGTCCCTAGGCCCCAATTTTTAACCAGATTTCTGGTTTTCCAGTCGCCCCTCCCCAGGGCTATACTCTGGAATCCCTCATTTGGTGGGACACCTGAGGTTGAAAAACAAAACAAAACAAATCAACATCAACAGAACAACGGACTTCTTCCATCCCACAGAATGACCCCAAACTCTTTGGACGGGGCCAAACCCTCAGAGAGTAAGACTCGTCCACTTCCCATGAAGTCACCCGGAAATTATGAGGACTGGTCTCAGGCTGAGGGTCACAATGTGTGTTTGTGACCAATGTGGCCCGCATGCATGGGCGGGGCCTCATGGGCCACACTGGCTTCAACGACACTGAACCTTGGACAACATGCCAACCACAAGGTTTCTTGCCATGGGGAAAGAGTTCTGATTTCTGCATCATTTTCAAACCCGGGCCGTGACTGCAGATAAGGTCTAGGTACTGAAGCCTTAAAACCGATGTTGAGAAGAGATAACGACCTAAGGCCATGGCGGGTCCGATGAGCTAACTGTGCGGCCAGCTGTCTGGGTGGGGCCAGGAGGTCCAGGCTCAGGCTGTGTCAGAAAGGGCATTAGTGCCCAGGTCAGCCTATATATTTGGGGTACAGCCGAATGGCGTGCAGGTTGATCCTCATTTGGGGTTACTGGGAAGCCCCAGAGGGCAATGTTTTTTCTTCTGGAGGGCCAGCAGAGTGCTGCATTGTAGTTCTGGATTGCCAAACTGGAGGGCTTGTGGGCCAGGAGTCTGAGGACGGAAGTCTTAGAATCCAAGCTAGGCCTAGGTTTCTGGGTGAGACCTGAGATGAGATCTAGTGCATCTGAAGTCAGGGCGAGGATCAGACGATCCCTCAGGTTGGACATTCTGTCCCTGATGGCCCCTTCATGAAGGGGGGGTGGATCATGAAACCAAGGGGGTTTTCCCACTATGGGAGTTGTGAGAAGCTCCCAACTGCAAAGATTCTTCTGCAGCACAATTGAGACCTGTTGGTTGGCTCCAGGACAACGATTCCGAGCAGGGTTCTAAGGATGGATGGCTGGGTAGCCAACCTCACATTCCAATTGTCTCCAAGCAACAAGACAGGTTAGATCTGCTGGATCTGGGGGGGGAGCAATCGAGGAGGCTGAGTTGAAATGGACACTCCCGTGGATGTGTCCTAATATGATTTTGTGTCTATGGAGACCTTGGAATGAAGCGGGGCACTGGGGTCCTGAAGGGTTTTCCTAAAGAGTGGCTTTCACACAGCTCCATCGTGCAAGTTTCCCATGTGTAGATGAGATTTGTTCTGATAGGTGAGTCAAGAAACAGCCATATGATGTTATTGAAATCCAGGCCTCTGAGTAGTGATGCCTGGAAAACCAAAGCAATGGATCCGATATGTGCCTAGAGGCCTGTTCGTTCCTTTTTACCTCTGGGGACATCAGTCTATGTGTCTGAGTGCAGGTAGGTGCTCAGATTGGCCCTGATTGCCCCTGTTTGTCCTGGGAAGCCACAAATATTGGGATGGCCTCAGGGACTTTGGAGGTTTATCCTCTTAGTAGGGTTGTGGCCATTGGAATGGGCACATACAATTCCCGTGGAGAGGGCAAGCACAGTCGTCAGGTTTGGCTCCAGGGGCCTGAGCCTGTAGGGTGTGTAGGCCAGGGCTGTTTGGAGAGTTGTCTGAAAACACAAACTCGGCTTATGTTTCGGGTCATAGGTATGGCAGGACTGATCTACAGACCATTAGGAGTACTCTTCGGGATATGAAAAAATGGCGAGTGTGAGGCTCTTGCTCAAGTTTTTTTTCTCTGGATATCGTATCACTCATGGTCGTGAAATTTCCAGTGAGTTCATGGGAAATGGACGAGTCTTACTCTCTGGGGGTTTGGCCCCGTCCAAAGAGTTTGGGGTCCTTCTGTGGGATGGAAGAAGTCCGTTGTTCTGTTGTTGTTGATTTGTTTTGTTTTTGTTTTTGAACCTCAGGTGTCCCACCAATTGAGGGATTCCACAGTAGAGCCCTGGGGAGGGGCAACTGGACAACCAGAAATCTGGTTAAAAATTGGGGCCAGGGACATGTCAAGCCCATTATGACATCTAATGTTCCAGCCACTGAGAGGACGTACTAGAGGATAGGACTCACGCTGAGGGTCACAATGCGTGTTTATGCCCTCGTCGCACTCAAGAATGGGCGGGGCCTCAGGGTGAATGCTGGTTTCTCCTACATAGAACGTTGGACAACATGCCAACCACAAGGTTTCTTGCAATGGGTAAGGAAGAGTTCTGATTTCTGCATCACAGTGACCCGTAGGCAGTGATTGGAGATAAAGGTCTAGGTTCTGAAGCCTGAAAACTGAGGTAGGGAAGAGATGATGACCTAAGGGCATGGCGGGTCTGATGTGCTCAGTGTGCGGTCAGCTTGTAGGTGTTGGTCACGAGGTCCGGGCTCAGGTTGTCAGACAGTGCATTAGTGCCCAGGTTAGACTATATATATATATTTTGGGTGCATTCGAGTGCCGTGTAGGTTCCTATCTGAAGAACTCTGCAGGATATGAAGAATGAGCGAGTCTGAGGTGCGTGCTCAGGCTTTTGTCTCTCGATTTTGATTCAGCGATGGCTGTGGAATGTTGGGGAGGCCTCATGGGCCATGGACGAATCTTGCTCTCTGTGGATTTGGCCCGATCCCAATTGTTTTTCGTCAATCTGTGGGATGGGAGGACTCCTTTCAGGTTTGTTACCTCAGGTGTCCCACCAAAAGAGGAACTCCAAAGTAGAGCCCTAGGGAAGAGTGAAGGCACAACCCAAAGTACGGTTAAAAATTGGGGCCTAGGGTCATGGCAAGGCCAATGCTGTCTCTCCATCCAGCCACTGAGAGGCCTTTCCTGAGGACTGGGCTCAGGCTGAGAGGTCACAATGTTTGTTTGTGTCCAATGTGGCCCGCATGCATGGGCGGGGCCTCATGGGCCACACTGGTTTCCACTACACTGAACCTTGGACAACATGCCAACCACAAGGTTTCTTGCCATGGGGAAAGAGTTCTGATTTCTGCATCATTTTCAAACCCGGGCCGTGACTGCAGATAAGGTCTTGGTTCTGGAGCCTGAAAACCGAGGTTGAGAAGAGATGACGACCTAAGGCCATGGCGGGTCGGATGTGCTCAGTGTGCGGCTAGCTGTCTGGTTGTGGCCAGGAGTTCGAGGCACAGGCTGTGTCAGAAGGGGCATTAGTGCTCAGGTCAGCCTATATATTTGGGGTACTGCCGAATGGCGTGCAGGTTGATCCTCATTTGGGGTTTCTGGGTAGTCCCAGAGGGCAATATTTTTCTTCTGGAGGGCAGGCAGAGTGCTGCATTGTAGTTCTGGATTGCAAAACTTGAGGGCTTGTGGGCCAGTAGTCTGAGGACGGAAGTCTGAGAATCCAAGCTAGGCCTAGGTTTCTGGGTGAGGATATGGCAGGCACAATCTACAGACCTTAATCGAGATCTCGTGCATCTGCGGTCAGGGCGAGGATCAGACGATCGCTCAGGTTGGACATTCTGTCCCTGATGGCCCCTTCTTGAAGGGGGGGTGGATCACGAGGCCATGGGGGTTTTCACACGATGGGAGTTGTGAGAAGCTCCCAACTGCAAAGATTCTTCTGCAGGACAATTGAGACCTGTTCATTGGGTACAGGACAACGATTCGAGCAGGGTGTAGAGGATGGATGGATGGCTGGCTCACCCACCTCGCATTCCAATTGTCTCCAAGCAACAAGACAGGTTAGATCTGCTGGATCTGGGGGGGGAGCAACCGAGGAGGCTGAGTTGAAATGGACTCTCCCGTGGATGTGTCCTAATATGATTTTGGGTCTATGGAGACCTTGGAATGAAGCAGTGGCACTGGGGCCTTGAAGAGTTCTCCTAAAGAGAGGCTTTCACACAGCTCCATCGTGCAAGTTTCCCATTGTAGATGAGATTTGTTCTGATTGTTGAGTCAAGATACAGCCATATGCTGTTATTGAAATCCAGGCCTCTGAGGAGAGATGCCTGGAAACCAAAGCACTGGATCCGATAGTTGCCTAGGGGCCTGTTCGTTCCTTTTAACCTCAGGGGACATCAGTCTACGGGTCTGAGTGCAGGTAGGTGCTCAATGGCCCCATATTGCCCCTGTTTGTCCTGGGAAGCCACAAATATTGGGATGGCCTCAGGCACATTGGAGGTTTATCCTCTTTGTAGGGTTGTGGCCATTGGAATGGGCACACACAATTCCCTTGGAGAGGGCAAGCACAGTCGTCAGGTTTGGCTCCAGGGGCCTGAGCCTGTAGGGTGTGTAGGCCAGGGCTGTTTGGACAGTTGTCTGAAAACACAAACTCGGCTTATGTTTCGGGTCATAGGTATGGCAGGACAGATCTACAGGCCATGAGGAGAACTCTTCGGGATATGATAAAAGGACGAGGGTGAGGCTCTCTTCAAGTTTTTGTCTCTGGATATCATGTCAGCCATGGTCGTGAAATTTCCGGGTGACTTCTTGGGAAATGGACGAGACTTACTCTCTGGGGGTTTGGCCCCGTCCAAGGAGTTTGGGGTCATTCTGTGGGATGGAAGAAGTCCGTTGTTCTGTTATCGTTGATTTGTTTTGTTTGTTTTTCAACCCTCAGGTGTCCCACCAAATGAGGGATTCCAGAGTAAAGCCCTGGGGAGGGGCGACTGGACAACCAGAAATATGGTTTAAAAATGGGGCCTAGGGACATGTCAAGCCCATTATGACATACAATGGTCCAGCCACTGAGAGGACGTACTAGAGGACAGGACTCACGCTGAGGGTCACAATGCGTGTTTATGCCCTCGTCGCACTCAAGAATGGGCGGGGCCTCAGGGTGAATGCTGGTTTATCCTACACTGAACGTTGGACAACATGCCAACCACAAGGTTTCTTGCATGGGTAAGGAAGAGTTCTGATTTCTTCATCACAGTCACCCCTGGGCAGTGAGTGGAGATAAGGTCTAGGTTCTGAAGCCTGAAAAACTGAGGTAGGGAAGAGATGATGACCTAAGGCCATGGTGGGTCAGAGGTGCTCAGTGTTCGGTCAGCTGTCTGGGTGTTGGTAACGAGGTCCGGGCTCAGGTTGTCAGACAGTGCATTAGTTTGGGTGCATTCGAGTGCCGTGTAGGTTCTTATCTGAAGAACTCTTCAGGATATGAAGAATGATCGAGTCTGAGGCGCGTGCTCAGGCTTTTGTCTGTGGATTTTGTATCAGCGATGGCCCTGGAATGTTGGGGAGGCCTCATGGGCCATGGACGAATCTTGCTCTGTGGAATTGGCCCGATCCCAATTGTTTTTTTCGTCAATCTGTGGGATGGGCAGACTCCTTTCAGGTTTGTTACCTCAGGTGTCCCACCAAAAAATAGGAATTCCAAAGCAGAGCCCTGGGGAAGATTGGAGGGACAACCCGATCTATGGTTAAAATTGGGGCCTTGGGGCATGGCAAGCCCAATATACTGTCTCCCCATCCAGCTACTGAGAGGCCTTACCTGAGGACTGGGCTCTGGCTGAGGGTCACAGTGTCTGTTTGTGAACCAATGTGGCCCGCAAGCATGGGTGGGGACTCATGGGCCACACTGGTTTAAAATACACTGAACCTTGGACAACATGCCAACCACAAGGTTTCTTGCCATGGGGAAAGAGTTCTGATTTCTGCATCATTTTCAAACCCGGGCCATGATTGGAGATAAGGTCTAGGTTTTGAAGCCTGAAAACCGAAGTTTAGAAGAGATGACGACCTAAGGCCATGGCGGGCCCGATGTGCTCAGTGTGCGGCCATCTGTCTGGGTGGGTCCAGGAGGTCCAGGCTCAGGCTGTGTCAGAAAGGGCATTAGTGCCCAGGTCAGCTTATATATTTGGGGGGTACAGCCGAATAGCGTGCACGTTGACCCTCATTTGTGGTTTCTAGGTCGCCCGAGAGAGGCAATGTTTTTCTTCTGGAGGGCAGGCAGAGTGCTGCATTGTAGTTCTGGATTGCCCAACTGGAGGGCTTGTGGGCCAGTAGTCTGAGGACGGAAGTCTAAGAACCCAAGCACAGTCGTCAGGTTTGGCTCCAGGGGCCTGAGCCTGTAGGGTGTGTAAGCCAGGGCTGTTTGGACAGTTGTCTGAAAACACAAACTCGGCTTATGTTTCGGGTCATAGGTATGGCAGGACTGATCTACAAGCCAAACTGGAGGGCTTGTGGGCCAGTAGTCTGAGAACAGAAGTCTGAGAAACCAAGCTAGGCCTAGGTTTCTTGGTGAGGATATGGCAAGGCACAATCTACACACCTGAATCGAGATCTCGTGCATCTGAAGTCAGGGCGATGATCAGACTATCGCTCAGTTTGGACATTCTGACCCTTATGGCCCCTTCTTGAAGGGAGGGTGGATCACGAGGCCATGGGGGTTTTTCCCACAATGGGAGTTCTGAGAAGTTTCCAACAGCAAAGATTCTTCTGCAGGACAATTGAGACCTGTTGGTTGGATCCAGGACAATGATTCCGAGCAGGGTTCTAAGTATGGATGGCTGGGTAGCCCACCTCGCATTCCAATTGTCTCCATGCAACCAGACAGGTTAGAACTACTGGATCTGGGGAGCAACCGAGGAGGCTGAGTTGATATGGACTCTCCCGTGGATGTGTCCTAATATGATTTTGTTTCTATGGAGACCTTGGAATGAAGCTGTGGCACTGGGGCCCTGAAGCGTTCTACTAAAGAGAGGCTTTCGCACAGCTCCATCGTGCAAGTTTCCCATGTGTAGATGAGATTTGTTCTGATGGGTGAGACAAGAAACAGCCATATGCTGTTATTGAAATCCAGGCCTCTGAGGAGAGATGCCTGGAAATCAAAACAATGGATCCAATAGGTGCCTAGGGGCCTGTTCATTCCTTTTTACCTCTGGGGACATCAATCTCCGGGTCTGAGCGCCGGTAGGTGCTCAGATGGGCCCAGATTGCCCCTGTTTGTCCCGGGATGCCACAAATATTTGGATGAACTCAGGGACTTTGGAGGTTTATACTATTAGTAGGGTTGTGGCCATTGGAATGGGCACAGAAAAATTCCCTTGGAGAGGGCAAGAACTGTCGTCAGGTTTGGCTCCAGGGGCCTGAGCCTGTAGGGTGTGTAGGACAGGGCTGTTTGGACAGTTGTCTGAAAACACAAACTCGGCTTATGTTTCGGGTCATAGGTATGGCAGGACTGATCAACAGACCATGAGGAGAACTCTTCGGGATATGTTAAATTGGCGAGTGTGAGGCTCTTGCTCAAGTTTTTGTCTCTGGATATCGTGTCACACAGTGTCGTGAAATTTCCGGGGTGACACCATGGGAAATGGACTAGTCTTACTCTCTGGGGGTTTGGCCCCGTCCAAAGAGTTTGGGGGTCATTCTGTGGGATGGAAGAAGTCCGTTGTTCTGTTGTTGTTGGTTTGTTTTGTTTTTTGTTTTTCAACCTCAGGTGTCCCAACAAATGAGGGATTCCAGAGTCGAGCCCTGGGGAGGGTCGACTGGACAACCAGAAATCTGGTTAAAAATTGGGGCCTAGGGACATGTCAAGCCCATTATGACATCTAATGGTCCAGCCACTGAGAGGACGTACTAGAGGACAGGACTCACGCTGAGGGTCACAATGCGTGTTTATGCCTTCGTCGCTCTCAAGAATGGGCGGGGCCTCAGGGTGAATGCTGGTTTCTCCCTACACTGAACGTTGGACAACATGCCAACCACAAGGTTTCTTGCCATGGGTAAGGAAGAGTTCTGATTTCTGCAACACAGTCACCCCTGGGCAGTGATTGCAGATCAGGTCTAGGTTCTGAAGCCTTAAAATTGAGGTAGGGAAGAGATGATGACCTAAGGCCATGGCGGTTCTGATGTGCTCAGTGTGCGGTCAGCTGTCTGGGTGTTGGTCATGAGGTCCGGGCTCAGGTTGTCAGACAGTGCATTAGTGCCCAGGTTAGACTATATATTTTGGGTGCATTCGAGTGCCGTGTAGGTTCTTATCTGAAGAACTCTTCAGGATATGAAGATGAGTGAGTCTGAGGTGCGTGCTCAGGCTTTAGTCTCTGGATTTTGTATCAGCGATGGCTGTGGAATGTTGGGGAGGCCTCATGGGCCATGAACGAATCTTGCTCTCTGTGGATTTGGCCCGATCCCAATTGTTTTTTCGTCAATCTATGGGATGGGAGGACTCCTTTCAGGTTTGTTTACATCAGGAGGATCACCAAAAGAGGAATTCCAAAGCAGAGCCCTCGGGAAGAGTGAAGGGACAACCCGAACTATGGTTAAAAATTGGGGCCTATGGGCATGTCAAGCCCAATATGCTGTCTCTCCATCCAGCCACTGTGAGGCCTTACCTGAGGACTGGGCTCAGGCTGAGGGTAACAATGTGTGTTTGTGACCAATGTGGCCCGCAAGCATTGGGGGGGGCCACATGGGCCACCCTGGTTTCAACTACACTGGACTTTGGACAACATGCCAACTACAAGGTTTCTTGCTATGGGGAAAGAGTTCTGATTTCTGCATCATTTTCAAACCCGGGCTGTGATTGGAGATAAGGTCTAGGTTCTGAAGCCTGAAAACCGATGTTGAGAAAAGATGACGACCTAGGGCCATGGCGGGTCTGATGTGCTCAGTGTGAGGCCAGCTGTCTGTGTGAGGCCAGGAGGTCCAGGCGCAGGCTGCGTCAGAAAGGGCATTAGTGCCCAGGTAAGCCTATATATTTGGGGTACAGCCGAATGGCGCGCAGGTTGATCCTCATTTGGGGTTTCTGGGTAGCCCGAGAGGGCAATGTTTTTCTTCTGGAGGTCACGCAGAGTGCTGCATTGTAGTTCTGGATTGCCATCCTGGAAGGCTTGTGGGTAAGTAGTCTGAGGACGTAAGTCAGAGAACCCAAGCTAGGCCTAGGTTTTGGGTGAGGACATGGCAGGCACAATCTACACACCTGAAACGAGATCTCGTGCATCTGAAGTCAGGGCGTGGATCAGACGATCGCTCAGTTTGGACATTCTGTCCCTTATGGCCCCTTCTTGAAGGGAGGGTGGTTCACGAGGTCATGGGGTTTTCCCACGATGGGAGTTCTGAGAATCTCCCAACAGCAAAGATTATTCTGCAGGACAATTGAGACCTGTTGGTTGGATCCAGGACAATGATTCCGAGCAGGGTTCTAAGGATGGATGCCTGGGTAGGCCACCTCTAATTCCAAATGGCTCCACGCAACAAGACAGGTTAGATCTGATGGATCTGGGGGAGCAACTGAGGAGGCTGAGTTGAAATGGCCTCTCCCGTGGATGTGTCCTAATATGATTTTGTGTCTATGGAATCCTTGGAATGAAGCGGTGGCACTGGGGCCCTGAAGGATTCTCCGAAAGAGAGATTTTCACAAAGCTCCATCGTGCAAGTTTCCCATGTGTAGATGAGATTTGTTCTGATGGGTGAGTCAAGAAACAGCCATATGCTGTTATTGAAATCCAGGCCTCTGAGGAGAGATGCCTGGAAACCCAAAGCAATGGATCCGATAGGTGCCCACGGGCCTGTTCGTCCCTTTTTACCTCTGGGAACATCAGTCTTCGGGTCTGAGTGCCGCTTGGTCCTCAGATGGGCCCAGATTGCCCCTGTTTGTCCTGGGATGCCACAAATATTAGGATGGCCTCATGGACTTTGGTGCTCAGTGTGAGGCCAGCTGTCTGGGTGGGGCCCGGAGGTCCAGGCTCAGGCTGTGTCAAAATGTTATTAGTGCCCAGGTCAGCCTATATATTTGGGGTACAGCCGAATGGCGTGCAGGTTGATCCTCATTTGGGGTTTCTGGGTAGCCCGAGAAGGCAATGTTTTTCTTCTGGAGGGCAAACAGAGTGCTGCATTGTAGTTCTGGATTGCCAAACTGGAGGGCTTGTGGGCCAGTAGTCTGAGGACGGAAGTCTGAGAACCCAAGCTAGGCGTAGGTTTCTGGGTGAGGATATAGCAGGCACAATCTACAGACCTGAATCGAGATCTCATGCATCTGAAGCCAGGGCGATGATCAGATGATCGCTCAGGTTGGACATTCAGTCCCTGATGGCCCCTTCTTGAAGGGGGTTTGGATCACGAGGCCATGGGGGTTTTCCCACGATGGGATTTCTGAGAACTCCCAACTGCAAAGATTCTTCTGCAGGACAATTGAGACCTGTTGGTTGGATCCAGGACAAAATTCCGAGCAGGGTTCTAAGGATGCATGGCTGGGTAGCCCACCTCGCATTCCAATTGTCTCCAAGAAACAAGACACGTTCTAGGGGCATGGCCCAGGGGCATGGCAAGCCCAATATCTGGGCCCATCTGAGCACCTCCCGGCACTCAGACCCGTTGACTGATGTCCCCAGAGGTAAAAAGGAACGAACAGGACCCTAGGCAACTATCGGATCCATTGCATTGGTTTCCAGGCATCTCTCCTCAGAGGCCTGGATTTCAATAACAGCATATGGCTGTTTCTTGACTCACCCATCAGAACAAATCTCATCTACAATGGGAAACTTGTACGATGGATCTGTATGAAAGCGTCTCTTTAGGAGAACCCTTCAGGGCCCCAGTGCCACCGCTTCATTCCAAGGATTCCATAGACAAAAAATCATATTAGGAAACATCCACGAGAGAGTCCTTTTCAACTCAGCCTCCTCGGTTGTTCCCCCAGAACCAGCAGATCTAACCTGTCTTGTTGCTTGGAGCCATTTGGAATGAGAGGTGGGCTACCCAGCCATCCATCCTTAGAACCCTGCTCAGAATCGTTGTCCAGGTGCCAACCAACAGGTCTCAATTGTCCTGCAGAAGAATCTTGCAGTTGGGAGATCTCACAACTCCCATCGTGGGAAAACCCCCATGGCCTCGTGATCCACCACCCCTTCAAGAAGGGGCCATCAGGGACAGAATGTCTAACCTGAGCAATCATCTGAGCCTCGCCCTGACTTCAGAAGCACGAGATCTCGATTCAGGTCTGTAGATTGTGCCTGCCATATCCTCACCCAGAAACCTAGGCCTAGCTTGGCTTCTCAGACTTCCGTCCTCCGACTACTGGCACACAAGCCCTCCAGTTTGGCAATCCAGAACTACAATGCAACACTCTGCCTGCCCTCCAGAGAAAAACATTTGCCCTCTGGGGCTATCCAGAAACCCCAAATGAGGAAAAACGCGGCACGCCAAATATATAGGCTGACCTGGGCACTAATGCCCTTTCTGACACAGCCTGAGCCTGGACCTCCTGGCCCCACCCAGACAGCTGGCCGCACACTGAGCACATCGGACCCGTCATGGCCTTAGGTCGTCATCTCTTCTCAACCTCGGTTTTCAGGCTTCAGAACCTAGACCTTATCTCCAATCACGGCCCTGGTTTGAAAATGATGCAGAAATCAGAACTCTTTCCCCATGGCAATAAACCTTGTGGTTGGCATGTTGTCCAAGGTTCAGTGTAGTTGAAACCAGTGTGGCCCATGAGGCCCCGCCCATGCTTGCGGGCCACATTGGTCACAAACACACATTGCGACCCTCAGCCTGAGCCCAGTCCTCAGGTAAGGCCTCTCAGTGGCTGGATGGAGAGACAGCATATTGGGCTTGCCATGCCCCCAGGCCTCAATTTTTAACCATAGATCGGGTTGTCCTTTCAGTCTTCCCTAGGGCAACAATCATATAAATAACCATTTCATACCTACTTAAAAATTGCATAATACCACACTCCTAGATCCTCTCTGAATGCTCTAAAATAACCCTTAAAGGAAATACATTTTTAAAAATAACAGATTTTTTGGCGAATAATTTAATAAAATAAAAGTATCATTCATCTATGTAGATCATAAAAATGTTTTTCATAATCATGAAATTATAACTCTGAAGTGTGCTAAAATGAATCCACCTGCTAAGGGTGACAGAACAAAAATAAACATCATTTTTCCAAATAAGAGGAATTTATTACCTTCGAATCAAAGCATGTGGCTTTGTTCAAACTGGCATTAAAGGAATATGGAAACACAAACGATAGAAAGTCATATTTTAGATTTCTAAATCTTCAAAGTGAAGAGTATACATTTTTTAAATGTTACATAATGCTACATAATGACAAGATGACAGATTGTGACAAATAGCATTTTAAAAGCTCTACTCATAATGGAACGGAAGGTGTCATTTCCCTATAATTTTATATATGTCATTAATTTACTATATCTGGATACAACATATTACCAAACAGATGTTCATCAAAGACTAAATCATTTTTACTGGAGCATAATAATTTGAACCTACATCTATTAATCATTTTTTTCGATCAAACATTTATAGTCTCACTAAACATTTTATCAGTTGTTGACAAAATTAAAAAACAGTAGGATAAAATGTCGTGATTGGAAAAGTAGATTTTCTTTGAAATTTGCATTTCAATGAAAATATTTGCTGATATTTTAAAAACTTTAAATGTAATTTTATATATATCTGACCTTGCAAATGATATAAAACGTTTGGAGACTTAATATAGTTTGGGGCACATGGTAAGCAATAATCAATTTTTTTGTTGATCCAAGTGTTCTTGTATTATTTTTCTTAATTATTCTAGTACCACAATTTATAGTTCTAAGATTTTTCCACACGCCCCATTTTAATATCTCTTAAGGTGGCACTCACCTTGCACTTGATGACATATCCTAGTTTAACTGTCAGCATTTCTCTTTCTTAGTCGAACATAAACTATAGTGCATCTTACCCTTGATGAAAGCTAGGATGCAATTAAATACTCTATTATGGTTACGATTCTGATATTTGAAATCCTCCGGTAGCTCCCTGTGCCCACACAGTGTAGAACCTCACCTCCTCGGCATAGTATACAAACCATCTCACCCCCAGTGTTAACCCCGGGGCTCAGCCTCCATCCCCAGGTGATGCTGTGAGATCAGCTGTCGGTTGTCTTGAACTTGCTGTAGTTTCCCGAATGCACTGTGCTGCCTCCTGGCACTTTGAAACTTGACACACTCAGCTCTGCAGAGCTGAAAAGAGATCTCGTGCATCTGAAATCAGGTGAGGATCTGACGAACGCTAAGGTTGGAGTTTCAGTCCCTTATGGCCCTCTTCATGAAGAGGTGGTGGATCACGAGGCCATGGAATTTTTCCCACGATGGGAGTTGTGAGATGCTCCAAACCGTAAAGATTCTTCTGCAGGGCGATTGAGACCTGTTGGTTGGCTCCAGGACTTCCCATACGGATCGATTCCGAGTAGGGTTCTAAGGATGGATGGCTGGGAAGCCCGACTCTCATTCCTCTTGTGTCCTAGTGGCAAGAAGGTTAGATCTGCTGGATCTGGGGGAGAAACTGAGAGGGTTGAGTTGAAATGGACTCTCTTGTGGATGGGTCCTAATGTGGGTTTGTGTGTCCATGGAGAACTTGAAATGAGGCAGCGGCACAGGGTCCCTGAAGGGTTCTCCTAACCAGAGGCTTTGACACAGCTCCAACGTGCATGATTCCCACGTGGAGACGAGATTTGTTCTGATGGGTGCCTCAAGAAACAGCCATATGCTGCTATTTTAATCCAGGCCTCTGGGGAGAGATGCCTAGACAACAAAGCAATGGATCCGATTAGGTCTAGGGGGCCTGCTCATTCCAATTTACCTCTGGGGGGACATCTGTCCACGGGTCTAAGTGCAGGTAGATGCTCAGCTGGTGTCAGACCGCCCTTGTTTTTCCTGGGCAGTCAACACTATTGGGATGGCCCCGGGCACTTTGGAGGTTTATCATCCTATTTCTAGGTTTGTGGCCAATGGAATGGCAGAATTCCCAGGTACAGTCCTCAGGTTTGGCTCCAAGAACCTGTGCCTGTAGGTTTTGTGGGCCAGGGCTGTGGGGACAGTTGTCTGAAAACACAAATCCGGCTTAGGTTTCAGGTCGTAGGTATTGCAGGACTGATCTATAGACCGTGTTGAGAACTCTTCAGGATATGAACAAGGGGGCGAGTGTGAGACGCTTGCTCAAGATTTTGTCTCTGGATATTGTGTCACTGATGGCCGTGGAATGTCCGGGTGGCCTCATGGGCCATGGACGAGTCTTCCTCTCTGGGCATTTGGCCCGATCCGAAGAGTTTGGGGTTATTCTTTGAGATGGGAGGAGTCCGTTTTGTTTTGTTTTTACCTCAGTTGTCCCACCAAAAGAGAGTTTTCCAGGGCAGAGCCCTGGGGAGGGGCGACCGGACAACCAGAAAGCTGGTTAAAACTTGGGGCCTAGGGGCATGGCAAGCCCATTATGACGTCTAATGGTCCAGCCACTGAGAGACTTACTAGAGGACAGGACTCACGCTGAGTGTCACAATGCGTGTTTGTGCTCTCTTCGTACTCAAGCATGGGCGGGGCCTCATGGTGAACGCTGGTTTCTCCTACACTGAACGTGGGACAACATGCCAACCACAAGGTTTCTTGCCATAGGGAAGGAGGAGTTCTGATTTCTGCATCACATTCACCCCTTGGCGGGGTGTGGAGTTAAGGTCTATGTCCTGAAGCCTGAGAAGCTAGGTTGGCAATAGATGACGAGCTAAAGCCATGGCAGGTCTGTTGTGCTCAGTGTGCGGTCAGCTCTCTGGGTGTTGGTCAGGAAGTCCGGGCTCAGGCTGTGTCAGACAGTGTATTAGTGCCCAGATTTGTCGATATAATTTGTGTACAGAAGGGTGCCGTGTAGGTCTATCCTCATTTCGGGAGTCTGGGAAGCTCCATAGGGCAACATTTTGCTTTTTATCTGGAGGGCAGGCAGAGTGCTGCCTTGTGGGTCCAGAATTGCCAAACGTGAGGTCTTGGGGGCCAGGAGTGTGAGGACGGACATTGGAGAACAGAAGTTTCACATAGGTTTAAGGGCGAGGGCAAGGCCGGCACACTCTGCAGAGCTGCATCGAGATGTCGTGCATCTGAATTCAGGGCGAGGATCAGACGTTGGCTCAGGTTGGAGTTCCTGTCCATGATTTCCCCTTCAGAAAGGGGGTGGGGGCTTCAGAAAGCCATCACGGTTTTCCCCACGTTGGGAGTTGTGAGATGCTCCAAAACGCAAGGATTCCTCCTGCAGGACATTTGAGAACTTTTGGATGGGTCCAGGACGTTCCATATGGAACGACGCCAGAGCAGGGTTCTAAGGGCGGAGCCCTGGGCAAGCCGCCTCGCATCTCAATCGTCTCCTAGCGACAAGACAGGTTCTATCTGCTGGCTCTGGCGGAGCAACCGAGAAGCCAGAGTTGAAATGGACTCTCCTGCGGATGGATCCTAATGTGGGTTTGTGTCCATGGAGACCTTGGAAAGGGGTGGTGGCACCGGGCCCTGAAGGATTCTCCTAACCGGAAGTTTTGACACAGTTCCAGCCTGCTATTTTCCCATGTCGAGACAAGATTTGCCTCCGGAAACCCCCGCATGCTGGTATTTGAAAACATGCCTCTGAGGAGAGATGCCTGGAAACCCAAGCAATGGATCCGATTACGGCCTAGGGACCTGTGAGGTTCAATCTACTACCCTGGTGACATCCAACTACGGTATGAGTGGAGGTAGATGCTCAGCTGTTGTCAGATGCCCTTGTTTGTCCCGGGCGGCCTACACAATTGGGATGGCCTCAGGGACTGTGGAGGTTTCTCCTAATTTGGAGGCGTGTGGTCAAGTGAATGGGCAGAATTCCAGTGGAGTGGGCAGGCACAGACCTGATGTGTGGCTCCAGGGGCCCCAGCCTGGAGGGTGTGTGGGCCAGGAGCGTGGGGATAGAAGTCTGAAAACACTAACGCGGCTTACGTTTGGGGACATAAGTATGGCAGGCCCGATCTACAGGCCCTGAGGAGAACTCTTCGGGATATGAAGAAAGAGTGAGTGTGAGGCATTTATTCAGGCTTTTGTCTCTGGATTTTGTGTCAACAATGGCCGTGGAATGTCGAGGAGGCCTCATGGGCCATGGACAAGTCTTCCTCTCTGTGGATTTGGCACGTACCCAATTGTTTTGGGTCCATCATGGGGATGGGAGGAGTCCTATCAGTTTGGTTACCTCAGGTGTCCCACCAAAAGAGGGATTTCAAAGCAGAGCCCTGCGTAGGGGTGAATGGACAAACCAAACTATGGTTAGTTCCAGCCACTGAGAGGCCTTCCTTGAGGACAGAACTCACGCTGAGGGTCACAATGTGTGTTTATGCCTTCTAAGCGCTCAATCATGGGCGGGAATCATGGTCCACACTGTTGCTCCTACACTGAACGTTGGGCTCCATGCCACCACATCTATTCGTGCCATGGGGTAGTAGTAGTTCTGATTTTTTTCATCTCTTTCACGCTGGGTCGTGATTGGAGTTAAGGTCTAGGTTGTGTAGTCTGAAAACCGAGCTTGGGAAGAGATGACGACTTAAGTCCATGACAGGTCCGACGTGCTCAGTGTGGAGCCAGGTCGCTGAGTGTTGGTCGGAAGGTTCAGGCCTAGGCTGCGTCAGACCAGGCATTAGTTTTCAGGGTATATTGTATAATTGGGGGAGAGTCGAGTACCGTGCAGCTTGATCCTCATTTAGCGTTTCTGGGTAGCCCCAAGGGCAACGTTTTTCTTCTGGAGGGCAGGCAGAGTGCTGCTTTGTGGCTTTGGAATTCCCAAACTGGATGCCCTTTGGGCAAGGAGTGTGAGGACGGAAGAATAAGAACACAAGTTAGGCGTAGGTTTCGGGGCGAGGGCACGGCAGGCACTATCTGCACATCTGAATCGGGACTTCGTGCATCTGAAGTCAGGGAGGGTTCAGACCTAGGCTCAGGTTGGAGTTTCTGTCCATTATGGTCCTTTCTTGAAGGGGGCAGCATCTCGAGGCCATGGAGGTTTACCCAGGAGGGGAGTTGGGATATGCTCCAAGCCACAAGGATTTTCTCTGATCAACAATTGAGATCTGTTGGATCGCACCAGGATGTTTCATACGGAACGACAGCAAAGCAAGGATCGAAGGATGGAACCCTGGGCAGACTGCCTCGATTCTTACTGTCTCCTAGTTAACAGACAGTTTTGATATGCTAGCTCTAGGGGAGCAACGGAGGGGGCTGATTTGAAATGGACTCTCCTGCGGATGGGTCCTATTGTGGGTTTGTGTGCATGGAGACCTTGGCACGGGGCGGTGGCACACGGACCCTGAATGCTTCTCCTAACCAGAGGTTTTGCATCATCTCCAAAAGACAAGTTTCCCATGTGGAGACTAGATTTGATCTGATTGGTGCCTCAGGAAAGCCCCACATGCTGATATTGGAAACCAGGCCTCTGATGAGAGATAGCAGGAAACCAAAACAATGGACCCCATTAGGGCCTAGGGCCCTGTCCCGTTCAAGCTCCTTCTCTGGGGACATCCATCTAAAGTATGAGTGGAGATGGATGCTCAGCTGGTTCCAGGCAGCCCTTGTTTGTCCTGGGCGTTCTATACTATGGGGATGGCCTTGGGGACTTTGGAGGTTTCTCCGAGTTTGTATGGTTGTGGTCAATGGAAGGGGCAGAATTCCTGTGGAGTTGAGAGGCACAGACCTGATGTGTGGCTCCAGGGTCCCCAGGCTGGAGGGAGTGGAAGCCAGGAATGTGGGGATAGAAGAAGTCTGAAAACACACACTCGGCTTGTTTTGGTGACGTATGTATGGCAGTTCCGATCTACAGATCGTGAGGGGAACTCTTTGGGATAGGAAGAAAGAGCGAGTGTGAGGCGCTTATTCAGGCTTTTGTCTCTGGATTTTGTGTCAACGATGGGCGTGGAATGTCGGGGTGGCCTCATGGGCCATGGATGAGTCTTCTCTCTCTGTGGATTTGGCCCGATCCCAATTTGGGGGTCAAATCTGTGGGATGGGAGGAGTCCTTTCAATTTGGTTACCTCATTCTAAAGCAGAGCAATGGGGAGGGGCGAATGGACAACACGAACTATGGTTAAAAATTGGGGCCTAGGGGCATGGCAAGCCCAATATGCCGTCTCTTGGTGCAGCCACTGGGAGACCTTACTTGGAGACTGGGCTCACGCTGAGGGTCACAATGCGTATTTGTGACCAATGCGGCCCTCAAGCATGGCGGGGTCAAAGGGCCACACTGCTATCAACTACACTGAACGTTGGGCAACACGCCAACCACAAGATTTCTTGCCATGGGGAAGGAATTCAGATTTCTGCCTCATGTTCAACCCTGGGCAGTGATTGGAGAAAACGTCTAGGTTTTGAAGCCTGAAAACCGAATTGGGAAGAGATGACGTAGGGTCAGAGTTAGGGTTAGACGTCTTTGGAGTCAGGGTTAGCGTAAGGCTTAGTGTAGGGGTCAGGTTTAGGGTTCGGTTCATGGTTAGGTTTAGTGTCATGATCACAGTAGGTTCAGGGTTAGCGTTACGGTCAGAGTCAGGGTCAGGGTCAGTGTTAGACTGACAGTTAGTTTATATGTCCAGGCAGGGTCATGATCAGATTTACGGTCCGGTCCAAGTTTTGGTTTGGGGGCAAGGTCATGTCAGGTCAGGGTTAGGTTTTGGACAGGTTTAGTGTCAGGGTTAGGGTCAGGGTCAGGTTTAGGTTCATGGTTTTGGTAAGGTCAGCTTTATTTTTAGGTTCTGTTTCATGAGTAGGTTGAGGATCAGGGTTAGCTTTAGGGTTACTAATCTGTTCAGGATCACGGATTGAGTCAGAGTTAGGTTTACAGTCAGGTTTAGGGTCAGTATTAAGGTCAAGGCCAGGGTCTGGTTTAAGGTTAAGGTCTGACATAGGCAAAGTACAGAGTTAGGGTTATGATCAGGTTCAGGGAGAGGGTCAGGATTATTGTTAAAGTGGGTTAGGTTTAGGGTTAGAGGTAGGTTGCGTGTTAGGGTTAGACCGGGTTAGGGTCAGTGTCAGGGATAATGTTAGGGGTTAGGTTTAAGGTTAGGTTCAGCGTTAGGTTTCGGGTCAGGGCCCGTGTTAGTGTCAGGGTCAGGGTTACGTTTAGGGTTAGAGATAGGTTCAGGCTTACTTTCAGTGTCAGGTTTATTGTTAGGGTGAGGGTCAGGGTCACTGTTAGGGTCAGGCTTAGGTTTCTGGTCTTTGCCTGGGTCGGGTTCAGGGTGAAGTCTAGGGCCAGTGTCAGGTTTACGGTCAGGATCAGGTATTGGTTTAAAGTCCACATTCGTGTCAGGGACAGGGTTATGTAGTGGTCATTGTTAGGTTCATGGTTAGGTTAAGGGTCAGGTCCAGTGTCCGGTTTAGGGTCAGGGTCTGGTATAGGCAAAGTTCAGGGTTAGGGTTATGATCAGAGTCAGGTATAGGCTCAGGGTTATTGTTAATGTTTAGGGTTAGTTCTACATTTAGCGTTAGGTTGACGGTTAGGGTTAGAACTTGTTGGGGTCAGGGTCCGTGGTAGGGTTAGGGGTTTGTGTTAGGGTTAGGTTCAGAGATACGTTTCGGGGGAGGGCCCATGTTAGTGTCAGGGTCAGGGTTACATTTAGGGTCAGAGTTAGTTTCAGTCTCACAGTCAGGGTCAGGTTTAGTGTTCTGTTGATTTCGCGGTCACTGTAAGGGTCAGGGTTAGGTTATCGTCATGGTCTGGGTCAGGGTCAGGGTGAAGATTAGCACCAGTGTCCTGTTTAGGGTCAGGTTCAGGTATTGGTTTAAAGTCCACATTCGGGTCTGGGATAGGTTTATTTAGTTGTCAGAGTTAGTGTCAAGGTTAGGATTAGGGTCAGAGTCAGGGTCCGGTAAATGTCAGGGCCAGGGTCAGGTTGAGGGTCAGGCTTTCGTATAGGGTCAATGTTCGGTTCACTGTCACAGTTACGTTTTGGCGGTAGGGTTTGGGATTGGGGTTAGGGTTAGAGTTAGAAGTAGGGTTATGTTTAGGGATTAGGGATAGATATCGTAATGTCAGGGTTAGGGTTTTGTTTAGGTTAGGGGTTAGTGTTAAGGTCAGGGTCAGCATGATGTTTAGGTTCAGGGTCCTTGTTAGGATCATGGTTAGAGTTACCATTAGGTTTAGGGTTAAGGTCAAGCACAAGTCACGGTCAGGATTAGGTTTAGGGTCCGGGTTAGGTCAGCGTCAGGGTTAGGATTAGAGTCAGGGTCAGGGTCCTGGTTAGGTTTGAGTCATGGTTACGGTAATGTCAGAGTTAGGCTAAGGTTCAGGGTCCACATAGGGGTCAGTGTCAGGCTTAGGTTTATGTTTAGGGTTCAGGTCAGGATCACAGTCAGGGTCAGGGTCAGGGTCAGGGTCAGGGCTTGGGTTAGGGTTTGGGGCAGTCTCACAGTCAGTCAGGGTCAGGGTCAGGGTTAGTGGTTACTGTTAGGGTTAGCCCTAATCCTGGGTCATGGACCCATCCGTTCAGGGTCTCAGGATAAACCCTGGGCAGAAGGGTGTAGACCCTACACCCCCCCATCCTCTTAACCAGCCTTAAACTGGGGTGTGAACATGACTTGACCACCAGATATCTAAGCCCTCATCAGCCTGATCCTGCTTGGGGCATCTCCACCCTCGATGGCATAGCCAGGACCTCTTTACACACAGACACACACAGACACGCAGAGGCACCCCCCCCCACACACACACCCCCACACACAGAGGGGAGGAGACCTAAGCCTATAAGAGTGGATCAGAAGGTGTGGGACTCTCTGATCTGAGCCCCCTGGTGTCACTTTTTGATTTTTTAGCCAAAGGGCCTGAGGCATTGGGGAAAACCTGATATGACCTGCCAGGGAGGGGACGTGTCAGACGGGCCAGCTCTCTTCTCCCTGCATCCTCTCGGCTTCAGTACAGCAGAAGAACATGTCGCTTCCTTTAGGATGTGCCTAGATAGAGCTGGGGAGGGCGTTTCTCTGTAATGGATGCCTGGATACGTGGGTTCCAATTCCGTTGGGCCCTTCGTCAAGGAAGTGAGGTCACCACTGCCTGGGGGTTCCTTACCAAACTTCCTGCTCCACCAGAGCTCCCTGAACCGCCGGTCCCCACGCTGCTCAAGGCTCACACTCCACTCAATGCAGTGCCCATCCTGTGACCCCCATACAGCCTCCCCACAGCCCCTGGGAGGCCTGCATGCAGCTGTTTTCCCCACTGGATGGAAAAGAGCTGGTTTTAGACCAGGTTAGTGTTAGGGTTAGGGTTAAGAAAGAATTAGGGTCAGGGTTAGGGTTAGACGTCTTTGGGGTCAGGGTTAGCATAAGGCTTAGGGTAGGGGTCAGGGTTAGGGTTAGGTTCATGGTTAGGTTTAGGGTCTGGCTCACAGTAGGTTCAGGATTAGCGTTACGGTCAGAGTCAGGCTCAGGGTCAGTGTTAGGCTCACGGTTACGTTTAGGGTAAGATTCAGGGTCATGGTCAGTTTTCGGGTCAGGTTCAAGTTTTGGTTTGGGGGCAAGGTCATGTCAGGTCAGGGTTAGGTTTGGGACAGGTTTAGTGTCAGGGTTAGGGTCAGGGTCAGGGTTAGGTTCATGGTTATGGTAAGGTCAGCTTTAGGTTTAGGTTCTGTTTTATGAGTAGATTCAGGATCAGGGTTAGCTTTAGGGTTACTAATCTGTTCAGGCTCACGGATTGGGTCAGAGTTAGGTTTACAGTCAGGGTTAGGGTCAGTGTTAAGGTCAATGCCAGGGTCAGTTTTAAGGTTAAGTTCTGACATAGGCAATGTTCAGAGTTAGGGTTATGATCAGGTTCAGGGAGAGGGTCAGGATAATTGTTAAAGTGGGGTTAGAGTAAGGCTTAGAGGTAGGTTTGAGGGTTAGGTTAGACTTTGTTAGGGTCAGTGTCAGGGATAATGTTAGGGGTTTTTTTTAGGGTTAGGTTCAGCGTTAGGTTTCGGGTCAGGGCCCGTGTTAGTGTCAGGGTCACGGTTACGTTTAAGGTTAGAGATAGGTTCAGGCTCACATTCAGTGTCAGGTTTAGTGTTAGGGTGAGGGTCAGTGTCACTGTTAGGGTCAGACTTAGGTTTCTGGTCTTTGCCTGGGTCGGGGACAGGGTGAAGTCTAGGACCAGTGTCAGGTTTACGGTCAGGATCAGGTATTGGTTTAAAGTACACATTCGGGTCAAGGACAGGGTTAGGTAGTGGTCATTGTTAGGTTCATGGTTAGGTTAAGGGTCAGGGCCAGTGTCCGGTTTAGGGTCAGGGTCTGGTATAGGCAAAGTTCAGGGTTAGGGTTATGATCTTAGTCAGGTATAGGGTCAGGGTTATTGTTAAAGTTTAGGGTTAGTTTTATGTTTAGCGTTAGGTTGACGGTTAGGGTTAGAACTTGTTAGGGTCAGGGTCCGTGGTAGGGTTACGGGTTAGTGTTAGGGTTAGGTTCAGATATAGGATTCGAGGGAGGGCCCATGTTAGTGTCAGGGTCAGGGTTACATTTAGGGTCAGAGTTAGTTTCAGTCTCACAGTCAGGGTCAGGTTTAGTGTTCTGTTGATTTCGCGGTCATTCAGTGTCAGTGTTAGTGTTAGGGTCAGGGATAGGTCTGCGTCAGGGTTAGGATTAGGGTCAGGGTATGGGTCATGGTGAGGTATTAGTCATATTTTCGGTAATGTCAGAGTTTGGTTTAGGTTCAGGGTCCACATCAGGGTCCTTGCCAGGCTAGGTTTCGGTTTATGGTTCAGGTAAGGATCACAGTAAGGGTCAGGGTCAGAGTCAGGGTCAGGGCTTGGGTTAGGGTTTGGGGCAGGCTCACAGTCAGTGTCAGGGTCAGGGTTAGTGGTTACTGTTATGGTTAGCCCCGCTCCTGAGTCATGGACTCATACATTCAGGGTCTCAGGATAAACCCTGGGCAGAAGGGTGTAGACCCTACAACTGATCCCACTTAAGCAGCCTTAAACTGGGGTGTGAACATGACTTACCCACCAGACATCTAACCCCATATCAGCCTCATCCTGCTTGGGGCATCTCCACCCAGTATGGCATGGCCAGGTACTCTTTACACACAGACACACAGACACCCAGAGGCACTCGCACTCATACACACACACACACACACACACACACACACACACACACACAGGGAGAGAGACAGGGAGGACACCTAGGGCTACACCCATAGATCAGAAGGTGTGGGACTCTCCGACTCTGAGCCCACTGGTGTCACCTTTTGATTTTATTAGCCAAAGGGCCTGAGGCGTTGGGGAAACCTGATATGACCTGCCAGGGAGGGGACGTGTCTGGCGGGCGAGCTCACTTCTCCCTGCATCCTCTGGGCTTCAGTACAGTAGAAGAACGTGGTGCTTCCTTTATGATGTTCCTAGATAGAGCTGGGGAGGGCGTTTCTCTGTAATGGGATGCCTGCATATGTGGGTTCCAATTCCGTTGGGCCCTTCGTCAAGGAAGTGAGGTCACGAATGCCTGGGGGTTCCTTACCAAACTTCCTGCTCCACCAGAGCTCCCTGAGCCGCCGGTCCCCACGCTGCTCAAGGCTCACACTCCACTCAATGCAGTGCCCATCCATTGACCCACATACAGCCTCCTCCCAGACTCTGGGAGGCCTGGGTGCAGCTGTTTTCCCCGCTGGAGGGAACAGAGCTGGGTTTAGACCAGCTTAGTGTTAGGGTTAGGGCTAAGAAAGACGTAGGGTCAGGTTTAGGGTTAGACATCTTTGGGGTCAGGGTTAGCGTAAGGCTTAGGGTAGGGGTCAGGGTTAGGGTTAGGTTCATGGTTAGGTTTAGGGTCAGGATCACAGTAGGTTCAGGGTTAGCGTTACAGTCAGAGTCAGGGTCAGGGTCAGTGTTAGGCTGACGGTTAGGTTTATGTCCAGGCAGGGTCATGGTCAGATTTACGGTCAGGTTCAAGTTTTGGTTTGGTGGCAAGGTTCATGTCAGGGTCAGGGTTAGGTTTGGGACAGGTTAGGCTTAGAGATAGATTGAGGGTTAGGGTTAGACTTCGTTAGGGTCAGTGTCAGGGATAATGTTAGGGGTTTTTTTAGGGTTAGGTTCAGCCTTAGCTTTCGGGTCAGGGCCCATGTTAGTGTCAGGGTCAGGGTTACGTTTAGGGTTAGAGTTAGGGTCAGGCTCACATTTAGTGTCAGGTTTAGTGTTAGTTTCAGCGTCAGTGTCATTGTTTGGGTCAGAGTTAAGTTTATGTTCTTTGCCTGGGTCGGGGTCAGGGTGAAGTCTAGGGCCAGTGTCAGGTTTACGTAGGATCAGGTATTGGTTTAAAGTCCACATTCGGGTCAGGGACAGGGTTATGTTGTGGTCATTGTGAGGGTCATGGTTAGGTTTAGGGTCAGGGTGAGGGTGATTTAGGGTCAGGGTCTGGTATAGGCAAAGTTCCGTGTTAGGGTTATGATCATTATCAGGTATAGGGTCATGGTTATTGTTTAAGTTTAGGGTTAGTGTTAGGGTTAGCGTTAGGTTGACTGTTAGGGTTAGAACTTGTTAGGGTCAGTGTCCGTGGTAGGTTTAGGGGTTAGTGTTAGGGTTAGGATCAGCAATAGGATTCGAGGAGGGCCAGTGTCAGCGTCAGGGTCAGAGTTACATTTATGGTTCGAGTTAAGGTCAGGCTCACAGTCAGGGTCAGGTTTAGTTTTCAGGTCAGGGTCGGGGTCACTGTTAGGGTCAAGGTTAGGTTTATGGTCATGGTCTGGGTCACGCTCAGGGTGAAGTTTAGCACCAGTGTCTGGTTGAGGGTCAGGTTCAGGTTGGTTTAAAATCCACATTTGGGTCAGGGACAGGTTTATGTAGTGGTCAGTGTTAGTGTCATGGTTTGGATTAGGGTCAGGGTCACGGTCAAATGAAGGTCAGGGCCAGGGTCAGGTTGAGGGTCAGGCTTTGGTAGAGGGTCAATATTTGGTTCAGTGTCATACTTAGGTTTTGGTGGTAGGGGTTGGGATGGGGTTTGGGTTAGATTTATAAGTAGGGTTATGGTTAGGGTGGGTTAGACAGCATAAGGTCAGGTTTAGGGTTTGGTTTAGGGTAGGGTTTAGTGTTAGGTTCAGGGTCAGCATGAGGTGTAGGTTCAGGGTCCTTATTAGGGTCATGGTTAGAGTTACCATAAGGTTTAGGTTTAGGGTCAATTCAAGTCTCGATCAGGGTTAGGGTTAGGGTCCGGGTTAGGTCAGCGTCAGGGTTAGGATTAGGGTCACGGTCAGGGTCCTGGTTAGGTTTGAGTCATGGTACAGTAATGTCAGAGTTAGGTTTAGGTTCAGGGTCCACATCAGGGTCAGTGTCAGTCTTAGGTTTAGGTTTAGGTTTCAGGTCAGGATCACAGTCAGGGTCAGTTTCAGGGTCAGGGTCAGGGCTTGGGTTAGGTTTTGGGGCAGTCTCAGAGTCAGTCAGGGTCAGGGTCAGGGTTAGTGGTTACTGTTAGGGTTAGCCCTGATCCTGGGTCATGGACCCATCCGTTCAGGGTCTCAGGATAAACCCTGGGCAGAAGGGTGTAGACCCTACACCCGATCCCACTTAACCAGCCTTAAACTGGAGTGTGAACATGCCTTGCCCACCAGATATCTAAACCCTCATCAGCCTGATCATGTTTGGGGCATCTCCACCCTCGATGGCATAGCCAGGACCTCTTTACACACAGACACACAGACACACAGAGGCACCCCCCCACACACACACACACAAACGGGGAAGAGACCTAAGCCTATACGAGTGGATCAGAAGGTATGGGACTCTCTGATCTGAGCCCCCTGGTGTCACCTTTTGATTTTTTAGCCAAAGGGCCTGAGGCATTGGGGAAACCTGATATGACCTGCCAGGGAGGGGACGTGTCAGACGGGCCAGCTCTCTTCTCCCTGCATCCTCTCGGCTTCAGTACAGCAGAAGAACATGTCGCTTCCTTTAGGATGTGCCTAGAAAGAGCTGGGGAGGGCGTTTCTCTGTAATGGGATGCCTGGATACGTGGGTTCCAATTCCATTGGGCCCTTCGTCAAGGAAGTGAGGTCACCACTGCCTGGGGGTTCCTTACCAAACTTCCTGCTCCACCAGAGCTCCCTGAGCCGCTGTTCCCCATGCTGCTCAAGGCTCACACACCACTCAATGCAGTGCCCATCCTGTGACCCCCATACAGCCTCCCCCCAGCCCCTGGGAGGCCTGCGTGCAGCTGTTTTCCCCCGCTGGAGGGAACAGAGCTGGGTTTAGACCAGGTTAGTGTTATGGTTAGGGTTAAGAAAGATTTAGGGTCAGGTTTAGGGTTAGACGTCTTTGGGGTCAGGGTTAGCATAAGGCTTAGGGTAGGGGTCAGGGTTAGGGTTAGGTTCATGGTCAGGTTTAGGGTCAGGATCACAGTAGGTTCAGGGTTATCGTTATGGTCAGAGTCAGGGTCAGGGTCAGTGTTAGGCTCACGGTTAGGTTTAGGGTCAGGTTCAGGGTCATAGTCAGTTTTAGGGTCAGGTTCAAGTTTTGGTTTGGGGGCAAGGTCATGTCAGGTCAGGGTTTGGTTTGGGACAGGTTTAGTGTCAGGGTTAGGGTCAGGGTCAGGGTTAGGTTCATGGTTATGGTAAGGTCAGCTTTATGTTTAGGTTCTGTTTTATGAGTAGGTTCAGGATCAGGGTTAGCTTTAGGGTTACTAATCTGTTCAGGCTCACGGATTGGGTCAGAGTTAGGTTTACAGTCAGGGTTAGGGTCAGTGTTAAGGTCAAGGTCAGGGTCAGTTTTAAGGTTAAGTTCTGACATAGGCAATGTTCAGAGTTAGGGTTATGATCAGGTTCAGAGAGAGGGTCAGGATAATTGTTAAAGTGAGGTTAGAGTTAGTCTTAGAGATAGGTTGAGGGTTAGGGTTAGACTGGGTTAGGGACAGTGTCAGGGATAATGTTAGGGGTTTTTTTTGGGGTTAGGTTCAGCCTTAGGTTTCGGGTCAGGGGCCATGTTAGTGTCAGGGTCAGGGTTACGTTTAGGGAGGTTAGAGTTAGGGTCAGGCTCTCATTCAGTGTCAGGTTTAGTGTTAGTTTCAGGGTCAGGGTCATTGTTTGGGTCAGAGTTAAGTTTATGGTCTTTGCCTGGGTCGGGCTCAGGGTGAAGTCTAGGGCCAGTGTCAGGTTTATGGTAGGACCAGGTATTGGTTTAAAGTCCACATTCGGGTCAGGGACAGGGTTATGTTGTGGTCATTGTGAGGGTCATGGTTAGGTTTAGGGTCAGGGTGAGGGTGATTTAGGGTCAGGGTCTGGTATAGGCAAAGTTCCGTGTTAGGGTTATGATCATTATCAGGTATAGGGTCATGGTTATTGTTTAAGTTTAGGGTTAGTGTTAGGGTTAGCGTTAGGTTGACTGTTAGGGTTAGAACTTGTTAGGGTCAGTGTCCGTGGTAGGTTTAGGGGTTAGTGTTAGGGTTAGGATCAGCAATAGGATTCGAGGAGTGCCAGTGTCAGCGTCAGGGTCAGAGTTACATTTATGGTTCGAGAGTTAAGGTCAGGCTCACAGTCAGGGTCAGGTTTAGTTTTCAGGTCAGGGTCGGGGTCACTGTTAGGGTCAAGGTTAGGTTTATGGTCATGGTCTGGGTCACGCTCAGGGTGAAGTTTAGCGCCAGTGTCAGGTTGAGGGTCAGGTTCAGGTTGGTTTAAAATCCACATTTGGTTCAGGGACAGGTTTATGTAGTGGTTAGTGTAGTGTCATGGTTTGGATTAGGGTCAGGGTCACGGTCAGATCAAGGTCAGGGCCAGGGTCAGGTTGAGGGTCAGGCTTTGGTATAGGGTCAATATTCGGTTCAGTTTCACACTTAGGTTTTGGCGGTAGGGTTTGGGATGGGGTATGGGTTAGATTTAGAAGTAGGGTTATGGTTAGGTTGGGTTAGACAGCATAAGGTCAGGGTTAGGGTTTGGTTTAGGGGAGGGGTTAGTGTTAGGGTCAGGTTCAGCCTTAGGTTTAGGTTCAGGGTCCGTAGAGGTTCATGGTTAGAGTTACCTTTAGTTTTAGGGCTAGCGTCAGGCTCACAGTCACGTTCAGGCTTAGGGTTAGCGTCCGGGTTAGGTCAGCGTCAGGATTAGGATTAGGGTCAGGGTCAGGGTCCTTGTTAGGTTTCAGTCATGGTTACGGTAATGTCAGAGTTAGGTTTGGGTTCAGGGTCCACATCAGGGTCAGTGTCAGGCTTAGGTTTAGGTTTTCAGGGTTCAGGTCAGGATCACAGTCAGGGTCAGGGTCAGGGTCAGGGCTTGGGTTAGGTATAGGGCAGGCTCACAGTCAGTGTCAGGGTCAGGGTTAGTGGTTCTGTTAGGGTTAGCCCTGATCCTGGGTCATGGACCCATCCGTTCAGGGTCTCAGGATAAACCCTGGGCAGAAGGGTGTATACCCTACACCCGATCCAACTTAACCAGCCTTAAACTGGGGTGTGATCATGACTTGCCCACCAGATATCTAAACCCTCATCAGCCTGATCCTGCTTGGGTCATCTCCACCCACGATGGCATAGCCAGGTCCTCTTTACACACAGACACAGAAACCCAGTGGCACACACACACAAGCACACACACACACACACACACACAGAGCA
Organism: Mustela putorius furo; assembly: GCF_011764305.1. Classification (NCBI taxonomy): domain Eukaryota; kingdom Metazoa; phylum Chordata; class Mammalia; order Carnivora; family Mustelidae; genus Mustela; species Mustela putorius. The sequence continues at coordinate 356,982 of NW_025421541.1, read as the reverse complement.
GAGACAGGGAGGAGACCTAGGGCTACACTGGTCGATAAGAAGGTGTGGGACTCTCTGACTCTGAGCCCCCTGGTGTCCCCTTTTGAGTTTATTAGCCAAAGGGCCTGAAGCGTTGGGGAAACCTGATATGACCTGCCAGGTAGGGGACTTGTCTGGCGGGCGAGCTGTCTTCTCCCTGCATCCTCTCAGCTTCAGTACAGCAGAAGAACATGTCGCTTCCTTTAGGATGTGCCTAGATATGAGCTGGGCATTGGGGTTTTCTCTGTAATGGGGTGCCTGGATACGCGGATTTCAATTCCCTTGGGCTCTGTCGTCAGGGAAGTGAGGTCACTACTGCCTGGGGGATCCTTACCGAACTTCCTGCTCGACCAGAGCTCCCTGATCCACTGGTCCCCAAGCTGCTCAAGGCTCACACTCCACTCAACGCAGTGCCCATGCAGTGACCCCCATACAGCCTCCTCCCACCCCCTGGGAGGACTAGGTGCAGCTGTTGTCCCCGCTGGAAGGAACAGAGCTGGGTTTAGACTAGATTAGTGTTAGGGTTAGGGTTAAGAAAGACTTAGGGTCAGGGTTAGGGTTAGACGTCGTTGAGGTCAGGCTTACCGTAAAGCTTAGGGTAGGGGTCAGGGGTCAGGGTTAGGGTTAGGTTCATGTTAGGTTTAGGGTCAGTAGGGTCACGGTTAGCGTTACGGTCACAGTCAGGGACAGGGTCAGTGTTAGGATGACAGTTAGTTTTAGGGTCAGGTTCAGTGTCATGGTCAGATTTAGAGTCAGGTTCAAGTTTTGGTGTGGGGGCAAGGTTCATGTCAGGGTCAGGTTTAGATTTGGGACAGGTTTATTGTCAGGGTTAGGGTCAGGGTCAGGGTTAGGTTCATGGTTATGGTAAGGCCAGCTTTATGTTTAGGTTCTGTTTTATGAGTAGGTCAGGATCAGGGTGAGATTTAGGGTGACGATTCTGTTCAGGATCACGGATTGGGTCAGAGTTAGGTTTACAGTCAGGGTTAGGGTCAGAGTTCAGGTCAAGGCCAGGGTCAGTTTTAAGGTTAAGTTCTGACATAGGCAATGTTCAGAGTTAGGGTTATGATCAGGTTCAGGGAGAGGGTTAGGATAATTGTTAAAGTGGGGTTAGGGTTAGGGTTCGAGGTAGGTTGAGGGTTAGGGTTAGAACAGGTTAGTGTCAGTTTCAGGGATAATGTTAGGGGTTAGTTTTAGGGTTAGGTTCAGCGTTAGGTTTCAGGGTATGGCCCTTGTTAGTGTCAGGGTCAGGGTTAAGTTTAGGGTTACAGTAAGGGTCAGCCTCACAGTCAGGGTGTGGTTTAGTGTTCAGGTCTGGGTCGGGGTCACTGTTAGGGTCAGGGATAGGTTGATTGTCATTGTCTGGGTCAGGTTCAGGGTGAAGTTTAGGCCCAGTGTCAGGTTTGGCTTCAGGATCATGTATTGGTTTAAAGTCCACATTCGGGTCAGGGACAGGGTTGTGTAGTGGTCAGTGTTAGGGTCATGGTTAGGATTAGGGTCAGGGTCAGTTTCAGGTGAAGGTCAGTGTCAGGGTTAGGTTTAGGTTCAGGCTTTGCTTTATGTTCGTTTCATGGTCACATTTAGGTTTAGGGGATAAGTTTGGGATGGGGTTACGGTTAGAGTTAGAAGTAGTGGTATGGTGAGGGTTAGGGTTAGACAGCGTAAGGTCAGCGTTCGGGTTTGGTTTAGGGTAGGGATTAGTGTTATTGTCAGGGTCAACGATCGGTTTGGTTTGAGGGTCCGTATTAGGGTCAGGGTTAGGGTTACCTTTAGGGATAGGTTTAGGGTCACACACACGGTCACGGACAGGGTTAGGGTTAGGGTCAGGGTTAGATCAGCGTCAGGATTAGGATTAGATTCAGGTAGGGTCACGTTTAGGGATGAGTCATAGTTAGGTTATCTCAGACTTAGGTTTAGGTTCACGGTCCGGATCAGGGTCAGCGTCAGGCTTAGGTTTAGGTTTAGGGTTCAGGTCGGGATCACGGTCAGGGTTAGGTTCAGGGTCAGGGTCAGGGCTCGGGTTAGGGTTTGGGGCAGGCTCACAGTGTCAGGATCAGGGTCAGGGTCAGTGGTTACTGTTAGGGTTCACCCCGCTCCTGGTTCATTGTCCCCTCCCTTTAGGTTCTCAGGAAAAACCCTGGGCAGAAGGCTGTAGACCCCACACCCCGATCCCACTTAGCCAGCATTACACTGGGATGTAAACATGACCTGCCCACCAGGCATCTAACCCCTCTTTAGCCTGCTCCTGCTCCGGACATCTCCACCCACGATGGCATGGCCAGGTCCTCTTTACACACACACACACACACACACACACACACACACACACACACGGGAGGAGACTTAGAGCTATACCGCTCGATCAAAAGGTGTGGGAATCTCTGACTCTGAGCCCCCTGGTGTCACCTTTTGATTTTATTTGCCAAAGGGCCTGAGGCGTTGGGGAAGCCTGATATGACCTGCCAGTGACGGGATGTGTATGGCGGGTGATCTCTCTTCTCCCTGCATCCTCAGGGCTTCAGTACAGCAGAAAACACATGTCGCTTCCTTTAGGATGTGCCTAGAAATGAGCTGGGCAGGGGGGTTTTCTCTGTAATGGGGTGCCTGGATACGTGGATTCTAATTCCGTTGGGCTCTGTCGTCAGGGAAGTGAGGTCACCATTGAATGGGGGCTCCTTACCAAACTTTCTGCTCCCACCAGAGCACCCTGAGCGTGCCCATCCCCTAGCTGCTCAAGGCTCACCCACCACCCCCCATGCCCTGTTCATCCAGTGACCCCCACACAGCCAAACCCAGCCCCTGGGAGTCCTGGATGCAACTGTTGTCCCCACTTCTGGGAACAGAGATGGGTTCAGTTCAGACTGAGTTAAGGTTAGGGTTAGGGTTAGGGTTAGTGTTAGTGTTAGCAAGAGACTTAGGGTTAGGGTTAGGGTGAGACATCGTTGGGGTCAGGGTTAGCATTAGGGTTAGGGTAGGGGTCAGGGTTAGGGTTAGGATCATGGTTAGGTTTAGGGTCAGGCTCACAGTTGGGTCAGGATTACTGTTATGGTCAGAGTCAGGGTCAGGGTCAGTGTTAGGGTGACGGTTAAGTTAAGGGTCAGTTTCAGGATCATGGTCAAGTTTCTGTTTGGGGGCAAGGTTCATGTCAGGATCAGGGTTAGGTTTGGGACAGGTTTAGTGTCAGTGTTAGGGTCAGGGTCAGGATAGGTTTATGGTTATGGTAAGGTCAGCTTTATGTTTAGGTTCTGTTTTATGAGTAGGTTCAGGAATAGGGTGAGATTTAGGGTGAAGATTCTGTTCAGGATCACGGATGGGTCAGAGTTAGGTTTACAGTCACGGTTAGGGTCAGAGTTAAGGTCAAGGCCAGGGTCAGTTTTAAGGTTAAGTTCTGACATAGGCAATGTTCAGAGTTAGGGTTATGATCAGGTTCAGGGAGAGGGTTAGGATAATTGTTAAAGTGGGTTTAGGGTTAGGGTTAGAGCTAGGTTGAGGGTTAGGGTTAGACTGGGTTTGGGTCAGTGTCAGGCATAATGTTAGGGGTTAGTTTTAGGGTTAGGTTCAGCGTTAGGTTTCGCGTCAGGGCCCGTGTTAGTATCAGGGTGCGGGTTACGTTTAGGGTTAGAGTTAGGGTCAGGCTCCCATTCAATGTCAGGGTTAGTGTTAGGGCCAGGGTCAGCATCACTGTTAGAGTCAGGGTTAGGTTTATAGTCTTTGCCTGGGTCAGGGTCATGGTGAAGTCTAGGGCCAGTGTCAGGTTTACGGTCAGGTTCAGGTATTGGTTTAAAGTCCACATTCGGGTCAGGGACAGGATTATTTAGTGGTCATTGTTAGGGTCATGGTTCTGTTTAGAGTCTGGGCCAGGGTCAGATTTAGGGTCAGGGACTGCTATGTGCAAAGTTCCGGGTGTCCGGGTAAGGGTAATGATCATAATCAGGCATAGGGTCCGGGTTTATTGTTTATGTTTAGGGTTAGGTTTAGGGTGAGAGTTCGGTTGAGGGTTAGGGTTAGCTCTCGTTAGGGTCAGGGTCCGTGGTAGGGTTAGGGTTTAGTGTTAGGGTTAGTTTCAGCGATAGGATTCGCGGAGGGCACGTGTTAGTGTCAGGGTCAGGGTTATGTTTAGGGGTAGAGTTAGGGTCAGGCTCACATTCAGTGTCAGGGTTAGTGTTAGGGTCAGGGTTAGGGGTCAGTGTTAGGGTCAGGGTTAGGTTTATGGTCATGGCCTGCGTCAGGGTCAGGGTATAGTTTAGGGGCAGTGTCAGGTTTAGTGTCAGGATCAGGTATTGGTTCAAAGTCCACATTTGGGTTGGGACAAGGTTATGCAGTAGTCAGTGTTACTGTCATGGTTAGGTTTAGGGTCAGGGCCATGGTCAGGTTTAGGATCAGGGTCCCTAATAGCAATTTTCAGGGTTAGGTTTTACGGTCAGTGTCTGGTATAGGCAAAGTTCAGGGTTATGGTTATGATCATAGTCAGCTATAGGGTCAGGGTTATTGTTAAAGTTCAGCGTTAGTGTTAGGGTTAGCGTTAGGTTGATGGTTAGGGTTAGAACTTGTTAGGGTCAGGGTCCGTGGAAGGTTAGGGGTTAGTGTTAGGGTTAGTTTCAGCAATAGGATTCGGGGTAGGGCCCCCGTTAGTGTCAGGGTCAGGGTTACATTTACGGTTAGAGTAGGGTAGGCTAACAGCCAGGCTCAGGTTTAGTGTTCAGGTCAGGGTCGGGATCACTATTAGGCTCAGGGTTAGGTTTATGATCATGGCCTGGGTCAGGGTCAGGGTGAAGTTTAGAGCCAGTGTCAGGTTTAGGGTCAGGATCAGGTATTGGTTCAAAGTCCACATTTGGGTTAGGGACAAGGTTATGTAGTGGTCAGTGTTAGTGTCATGGTTAGGTTTAGGGTCAGGGCCAGGGTCAGGTTTAGGGTCAGGGTCTGGTAGAGGCAAAGTTCAGGGTTAGGGTTATGATCATAGGCAGGTATAGGGTAAGGGTTATTGTTAAAGTTTAGGGTTAGTGTTAGGGTTAGAGTTAGTTTGAGGGTTAGGGTTAGACATGTTTAGGGTCAGGGTTCGAGGAAGGGTTAGAGTATAGTGTTAGGGTTAGGTTCAGCGATAGGATCAGCGGAGGACCCGTGGTAGTGTCAGGGTTAAGGTTACGTTTAGGGGTAGAGTTAGGGTCAGGCTCACATTCAGTCTCAGGGTTAGTGTTAGGTTTGAGTCAGGGTCACTGTTAGGGTCAGGGTTAGGTTGATGGTCATGGCCTGGGTCAGGGTCAGGGTGAAGTTTGGGCCAGTGTCAGGTTTAGCGTCAGGATCAGGTATTGGTTAAAGTCCGCATTTGGGTCAGGGACAGGGTTATGTAGTGGTCAATGTTAAGGTCATGGTTAGGATTAGGGTCAGGGTCAGAGTCAGGTTAAGGTCAGGGCCAGGGGTCAGGTTTAGGTTCAGTCTTTGCTTTATGTTCGGCTCAGGTTCACAGTTAGGTTAGGGGAAAAGTTTGGGATGGGGTTAGGGTTAGAGTTAGAAGTAGTGTTATCGTGTGGGTTAGGGTTAGACAGGGTTATGTCAGGGTGAGGGTTTGGTTTAGGGTAGGGGTTAGTGTTAGGGTCAGGGTCAGTGTTCGGTTTGGGTACAGGGTCCATATTAGGGTCAGTGTTAGGGTTACCTTTAGGTTTACGTTTAGGGTCAGGCACACAGTCAGGGTCAGGGTTAGGGTTAGGGTCAGGGTTAGGTCAGCGTCAGGATTAGGATTAGGGTCAGGTCAGGGTCCTGTTTAGGGATGAGTCATAGTTAGGTTATCTCAGACTTAGGTTTAGGTTCAGGGTCCGTATCAGGGTCAGCATCAGGCTTAGGTTTAGGTTTAGGGTTCAGGTCAGGATCACGGTCAGGGTTAGGGTCAGGATCAGGGTCAGGGCTCGGGTTAGGGTTTGGGGCAGGCTCACAGTGTCAGGGTCACGGTCAGTGGTTACTGTTAGGGTTCTCCCCGCTCCTGGTTCATTGTCCCCTCCCTTTAGGTTCTCAGGAAAAACCCTGGGCAGAAGGCTGTAGACCCCACACCCGATCCCACTTAGCCAGCATTACACTGGGATGTAAACATGACCTGCCCACCAGGCATCTAACCCCTCATCAGCCTGCTCCTGCTTGGGACATCTTCACCCACGATGGCATGGCCAGGTCCTCTTTACACACAGAGCCACAGACACCCAGAGGCACACACACACACACACACACACACACACACACACACACACACACACACACACACACACACACATGGGGAGGAGACTTAGAGCTATACCGCTCAATTAAAAGGTGTGGGACTCTCTGACTCTGAGCCCCCTGGTATCACCTTTTGATTTTATTTGCCAAAGGGCCTGAGGCGTTGGGGAAGCCTGATATGACCTGCCAGTGAGGGGACGTGTATGGTGGGTGAGCTCTCTTCTCCCTGCATCCTCAGGGCTTCAGTACAGAAGAAGAACATGTCGCTTCCTTTAGGATGTGCCTAGAAATGAGCTGGGCAGGGGGGTTTTCTCTGTAATGGGGTGCCTGGATACGTGGATTCTAATTCCGTTGGGCCCTGTCGTCAGGGAAGTGAGGTCACCATTGAATGGGGGCTCCTTACCAAACTTTCTGCTCCCACCAGAGCACCCTGAGCGTGCCCATCCCCTAGCTGCTCAAGGCTCACCCACCACTCCATGCCCTGTTCATCCCGTGACCCCCACACAGCCAATCCCAGCCCCTGGGAGTCCTGGATGCAACTATTGTCCCCGCTTCTGGGAACAGAGATGGGTTCAGACCGAGTTAAGGTTAGGGTTAGGGTTAGGGTTAGGGTTAGTGTTAGCGAGAGACTTAGGGTTAGGGTTAGGGTGAGACATTGTTGGGGTCAGGGTTAGTGTTAGGGTTAGGGTAGGGGTCAGGGTTAGGGTTAGGTTCATGGTTAGTTTTAGGGTCAGGCTCACAATAGGGTCAGGGTTACCATTACTGTCAGAGTCAGGGTCAGGGTCAGTGTCAGGTTTACGGTCAGGATCAGCTATTGGTTTTAAGTCCACATTCGGGTCAGGGACAGGGTTATGTAGTGGTCATTGTTAGGGTCATGGTTAGGTTTAGGGTCAGGGCCATGGTCAGGTTTAGGATCAGGGTCCCTAATAGCAATTTTCAGGGTTAGGTTTAGGGTCAGTGTCTGGTATAGGCAAAGTTCAGGGTTAGGGTTATGATCATAGTCATAGTCAGCTATAGGGTCAGGGTTATTGTTAAAGTTCAGCGTTAGTGTTAGGGTTAGCGTTAGGTTGATGGTTAGGGTTAGAACTTGTTAGGGTCAGGGTCCGTGGTAGGTTAGGGATTAGTGTTAGGGTTAGTTTCAGCAATAGGATTCGGGGTAGGGCCCGCGTTAGTGTCAGGGTCAGGGTTACATTTACGGTTAGAGTAGGGTAGGCTAACAGCCAGGCTCAGGTTTAGTGTTCAGGTCAGGGTCGGGATCACTATTAGGCTCAGGGTTAGGTTTATGATCATGGCCTGGGTCAGGGTCAGGGTGAAGTTTAGAGCCAGTGTCAGGTTTAGGGTCAGGATCAGGTATTGGTTCAAAGTCCACATTTGGGTTAGGGACAAGGTTATGTAGTGGTCAGTGTTAATGTCATGGTTAGGTTTAGGGTCAGGGCCAGGGTCAGGTTTAGGGTCAGGGTCTGGTAGAGGCAAAGTTCAGGGTTAGGGTTATGATCATAGTCAGGTATAAGGTAAGGGTTATTGTTAACGTTTAGGTTTAGTATTAGGGTTAGAGTTAGTTTGAGGGTTAGGGTTAGATTGGTTAGGGTCAGGATCCGCGGTAGGGTTAGAGTATAGTGTTAGGGTTAGGTTCAGCGATAGGATCGGCGGAGGACCCGTGGTACTGTCAGGGTTAGGGTTACGTTTAGGGGTAGAGTTAGGGTCAGGCTCACATTCAGTCTCAGGGTTAGTGTTAGGTTTGGATCAGGGTCACTGTTAGGGTCAGGGTTAGGTTGATGGTCATGGCCTGGGTCAGCGTCAGGGTGAAGTTTGGGCCAGTGTCATGTTTAGCGTCAGGATCAGGTATTGGTTAAATTCCACATTCCGGTCAGGGACAGGGTTATGTTGGTCAGTGTTAAGGTCATGGTTAGGATTAGGGTCAGGGTCAGGGTCAGGTGAAGGTCAGGGCCAGGGTCAGATTTAGGTTCAGGCTTTGCTTTATGTTCGGTTAAGGTTCACATTTAGGTTTATGGGAAAATTTGGGATGGGGTTAGTGTTAGAGTTAGTAGTGTTAACGTGAGGGTTAGGGTTAGACTGCGTAAGGTAGGGTGAGGGTTTGGTTTATGGTAGGGGTTAGTGTTAGGGTCAGGGTCAGTGTTCGGTTTAGGTTCAGGGTCCGTATAAGGGTCACGGTTAGGGTTACCTTAGGGTTAGTTTTAGGGTCAGGCACACAGTCACGGACAGGGTTCAGTTAGGGTCAGGGTTAGTTCAAGGTCAGTATTAGGTTTAGGGTCAGGGTCAGGGTCACGGTTAGGGATGAGTCATAGCTAGGTTATTCCAGAGTTAGTTTTAGGTCCAGGATCCGGACAAGGTCAGTGTCAGGCTCAGGTTCAGATTAAGGGTTCAGGTCGGGATCACGGTCAGTTTTAGCGTCAGGGTCAGGGTCAGGGTTCGGGTTAGGGTTTGGGGCAGGCTCAGAGTCAGTGTCAGGGTCATGGTTAGTGGTTACTGTTAGGGTTCGCCCCGCTCCTGGGTCATGGACTCATGACTTGCCCACCAGGCATCTAACCCATCATCAGCCTGATCCTGCTTGTGGCATCTCCATCCACGATGGCATGGCCAGGTCCTCTTTACATACAGACACAGAAACCCAGTGGCAAAACACTCACACACGCACACAGAGAGAGAGACAGGGAGGAGACCAAGGGCTACACCAGTCGAATAGAAGTTGTTGGACTCTCTGACTCTGAGCCCCCTGGTGTCACGTTTTGATTTTATTAGCCAAAGGGCCTGAGGCGTTTGGGAAACCTGATATGACCTGACATGGAGGGGACGTGTCTGGTGGGCGAGCTCTCTTCTCCCTGCATCCTCTCAGCTTCAGTACAGAAGAAGAACGTGTCGCTTCCTTTAGGATGTGCCTAGAAATGAGCTGGGCCGGGGTGTTTTCTCTGTAATGGGGTGCCTGGATACGTGGGTTCCAATTCCGTTGGGCTCTGTCGTCAGGGAAGTGAGGTCACCACTGCCTGGGGGCTCCTTACCGAACTTCCTGCTCGACCAGAGCTCCCTGAGCTACCGGTCCCCAAGCTGCTCAAGGCTCACACTCCACTCAACGCAGTGCCCATCCAGTGACCCCCATACAGCCTCCCCCCCAGCCCCTGGGAAGCCTGGGTGCAGCTGTTGTCCCTGCTGGAGGGAGCAAGGCTGGGCTTAGACTAGGTTAGTGTTAGGGTTAGGGTTAAGAAAGACTTAGGGTCAGGGTTATGGTTAGACGTCGTTGAGGTCAGGGTTAGCGTAAGGCTTAGGGTAGGGGTCAGGGTTAGGGTTAGGTTCATGGTTAGGTTTAGGGTCAGGCTCACAGTAGGGTCACGGTTAGTGTTACGGTCACAGTAAGGGACAGGATCAGTGTTAGGATGAAGGTTAGGTTTAGGGTCAGGTTCAGGGTCATGGTCAGATTTAGGGTCAGGTTCAAGTTTTGGTGTGGGGGCAAGGTTCATGTCAGGGTCAGGGTTAGGTTTGGGACAGGTTTAGTGTCAGGGTTAGGGTCAGGGTCAGGATTAGGTTTACGGTTATGGTAAGGTCAGCTTTATGTTTAGGTTCTGTTTTATGAGTACGTTCAGGATCAGTGTTAGCTTTAGGGTTACGATTCTGTTCAGGATCACGGATTGGGTCAGAGTTAGGTTTACAGTCAGGGTTAGGGTCAGTGTTAAGGTCAAGGACAGGGTCAGGTTTAAGGTTAAGGTCTGACATAGGCAAAGTTCAGAGTTAGGGTTATGATCAGGGTCAGGGAGAGGGTCAGGATTATTGTTAAAGTGGGGTTAGAGTTAGGATTAGAGGTAGTTTGAGGGTTGGGGTTAGACCGGGTTGGGGTCAGTGTCAGGGATAATGTTAGGGGTTAGTTTTAGGGTTAGGCTCAGCGTTAGGTTTCGGGTCAGGGCCCGTGGTAGTGTCATGGTCAGGGTTTCGTTTAGGGTTTGAGTTAGGTTCAGGCTCACATTCAGTGTCAGGGTTAGTGTTAGGGTCAGGTTTAGATCAGCATCAGGGTTAGGATTAGGGTCAGGGTCTGGGTCATGGTTAGGTATTAGTCATATTTACGGTAATGTCAGAGTTAGGTTTAGGTTCAGGGTCCACATCAGGGTCCTTGCCAGGCTAGGTTTCGGTTTATGGTTCAGGTAAGGATCACAGTAAGGGTCAGGGTCAGAGTCAGGGTCAGGGCTTGGGTTAGGGTTTGGGGAGGGCTCACAGTCAGTGTCAGGGTCAGGGTTAGTGGTTACTGTTAGGGTTAGCCCTGCTCCTGAGTCATGGACCCATCCATTCAGGGTCTCAGGATAAACCCTGGGCAGAAGGGTGTAGACCCTAAAACTGATCCCACTTAAGCAGCCTTAAACTGGGGGGTGAACATGACTTACCCACCAGACATCTAACCCCATATCAGCCTCATCCTGCTTGGGGCATCTCCATCCACGATGGCATGGCCAGGTCTTCTTTACACAGAGACACAGAAACCCAGTGGCGCACACACAAACACACACACAAAGACACAGAGACGGGGAGGAGACCTAGGGTCGAATAGAAGGTGTGGGACTCTCTGACTCTGAGCCCCCTCATGTCTCCTTTTGATTTAATTAGCCAAAGGCATGAGGCGTTGGGGAAACCTGATATGACCTGCCAGGGAGGTGACTTGTCTGGCCGGCGAGCTCTCTTCTCCCTGAATCCTCTCGGCTTCAGTACAGCAGAAGAACATGTCCTTTCCTTTAGGATGTGCCTAGAAATGAGCTGGGCAGAGGGCTTTCTCTGTAATGGGGTGCATGGATACGTGGGTTCCAATTCCTTTGGGCTCTGTCGTCAGGGAAGTGAGGTCACGACGGCCTGGGGGCTCCTTACCGAACTTCCTGCTGCACCAGAGCTCCCTGAGCTGCCGGTCCCCATGCTGCTCAAGGCTCACACTCCACTCAATGCAGTGCCCATCCAGTGACCCCCATGTAACCTCCTCCCAGAACAAGGGAGGCCTGGGTGCAGGGGTTGTCCCTGCTGGAGAGAACAGAGCTGGGTTTAGACAAGGTTAGTGTTAGGGTTAGGGTTAAGAAAGACTTAGGGTCAGGCTTAGGGTTAGACATTGTTGAGGTCAGGGTTAGCGTAAGGCTTAGGGTAGGGGTCAGGGTTATGGTTAGGTTCATGGTTCTGAAGCCTGAAAACTTAGGGTAAGGTCTAGGTTCTGAAGCCTGAAAACTGAGGTAGGGAAGAGATGATGACCTAAGGCCATGGCGGGTCTGATGTGCTGAGTGTGCGGTCAGCTGTCTGGGTGTTGGTCACGAGGTCCGGGCTCAGGTTGTCAGACAGTGCATTAGTGCCCAGGTTAGACTATATATTTTGGGTGCATTCGAGTGCCGTGTAGGTTCTTATCTGAAGAACTCTTCAGGATATGAAGAATGAGCGAGTCTGAGGCGCATGCTCAGGCTTTTGTCTCTGGATTTTGTATCAGCGATGGCCGTGGAATGTTGGGGAGGCCTCATGGGCCATGGACGAATCTTGCTCTCTGTGGATTTGGCCCGATCCCAATTGTTTTTCGTCAATCTGTGGGATGGGAGGACTCCTTTCAGGTTTGTTACCTCAGGTGTCCCAACAAAAGAGGAATTCCAAAGCAGAGCCCTGGGGAAGACTGAAGGGACAACCCGAACTACGGTTAAAAATTGGGGCCTAGGGGCATGGCAAGCCCAATATGCTGTCTCTCCATCCAGCCACTGAGAGGCCTTACCTGAGGACTGGGCTCAGGCTGAGGGTCACAATGTGTGTTTGTGACCAATGTGGCCCGCAAGCATGGGCGGGGCCTCATGGGCCACACTGTTTTCAACTACACTGAACCTTGGACAACATGCCAACCACAAGGTTTCTTGCCATGGGGAAAGAGTTCTGATTTCTGCATCATTTTCAAACCCGGGCCGTGTTGGAGATAAGGTCTTGGTTCTGAAGCCTGAAAACCGAGGTTGAGAAGAGATGACGTCCTAAGGCCATGGCGGGTCCGATGTGATCACTGTGCGGCCAGCTATCTGAGTGGGGCCAGGAAGTCCAGGCTCAGGCTGTGTCAGAAAGGGCATTAGTGCCCAGGAGAGCCTATATATTTGGGGTACACCCGAATGGCGTGCAGGTCGATCCTCATTGGCGGTTTTTGGGTAGCCCCAGAGGGCAATGTTTTTCTTCTGGAGGGCAGGCAGAGTGCTGCATTGTAGTCTGGATTGCCAAACTGGAGGGCTTGTGGGCCAGTAGTCTGAGGACGGAAGTCTGAGACCCCAAGCTAGAACTAGGATTCTGGGTGAGGGTATTGGAGGCACAGTCTACAGACCTCAATGGATATCTCGTGCATCTGAAGTCAGGGCGAGGATCAGATGATCGCTCAGTTTGGACATTCTGTCCCTGATGGCCCCTTCTTGAAGGGGGGGTGGATCACGAGGCCATGGGTGTTTTCCCAAGATGGGAGTTGTGAGAAGCTCCAAACTGCAAACATTCTTCTGCAGGACAATTGAGACCTGGTGGTTGGCTCCAGGACAATGATTCTGAGCAGGGTTCTAAGGATGGATGGCTGGGTAGCCCACCTCGCATTCCAATTGTCTCCACGCAACAAGACAGGTTAGATCTGCTGATTCTGGGAGAGCAACCGAGGAGGCTGAGTTGAAATGGACTCTCCCGTAGATGTGTCCTAATATGATTTTGCGTCTATGGAGACCTTGGAATGAAGCGGGTCGCACGGGGGCCCTGAAGGGTTCTCCTAAAGAGAGGCTTTCACAAGCTCCATCGTGCACGTTTCCCATGTGTAGATGAGATTTGTTCTGATGGGTGAGTCAAGAACAAACCATATGCTGTTATTGAAATCCAGGCCTCTGAGGAGAGATGCCTGGAAACCAAAGCAATGGATCCGATAGGAGCCTAGGGGCCTGTTCGTTCCTTTTTAACTCTGGGGACATCAGTCTACCGGTCTGAGTGCCGGTAGGTGCTCAGATGGGCCCAGATTGCCGCTGTTTGTCCTGGGAAGCCACAAATATTGGGATGGCCTCAGGGACTTTGGAGGTTATCCTATTAGTAGGGTTGTGGCCTTTTGAATGGGCACATACAATTCCCTTGGAGACGGCAAGCACAGTCCTCAGGTTTGGCTCCAGGGGCCTGAGCCTGTGGGTGTGTAGGCCAGGGCTGTTTGGACATTGTCTGAAAACACAAACTCGGCTTATGTTTCGGGTCATAGGTAGGCATGACTGATCTCCAGACCATGAGGAGAACACTTCGGGATTTGAAAAAAGGGCGAGTGTGAGGCTCTTGCTCATGTTTTTGTCTCTGCATATCGTGTCACTCATGGTTGTGAAATTTCCGGGTGACTTCATGGGAAATGGACGAGTCTTACTCTCTGGGGGTTTGGCCCCGTCCAAAGAATTTGGGGTCATTCTGTGGGATGGAATTAGTAAGTTGTTCTGTTGTTGCTGAATTGTTTTGTTTTGTTTTTCGCCTCAGGTGTCCCCCCAAATGAGGGATTCCAGAGTAGATCCCTGGGGAGGGGCGACTGGACAACCAGAAATCTGGTTAAAAATTGGGGCCTAGCGACATGTCAAGCCCATTATGACATCTAATGGTCCAGCCACTGAGAGGACGTACTAAAGGACAGGAATCACGCTGAGGGTCACAATGCGTGTTTATGCCCTCGTTGCACTCAAGAATGGGCAGGGCCTCATTGTGAATGCGGGTTTCTCCTACACTGAACGTTGGACAACATGCCAACCACAAGATTCTTTCCATGAGTAAGGAAGAGTTCTGATTTCTGCATCACAGTCACCCCTGGACAGTGATTGGAGATAAGGTCTAGGTTCTGAAGCCTGAAAACTGAGGTAGGAAAGAGATGATGACCCAAGGACATGGCGGGTCTGATGTGCTCAGTGTGCGGTCAGCTGTCTGGGTGTTGGTCACGAGGTCCAGGCTCAGGTTGTCAGACAGTGCATTAGTGCCCAGGTTAGACTATATATTTTGGGTGCATTCGAGTGCCGTGTAGGTTCTTATCTGAAGAACTCTTAAGGATATGAAAATGAGCGTGTCTGAGGAGCGTGCTCAGGCTTTTGTCTCTGGATTTTGTATCAGCGATGGATGTGGAATGTTGGGGAGGCCTCATGGGCCATGGACGAATCTTGCTCTCTGTGGAATTGGCCCTATCCCAATTGTTTTTCGTCAATCTGTGGGATGGGAGGACTCCTTTCAGTTTTGTTACCTCAGGTGTCCCAACAAAAGAGGAATTCCAAAGCAGAGCCATGGGGAAGACTGAAGGGATTACCCGAACTACGGTTAAAAATTGGGGACTAGGGGCATGGCAAGCCCAATATGCTGTCTCTCCATCCAGCAACTGAGAGGCCTTACCTGAGGACTGGGCTCAGGCTGAGGGTCACAATGTGATTTTGTGACCAATGTGGCGCGCAAACATGGGCGCGGCCTCATATCCACACTGGTTTCAAGTACACTGAACCTTGGACAACATGCCAACCACAAGTTTTCTTGCCATGGGGAAAGAGTTCTGATTTCTGCATCATTTTCAAACCCGGGCCGTGATTGGAGATAAGGTCTAGGATCTGAAGCCTGAAAACCGAGGTTGAGAAGAGATGACGTCCTAAGGCCATGGCGGGTCCGATGTAATCAGTGTGCGGCCAGCTCTCTGGGTGGGGCCAGGAGGACCAGGCTCAGGTTGTGTCAGAAAGGGCATTAGTGCCCAGGTCAGCCTATATATTTGGGGTACAGCCGAATGGCGTGCCGGTTGATCCTCATTTGGGGTTTCTGGGTAGCCACAGAGGGCAATGTTTTTCTTCTGGAGGGCTGGCAGAGTGCTGCATTGTAGTCTGGATTGCCAAACTGGACGGCTTCTCGGCCAGTAGTCTGAGGACGGACATCTGAGAACGCAAGCTAGGCCTAGGTTTCTGTGTGAGACCTGAATCAAGATCTCGTGCATATGAAGTCAGGGCGAGTATCAGACGATCGCTCAGGTTGGACATTCTGTCCCTGATGGCCCCTTCTTGAAGGGGTGCTGGATCACGAGGCCATGGGGGTTTACGCACGATGGGAGTTGTGAGAAGCTCCCAACTGCAAAGATTCTTTTACAGGACAATTGAGACCTGTTGGTTGGCTCCAGGACAAAGATTCCGAGCAGGGTTCTAAGGATGGATGGCTGGGTAGCCCACCTCGCATTCCAATTGTCGCCAAGAAAGAAGACAGGTTATATCTGCTGGATCTGGGGGAGCAACCGAGGAGGCTGAGTTGAAATGGACTCTCCCGTGGATGTGTCCTAATATGATTTTGTGTCTATGGAGACCTTGGAATGAAGTAGTCACACTGGGGACCTGAAGGGTTCTCCTAAAAACAGGCTTTCACACAGCTCCATCGTGCAAGTTTCCCATGTGTAGATGAGATTTGTTCTGATGGGTGAGTCAAGAAACAGCCATATGCAGTTATTGAATACCAGGCCTCTGAGGAGAGATGCCTGGAAACCAAAGCAATGGATCCGATAGGTGCCTATGGGCCTGTTCGTTCCTTTTTACCTCTGGGGACATCAGTCTACGGGTCTGAATGCCGGTAGGTGCTCAGATGGGCCCCAGATTGCCCCTGTTTGTCCTGGGAAGCCACAAATATTGGGATGGCCTCAGGGACATTGGAGGTTTATCCTATTAGTAGGGTTGTGGCCATTGGAATGGGCACATACAACAATCCCCTTATAGAGGGCAAGCACAGTCGTCAGGTTTGTCTCCGGGGGCTTGACCCTGTAGGGTGCGTAGGCCAGGGCTGTTTTGACAGTTGTCTGAAAACACAAACTCGGCTTATGTTTCGGGTCATAGGTATGGCATGACTGATCTCCAGGCCATGAGGAGAACTCTTAGGGATATGAAAAAAGGGCGAGTGTGAGGCTCTTGCTCAAATTTTTGTCTCTGGATATCGTGTCACTCATGGTCGTGAAATTTCCGGGTGACTTCATGGTAAATGGACGAGTCTTACTCTCTGGGGGTTTGGCTCCGTCCAAAGAGTTTGGTGTCATTCTGTGGGATGGAAGAAGTCCGTTGTTCTGTTAATGTTGATTTTCTTTGTTTTGTTTTTCAACCTCAGGTGTCCCACCAAATGAGGGATTCCAGAGTAGAGCCCTGGGGAGGGGCAACTGGACAACCAGAAATCTGGTTAAAAATTGGGGCCTAGGGACATGTCAAGCCCATTTTGACATCTAATGGTCCAGCCACTGAGAGTACGTACTAGAGGACAGGACTCACGCTGAGGGTCACAATGCGTGTTTATGCCCTCGTCGCACTCAAGAATGGTCGGGGCCTCAGTGTGAATGCTGGTTTTCCTACACTGAACATTGGACAACATGCCAACCACAAGGTTTCTTGCCATGGGTAAGGAAGAGTTCTGTTTTCTGCATCACACTGGGCAGTGATTGGAGATAAGTTCTAGGTTCTGAATCCTGAAAACTGAGGTACTGAAGAGATGATGACCTAAGGCCATGGCGGGTCTGATGTGCTAAGTGTGCGGTCAGCTGTCTGGGTGTTGGTCACAAGGTCCGGGCTCAGGTTGTCAGACAGTGCATTTTGCCCAGGATAGACTATATATTTTGGTTGCATTCGAGTGCCGTGTAGGTTCTAATCTGAACAACTCTTCAGTATATGAAGAATGAGCGAGTCTGCGGCGCGTGCTCAGGCTTTTGTCTCTGGATTTTGTATCAGCGATGGTCGTGGAATGTTGGGGAGGCCTCATGGGCTATGGACGAATCTTGCTCTCTTTGGATTTGACCCGAACCCAATTGCTTTTCGTCAATCTGTGGGATGGGAGGACTTCTTTCAGGTTTGTTACCTCAGGTGTCCCACCAAAAGAGGAATTCCAAAGCAGAGCCCTGGAGAAGAGTAAAGGGACAACCCGAACTATGGATAAATTTGGGGCCTAGGGGCATGGCAACCAAATATGCTGTCTCTCCATCCGTCAATGAGAGGCCTTTCCTGAGGACTGGGCTCTGGCTGAGGGTCACAATGTGGGTTTGTGACCAAGTCGCCCGCAAGCATGGGCGGGGCCTCATGGGCCTCACTGGTTTCAATTACACTGAACATTGGACAACATGCCAACCACAAGGTTTCTTGCCATGGGGAAAGACTTCTGATTTCTGCATCATTTTCAAACCTGGGCCGTGATTGTAGATAAGGTCTAGGTTCTGAAGCCTGAAAATCGAGGTTGAGAAGACATGACGACCTAAGGCCATGGCGGGTCCGATGAGATCAGTGTGCGGCCAGCTGACTGGGTGGGGCCAGGAGGTCCAGGCTCAGGCTGTGTCAGAAAGGGCATTAGTGCCCAGGTCAGCCTATATATTTGGGGTACAGCTGAATGTCGTGCAGGTTGATCCTCATTGGGGGTTTCTGGGTAGCCCCAGAGGGCAATGTTTTTCTTTTGGAGGGCAGGCAGAGTGCTGCATTGTAGTTCTTGATTGCCAAACTGGAGGGCTTGTGGGCCAGTAGTCTGAGGACGGAAGTCTGAGAACCCAAGCTAGGACTAGGTTTCTGTGTGAGACCTGAATCAAGATCTCGTGCATTTGAAGTCAGGGCACGTATCAGACAATTGCTCAGGTTGGACATTCTGTCCCTGATGGCCCCTTCTTGAAGGGGGTGGGATCACGAGGCCATGGCGGTTTACGCACGATGGGAGTTGTGAGAAGCTCCCAACTGCAAAGATTCTTCTACAGGACAATTGAGACCTGTTGGTTGGCTCCAGGAGAAAGATTCCGAGCAGGGTTCTAAGGATGGATGGCTGGGTAGCCCACCTCGCATTCCAATTGTCGCCAAGCAACAAGACAGGTTAGATCTGCTGGATCTGGGGGAGAAACCGAGGGGGCTGAGTTGAAATGGACTCTCCCGTGGATGTGTCCTAATATGATATTATGTCTATGGAGACCTTGGAATGAAGCGGTCACACTGGGGACCTGAAGGGTTGTCCTAAAGACAGGCTTTCACACAGTTCCATCGTTCAAGTTTCCCATGTGTAGATGAGATTTGTTCTGATGGGTGAGTCAAGAAACAGCCATATGCACTTATTGAATACCAGGCCTCTTAGGAGAGATGCCTGGAAAACAAAGCAATGGATCCGATAGGTGCCTAGGGGCCTGTTCGTTCCTTTTTACCACTGGGGAAATCAGTCTACGGGTCTGAGTGCCGGAAGGTGCTCAGATGGGCCCAGATTGCCCCTGTTTGTCCTGGGAAGCCACAAATATTGGGATGGCCTCAGGGACATTGGAGGTTTATCCTATTAGTAGGGTTGTGGCCATTGGAATGGGAACATACAATTCCCTTATAGAGGGAAAGCACAGTCGTCAGGTTTGGCTCCAGGGGCCTGAGCCTGTAGGGTGTGTAGGCCAGTGCTGTTTGGACAGTTGTCTGAAAACACAAACTCGGCTTATATTTCGGGTCATAGGTATGGCATGACTGATCTCCAGACCATGAGGAGAACTCTTCGGGATATGAAAAAAGGGCCAGTGTGAAGGTCTTGCTCAAGTTTTTGTCTCTGGATATCGTGTCACTCATGGTCGTGAAATTTCCGGGTGACTTCATGGGAAATGGACGAGTCTTACTCTCTGGGGGTTTGGCTCCGACCAAAGAATTTGGTGTCATTCTGTGGGATGGAAGAAGTCCGTTGTTCTGTTAATGTTGATTTGCTTTGTTTTGTTTTTCAACCTCAGGTGCCCCACCAAATGAGGGATTCCAGAGTAGAGCCCTGGGGAGGGGCGACGGGACAACCAGAAATCTGGTTAAAAATTGGGGCCTAGGGACATGTCAAGCCCATTTTGACATATAATGGTCCAGCCACTGAGAGGACGTACTAGAGGACAGGACTCACGCTGAGGCTCACAATGCGTGTTTATGCCCTCGTCGCACTCAAGAATGGGCGGGGCCCAGGGTGAATGCTGGTTTCTCCTACGTGAACATTTGACAACATGCCAACCACACGGTTTCTTGCCATGGGTAAGGAAGAGTTCTGATTTCTGCATCACACAGGGCAATGATTGGAGATAAGTTCTAGGTTCTGAATCCTGAAAACTGAGGTAGTGAAGAGATGATGACCTAAGGCCATGGCGGGTCTGATGTGCTCAGTGTGCGGTCAGCTGTCTGGGTGTTGGTCACAAGGTCCGGGCTCAGGTTGTCAGACAGTGCATTTTGCCCAGGATAGACAATATATTTTGGGTGCATTCGAGTGCCTTGTAGGTTCTAATTTGAAGAACTCTTCAGTATATGAAGAATGAGCGAGTCTGAGGCGCGTGCTCAGGCTTTTGTCTCTGGATTTTGTATCAGCGATGGTCGTGGAATGTTGGGGAGGCCTCATGGGCTATGGACGAATCTTGCTCTCTGTGGATTTGGCCCGATCCCAATTGCTTTCCGTCAATCTGTGGGATGGGAGGACTCCTTTCAGGTTTGTTACCTCAGGTGTCCCACCAAAAGAGGAATTCCAAAGCAGAGGCCTGGGGAAGAGTGAAGGGACAACCCGAACTATGGTTAAAATTTGGGGCTTCGGGGCATGGCAAGCAAATATGCTGTCTCTCCATCCGTTAATGAGAGGCCTTACCTGAGGACTGGGCTCAGGCTGAGGGTCACAATGTGGGTTTGTGACCAATGTGGCCCGCAAGCATAGGCGGAGCCTCATGGGCCACACTGGATTCAATGACACTGAACGTTGGACAACATGCCAACCAAATGGATTCTTGCCATGGGGAAAGAGTTCTGATTTCTGCATCATTTTCAAACCCCGGCAGTGATTGGAGATAAGGTCTAGGTTCTGTAGCCTGAAAACCGAGGTTGAGAAGTGATGACGACCTAAGGCCATGGCGGGTCTGATGAGCTCAATGTGCGGCCAGCTGTCTGGGTGGGGCCAGGAGGTCCAGGCTCAGGCTGTGTCAGAAATGGCATTAGTGCCCAGGTCAGCCTATATATTTGGGGTACAGCCGAATGGAGTGCAGGATTATCATCATTTGGGGTTTCTGGTTAGCCCCAGAGGGCTATCTTTTTCTTTTGAAGGGCAGTCAGAATGCTGCATTGTAGTACTGGATTGCCAAACTGGACGGCTATTAGGCCAGTAGTCTGAGGATGGAAGTCTGAGAACACAAGCTAAGCCTAGGTTTCTGGGTGACGATATGGCAGGGACAATCTACAGACCTGAATCGAGATCCCTTGCATCTGAAGTCAGGACGAGGTTCAGACGATCGCTCAGGTTGGACTTTCTGTCCCTGATGGCCCCTTCTTGAAGGGGTGTGTGGATCACGAGGCCATGGGTGTTTTCCCACGATGGGAGTTGTGAGAAGCTCCCAACTGCAAAGATTCTTCTGCAGGACAATTGAAACCTGTTGGTTGCTCCTGGCCAACGATTCCGAGCAGGGTTCTAAGGATGGATGGCTGGGTAGCCCACCTCGCATTCCAATTGTCTCCAAGCAACAAGACAGGTTAGATCTGCTGGATCTGGGGGAGAAACCGAGGAGGCTAAGTTGAAATGGAATCTCCCGTGGATGTGCCCTAATATGTCTTTGTGTCTATGGAGACCTTGGAAAGAAGCTGTGGCACTGGGGCCCTGAAGGGTTCTCCTAAACAGAGGCTTTGACACAGCTCCAACGTGCAAGTTTCCATGTGTAGATGAGATTTGTTCTGAGGAGTGAGTAAAGGAACAGCCATATGCTGGTATTGAAATCCAGGCCTCTGAGGAGAAATGCCTGAAAACAAAGCAATGGATCCGATTAGTGCCTAGGGGCCTGTTCGTTCCTTTTTACTTCTGGGGACATCAGTCTACGGGTCTGAGTGCAGGTTGGTGCTCAGATGGGCTCAGATTGCCCCTGTTTATCCTGGGAAGCCACTACTATTGGGATGGCCTCAGGGACTTTGGAGGTTTATTCTCTTAGTAGGGTTGTGGCCATTGGAATGGGCACATACAATTCCTTTGGAGAGGGCAAGCACAGTCCTCATGTTTGGGTCCAGGGGCCTGAGCCTGTAGGGTGTGTAGGCCAGAGTTGTTTGGACAGTTGTCTGAAAACACAAACTCGGCTTATGTTTCGGGTCATAGGTATGGCAGGAATGATCTACAGACCATGAGGAGAACTCTTTGGGATATTAAAAAAGGGCGAGTGTGAGGCTCTTGCTCAAGTATTTGTCTCTGGATATCGTGTCACTCATGGTCGTGAAATTTCCGGGTGACTTCATGGGAACTGGACGAGTCTTACTCTCTGGGGGTTTGTCCCCGTCCAAAGAGTTTGGGGTCATTCTGTGGGATGGAAGAGGTCCGGTTTGTTGTTGTTATTGATTTGTTTTTTTTTGTTTTTCAACCTCAGGTGTGCCACCCAATGAGGGATTCCAGAGTAGAGCCCTGGGGATTGGCGACTGGACAACCAGAAATCAGGTCAAAAATTGGGGCCTAGGGACATGTCAAGCCCATGATGACATCTAATGGTCCAGCCACTTAGAGGACGTACTAGAGGACAGGACTCACGCTGAGGTTCACAATGCGTGTTTATGCCCTCGTCGCACTCAAGAATGGGCGTGACCTCAGGGTGAATGCTGGTTTCTCCTACACTGAACGTAGGACAACATGGCAACCACAAGGTTTCTTGCCATGTCTAAGCAGGAGTTCTGATTTCTGCATCACAGTCACCCCTGGGCAGTGATTGGAGATAATGTCTAGGTTCTGAAGCCTGAAACTGAGGTAGGGCAGAGATGATGACCTAAGGCCATGGCGTGTCTGATGTGCTCAGTGTGCGGTCAGCTGTCTGGGTGTTGCTCAGGAGGTCCCGGCTCATGTTGTGTCAAACAGTGCATTGCTGCCCAGGTTAGACTATAATATTTGGGTACATTCGAGTGCCGTGTAGGTTTATTCTCATTTAATGTGCCCGGACAGCTCATTAGGCAATATATTTTTTCTAGAGGGCAGGCAGAGTGCTGCAATGATGGTCCGGAATTGCCAAACTTGTGGGCTTTGGGCCCAGGAATGTAAGGATGGAAGTCTGAGAACACAAGCTAGACTTCGGATTCAGGGCGAGGGCACGGCATGTACCTCCTGAAGATCTGAAGCAATATCTCATGCTTCTGAAGTCAGAGCGAGGATCTGACGCTGGATCAGCTTGGATTTTCTGTTCATGACGGCCCCTTCATGAAGGGAGCGGATTCTCGAGAGCGTGGAGGTTTTCCCACGTTGGGAGTGGTGGGATGCCCCCTCCAAGGATTCCTTCTTCGGGACAATTGACACCTGTTGGACAGCTCCACGACATCCCATATGGATGAGTCCAGACCAACGTTCAAGGATGGATGCCTGGGAAGCCCGCCTCGCATTCCAATTATCTCCTAGCGACAAGACAGTTTAGATCTGATGACTCTGCGGGAGCAACCGGGGTGGCTGAGTTGAAAAATGGACTTTCCTGAGGATGGGTCTAATGTGTGTTTGTGTCCATGAGGGCCTTTAAATGGGGCGGTGGCACCGGGACTCTGAAGTATTCTCCTCAGCTTCTGGCATAGCTCCCATGCACAAGTTTCCTTGTGGAGACGAGTTTTATTTTGATGGGTGCCTCAGGAAAACCCCAATGCTGGTATTGGAATCCAGGGTTTTGAGGAGACATGACTGTAAACCAAAGGAATGGATCCGAATATGGCCTAGGGTCCTGTCTGGTTCAATCTTCTTCCCTGGGGACATCAATCTAGGTATGAGTGGAGGTAGATGCTCAGCTGGTGTCAGACTGACCTTTTTTGTCCCGGGCGATCTATACTATTGGGATGGCCTCAGGGACTTTGGAGGGTTCTCCTAATTTGTACGATTTTGGACAATGGAATGGGCAGAATTCCCATAGATTGGGTTGGCACAGTCCTAATGTGTGGCTCCAGGGTCCCCAGCCTGGATGGTATGTGGCCCAGGACTTTGAGGACAGAAGTCTGAAAACACAAAAACTCAGCTTATGTTTCGGGACATAGGTATGGCAGGCCCCATCTACAAACCATGAGAAGACATCTTCAGGATATGAAGAAAGTGCGTGTCTGAGGCGCTTGCTCAGACTTTTGTCTCTGGATTTTGTTTCAGCGATGGCCGTGGAATGTCGAGGAGGCCTCATGGGCCATGGACGAATCTTGCTCTCTGTGGATTTGGCCCGATCCCAATTGTTTTTTTTTCGTCAATCTGTTGAATGGAGGACTCCTTTCAGGGTTGTTACATCAGGTGTCCCACCAAAAGAGGAATTTCAAAGCAGAGCCCTGGGGAAGAGTGAAGGGACAACCCGAACTATGGTTAAAAATTGGGGCCTAGGGGCATGGCAAGCCCAATATGCTGTCTCTTCATCCAGCCACTGAGAGGCCTTACCTGAGGACTGGGCTAAGGCTGTGGGTCACTATGTGAGTTTGCCACCTATGTGGCCCACGAGCAATGGCGGGGCCTCATCAGACAAACAGGTTTCCACTACACTGAACGTTGGAGAACAAGCCTACCACAAGGTTATTGCCATTGGGAAGGAGTTCTGATTTCTGCATCATTTTCAAACCTGGGTAGTGATTGGAGATAAGGTCTAGGATCTGAATCCTGAAACCCGAGGTTGGGAAGAGATAACGACCTAAGGCAATGGCTGGTCCTATGTGCTCAGTGAGCGGCAAGCTGTATGGGTGGGGCCAGGAGGTCCAGGCTCAGGCTCTGTCAGAAAGGGCATTATTGCCCAGGTCAGCCAATATATTTTGGGTATAGCCAAGTGGCGTGCAGGTTGATCTTCATTTGGGGTTTCTGGGTAGCCCCAGAGGGCAATGTTTTTCTTCTGCACGGCAAGCAGAATGCTGCATTGTAATTCTGGATTGCCAAACTGGAGGTCTTTTGGGCCATTAGTTGAGGACGGAAATCTGAGGACACAAGCTAGGCTTACGTTTCTGGGTGAGGACATGGCAGGCACAATATACAGACGTGAATCGAGATCTCATGCATCTGAAGTCAGGGTGAGGATCAGACTATTTCTCAGGTTGGACCTTATCTCCCTGATGGCCCCTTCATGAAGGGGGGGTATCACGAGGCCATGGGGGTTTCTCATGATGGGAGTTGTGACAAGCTCCCAACTGCAAAGTTTCTTCTGCAGGAAAATTGAGACCTGTTGGTTGGCTCCAGGCCAATGATTCTGAGCAGTTTTCTAAGGATGAATGGCCGGGTAGGCCACCTCGCATTCCAATTGTCTCCTAGCAACAAGAAATATTAGATCTGCTGGATCTCGCGGAGCAACCGAATATGCTGAGTTGAATTGAACTCTCCCGTGCATGTGTCCTAATATGATTTTGTGTCTATGGAGACCTTGGAATGAAGAGGTGGCACTGGGGCTCTGAAGGGTTCTCCTAAAAAGAGGCTTTGACACACCTCCCACGTGCAAGTTTCCATGTGTAGATGAGATTTGTTCTGATGGGTGAGTCAAGAAACAGCCATATGCTGGTACTGAAATCCAGGCCTCTGAGGAAGATGCCTGGAAACCAAAGCAATGGATCCGATTAGGGCCTAGGGGCCTGTTCGTTCCTTTTTACCTCTGGGGATATCAGTCTACGAGTCTGAGTGCAGGTAGGTTCTCGGATGGCTCAGATTTCTCCTGTTTGTCCTGGGAAGCCACCACTATTGTGATGGCCCCAGGGACTTTGGAGGTTTATCCTATTAGTATGGTTGTGGCCATTGGAATGGGCACACAGAATTCCCTTGGAGTGGGCAATTACAGTCCTCAGGTTGGCTCCAGGGGCCTTAGTCTGTAGGGTGTGTAGGCCTGGGCTGTTTGGACAGGTGTCTGAAAACACAAACTCGGATTATGTTTCGTGTCATAGCTATGGCAGGACTGATCTACAGACCATGAGGATAACTCTTCGGGATATGAAAAAAGGGCGAGTGTGAGGCTCTTGCTCAAGTTTTTATCTCTGGATATCGTGCCATTCATGGTCATGAAATATCCGGGTTACTTCATGGGAAATGGACGAGTCTTACTCTCTGGGGGTTTGGCCCCGTCCAAAGAGTTTGGGGTCATTCTGTGGGATGAAAGAAGTCCTTTTTTTTTTTGTTGTTTCTTGTTGTTTTTTTTTTGTTTTTTCAAACTCAGTTGTCCCACCAAATGAGGGATTCCAGAGTAGAGCCCTGCAGAGGGGCGATTGGACAACCAGAAATCTGGTTTAAATTTGGGGCCTAGGGATATGTCAAGCCATTATGGCATCTAATGGTCTAGCCAATGAGAGGACGTACTAGAGGACAGGACTCACGCTGAGGGTCACAATGCGTGTTTATGCCCTCCTCGCACTCAAGAATGGGCGGGGCTTCAGGGTGAATGCTGTTTTCCCCTACACTCAACGTTGGACAACATGCCAACCATAAGGTTTCTTGCCATGGGTAAGGAAGAGTTCTGATTTCTGCATCACAGTCACCTCTCGGCAGTGATTGGAGATAAGGTCTAGGTTCTGAAGCCTAAAAACTGAGGTAGGGAAGAGATGATGACCTAAGGCCACGGCGGGTCTTATGGGCTCAGGGTGCGGTCAGCTGTCTGGGTTTTGCTCAGGAGGTCCCGCCTCAGGGTGTGTCATACAGTGCATTAGTGCCCATGTTAGACTATAAAATTTGGGTACATTCGAGTGCCGTGTAGATTTATTCTCATTTAATGTGCCCGGGCAGCTCATTGGCAATATTTTGTTTCTAGAGGGCAGGCAGAGTGCTGCAATGATGGTACGGAATTGCCAAACCTGTGGGCTTCGGGGCCAGGAGTGTGAGGACTGAAGTCTGAGAACAGAAGCTAGACTTGGGATTCAGGGCGAGGGCACGGCATGTACCTCCTGAAGATCTGAAGCAATATCTCATGCATCTGAAGTCAGAGCGAGGATCAGACGTTGGCTCAGCTTGGATTTTCTGTTCATGACGGCCCCTTCATGAAGGGAGCCGAATCTCGAGGCCGTGGAGTTTTTCCCACGTTTGGAGTGGTGGGATGCCCCCTCCTAGGATTCCTTCTGCATGACAATTGAGACTTGCTGGACAATTCCAGGACATCCCATATGGATAGTCGAGACCAACGTTCGAGGATGGATGCCTGGGAAGCCCGCCTCGCATTCCAATTGTCTCCTAGCAACAAGGCAGTTTAGATCTGATGGCTCTGCGGGAGCCACCTGGGTGGCTGAGTTGAAATGGACTTTCCTGAGGATGGGTCCTAATGTGTGTGTGTCCATGAGAGCCTTGGAATGAGGCGGTGGCACCGGGACCCTGAAGTATTCTCCTAAGCTTTTGACATAGCTCCCATGCACAAGTTTCCTTGTGGAGACCAGGTTTGTTCTGATTGGTTCCTCAGGAAAACCCCAATACTGGTATTGGAATCCAGGGTTTTGAGGAGACATGCCTGTAAACCAAAGCAATGGATCCGATTTTGGCCTAGGGTCCTGTCTGGTTCAATCTTCTTCTCTGGGGACATCCATCTAGGGTATGAGTGGAGGTAGATGCTCAGCTGGTGTCAGACTGACCTTTTTTGTCCCGGGCGACCTAACTATTGGTATGGCCTCAGGGACTTTGGAGGGTTCTCCTAATTTGTACGATTTTGGACAATGGAATGGGCAGAATTCCCATGGATTGGGTAGGCACAATCCTAATGTGTGGCTCCAGGGTCGCCAGCCTGGATGGTGTGTGGCCCAGGACTTTGATGACAGAAGTCTGAAAACACAAACTCAGCTTGTGTTTTGGGGACGTAGGTATGGCAGGCCCGATGTACAAACCATGAGAAGACATCTTCAGGATATGAAGATAGTGCGAGTCTGAGGCGCTTGCTTAGGCTTTTGTCTCTGGATTTTGTATCAGCGATGGCCGTGGAATGTCGAGGAGGCCTCATGAGCCATGGACGATTCTTGCTCTCTCTTTTTGGCCCAATCCCAATTGTTTTTCTTCAATCTGTTGGATGGAGGACTCCTTTCAGGGTTGTTACATCAGGTGTCCCTCCAAAAGAGGAGTTACAAAGCAGAGCCCTGGGGAAGAGTGAAAGGACAACCCGAACTATTGTTAAAAATTGGTTAGGGCATGGCAAGCCCAATATGCTGTCTCCTCGTCCAGCCACTGAGAGGCCTTACCTGAGGTCTGGGCTAAGGCTGAGGGTCACAATGTGTGTTTGCCACCTATGTGGCACGCGAGCAATGGTGGGGCCTCATTGGACAAACTGGTATCCACTACACTGAACATTATACAACAAGCCTACCACAAGGTTTATTGCCATCGGGAAAGAGTTCTGAATTCTGCATCATTTTCAAACATGGGCAGTGATTGGAGATAAGGTCTAGGTTCTAAATCCTGAAAACCGAGGCTGGGAAGAGATAACGACCTATAGCAATGGCTGGTCGGATGTGCTCAGTGAGCGGCCAGCTGTATGGTTGGGGCCAGGAGGTCCAGGCTCAGTCTCTGTCAGAAAGGGCATTATTGCCCAGGTCAGCCTATATATTTTGGGTACAGCCAATTGGCGTGCAGTTTGATCTTCATTTGGGTTTCTGTGTAGCCCCAGAGGGCAATGTTTTTCTTCTGGAGGGCAGGCAGAGTGCTGCATTATCATTCTGGTTTGCCAAACTGGAGGGCATGTGGGCCATTAGTCTGAGGATGGAAGTCTGAGGACACAAGCTAGTCTTAGGTTTCTGGGTGAGGACATGGCAGGCACAATCTACAGATCTGAACCGAGATCTCGTGCATCTGAAGTCAGGGTGAGGATCAGACGATCGCTCAGGTTGGACCTTATGTCCCAGAGGGCCACTTCATGAAAGGGGGGGGGGGATCACGAGGCCATGGGTGTTTTCTCACGATGGGAGTTGTGAGAAACTCCAAAATTCAAAGATTTTTCTGCAGGACAATTGAGACCTGTTGGTTGGCTCCAGGCTAATGATTCCGAGCAGGGCTCTAAGGATGGATGGCTGGGTAGCCCACCTCGCATTCCAATTGTCTCCTAGCAACAAGACAAGTTAGATGTGCTGGATCTCGCGGAGCAACCGAATATGCTGAGTTGAAATGGACTCTCCTGTGGATGGGTCCTAATGTGTTTTTGTGTCTATGGATACCTTGGAATGAAGTGGTGCCTCTGGGGCCCTGAAGGGTTCTCCTAAAGACTGGCTTTCACACAGCTCCATCGTACAAGTTTTTCATGTGTAGATGAGATTTCTTCTGCTGGGTCAAGAAACAGCCATATGCTGGTACTGAAATCCAGGCCTCTGAGGAGAGATGCCTGGAAAACAAAGCAATGGATCCGATTAGGGCCTAGGGGCCTGTTCTTTCCTTTTTACCTCTGGGGATATCAGTCTACAAGTCTGAGTGCAGGTAGGTTCTCAGATGGGCTCAGATTGCTCCTGTTTGTCCAGGGAAGCCACCACTATTGTGATGGCCTCAGGGACTTTGGAGGTTTATCCTATTAGTAGCGTTGTGGCCATTGGAATGGGCACACAGAATTCCCTTGGAGAGGGCAAGTACAGTCCTCAGCTTGGCTCCAGGGGCCTAAGCCTGTAGGCTGTGTAGGCCAGGGCTGTTTGGGAGTTGTCTGAAAACAGAAACTCGACTTATGTTTCGGGTCATATATATGGCAGGACTGATCTACAGACCATGAGGAGAACTCTTCGGGATATGAAAAAAGGGCGAGTGTGAGGCTCTTGCTCTGGATATCATGCCATTCATGGTCATGAAATTTCCGGGTGACTTCATGGGAAATGGACGAGTCTTACTCCCTGGGGGTTTGGCCCAATCCAAAGACTTTGGGGTCATTCTGCTGGATGGAAGAAGTCCGTTTTTTGTTGTTCTTTTGTTTTGTTTTGTTTTTTTTTCAAACTCTGAGTCCCCCCAAATGAGGGATTCCAGAGTAGAGCCCTGAGGAGGGGCGATTGGACAAACAGAAATCTGGTTAAAATTGGGTCCTAGGGACAGCTAGACTTGGGTTTCAGGCCGAGGGCATGGCATGTACCCCCTGAAGATCTGAAGCAATATCTCATGCATCTGAAGTCAGAGCGAGGATCAGACGTTGGCTCAGCTTGGATTTTCTGTTAATGACGGCCCCTTCATAAAGGGAGCCGAATCTCGAGGCCGTGGAGGTTTTCTCACATTGGGAGTGGTGGGATGCCCCCTCCAAGGATTCCTTCTGCGGGACAATTGAGACCTGTTGGACAGCTCCAGGACATCCCATATGGATGAGTCGAGACCAACGTTCGAGGATGGATGCCTGGGAAGCCCGCCTCGCATTCCCATTGTCTCCTAGCGACAAGACGGTTTAGATCTGATGGCTCTGCGGGAGCAACCGGGGTGGCTGAGTTGAAATGGACTTTCCTGAGGATGGGTCTAATGTGTGTTTGTGTCCATGAGGGCCTTGGAATGGGGCGGTGGCACCGACCCTGAAGTATTCTCCTCAGCTTTTGACATAGCTCCCATGCACAAGTTTCCTTGTGGAGACGAGGTTTGTTCAGATGGGTGCCTCAGGAAAACCCCAATGCTTGTATTGGAATCCAGGGTTTTGAGGAGTATGCCTGTAAACCAAAGCAATGGATCCGATTTTGGCCTAAGGTCCTGTCTGGTTCAATCTTCTTCTCTGGGGACATCCTTCTAGGGAATGAGTGGAGTTAGATGCTCAGCTGGTGTCAGACTGCCCTTTTTTGTCCCGGGCGACGTATACTATTGGAATGGCCTCAGGGACTTTGGAGGGTTCTCCTAATTTGTACGATTTTGGACAATGGAATGGGCAGAATTCCCATGGATTGGATAGGCACAGTCCTAATGTGTGGCTCCAGGGTCCCCAGCCTGGATGGTATGTGGCCCAGGACTTTGAGGACAGAAGTCTGAAAACACAAACTCAGCTTATGTTGGGGACGTCGGTATGGCAGGCCCGATCTCTACAAACAATGAGAAGACATCTTCAGGATATGAAGATAGTGCGAGTCTGAGGCGCTTGCTTAGGCTTTTGTCTCTGGATTTTGCATCAGCGATGGCCGTGGAATGTCTAGGAGGCCTCATGGACCATGGACGAATCTTGCTCTCTGTGGATTTCGCCCGATCCCAATTGTTTTTCGTCAATCTGTTGGATGGAGGACTCCTTTCAGGGTTGTTACATCAGGTGTCCCACCAAAAGAGGAATTCCAAAGCAGAGCCCTGGGGAAGAGTGAAGGGACAACAGGAACTATGGTTAAAAATTGGGGCCTAGGTGAATGGGAAGCCCAATATGCTCTCTCCATCCAGCCACTGAAAGGCCTTACCTGAGGACTGGGCTAAGGATGACGGTCACAATGTGTGTTTGCTAACTATCTGGACCGCGAGCAATGGCGGGCCTCAAGGGACACACTGGTTTCCACTACACTGAACGTTGGACAACAAGCCAACCACACGTTTTCCTGCCATCGGGAAGGAGTTCTGATTTCTGCATCATTTTCAAACCTGGGCATTGATTGGAGATAAGGTCTAGGTTCTGAAACCTGAAAACTGAGGTTGGGAAGGGATAACGACCTAAGGCCATGGGGGGTCTGAAGTTCTCAGTTTGTAGCCAGCTGTCTGGGTGGGCCCAGGAGTTCCAGGCTCAGGCTGTGTCAGAAAGTGCATTATTGTCCAGGTCATCCTATATTTTTTGGGTATAGCTAAGTGTCGTGCAAGTTGATCTTCATTTGGGGTCTCTAGGTAGCCCCAGAGGGCAATGTATTTCTTCTGCAGGGCAGGTATTGTGCTGCATTGTAGTTCTGGATTGCCAAACTGGAGGGCTTGTGAGCCAGTAGTCTGTGGACAGAAGTCTGAGGACACAACAAAAGCTTAGGTTTCTGGGTGAGGACATGGCAGGTACAATCTACAGACCTGAACCGAGATCTCGTGCATCTTAAGTCAGGGTGAGGATCAGACGATCGCTCAGGTTGGACCTTATGTCCCTGATGGCCCCTTTATGAAGGGGGGGGATCATGTGGCCATGGGGGTTCTCTCACGATGGGAGTTGTGAGATGCTCCCAACTGCAAAGATTCTTCTGCAGGACAATTGAGACCTGTTGGTTGGCTCCAGGCCAACGATTCCGAGCAGGGTTTTAAGGATGGATGGCGGGGTAGGCCACCTCACATTCCAATTGTCTCCTAGCAACAAGACAAGTTAGGTCTGCTGGATCTCGCGGAGCAACCGAATACGCTCAGTTGAAATGGACTCTCCTGGGGATGGGTTCTAATGTGTTTTTGTGTCTATGGAGACCTTGTAATGGGGCAGTGGCACACAGGCCCTGAAGGCTTCTCCTAACTGGAGGTTTTGAGACATATTCAAAGGATAATTTTCCCATGTGGAGAAGAGATTTGTTCTGATTGCTGCCTCATGAAATCCCCATATGCTAATATTGGAAACCAGGCCTCTGAGGAGAGATACCTGTAACCGAAAGCAATGAATCTGATTCAGGCCTAGGGGCCTGTCTGATTCAATCTTCTTCTCTGAGTAGATGTAGATGCTCAGCTGAGTAGAGGTAGATGCTCAGCTGGTTTCAGATGACCCTTGTTTGTCCTGGGCGGCGTACATTATTGGGATGTCCTTGGGGACTCTGGAGGTTTTTCCTAATTTGTACGATTGTGGACAATGGAATGGGCAGAATTCCCGTGGTATGGACAGGCACAGTCCTGATGTGTGGCTCCAGGGGCCCCAGCCTGAAGGGTCTGTGGGCCAGGAATGTGGGGACAGAAGTCTGAAAACACAAACTCGTCTTAGGTTTGGCAAGTAGGTATGGAAGGCCCGATCTACAGACCGTGAGGAGAACTCTTTGGGATACGACAAAAGAGCGAGTGTGAGGCGCTTGCTCAGACTTTTGTCTCTGGATTTGTTGTCAACGATGGCTGTGGAATCTCGGGGAGGCCTCATGGGCCATGGACGAGACTTCCTCTCTGTGAATTTGGTCCAATCCCAATTGTTTGGGGTCAATCTGAAGGATGGGAGGAGTCCTTTTAGTTTTGTTACCTCAGGTGTCCCACCAAAAGAGGGATTCCAAAGCAGATCTCTGGGGAGGGATGAATGGACAACACGAACAATCCAATTGGGGTGAGGTCGAGAACCGAGCAGGTTGATCCTCATTTGGGGTTTATGGAGATCCCCATAGAGCAACGTTTTTCTTCTGGAGGGCCAGCATAGGGCTGCATTTTGGTTCCAGAATTCCAAGTCTTGAGGACATTTTTGCCAGGAGTGTGAGGAAGGAAGTCTGAAAACACAAGGGAGCACGAGGTTTGGGCCCACTGTGCAGAGGCTGAATCGAGATCTCCTGCATCTGAGGTCAGGGCGAGGATCAGATGTTGCCTCAAGCTGGAGTTTGTGTCCATGACGGCCCCTTCCTGAAGGGTTGGGGGCTTCATGAGGCCAGGGAGGTTTCCCTACGCTGGGAGTTGTGAGCTGCTCCAAACTTCAAAGTTTCCTTCTTCAGGACAGTCGAGTACTATTGGATGGTTCCAGGATGCCCCATACAGAAAGACTCGAGAGCAGGGGCCTAAGCATGGATGCCGAGAAAGGCCAACTCACCTTCCCATTGCCTGGTCGAGACAAGGCACGCTCAATCTGCGGGCTCTTGGGTGAGCTACCCAGACGGCCGAGTTTAAATGGTCTTTCCTGAGGATGAGTCATAATGTGGGTTGGTGGCCATGGAGACCTTGAATGTGGCAGTAGCTGAGGGATTCTGCAGGATTCTCTAACCCGAAGGGTTTGACACAACTCCAACAAGGAAGCTTTCCATGTGGAGATGAGAGGTGTTCTGTCTGGTGCCTCAGGATAGCCCCATATGCTGGTCTTCGAACCCAGGCCTCTGAGGAGTGATACCTGGACACCAAAGCCAGAGTTCATAATAGGGCCTAGGGGCCTGCCTGGTTCAATCTTCTGTCTCTGCGGATATCAGTCTGTGTGTCTGCATGGAGGTAGTAGTTGCTCAGCTGGTGTCATAATGCCCCTGTTTGTCAAGTGCGGCTTGCGGTAGTGGGATGTCCTTGGGGACCTCGAGGTTTCTACTATTCTGTAGATTTGTGGCCAATGGAATGGGCAGTTTCTTAGGAGAGAGCACAGTTCTGTGGTGTGGCTCCAGAGACCCCAGCCTGGAGGCGGTGTGGGCCACGGCTGTGCAGACAGACATCCAAAAACCCAAACTCAGCTCAGGTTTGGGGCCGAGGTTATGGCAGGCCTGATCTACAGTCCGTGAGGGGAGCTCCTCTGGATATGAAAGAAGGGTGAGAGGGAGGCAGTCGCTCAGTCTTTTGTCTCTGGATATTTTGTCCACAATGGCCGTTTAAAGTAGGAGTTGCCTCATGGGTCGTAGAAGTCTCCCTCTCTGGTAGTTTGTCCAGCCCCCAAGAGTTTGGGGTCATTCTGTGGGAAGGGAAGAGTCCTGTTTTCTGCTTCATGTGTCCCCCCAGTAGAGGGATTCTGAAGCATAGCAGTGGGTACTGACAACGGGAATACTCGCTCTCTAGTCAAGCCTGGGGGCCTATGGATATGACAAGCCCCATATGCAGGATCTTGGTCCAGCCACTGAGAGGCGTTACTTTAATACGGGACTCACGCTACAGGTCACAATGCATGTCTGTGCCCTAGGCGGCCCTCAAGCACTGGCGTGGCCTTTCCAACAATGCAGGTTTTCCCACATTGAACGTTGGACAACATGCCAAACACAAGGTTACTGGCCATGGGGAAGGAGGAATTCTAATTTCTGCATCACGTTCACCCCTGGGCAGTGATTGGAGATAAGGTCTAGGTTCTGAAGCCTGAAAACCGACGTTGGGAAGAGATGACGAACTATAGCCATAGCGGGTCCCTTGTGTCCAGATTGGAGCCAGCTGTCTAGGTGTCGTTTGGGATGTCTTGTCTCAGGCTGTGCCAGACAGGGCATTCGTATTCAGGGTAGGCTGTATAATTGCTTTACAGTCGAGTGGCATGCATTAGATAATCATTTGGGGTTTCTTATTAGCAGTATAGGGCAAAGTTTTTCTTCTGGAGGGCAGGCAGACTGCTGCATTGTGGCTTCGGAATTCCCAAACTGGAGGGCTTGTGGGCCAGGAGAGTGAGGACGGAAGTCTGAGAACACAAGCTAGGCTTAGGTTTCGGGGAATGGACATGGCAGGCACACTCTGCAGAGCTGAATTGAGATCTCATGAGTCTGAAGTCAGGTCGAGGATCAGACTTTGGCTCAGGTTGGAGTTTCTATCCATGTTGGCCCCTTCATGAAAGGGGGGGCATTGTGAGGCCATGGGGGTTTTCCCTCTATTAGAGTTGTGGGATGCTCCAAACCGCAAGGATTCCTTCTGTGGGACAATTAAGATTTGTTGGATGGCTCCAGGACGTCTCATAAGGTATTTTTCCAGAACAGGGTTCTAAGTATGGATGCCTGGGCAGACAGCCTCAATTCCAATTGTCTCCTAGCAACAAGAAACGTTTGATCTGCTGGCTTGGGGTAGCATCAGAGGGGGCTGAGTTGGAATGGACTTTCCTGAGGATGGTCTTAAATGAGTTGAAATGGACTTTCCTGAGGATGGTCTTAATGTTGGTTTGAGTCCATTGAGACCTTGGTATGGGGCAGTGGCACCAGGGCCCTGAAGGATTCTCCTAACCAGAGGTTATAACAAAGCTCCAATGAGCAAGTTTTCCATGGGGAGACGAGATTTGTTCTCGTCTGGTATTAGAAATGAGGCCTCTGAGGAGAGATGCCTGGAAACCAAAGCAATGGATCTGATTAGGGCCTAGGGGCCTGTCCGGTTCAATATTCTTCTCTGGGGACATCTTTTGTCTGAGTGGAGGTAGTTGCTCAGCTGGTTTGAGATCACACCTGTTTGTCCTGGGCTGCCTACACTATTGGGATAGCCTCGGTAACTTTGGAGGTTTTTCCTAATTTGCAAGGTTGTGGCCAATGGAATGGGAAGAATTCTCTTGAAAGGGAAGCACAGTCCTGAGGAGTGGTTCCAGGGACCCAAGTGTGGAGCGTGTGTGGTCCAGGGCTATTTGGACAAAAGTCTGAAAACACAAACTCCACTTAGGTTTGGGTCTGTAAGTATGGCCGGCCCGATATATAGACCGTGAGGAGAACTCTTCGGGATATGAACTAAGGGCGAAAGTGAGGTGCTTGCTCATGCTTATTTTTTTCTGGATATGTGTCACCGATTGCCATGGAATGTCTGGGTGTCCTCATGGGCCATCGATGAGGCTCCCTTTCTGGGGATTTGAACCAATCCCAAGAGTTTGGGGTCATTCTGTGGGAAGGGAGGAGGCCTTTCTGTTTTTTTTTTTTTTTTTTTTTTTTTTTTTTTTTTTTTTTTTTTACCTCAGGTGGACCACCAAAAGAGGGATTCCACAGCAGAGTCCTGGGGAGGGGTGACTGGACAACCAGAACTCTGGTTAACATTGGTACCTAAGAACATGGCAGGCCCCATATCTGGGCTCTTGGTCCAGACACTGAGAGGCCTTCCTTGAGCATAGGGCTCACATTGAGTTTCACGATGTGTTTTTGTGCCCAAGGAGCCCCTCAAGTCAGGGCGTGGCCTAATGTACCATGCTGGTTTCTCCTACACTGAACATTGCACAATATGGCAACCACAAGTTTTCTGGCCATGGGGAAGAAGGAGTTCTAATTTCAGCAACACTTTCACTCCTGGACTGTGATTGGATTTAAGGTCTAGGTTCTGAAGCCTGGAAACTGAGGTTGGAAAGAGATGAAGACCTAAGGCCATGGTGTGTCTCATGTGCTCAGTGTTCGGCCAGCTGTTGAGTGTGGGTTGGGAGGTGCAGGCTCAGGCTGTGGCAGACAGGGAATTAGTGCCCAGGCTAGACTGTATCATTGGGGTGCAGTCGAGTTTCGTGCAGGTTGGTACTCATTTGTGGTTACTGGGTAGCCCCAGAGGGCAACGTTTTTCTTCTGGAAGGAAGACACAGTGCCACATAGTGGCTCCAGAATTCCCAAACTGGAAGGCTTGTGGGCCAGGAGTGTGAGGAAAAAATTCTGAGAACACAAGCCAGACTTAGATTTCGGGGTGAGGGGACGGCAGGAACCCTCTACAGAGATGATTCGAGATCCCGTGTACCTGAAGACAGAGCTAGGATCAGACGTTGGCTCAGGTTGGAGTTTCTGTCCATGACGGCCCCTTCATGAAGGGGAGGGTGTCACGAGGCCATGGAGGTTTTCCCACGATGGGAATTGTGAGATGCTCCAAACCGCAATGATTCCTTCCGTGGGACAGTCGAGACCTGCTGGATGGCTCCAGGACATCCCATAAGGAAGTTATCCAGAGCAGGGTTCTAAGGATGGATGCCTGGGCAGCCTGCCTCCCATTCCAGGTGTCTCATAGCGCCAAGGCAAGTTCGATCTGCTGGATCTATGGGAGTAACCGAGGCGTGTGTTTTGAAATGGGTGAGTTGAGGATGGGTCATAATGTGCATTTGTGGCCATGGAGACCTTGGAATGGGGTGCTTGATCTGGGGCCTTGAGGGATGTTCATAACCGGAGGTTTTGATGGAGCTCTAAAGAGTACGTTTCCTATGTAGAGAAGAAAATTGTTTTGATGAGTGCCTAAGGAATCTCCCATATGCTGGTATTGGAAACCAGGCCTCTGAGGAGAGATGCCTGGAAAGAAAAGCAATGGATATGATTAGGGCCTAGGTGCCTGTCCGGTTCAATCTCCTTCCTGGGGATACGTGTCTATGGATCTGAGGGGAGGTAGATGCTCGGCTTGTTTCAGATCGCCCCTGTTTGTCCTGGGCAGCCTATAATATTGGGAATGGCCTCGGGACTTTGGAGTTTCTCCTAATCTATAGGATTGTGGCCAATGGAATGGGCAGAAATCCCCTGGAGAGGGCAGGCACAGTTCTGAGTTTGGCTCTATGGGCCCAGCCTTGAGGGTGTGTGGGCCAGGCCTGTGGGGACAGAAGTCTGAAAACACAAACTCCGCTTAGGATAGGGGACATAGGTATGGCACGCCCAATCTATAGACCGTGATAACACTTCGGGATATGAAAAAGGGTGAGTTTGAGGTGCTTGCTCAGGTTTTGTCTCTGGATTTGGATTTGTGTCAACTATGTGGGTCGAATCCTGGCGTGGCCTCATGGGTTGTGGATGGCTTTCCTTCTCTGAGGATTTAACCCAATCCCAAGAGTTTGGGTACATTCTGTGGGATGGGAGGAATCCTTTCTGTTTTTTATTTTATTTTATGTACCTCATGTGTGCCAATAAAAGAGGGATTCCAGAGCATAGTCCTTGGTAGGGACAACTGGATAACCCCACCTCTGTTTAAGTTTGGGGGCCTAGGGGCATGGCAAGTCCAATATGTGGGCTCTTGATTCAGACACTGAGAGGTCTTCCTTGAGGACAGGGCTCATGCTGAGGTTCACAATGCCTATTTGTGCCCAACAAGGCCCTCCAGCATGGGAAGGGCCTCATGGGCCACGCTGGATTCTCCTACACTGAACGTTGGAGAATATGCCAACCACAAGGTTGCCGGCCATGGCGAAGGAAGAGTTGTGATTTCTGCATCACGTTTACCCCTGGACAGTGATTGGAGTTTAGGTGTAGGTTCTGAAACCTGAAAACGGAGGTAGGGAAGAGATGAAGACCTAAGCACCTGATGGGTATAATGAGCTCTTGTGTGGCTAGCTGTTGAGCGTAGGCCTGGAGGTGTGGGCTCATGCTGTGTCAGACAGGGCATTAGACAGGGTAGACTGTATATTTGGGGTGCAGTCGAGTGGCGTTCAGTTGATCCTCATTCGGGTTTCTAGGTAGCTCCATAAGGCAACGTTTTTCTTCTGGAGGGCAGGCAGAGTGCTGCATTGTGGCCCCAGTATTGCCAAACTGTTGGGCTTTTGGGCCAGGGGTGTGAGGACGGTAGTCTGAGAACACAAGCTAGGCTTAGTTTTTGGGGTGAGGGCACAGAAGGCACACTCTGCAGAGCTGAATCAAGATCTCATGCACCTGAAGCCAGGGCGAATATCAGACGTTTGCTCAGGTTGGAGTTTCTGTCCATGATGGCCCCTTTATAAAGTGGAGCGTCTCAAGAGGCCATGAAGATTTTCCCACAATGGGAGTTGTGAGATGCACCAGACTGCAAAAATTCCTTCTGTGGGACACTTGAGACCTGTTGGATGGCTCTAGGATGTCCCATATGGAACGACTCCAGAGTAGGGTTCTAAGGATGGATGCCTGGGCAGCCCGCCTCCCATTCTAGTTGTCTCCTAGCAACAAGGCAGGTTTGATCTGCAGGGCCCTGGGGGAGAAACCAAGGGGGATGAGTTGACATGGACTCTACCGAGGATAGATCATAATGTGGGTTTAAGTCCATGGAGACCTTGGAATGGGGCGCTTGATCCGGGGCCCTGAAAGATTCTCCTAAACAGAGGTTTTTATAGAGCTCCAAAGAGTACATTTCCTATGTGGAGACGAGATTTTTCTATGAGTGCCTCAGTAATCCCCCATAAGCTGGTATTGGTAACCAGGCCTCTGAGGAGAGATGCCTGGAAACAAAAGCAATGGATCTGATTAGGGCCTAAGTGCCTGTCCAGTTCAATCTTATTCTATGGGGATATCTGTCTCTGGGTCTGAGT
The DNA here is from genome assembly GCF_011764305.1 of Mustela putorius furo. Lineage (NCBI taxonomy): Eukaryota > Metazoa > Chordata > Mammalia > Carnivora > Mustelidae > Mustela > Mustela putorius. The sequence goes on along the minus strand of NW_025421541.1, from coordinate 318,245 downwards.
GGAGGTAGTTTCCTAACTTGTGAAAGATCATCCCATTTTGTCCTGGGCAGCCAACACTATTGGGATGGCCTCGGGGAGTTTGGAGGTTTCTCCTAATCTATAGCGTTGTGGCCAATGGAAATGGCAGAATTCCCCTGGAGAGGGAAGCCACAGTCCTCAGGTGTGGCTCCAGGGGCCCCAGCTTGGATGGTGTGTGGGCCAGGACTGTGGGGACAGAAGTCTGAAAACACAAACTCAGCTTAGGTTTGGGGATGTATGTATGAAGGCTCGATCTACAGACCGTGAGAATTTTCCGGGCTATGAACAAAGGGCGAGTATAGGCGTTTGCTCAGGCTTTTGTCTCTGGATTTTGTGCCTACGGTGGCCGTGGAATGTCGGGGTGTCCTCAAGGGCCATGGACATGTCTTTCTCTGGTGATTTGGCCTGATCCCAAGTGGTTGGGATCATTCTGTGGATGGGAAGAGTCCTTTCTGTATTTTTTATTTTACCTCAGGTGTCCCACCAAAGAGGGTTTCCAGAGCAGAGCCCTGAGTAGGGGTGACTAGACATCTCTAACTCTGGTTGATATTGGGGGACTAGGGGCTTGGCAAGCCCCATATGTGGGCTGTTGTTCCAGTCACTAAGAGGCTTTACATGAGGATAGGGCTCACGCCTAAGGTCACAATGTGTGTTTGTGCAAATTGTAGCCCTCAGGGATAGGTGGGGGGGCCTCATAGTCCATGCTGCTTTCTCCTACAATGAACGTTGGACCACATGCCAACCACAAGGTTTCTTGCCATGGCGAAGGAGAAGTTCTGATTCTTGTATCACGTTCACTCCTGAGCAGTGAGTGGAGATAAGGTCTAGGTTCTGAAGGTGAAAACTGAGGTTGGGTAGAGATGATGGCCGAAAGCCATTGTGGGTTTGATATGCTCAGTGTACGGCCAGCTGTCTGGGTGTTGGACTGGAGGTCTGCCTTCAGGCTGTGTCACACAGGTCTTTAGTGCACAGGCTAGATTGTATAATTGGGGTATGGTCGAGTGGCATGCAGGTTGTTACTCATTTGGCGTTTCTGGTTAGCCCTATAGGGCAACATTTTTCTTCTGGAGGGCAGGCAGAGTGCTGCATTGTGTCTCCAGAATTGCCAAACTGGAGGGGTGTGGCCAGGATTGTGAACACGGAAGTCTGAGAACACAAGTTAGGCTTAGGGTTCGGGGCGAGGGCACAGCAGGCACACTCTCAAGTGCTGAATCGAGATCTCGTGCTTCTGAATTCAGGGCGCGGATCAGACTTTGGCTTAGGATGGAGTTTCTGTCCATGATGGCCCATTTATGAAGGTGTGGGGCATCCTGAGGAAATGGAGGTTTTCTCTCAGTGGGATTGTGTGATGCTTCAAACCAAAGGATTCCTTCTGCGAGACAGTCAAGACAGGTTGGTTGGATTCAAGACGTCCCATAAAGAAATTCTCCAGAGCAGGATTCTAAGGATGGATGCCTGGGCAGCCCACCTCGCTTTCCAACTGTCTCCTAGTGACAAGGCAGGTTTGATCTGCTGGCTCTGGGTGAGCAGCCGAGGGGGCTGATTTGAAATGGACTCTCCTGAGGATGGATCATAATGTAAGTTTGTGTCCTTGGAGACCTTGGAATTGGGCCATGGTGCCAGCGCCCTGAAGGATCCTCCTAACCTGAGGTATTGACACAGCTCCAAAGAGCAAGTTTCTCATGTGGAGATGAGACCTGTTCTGATTGTTTCCTTAGGAACCCCCCATATTCTGATATTGGAAACCAGGCCTCTGAGGAGAGATACATAGAAACCAAAGCAATGGATCAGAAGTTGGCTCAGGTTGGAGTTTCTTTCCATGATCCGACTTCATTAAGATTGGGGCCATCATGTGACCTTGGAAGCTTTCCATGATATGAGTTGTGAGGTGGTCCATGAACAAGGACTCCTGTGGGACAGTCGACACCTGTTGGATGGCTCAAGGATGCCCCAAAGGAACGACGCAAGAGCACGGTTCTAAGGGTTCTAAGGATCTCTAAGGAGAGATGCCTGGAAACCAAAGCAATAGATGCGATAGGTGCCTATGGGCCTGTTCGTTCCTTTTTAACTCTGGGGACATCAGTCTCCGGGTCTGAGTGCCGGTAGGTGCTCAGATGGGCCCAGATTGCCCCTGTTTGTCCCGGTATGCCACAAATATTTGGATGGCCTCAGGGACATTGGAGGTTTATCCTATTAGTAGGGTTGTGGCCATTGGAATGGGCACATACAATTCCCTTGGAGAGCTCAAGAACAGTCGTCAGGTTTGGCTCTAGGGGCCTGAGCCTGTAGGGTGTGTAAGACAGGGCTGTTTGGATAGTTGTCTGAAAACACAAACTCGGCTTATGTTTCGGGTCATAGGTATGGCAGGACTGATCTACAGACCATGAGGAGAACTCTTCGGGAAATGAAAAAAGGGCGAGTGTGAGGCTCTTGCTCAAGTTTTTGTCTCTGGATATCGTGTCACTCAGGGTCGTGAAATTTCCGGGTGACTTCATGGGAAATGGACGAGTCTAACTCTCTGGGGGTTTGGCCCCGTCCAAAGAGTTTGGGGTCATTCTGTGGGATGGTAGAAGTCCGTTGTTCTGTTGTTGTTGGTTTGTTATGTTCTGTTTTTTTTTCAACCTCAGGTGTCCCACCAAATATAGGGGATTCCAGAGTAGTGCCCTGGGGAGGGGCGACTGGACAACCGGAAATCTGGTTAAAAAATGGGGGGGGCCTAAGGAAATGTCAAGCCCATTATGACATCTAATGGTCCAGCCACTGAGAGGACGTACTAGAAGACAGCACTCACGCTGAGGGTCACAATGCGTGTTTATGCCCTCGTCGCACTCAAGAATGGGCGGGACCTCAGGGTGAATGCTGGATTCTCCTACACTGTACGTTGGACAACATGCCAACCACAAGGTTTCTTGCCATCGGTAAGGAAGAGTTCTGATTTCTGCAACACAGTCACCCCTGGGCAGTGATTGGAGATAAGGTCTAGGTTCTGAAGCCTGAAAACTGAGGTAGGGAAGAGATGATGACCTAAGGCCATGGCGGGTCTGATGTGATCAGTGTGCGGTCAGCTGTCTGGGTGTTGGTCACGAGGTGGGCTCAGGTTGTCAGACAGTGCTTTAGTGTCCAGGTTAGACAATATATTTTGGGTGCCTTCGAATGCCGTGTAGGTTCTTATCTGAAGAACTCTTCAGGATAAGAAGAATGAGCGAGTCTGAGGCGCGTGCTCAGGCATTTGTCCCTGGATTGTGTACCAGGGATGGCCGTGGAATGTTGGGGAGGCGTCATAGGCCATGGACGAATCTTACTCTCTGTGGATTTGGCCCGCCCAATTGTTATTCATCAATCTTTGGGATGGGAGGACTCCTTTCAGGTTTGTTACCTCAGGTGTCCCACCAAAAGAGGAATTCCAAAGCAGAGCCCTGGGGAAGAGTGAAGGGACAACCCGAACTATGGTTAAAAATTGGGGCCTAGGGGCATGGCAAGCCCAATATGCTGTCTCTCCATCCAGCCACTGAGAGGCCTTACCTGAGGACTGGGCTCAGGCTGAGGGTCACAATGTGTGTTTGTGACCATGTGGCCCGCAAGCATGGGCGGGGCCTCATGGGCCACACTGGTTTCAAGTACACTGAACCTTGGACAAAATGCCAACCACAAGGTTTCTTGCCATGGGCCCAAGGCCCCAATTTTTAACCATATTTCGTGTTCACCCTTCACTCTTCCCCAGGGCTCTGCTTTGGAATTCATCTTTTGATGGGACACCTAAGGTAACAAACCTAAAAGGAGTCCTCCCATCCCACATATTGACGAAAAACAATTGGGATCGGGCTAAATCCAAAGAGAGCAAGATTCGTCCATGGCCCATGAGGCCTCCCCAACATTCCACGGCCATCGCTGATACAAAATCCAGAGACAAAAGCCTGAGCACGTGCCTCAGACTCGCTCATTCTTCATATCTTGAAGAGTTCTTCAGATAAGAACCTACACGGCACTCGAATGCACCCAAAATATATAGTCTAACCTGGGCACTAATGCACTGTTTGACAACCTGAGCCAGGACCTCGTGACCAACACCCAGACAGCTGACCGCACACTGAGCACATCATACCCGCCATGGCCTTAGGTCATCATCTCTTCCCTACCTCAGTTTTCAGGCTTCAGATCCTAGACCTTATCTCCAATCACTGCCCAGGGGTGACTGTGATTGAGAAATCAGAACTCTTCCTTACCCATGGCAAGAAACCTTGTGGTTGGCATGTTGTCCAACGTTCAGTGTAGGAGAAACAAGCATTCACCATGAGGCCCCGCCCATTCTTGAGTGCGACGAGGGCATAAAAACGCCTTGTGACCCTCAGTGTCAGTCCTGTCCTCTAGTACGTCCTCTCAGTGGCTGGACCATTAGATGTCATAATGGGCTTGACAAGTCCCTAGGCCCCTATTTTTAACCAGATTTCCGGTTGTACAGTCGCCCCTCCCCAGGGCTCAACTCTGGAATCCCACATTTGGTGGGACACCTGAGGTTGAAAAACAAAACAAAACACATCAACAACAACAAAACAACGGACTTATTCCATCCCACAGAATGACCCCAAACTCTTTGGACGGGGCCAAACCCCCAGAAAGTAAGACTCGTCCATTTCCCATGAAGTCACCCAGAAATTTCACGACCATGAGTGACCCGATATCCAGAGACAAAAACATGAGCAAGAGCCTCAGGCTCGCCCTTTTTTCATATCCCGAAGAGTTCCTCTCATGGTCTGTAGATCACTCCTGCCACACCTATGACCCAAAACATAAGCCGAGTTTGTGTTTTCAGACAACTGTCCAAACAGCTCTGGCCTACACACCCTACAGGCTCAGGCCCCTGGAGCTAAACCTAACGAATGTGCCTGCCCTCTCCAAGGGAATTGTATGTGCCCATTCCAATGGCCACAACCCTACAAAGAGGATAAACCTCCAAAGTCCCTGAGGCCATCCCAATATTTGTGGCTTCCCAGGACAAACAGGGGCACTCTGGGCCCATGTTAGAACCTACCGGCACTCAGACCCGTAGAGACTGATGTCCCCAGAGGTAAAAAGGTACGAAGAGGCCCCTAGGCACCTATCGGATCCATTGCTTTGGTTTCCAGGCATCTCCCCTCAGAGGCCTGGATTTCAATAACAGCATATGGCTGTTTCTTGACTCACCCATCAGAACAAATCTCATCTACATATGGGAAACTTGCATGATGGAGTTGTGTGAAAGCCTCTCTTTAGGAGAAGCCTTCAGGGCCCCAGTGCCACCGCTTCATTCCAAGGTCTCCATAGACACAAAATCATATTAGGACACATCCACGGGAGAGTCCATTTCAACTCTACCTCCTCGGTTGCTCCCCCAGATCCAGCAGATCTAACCTGTCTTGTTGCTTGGAGACAATTGGAATGTGAGGTGGGCTACCCAGCCATCAATCCTTAGAACCCTGCTTGGAATCCTTGTCCTGGAGCCTACCAACAGGTCTCAATTGTCCTGCAGAAGAATCTTTACACTTGGGAGCTTCTCACAACTCCCATCGTGGAAAACAACCATGGCCTCGTGATCCACACCCCCTTCTAGAAGGGGCCATCAGGGACAGAATGTCCAACCTGAGCGATCGTCTGATCCTCGCCCTGAAATTCTGATGCACGATATCTCAATTCAGGTCTGTAGATTGTGCCTGCCATATCCTCACCCAGAAACCTAGGCTTAGATTGGGTTCTCAGACTCCATCCTCAGACTACTGGCCCACAAGCCCTCCAGTTTGGGAATCCAGAACTAAAATGAAGCACTCTGCCTGCCCTCCAGAAGAAAAAAACATTGCCCTCTGGGGCTACCCAGAAACCCAAATGAGGATCCACCTGCACGCTATTCGGCTGGACCCCAAATATATAGGCTGACCTGGGCACTAATGCCCTTTCGGACTCAGCCTTGGCCTGGTCCTTTTGGCCACACCCAGACTGCTGGCCGCACACTGAGCTCATCGGACCCACCTTGGCCTTAGATCGTCATATCTTCTCAACCTCGGTTTTCAGGCTTCAGAACCTAGACCTTATCACCAATCACGGCCCGGGATTGAAAATGATGCAGAATTCAGACCTCTTTCCCCATGGCAAGAAACCCTGTGGTTCGCATGTGGTCCAAGGTTCAGTGTCGTTGAAACCAGTGTGGCCCAAGAGGCCCCGCCCATGGTTGCGGGCCACATTGGTCACAAACACACATTGTGACCCTCAGCCTGAGCCCAGTCCTCAGGTAAGGCCTCTCAGTGGCTGGATGGAGAGACAGCATATTGGGCATGCCATGCCCCTAGGGCCCAATTTTTAACCACAGTTCGGGTTGTCCTTTAACTCTTCCCCAGGGCTCTGCTTTGGAATTCCTCTTTTTTGGTGGGACACCTTATGTAACAAACCTGAAAGGAGTCCTCCCATCCCACAGATTGACGAAAAACAATTTGGATCGGGCCAAATCCACAGAGAGCAAGATTCGTCCATGGCCCATGAGGCCTCCCCAACATTCCACGGCCATCACTGATACAAAATACAGAGACAAAAGCCTGAGCACGCGCCTCAGACTCGCTCATTCTTCATATCCTGAAGAGTTCCTCAGATATAAACCTACACGGCACTCGAATGCACCCAAAATATGTAGTATAACCTGGGCACTAATGCACTGTCTGACAAACTGAGCCCGGACCTCGTGACCAACACCCCCAGACAGCTGACCGCACACTGAGCACATCAGACCCGCCATGGCCTTAGGTCATCATCTCTTCCCTACGTCAGTTTTCAGGCTTCAGAACCTAGACCTTATCTCCAATCACTGCCCTGGGGTGACTGTGATGCAGAAATCAGAACTCTTCCTTACCCATGGCAAGAAACCTTGTGGTTGGCATGTGGTCCAACGCTCAGTGTAGGAAAAACCAGCATTCACCCTGAGGCCCCGCCCATTCTTAAGTGCGAGGAGGGAATAAACACGCATTGTGACCCTCAGCGTGAGTCCTGTCCTCTAGTACGTCCTCTCAGTGGCTGGACCATTAGAGGTCATAATGGGCTTGACATGTCCCTAGGCCCCAATTTTAACCAGATTTCTGGTTTTCCAGATGACCCTCCCCAGGGCTCTACTCTGGAATCCCTCATTTGGTGGGACACCTGAGTTTGAAAAACAAAACAAAAAAAAACAACAACAACAGAACAACGGACGTATTCCATCCCACAGAATGACCCCAAACTCTTTGGACCGGGCCAAACCCCCAGAGAGTAAGACTCGTCCATTTCCCATGAAGTCACCCGGAAATTTCACGACAATGAGACACACGATATACAGAGACAAAAACTTGAGCAAGAGCCTCACACCTGTCATTTTTTCATATCCCGAAGAGTTCTCCTCATGGTCTGTAGATCAGTCCTGCCATTCCTATGACCCGAAACATAAGAAGAGTTTCTGTTTTCAGACAACTGTCCAAACAGCCCTAGCCTACACACCCTACAGGCTCAGGCCCCTGGAGCCAAACCTGACGACTGTGCTTGCCCTCTCCAAGGGAATTGTATGTGCCCATTCCAATGGCCACAACCCTACTAATAGGATAAACCTCCAAGGTCCCTGAGGCCATCCCAATATTTGTGGCTTCCCATGACAACAGGGGCAATCTGGGCACATCTGAGCACCTACCTGCACTCAGACCCGTAGACTGATGTCCCCAGAGGTAAAAAAAAAAAAAACGAACAAGCCCCTAGGCACCTATCAGAACCATTGGTTTGGCTTCCAGGCATCTCTCCTCAGAGGCCTGCATTTCAATAACAGCATATGCCTGTTTCTTGACTCAACCATCAGAACAAATCTCATCAACACATGGGAAACTTGCACGATGGAGCTGTGTGCAAGCCTCTCTTTAGGAGAACCCTTCAGGGCCCCAGTGCCAACGATTCATTCCAGGTCTCCATACACACAAAATCATATTAGGACACATCCACGGGAGAGTCCATTTCAACTCAGTCTCCTCGGATGCTCCCCCAGATCCAGCAGATCTAACCTCTCTTGTTGCTTGGAGACAATTGGAATGCGAGGTGGGCTACACTGCCATCCATCCTTAGAACCCTGCACGGAAACTTGTCCTGGAGCCAACCAACAGGTCTCAATTGTCCTGCAGAAGAATCTTTGCAGTTGGGAGCTTCTCACAACTCCCATCGTGGGAAAACCCCCATGGCCTCGTGATCCATCCCCCTTCAAGAAGGGGCCATCAGGGACAGAATGTCCAACCTGAGCGATCGTCCGATCCTCGCCCTGAATTCAGATGCACGAGATCTCGATTCAGGTCTGTAGATTGTGCCTGCCATATTGTCACCCAGAAACCGAGGCCTAGCTTGGGTTTTCAGACTTCCGTCCTCAGACTACTGGCCCACAAGCCCTCCGTTTGGCAATCCTGAACTACAATGCAGCACTCTGCCTGCCATCCAGAAGAAAAATATTGCCCTCTGGGGCTACCCAGAAACCCCCAAAGTGGATCAACCTGCACGGCAATCGGCTGTACCCCATATATATAGGCTGACCTGGGCACTAATGCCCTTTCTGACACAGCCTGAGCCTGGACCTCCTGGCCCCACCCAGACAGCTGGCCGCACTCTGAGCACATCGGACCCGCCATGGCCTTAGGTCGTCATCTCTTCTCAACCTCGGTTTTCAGGCTCGAGAACCTAGACCTTATCTCCAATCACGGCCCGGGTTTGAAAATGATGCAGAAATCAGAACTCTTTCCCCATGGCACGAAACCTTGTGGTTGGCATGTTGTCCAAGGTTCAGTGTAGTTGAAACCAGTGTGGCCCATAAGGCCCCGCCCATGCTTGCGGGCCATATTGGTCACAAACACACATTGTGACCCTCAGCCTAAGCCCAGTCCTCAGGTAAGGCCTCTCAGTGGCTGGATGGAGACACAGCATATTGGGCTTGCCATGCCCCTAGGCCCCAATTTTTCACCATAATTCGCGTTGTCCCTTCACTCTTCCCCAGGGCTCTGCTTTGGATTTCCTCTTTTGGTGGGACACCTGAGGTAACAAACCTGAAAGGAGTCCTCCCATCCCACAGAATGACGAAAAAAACAATTGGGATCAGGCCAAGTCCACAGATAGCAAGATTCGTCCATGGCCCATGAGGCCTCCCCAGCATTCCACGGCCATCGCTGATACAAAATCCAGAGACAAAAGCCTGAGCATGCGCCTCAGACTCGCTCATTCTTCATATCCTGAAGAGTTCTTCAGATAAGAACCTACACGGCACTCGAATGCACCCAAAATATATAGTCTAACTGGGGCACTAATGCACTGTATGACAACCTGAGCCCGGACCTCGTGACCAACAACCAGACAGCTGACCGCACACTGAGCACATCAGACCGGCCATGGCCTTAGGTCATCATCTCTTCCCTACCTCAGTTTTCAGGCTTCAGAACCTAGACCTTATCTCCAATCACTGCCCAGGGGTGACTGTGATGCAGGAATCAGAACTCTTCCTTACCCATGGCAAGAAACCTTGTGGTTGGCATGTTGTCCAACGTTCAGTGTAGGAGAAACCAGCATTCACCCTGAGGCCCCGCCCATTCTTGAGTGCGACGAGGGTATAAACACGCATTTCGGCCCTCAGCGTGAGTCCGGTCCTCTAGTATGTCCTCTTAGTGACTGGACCATTAGATGTCATAATGGGCTTGACATGTCCCTAGAGCCCAATTTTTAACCAGATTACTGGTTGTCCAGTCGCCCCTCCCCAGGGCTCTACTCTGGAATGCCTCATTTGGTGGGACACTTGAGGTTGAAAAACAAAACAAAAACAAATCAACAACAGAACAACGGACTTATTCCATCCCACAGAATGACCCCAAACTCTTTGGACGGGGCCAAACCCCCAGAGAGTAAGACTCGTCCATTTCCCATGAGGTCACCTGGAAATTTCACGACCATGAGTGACACGATTGCAGAGACAAAAACTTGATCAAGAGCCTCACACTCGCCCTTTTTTCATATCCCGAAGAGTTCTCCTCATGGTCTGTAGATCAGTCCTGCCATACCTATGACCCGAAACATAAGCCGAATTTGTGTTTTTCAGACAACTGTCCAAACAGCCCTGGCCTTCACACCCTACAGGCTCAGGCCCCTGGAGCCAAACCTGACGACTGTGCTTGCCCTCCCTAAGGGAATTGTATGTGCCCATTCCAATGGCCACAACCCTACTAATAGGATAAGCCTCCAAAGTCCCTGTGGCCATCCCAATATTTGTGGGTTCCCAGGACAAACAGGGGCAATCTGGGCCCATCTGAGCACCTACCGGCACTCAGACCCGTAGACTGATGTCCCCAGAGGTAAAAAGGAACAAACAGGCCCTAAGGCACCTATCGGATCCATTGCTTTGGTTTCCAGGCATCTCTCCTTATAGATCCTTAGAACCCTTAGAATCCTGCTCTTGCGTCGTTCCTTATGGGACATCCTTGAGCCATCCAACAGTCTCGACTGTTCCACAGGAGTCCTTGTGCATGGACCACCTTACAACTCATATCATGGTAAGCTTCCAAGGTCACATGATGCCCCCAATCTTCATGAAGGCGGATCATGGAAAGAAACTCCAACCTGACCCAACGGCTGATCCTCGCCTTGACTTCAGATGCACGAGATCTTGATTAAGCCTTTCAGAGTGTACCTGCTGTGCCCTCACCCCAAAACCTAAGCATAGCTAGGGTTCTCAGACTTCCGTCCTCACTCTCCTGGACCACACGCCCTCCATTTTGGGATTTCCGATGACACAGTGCTGCACTCTGCCTGCCCTCTAGAAGAAAAACGTTGCCCTATGGGTCTACCCAGAAACCTCAAGATGAGGATAAACCTGCATGCCACTCAACTGTACACCAATTATATAGTCTAGCCTGTGCACTAATGCCCTGTCTGACACAACCTGAGGCCTGAATTCCCAACCGACACCCAGACAGCTGCCGTACACTGAGAACATCTGTATCGCCATGGCCTTAGGTTGCCATCTCTTTCCAACCTGGTTTTCAGGCGACAGAAACCTAGACCTTATCTCTACTCATTTCCCATGGGTGAACGTGATGCAGAAATCATAACTCCTCCTTCCCTCTCGCCAGAATCTTGTGGTTGGCATCTTATCCAAAGTTCAGTGTAGGACCCCTGTAGGGCCTACAGTAGTAGTAGTAGGGCCCCTGAGGGTAGTGTAGGGTCCCTGAGGCCCTGCCCATGCTTAAGAGCTGCGGTGGGCACAAACACACATTGGGACCCTCAGTTTGAGCCCTGTCCTCATGTAAAGCCTCTCAGTGGCTGGACCATGAGCCCACCTATGGGGCCTGCCATGCCCCAAGTCACCCAATCTTAACCAGAGGTAGAGACATCTAGTCACCCCTACTCAGGGCTCTGCTCTGGAATCCCTCTTTGGTGGGACATTTGAGGTAAGTAAACACAGAAAGGATTCCTCTTACCCACAGAATGACCCCAATCACTTGGGATCAGGCCATCCCCAGAGAGAGACTCCTCCATGGCCCATGAGGCCAGCCCGACATTCCACGGCCACTATTGACACAAAATCCAGAGACATAAGCCTCACCCTTAGGTCATAGCCCAAAAAATTCTCCTCATTGTCTGTAGAGATCGGGCCTGCCATACCTACGTCCCCAAACCGTTTTTTCAGACTTCTATCCTGACATCCCTGTCCCACACACCCTCCAGGCTGAGGCCCCTGGATCCACACCTCAGGACTGTGCCTGCCCTCTCCAAGGAAATTCTTCCCATTCCATTGGCCACAACCCTACAGATTAGGAGAAACCTCCAAAGTCCCAGAGGCCATTCCAATAGTGTAGGCCACCCAGTACAAAGAGGGGTGATCTTTCACAAGCTGAGCAACGACCTCAAATCACCCGTAGACAGATATCCCAAGAGAAAGGTATTAAACTGGACAGGCCCCTAGAACGTAATTGGTTCCATTGCTTTTGTTTCTAAGCATCTCTCCTCAGAGGCCTGTTTTCCAATACCAGCATATGGGGGATTCCAGAGATACCAATAAGAACAAATCTTGTCTCCACATGGGAAACTTATCCTTTGAAGCTCTGTAAAAACCTCCAGTTAGGAGAACGCTTCAGGTAACCGGAGCCACCGCCCTATTCCAAGGTCTCCATGGACACAAACCCACATTATGACCATTCGGCAGGAGAGTACATTTCAACTCAGCCCCGTTGATTACTCCCCCAGAGCCAGAATATCAAACCTGCCTTGTCGCTAGGAGACAACTTGAATGCAAAGCAGTCTCTCTAGGCATCCATCGTTGGAATCCTGCTCTGGCGCCGTTCCATATTGGATGTCCTTGGAGCCTTCCAACAGTTCTTGACTGTCCTGCAGAAGGAATCCTTGCAGATTGGAGCATCTCACAACTCCTATCGTGGGAAAACCTACATGGCCTCATGAGATGCTCCCCTTTATAAAGGGGCCATCATGGACAGAAACTCCAACCTGAGCCAACTTCTGATCCATTGCTTTGGTTTCTATGTATCTCTCCTCAGAAGCCTGGTTTCCAATATCAGAATATGGGGGTTTCCTAAGGAAACAATCAGAACAGATCTCATCTCCACATGAGAAACTTGCTCTTTGGAGCTGTGTCAATACCTCAGGTTAGGAGGATCCTTCAGGGCGCTGGCACCATGGCCCTATTCCAAGGTCTCCAAGGACACAAACTTACATTATGATCCATCCTCAGGAGAGTCCATTTCAAATCAGCCCCCTCGGCTGCTCACCCAGAGCCAGCAGATCAAACCTGCCTTGTCACTAGGAGACAGTTGGAATGGGAGGTGGGCTGCCCAGGCATCCATCCTTAGAACCCTGCTCTGGAGAATTTCTTTATGGGACGTCTTGAATCCAACCAACCTCTCTTGACTGTCTCGCAGAATGAATCCTTGTGGTTTGAAGCATCACACAATCCCACTGTGAGAAAACCTCCATTTCCTCATGATGCCCCACACCTTCATAAATGGGCCATCATGGACAGAAACTCCATCCTAAGCCAAAGTCTGATCCGCGCCCTGAATTCTGAAGCACGAGATCTCGATTCAGCACTTGAGAGTGTGCCTGCTGTGCCCTCGCCCCGAAACCTAAGCCTAACTTGTGTTCTCAGACTTCCGTCTTCACAATCCTGGCCACACCCCTCCAGTTTGGCAATTCTGGAGACACAATGCAGCACTCTGCCTGCCCTCCAGAAGAAAAATGTTGCCCTATAGGGCTAACCAGAAACGCCAAATGAGTAACAACCTGCATGCCACTCGACCATACCCCAATTATACAATCTAGCCTGTGCACTAAAGACCTGTGTGACACAGCCTGAAGGCAGACCTCCAGTCCAACACCCAGACAGCTGGCCGTACACTGAGCATATCAAACCCACAATGGCTTTCGGCCATCATCTCTACCCAACCTCAGTTTTCACCTTCAGAACCTAGACCTTATCTCCACTCACTGCTCAGGAGTGAACGTGATACAAGAATCAGAACTTCTCCTTCGCCATGGCAAGAAACCTTGTGGTTGGCATGTGGTCCAACGTTCATTGTAGGAGAAAGCAGCATGGACTATGAGGCCCCACCTATCCCTGAGGGCTACAATTTGCACAAACACACATTGTGACCTGAGGCGTGAGACCTATCCTCTTGTAAAGCCTCTTAGTGACTGGAACAACAGCCCACTTATGGGGCTTGCCAAGCCCCTAGTCCCCCAATCTCAACCAGATTTAGAGATGTCTGGTCACCCCTACTCAGGGCACTGCTCTGGAATCCCTCTTTGGTGGGACATCTGAGGTAAAAAAAAAATACAGAAAGGACACTTCCCATCCACAGAATGATCCCAACCACTTGGGATCAGGCCAAATCACCAGAGAAAGACTTGTCCATGTCCCTTGAGGACACCCCGACATTCCACGGCCACCGTAGGCACAAAATCCAGAGACAAAAGCCTGAGCAAACGCCACATACTCGCCCTTTGTTCATAGCCCGGAAAATTCTCACGGTCTGTAGATCGAGCCTTCATACATACATCCCCATACCTAAGCTGAGTTTGTGTTTTCGGACTTCTGTCCCCACAGTCCTGGCCCACACACCATCCAAGCTGGGGCCCCTGGAGCCACACCTGAGGACTGTGGCCTCCTTCTCCAGGGGAATTCTGCCATTTCCATTGGCCACAACCCTATAGCTTAGGAGAAACCTCCAATCTCCCCGAGGCCATCCCAATAGTGTTGGCTGCCCAGGACAAACAGGGATGATCTTTCACAAGTTAGGAAACTACCTCCACTCAGACCCAGAGACAGATATCCCCATAGAATAAGATTGAACTGGACAGGCACTTAGGCCCTAATCAGATCCATTGCTTTTGTTTCCAGGCATCTCTCCTCAGAGGCCTGGTTACCAATACCAGCATATGGGGGATTACTGAGGCACTCATAGAAAAATCTCGTCTCCACATAGGAAATGTACTCTTTGGAGCTCTATAAAAAACCTCTGTTTAGGAGAATCTTTCAGGGCCCCGGATCAAGCGCCCCATTCCAAGGTCTCCATGGACTTAAACCCACATTATGATCTATCCTCGGTAGAGTCCATGTCAACTCATCCCCCTTGGTTTCTCCCCCAGGGCCTGCAGATCAAACCTGCCTTGTTGCTAGGAGACAACTAGAATGGGAGGCGGGCTGCCCAGGCATCCATCCTTAGAACCCTACTCTGGAGTCGTTCCATATGGGACATCCTAGAGCCATCCAACAGGTCTCAAGTGTCCCACAAAAGGAATCTTTGCAGTCTGGTGCATCTCACAACTCCCACTGTGGGAAAATCTTCATGGCCTCTTGAGACGCTCCACTTTATAAAGGGGCCATCATGGACAGAAACTCCAACCTGAGCAAACGTCTGATATTCGCCCTGGCTTCAGGTGCATGAGATCTTGATTCAGCTCTGCAGAGTGTGCCTTCTGTGCCCTCACGCCAAAAACTAAGCCTAGCTTGTGTTCTCAGACTACCGTCCTCACACCCCTGGCCCAAAAGCCCTACAGTTTGGCAATACTGGGGCCACAATGCAGCACTCTGCCTGCCCTCCAGAAGAAAAACGTTGCCTTATGGAGCTACCTAGAAACCCGAATGAGGATCAACTGAACGCCACTCGACTGCACCCCAAATATACAGTCTACCCTGTCTAATGCCCTGTCTGAAACAGCATGAGCCCACACCTCCAGACCTACGCTCGACAGCTAGCCACACACTGAGCTCATTGTACCCATCAGGTCCTTAGGTCTTCATCTCTTCCCAACCTCGGTTTTCGGGTTTCAGAACCTAGACCTAAACTCCAATCACTGTCCAGGGGTGAACGTGATGCAGAAATCACAACTCTTCCTTCGCCATGTCCGGAAACCTTGTTGTTGGCATATTCTCCAACGTTCAGTGTAGGAGAATCCAGCGTGGCCCATGAGGCCCTTCCCATGCTGGAGGGCCTTGTTGGGCACAAATAGGCATTGTGACCCTCAGCATGAGCCCTGTCCTCAAGGAAGACCTCTCAGTGTCTGAATCAAGAGCCCACATATTGGACTTGCCATGCCCCTAGGCCCCTAAACTTAAACAGAGGTGGGGTTATCCAGTTGTCCCTACCAAGGACTCTGCTCTGGAATCCCTCTTTTATTGGCACACATGAGGTACATAAAATAAAATAAAAAAACAGAAAGGACACCTCCCATCCCACAGAATGTACCCAAACTCTTGGGATTGGGTCAAATCCTCAGAGAAGGAAAGCCGTCCACAACACATGAGGCCACGCCAGCATTCGACGCACATTGTTGACACAAATCCAGAGACAAAACCTGAGCAAGCACCTCAAACTCACCCTTTTTTATATCCCGAAGTGTTATCACGGTCTGTAGATTGGGCGTGCCATACCTATGTCCCCAATCCTAAGGGGAATTTGTGTTTTCAGACTTCTGTCCCCACAGGCCTGGCCCACACACCCTCAAGGCTGGGCCTCTAGAGCCAAACTCAGAACTGTGCCTGCCCTCTACAGGGGATTTCTGCCCATTCCATTGGCCACAACCCTATAGATTAGGAGAAACTCCAAAATCCCGAGGCCATTCCCAATATTATAGGCTGCCCAGGACAAACAGGGGCGATCTGACACAAGCCGAGCAACTACCTCCCCTCAGATCCATAGACACGTATCCCCAGGAAGGAGATTGAACCGGACAGGCACCTAGGCCCTAATCATATCCATTGCTTTTGTTTCCAGCCATCTCTCCTCAGAGGCCTGGTTTCCAATTCCAGCATATGGGAGATTCCTTAGGCACTCATCAAAACAATTTTCTTCTCTACATAGGAAACGTACTCTTTAGAGCTCCATCAAAACCTCCGGTTATGAACATCCCTCAAGGCCCCGGATCAAGCACCCCATTCCAAGGTCTCCATGGACACAAATGCACATTATGACCCATCCTCAACTCACCCATTTCAACACACCCGCCTCGGTTACTCCCCTAGATCCAGCAGATCGAACTTGCCTTGGCGCTATGAGACACCTGGAATGGGAGGCAGGCTGCCCAGGCATCCATCCTTAGAACCCTGCTCTGGATAACTTCCTTGTGGGATGTCCTGGAGCCATCCAGCAGGTCTCGACTGTCCCACGGAAGGAATCATTGCGGTTTGGAGCATCTCACAATTCCCATCGTGGGGAATACCTCCATGGCCTCGTGACACCCTCCCCTTCATGAAGGGGCCGTCATGGACAGAAACTCCAACTTGAGCCAATGTCTGATCCTAGCTCTTTCTTCAGGTACACGGGATCTCGAATCATCTCTGCAGAGGGTTCCTGCCGTCTGCTCACCCCGAAATCTAAGTCTGGCTTGTGTTCTCAGAATTTTTTCCTCACACTCCTGGCCCACAAGCCTTCCAGTTTGGGAATTCTGGAGCCACTATGTGGCACTGTGTCTTCCTTCCAGAAGAAAAACGTTGCCCTCTGGTGCTACCCAGTAGCCACTAATGAGTACCAACATGCACGAAACTCGACTGCACCCCAATGATACAGTCTAGCCTGGGCACTAATTCCCTGTCTGCCATAGCCTGAGCCTGCACCTCCCAACCCACACTCAACAGCTGGCCAAACACTGAGCACATCAGGCACACCATGGCCTTAGGTCTTCATCTCTTTCCAACCTCAGTTTTCAGGCTTCAGAACCTAGACCTTAAATCCAATCACAGTCCAGGAGTGAAAGTGTTGCAGATTAGAACTCCTTCTTCCCCATGGCCAGAAAACTTGTGGTTGCCATATTGTGCAACGTTCAGTGTAGGAGAAACCAGCATGGTACATTAGGCCACGCCCTGACTTGAGGGGCTCCTTGGGCACAAAAACACATTGTGAAACTCAATGTGAGCCCTATGCTCAAGGAAGTCCTCTCAGTGTCTGGACCAAGAGCCCACATACGGGGCTTGCTATGTTCTTAGGTCCCAATGTTAACCAGAGTTCTGGTTGTCCAGTCGCCCCTCCCCAGGACTCTGCTGTGGAATCCCTCTTTTGGTGGTCCACCTGAGTTAAAAAAAAAAAAACAAAAAACAAAACAGAAAGGCCTCCTCCCTTCCCACAGAATGACCCCAAACTCTTGGGACTGGGTCAAATCCCCAGAAAGGGAGCCTCATCGATGGCCCATGAGGACACACGGACATTCCATGGCAATCGGTGACACATATCCAGAAAAAAATAAGCATGAGCAAGCACCTCACTTTCGCCCTTAGTTCATATCCCGAAGAGTTCTCCTCACGGTCTATATATCGGGCCGGCCATACCTACAGACCTAAACCTAAGTGGAGTTTGTGTTTTCAGACTTTTGTCCAAATAGCCCTGGACCACACACGCTCCACACTAGGGTCCCTGGAGCCACACCTCAGGACTGTGCTTCCCTTTCAATAGAATTCTTCCCATTCCATTGGACACAACCTTGCAAATTAGGAAAAACCTCCAAAGTTACCGAGGCCATCCCAATACTGTAGGCCGCCCAGGACAAACAGGTGTGATATCAAACCAGCTGAGCAACTACCTCCACTCAGACAAAAGATGTCCCCAGAGAAGAATATTGAACCGGACAGGCCCCTAGGCCCTAATCAGATCCATTGCTTTGGTTTCCAGGCATCTCTCCTCAGGGGCCTCATTTCCAATACCAGCAAACGGTGGTTTCCTGAGGCACCAATAAGAACAAATCTCGTCTCCCCATGGAAAACTTGCTCATTGGAGCTTTGTTATCACCTCTGGTTAGGAGAATCCTTCAGGGCCCTGGTGCCACTGCCCCATACCAAGGTCTCAATGGACTCAAACCAACATTAAGACCATCCTCAGGAAAGTCCATTTCAACTCATTTAAGACCATCCTCAGGAAAGTCCATTCCAACTCAGCACCCTCTGATGCTACCCCAAGCCAGCAGATCAAACGTTTCTTGTTGCTAGGAGATAATTGGAATTGAGGCTGTCTGCCCAGTCATCATACTTAGAACCCTGTTCTGGAAAAATACCTTATGAGACGTCCTGGAGCCATCCAACAAATCTTAATTGTCCCACAGAAGGAATCCTTGCGGTTTGGAGCATCTCACAACTCTAATAGTGGGAAAAACCCCAGGGCCTCATAATGCCCCCCCCCCTTCATGAAGGGGCCAACATGGACAGAAACTCCAACCTGAGCCAAAGTCTGATCCTCGACATGACTTCAGACTCATGAGAACTCAATTCAGCACTGCAGAGTGTGCCTGCCATGTCCATTCCCCGAAACCTAAGCCTAGCTTGTGTTCTCAGACTTCCGTCCTCACTCTCCTGGCCCACAAGCCCTCCAGTTTGGGAATTCCGAAGCCACAATGCAGCACTCTGCCTACCCTCCAGAAGAAAAGCTTTGCCCTATGTTGCTAATAAGAAACCCCAAATGATTATCGAATGCATGCCACTCGACTGTAAAGCAATTATACAGCCTACCCTGAATACTAATGCCCTGTCTGGCACAGCCTGAGACAAGACATCCCAAACGACACATAGACAGCTGGCTCCAACCTGGACACAAGGGACCCGCTATGGCTGTAGTTCGTCATCTCTTCCCAACCTCGGTTTTCAGGCTTCAGAACCTAGACCTTATCTCCAATCACTGCCCAGGGGTGAACGTGATGCAGAAATTAGAATTCCTCCTTCCCCATGGCCAGAAACCTTGTGGTTGGCATGTTGTCCAACGTTCAATGTGGGAAAACCTGCATTGTCGGAAAGGCCACACCAGTGCTTGAGGGCCGCCTAGGGCACAGAATGCATTGTGACCTGTAGCGTGAGTCCCGTATTAAAGTAACGCCTCTCAGTGGCTGGACCAAGATCCTGCCTATGGGGCTTGTCATAATCATAGGCCCCCAGGCTTAACCAGAGAGCGAGTATTCCAGTGGTCAGTAGCACTGCTATGCTCCAGAATCCCTCTACTGGGGGGACACATGAAGGAGAAAACAGGACTCTTCCCTTCCCACAGAATGACCCCAAACTCTTGGGGGCTGGACAAACTACCAGAGAGGGAGACTTCTACGACCCATGAGGCAACTCCTAGATTAAAAGGCCATTGTGGACAAAATATCCAGAGACAAAAGACTGAGCGACTGCCTCCCTCTCACCCTTCTTTTATATCCAGAGGAGCTCCCCTCACGGACTGTAGATCAGGCCTGCCATAACCTCGGCCCCAAACCTGAGCTGAGCTTGGGTTTTTCGATGTCTGCACAGCCGTGGCCCACACCGCCTCCAGGCTGGGGTCTCTGGAGCCACACCACAGATCTGTGCCTGCTCTCTCCTAAGAAACTGCCCATTCCATTGGCCACAACTCTACAAAATAGTAGAAACCTCAAGGTCCCCAAGGACATCCACAACCGCAAGCCGCACTGAACAAACAGGGGCATTATGACACCAGCTGAGCAACTACTACCTCCATGCAGACACACAGACTGATATCCGCAGAGACAGAAGATTGAACCAGACAGGCCCCTAGGCCCTATTATGAACTCTGGCTTTGGTGACCAGGTATCACTCCTCAGAGGCCTGGGTTCGAAGACCAGCATATGGGGCTATCCTGAGGCACGAGACAGAACACCTCTCATCTCCACATGGAAAGCTTCCTTGTAGGAGATGTGTCAAACCCTTCGGGTTGGAGAATCCTGCAGAGTTCCTCAGCTACTGCCACATTCCAAGGTCTCCATGGCCACCAACCCACATTATGACTCATCCTCAGGAAAGTCCATTTAAACTCAGCCTTCTGGGTAGCTCACCCAAGAGCCCGCAGATTGAGCGTGCCTTGTCTCGACCAGGCAATGGGAAGGTGAGTTGGTGTTTTTCGGCAACCATGCTTAGGCCCTCGCTCTCGAGTCTTTCTGTATGGGGCATCCTGGAACCATCCAATAGTACTCGACTGTCCTGAAGAAGGAAACTTTGCAGTTTGGAGCAGCTCACAACTCCCAGCGTAGGGAAACCTCCCTGGCCTCAAGATGCCCCCACCCCCTTCAGGAAGGGGCCGTCATGGACACAAACTCCAGCTTGAGGCAACATCTGATACTCGCCCTGACCTCAGATGCAGGAGATCTAGAGTCAGCCTCTGCACAGTGGGCCCAAACCTCGTGCTCCCTTGTGTTTTCAGACTTCCTTCCTCACACTCCTGGCAAACATGTCCTCAAGACTTGGAATTCTGGAACCAAAATGCAGCCCTATGCTGGCCCTCCAGAAGAAAAACGTTGCTCTATAGGGATCTCCATAAACCCCAAATGAGGATCAACCTGCTCGGTTCTCAACCTCACCCCAATTGGATTGTTCGGGTTGTCCATTCATCCCTCCCCAGAGCTCTGCTTTGGAATCCCTCTTTTGGTGGGACACCTGAGGTAACAAAACTAAAAGGTCTCCTACCATCCTTCAGATTGACCCCAAACAAATGGGATTGGACCAAATTCACAGAGAGGAAGTCTCGTCCATGGCCCAAGAGGCCTCCCCGAGATTCCACAGCCATCGTTGACAACAAATCCAGAGACAAAAGTCTGTGCAAGCGCCTCACACTCGCTCTTTTGTCGTATCCCGAAGAGTTCTCCTCACGGTCTGTAGATCGGGCCTGCCATACCTACTTCCCAAACCTAAGCCGAGTTTGTGTTTTCAGAATTCTGTCCCACATTCCTGGCCCACAGACCCTTCAGGCTGGGGCCCCTGGAGCCACACATCAGGACTGTGCCTGTCCATACCACGGGAATTCTGCCCATTCCATTGTCCACAATCGTACAAATTAGGAAAAACCTCCAGAGTCCCCAAGGACATCCCAATAATGTAGGCCGCCCAGGACAAACAAGGGTCATCTGAAACCAGCTGAGCATTTACCTCTACTCAGCGTAGATGGATGTCCCCAGAGAAGAGATTGATTCAGACAGGCCCCTAGGCCTGAATCAGATTCATTGCTTTCGGTTACAGGTATCTCTCCTCAGAGGCCTGGTTTCCAATATTAGCATATGGGGATTTCATGAGGCAGCAATCAGAACAAATCTCTTCTCCACATGGGAAAATTATCCTTTGAAGATGTCTCAAAACCACCAGTTAGGAGAATCCTTCAGGGCCTGTGTGCCACTGCCCCATTACAAGGTCTCCATAGACAAAAAAAACACATTAGGACCCATCCACAGGAGAGTCCATTTCAACTGAGCGTATTTGGTTGCTCCGCGAGATCCAGCAGATCTAACTTGTCTTGTTGCTAGGAGACAATTGGAATGTGAGGTGGCCTACCCCGCCATCCATCCTTAAAATCCTGCTTGGAATCGTTGGCCTGGAGCCAACCAACAGGTCTCAATTGTCCTGCAGAAGAATCTTTGCAGTTGGGAGCTTCTCAGAACTGCCATCGTGAGAGAACCCCCATGGCCACATGATCCACCCCCTTCATAAAGGGGCCATCAGCGACATAAGGTCCAACCTGAGTTATCGTCTGATCCTCACCCTGACTTTAGATGCACGAGATCGCGGTTCAGGTGTGTAGATTGTGCCTGCCATGTCCTCACCCAGAAACCTAAGCCTTTCTTGTGTCCTCAGACTTCTGTACACAGACTACTGGCTCACATGCCCTCCAGTTTGGCAATCCAGAACTACAATGCAGCACTCTACCTGCCCTGCAGAAGAAATACATTGCCCTCTGGGGCTACCTAGAAACCAAATGAATATCAACCTGCACGACACATGGCTATACCCAAAAAATATAGGATGACCTGGGCAATAATGCCCTTTCTGACACAGCTTGAGCCTGGACCTCCTAGGCCCATGCAGACAGCTGGCTACAAACTGAGAACTTCAGACCCGCCATGGCCTTAGGTCGTTATCCCTTCCCAACCTCAGTTTTCAGGCTTCAAAACCTAGACCTTATCTCCAATCACTGCCCAGGTTTGAAAATGATGCAGAAATCAGAACTCCTTCCCGATGGCAGGAAAACTTGTGGTTGGCTTGTTGTCCAACATTCAGTGTAGTGGAAACCAGTGTGTCCCTTGAGGCCCCGCCATTGCTCGCGGTCCAGATAGGTAGCAAACACACATTGTGACCTTCAGCCTTAGCCCAGTCCTCAGGTAAGGCCTTCAGTGGCTGGATGAAGAGACAGCATATTGGGCTTGCCATGCCCCTAGGCCCCAATTTTTAACCATAGTTCGTGTTGTCCCTTCACTCTTCCCCAGGGCTCTGCTTTGGAATTCCTCTTTTGGTGGGACACATGATGTAACAACCCTGAAAGGAGTCCTCCATCCAACAGATTGACAAAAACCAATTGGGATGGGCCAAATCCACAGAGAGGAAGATTCGTCCATGGCCCATGAGGCTTCCTCGACATTCCACGGCCATCGCTGATACAAAATCCAGAGACAAAAGCCTAAGCAAGCGCCTCAGACTCGCACTATCTTCATATCATGAAGATGTCTTCTCATGGTTTGTAGATTGGGCCTGCCATAACTTCGTCCCCAAACATAAGCTGAGATTGTGTTTTCAGACTTCTGTCCTCAAAGTCCTGGGCCACACACCATCCAGGCTGGGGACCCTGGAGCCACACATTAGGACTGTGCCTACCCAATCCATGGGAATTCTGCCCATTCCATTGTCCAAAATCGTACAAATTAGGAGAACCCTCCAAAGTCCCTGAGGCCATCCCAATAGTACAGGTCGCCCGGGAAAAAAAGGGCAGTCTGACACCAGCTGAGCATCTACCTCCACTCATACCCTAGAAGGATGTCCCCAGAGAAGAAGATTGAACCAGACAGGACCCTAGGCCAAAATCGGATCCATTGCTTTGGTTTACAGGCATGTCTCCTCAAAACCCTGGTTTCCAATACCAGCTTTGGGGTTTTCCTGAGGCACCCATCAGAACAAACCTCGTCTCCACAAAGAAACTTGTGCATGGGAGCTATGTCAAAAGCTGAGGAGAATACTTCAGGGTCCCGGTGCCACCGCGCCATTCCAAGGCCCTCATGAACACAAACACACATTAGACCCATCCTCAGGAAAGTCCATTTCAATTCAGCCACCCCCGTTGCTCCCGCAGAGCCATCAGATCTATACTGCCTTGTTGCTAGGAGACAATTGGAATGTGAGGCGGGCTTCCCAGGCATCCATCCTCGAACGTTGGTCTGGACTCATCCATAAAGGATGTCCTGGAGCTGTCCACAGGTCTCAATTGTCCCGCAGAAGGAATCCTTGGAGGTGGCATTCCACAATTCCCCACGTGAGAATACCTCCACGGCCTCGAGATTCGGCTCCCTTTATGAAGGGGCCGTCATGAACAGAAAATCCAAGCTGAGCCAACGTCTGAACCTCGCTCTGACTTCAGATGCATGAGATATTGCTTCAGATCTTCAGGGGGGACATGCCGTGCCCTCGCCCTGAAACCCGAGTCTAGCTGTCCCTAGGACCCAATTTTAACCAGATTTCTGGTTGTCCAATCGCCCCTCCCCAGGGCTCTACTCTGGAATCCCTATTTGGTGGGACCCCTGAGTTTGTAAAACAAAACAAAACAAAACAAAAACAACAAAAAAAACGGACTTCTTCCGTCCCACAGAATGACCCCAAACTCTTTGGATTGGGCCAAACCCCCAGGGAGTAAGACTCGTCCATTTCCCATGAAGTCACCCGGAAATTTCATGACCATGAATGGCATGATATCCAGAGATAAATAATTGAGTAAGAGCCTCACACTCGCCCTTTTTTTCATATCCCGAAGAGTTCTCCTCACGGTCTGTAGATCAGTCCTGCCATACCTATGACCCG
The DNA here is from genome assembly GCF_011764305.1 of Mustela putorius furo. Taxonomy (NCBI): domain Eukaryota; kingdom Metazoa; phylum Chordata; class Mammalia; order Carnivora; family Mustelidae; genus Mustela; species Mustela putorius. The sequence continues at coordinate 293,917 of NW_025421541.1, read as the reverse complement.
AAACATCAGCCGAGTTTATGTTTTCAGACAACTGTCCAAACAGCCCTGGCCTACACAGCCTACAGGCTTAGGCCCCTGGAGCCAACCTGACGACTGTACTTGCCCTCTCCAAGGGAATTCGGTGTGCCCATTCCAATGGCCACAACGCTACTAATAGGATAAACCTCCAAAGTCCCTGAGGCCATCCCAATATTTGTGGCTTCCCAGGACAAACAGAAGCAATCTGAGCCCATCTGAGTACCTACCTGCACTCAGACTTGTAGACTGATATCCCCAGAGGTAAAAAGGAACGAACAGGCCACTAGGCCCTAATCGGATCCATTGCTTTGGTTTCCAGGCATCTCTCCTCAGAGGCCTGGATTTCAGTACCAGCATATGGCTGTTTCTTGACTCACCCACCAGAACAAATCTCATCTACACATGGGAAACTTGTACGTGGGAGTGATGTCAAAGCCTCTGTTTCGGAGAACCATTCATGGCCCCAGTGCCACCGCGTCATTCCAAGGTATCCATAGACACAAAAACACATTAGGACCCATCCACAGGAGAGTCCATTTCAACTCAGTGTATTCGGTTGCTCCGCGAGATCCAGCAGATCTAACTTGTCTTGTTGCTAGGAGACAATTGGAATGCGAGGTGGGCTACCCAGCCATCCATCCTTAGAACCCTGCTCGGAATCATTAGCCTGGAGCCAACCAACAGGTCTCAATTGTCCTGCAGAAAAATCTTTGAATTTTGGAGTTTCTCACAACTCCCATCGTGAGAAAACACCCATGGCCTCGTGATCACCCCCTTTCATGAAGTGGCCCTCAGGGACATAAGGTCCAGCCTGAGCGATTGTCTGATCCTCACCCTGACTTCAGATGCACGAGATGTCGGTTCAGATCTGGAGATTGTGCCTGCCATGTCCTAACCCAGAAACCTAAGCCTAGCTTGTGTCCTCAGACTTCCATCCTCAGACTAATGTCCCACAAACCCTCCAGTTTGGCAATCCAGAATTATAATACAGCACCCTGCCTGCCCTCTAGAAGAAAAACATTGCCTTCTGGGGCTACCCAAAAACCCCCAAATGAAGATTAACCTTCACGCCACTTGGCTGTACTCAAAATATATAGGCTGACCTGGGCAATAATGCCCTTTCTGACAGAGGCTGAGCCTGGACCTCCTGGCCCCACCCAGACAGCTGGCCTCTCACTGAGCACATCGGACCAGCCATTGCCTTAGGTCGTTATCTCTTCCCAGCCTCGGTTTTCAGGATTTAGAACCTAGACCTTATCCCCAATCACTGCCCATGTTTGAAAATGATGCAGAAATCAGAACCCTTTCCCGATGGCAAGAAACCTTGTGGTAGGCTTGTTGTATAATGTTCAGTGTAGTGGATACCAGTGTGTCCAATGAGGCCCCGCCATTGCTCGTGGGCCACATAGGTGGCAAACACTTATTTTGACCCTCAGCCTGAGTCCAGTCCTCAGGTAAGGCCTTTCAGTGGCTGGATGGAGAGACAGCATATTGGGCTTGCCATGCCCCTAGGCCCCAATTTTTAACCATAGTTCGGGTTGTCCCTTCACTCTTCCCCAGGGCTCTGCTTTGGAATTCCTCTTTTGGTGGGACTCCTGAGGTAACAAACCTGAAAGGAGTCCTCCCATCCCACAGATTGACGAAAAACAATTGGGATCGGGCCAAATCCACAGAGAGCTAGATTCGTCCATGGCCCATGAGGCCTACTCAACATTCCACGGCCATCGCTGATACAAAATCCAGAGACAAAAGACTGAGCACGCGCCTCAGACATGCTCATTCTTCATATCCTGAAGAGTTCTTCAGATAAGAACCTACACAGCACTCGAAGGCACCCAAAATATATAGTCTAACCTGGGCACTAATGCACTGTCTGACAACCTGAGCCCCGACCTCGTGACCAACACCCAGATAGCTGACCGCACACTGAGCACATTACACCCGCCATGGCCTTAGGTCATCTTCTCTTCCCTACCTCAGTTTTCAGGTTTCAGAACATAGACCTTATCTCCAATCACTGCCCAGGGGTGACTGTGATGCAGAAATCAGAACTCTTCCTTACCCATGGCAAGAAACCTTGTGATTGGCATGTTGTCCAACGTTCAGTGTAGGAGAAACCAGCATTCACCCTGAGGCCCCGCCCATTCTTGAGTGCGACGAGGGCATAAACAAGCATTGTGACCCTCAGCACGAGTCCTGTCCTCTAGTATGTCCTCTCAGTCGCTGGACCATTAGATGTCATAATGGGCTTGACATGTCCCTAGGCCCCAATTTTCAACCATATTTCTGGTTGTCCCGTCGCCCCGCCCCAGGGCTCTACTCTGGAATCCCTCATTTGGTGGGACACCTGAGGTTGAAAAACAAAACAAAACAAATCAACAACAACAGAGCAACGGACTTCTCCATCCCACAGAATGATCCTAAACTCTTTGGATGGGGCCAAACCCCCAAAGAGTAAGATTCATTCATTTCCCATGAAGTCACCTGGAAATTTCACGACCATGAGTGACACGATATCCAGAGACAAAAACTTGAGCAAGAGCCTCAAACTCGCCCTTTTTTCATATCCCGAAGAGTCCTCCTCGTGGTCTGTAGATCAGTCCTGCCATACCTATGACCCGAAACATAAGCCGAGTTTGTGTTTTCAGACAACTGTCCAAACAGCACTGGCCTACACACCCTACAGGCTCAGGCCCCTGGAGCCAAACATGACGACTGTGCTTGCCCTCTCCAAGGGAATTGTATCTGCCCATTCCAATGGCCACAGCCCTACTAAGAGTATAAACCTCCAAAGTCCCTGAGGCCATCCCAATATTTGTGGCTTCCCAGGTCAAATGGGGCAATCTGGGCCCATCTGAGCACCTACCAGCACACAGACCCCTAGACTGATGTCCGCAGAGGTAAAAATGAACGAACAAGCCCCCAGGCACCTATCGGATCCATTGCTTTGGTTTCCAGACATCTCTCCTCAGAGGCCTGGATTTCAATAACAGCATATGGCTTTTTGACTCACCCATCAGAACAAATCTCATCAACACATGGGAAACTTGCACGATGGAGCTGTGCGAAAGCCTTCTTTAGGAGAACACTTCAGGGACCCAGTGCCACCGCTTAATTCCAAGGTCTTTATAGACACAAAATCATATTAGAACATATCCACAGGAGAGTCCATTTCAACTCAGCCTCCTCGGTTGCTCCCCCAGATACAGCAGATCGAACCTGTCTTGTTGCTTGGAGACAATTGGAATGCGAGGTGGGCTACCCAGCCATCCATCCTTAGAACCCTGCTCGGAATTGTTGTCCTAGAGCCAACCAATAGGACTCAATTGTCCTGCAGAAGAATCTTTGCAGTTGGGAGCTTCTCACATCTCCCATCGTGGGAACACACCCATGGCCTTGTGATCCACCCCCCCTTCAAGAGGGGCCATCAGGGACAGAATGTCCAAACTGAGTGATCGTCTGATCCTCGCCCTGACTTCAGATGCACTAGATCTCGATTCAGGTCTGTAGATTGTGCCTGCCATATCCTCACCCAGAAACCTAGGCCTAGCTTGGGTTCTCAGACATCAGTCCTCAGACTACTGGCCCACAAGCCCTCCAGTTTGGCAATCCAGAACTACAATGCAGCACTCTGCCTGCCCTCTAGAAGAAAAACATTGCCCTCTGGGGCTACCCAGGAACCCCAAATGAGGATCAACGGGGCACGCAGTTCGGCTGTACCCCAAATATATAGACTGACCTGGGCACTAATGCCCTTTCTGACACAGCTTGATCCTGGACCTCCTGGCCCCACCCAGACAGCTGGCCACAGACTGAGCACATGGGACACGTCATGGTCTTAGGTCGTCATCTCTTGTCAACCTCGGTTTTCAGGCTTCAGTTCCTAGACCTTATCTCCCCAGGGGTGACTGTGATGCAGAAATCAGTACTCTTCCTTACCCATGGCAAAAAACCTTATGGTTGGCATATTGTCCAAAATTCAGTAAGACTCGTCCATTTCCCATGAATTCACTCGGAAATTTCAAGATCATGAGTGACACGATATCCATAGACAAAAACTTGAGCAAGAGCCTCACACTCGCCCTTTTGTCATATCCCGAAGTGTTCTCCTCATGGTCTGTAGAGCAGTCCTGCCATACTTATGACCCAAAACATAAGCCGAGTTTGAGTTGTCAGACAACTGTCCAAACAGCCCTGGCCTACACACCGTACAGGCTCAGGCCCCTGGACCCAAACCTGACGACTATGCTTGCCCTATCCAAGGGAATTGTATGTGCCCATTCCAATGGCCACAATCTACTAAGAGGATAAACCTCTAAAGTCCCTGAGGCCATCCCAATATTTGTGGATTCCCAGGACAAACAGGTTCTATCTGTGCACGTCTGAGCACCTACCTGCATACAGACCCGTAGACTGATGTCCCCAGAGGTAAAAAGGAACGAACAGGCCCCTAGGCTCGTATCGGATCCATTAGTTTGGTTTCCAGGCATCTCTCCTCAGAGGCCTGGATTTCAATAACAGCATATGGCTGTTTTTTGACACACCCATCAGAACATATCTCATCTACACATGGGAAACTTGCACCAAGGATCTGTGTGAAAGCCTCTCTTTAGGAGAACCCTTCAGGTCCCCAGTGCCACCGCGTCATTCCAGGTCTCCATAGACAAAAAATCATATTAGGACACATCGACGGGAGAGTCCATTTCAACTCAGCCTCCTCGGTTGCTCCCCCAGATTCAGCAGATCTGACCTGTCTTGTTGCTTGGAGACAATTGGAATGCGAGGTGGACTACCCTGCCTTCCATACTTAGAACCCCGCACGGAATTGTTGTCCTGGAGCCAACCAACAGGTCTCAATTGTCCTGCAGAAGAATCTTTGCAGTTGGGAGCTTCTCACAACTCCCATCGTGGGAAAACCCCCATGGCCTGGTGATCCAGGCCCCCTCAAGAAGGGGCCATCAGGGACAGAATGTCCAACCTAAGCGATCGTCTGATCCTCGCCCTGACTTCAGTTGCTCGAGATCTCGATTCAGGTCTGTAGATTGTGCCTGCCATATCCTCACCCAGAACCTAGGCCTAGCTTGGGTTCTCAGACTTCCGTCCTCAGACTACTGGCCACAAGTCCTCCAGTTTGGCAATCTAGACTACAATGCAGCACTCTGTCTGCCCTCCAGAAGAAAAATATTGCCCTCTGGGGCTACCCAAAAACCCCAACTAAGGATCAACCTGCACGCCATTCGGCTGTACCCCAAATACATACGCTGACCTGGGCACTAATGCCCTTTCTGACACTGCCTGAGCCTGGACCTCCAGGCCCCACCCCGACAGCTGGCCGCACACTGAGCACTTCGGACCCGCCATGGCCTTAGGTCGTCATCTCTTCTCAACCTCGGTTTCAGGCTTCAGAACCGAGACCTTACCCTCAATCACTGCCCGCGTTTGAAAATGATGCAGAAATCAGAGCTCTTTCCCAATGGAAGGAAACCTTGTGGTTGGCATGTTGTCCAAAGTTCTGTGAAGATGAAACCAGTGTGGCCCATGAGGCCCCGCCAATGCTTTCGGGCGACATTGGTCACAAACACACATTGTGACCCTCAGCCTGAGCCCAGTCCTCAGGTAAGGCCTCTCAGTGGCTGGATGGAGAGACAGCATATTGAGCTTGCCATGCCCCTAGGCCCCAATTTTTAACCCTAGTTCGGGTTGTCCCTTCACTCTTCCCCAGGGCTCTGAATTGGAATTCTCTTTTGGTGGGACACCTGATGTAACAAACCTGAAAGGAGTCCTCCCCATCCCACAGAATGACGAAAAACAATTGAGATCGGGCCAAATCCACAGAGAGCAAGATTCGTCCATGGCCCATTAGGCCTCTCCAACTTTCCACGGCCATCGCTGATACAAAATCCAGAGACAAAAGCCTGAGCACGTGCCTCAGACTCGTTCATTCTTCATATCCTGAAGAGTTCTTCAGATAAGAACCTACACGGCACTCGAATGCACCCAAAATATATTGTCTAACCAGGGCACTAATGCACTGTCTGACAACCTGAGCCCGGACTTCATGAACAACACCGAGACAGCTGACCGCACACTGAGCACATCAGACCCGCCATGGCCTTAGGTCATCATCTCTTCCCTACCTCAATTTTCAGGCTTCAGAACCTAGACCTTATCTCCAATCACTGCCCAGGGTTCACTGTGATGCAGAAATCAGAACTCTTCCTTACCCATGTCAAGAAACCTTGTGGTTGGCATGTTGTCCAACGTTCAGTGTAGGAGAAACCAGCATTCACCCTGAGGCCCCGCCCATTCTTGAGTGCGACGAGGGCATAAACACGCATTGTGACCCTCAGCGTGAGTCATGCGAGGAGGGCTACACAGGGCTACACAGCCATCCAGCCTTAGAACCCTGCTCAGAATCATTGGCCTGGCTCCAACCAACAGGTCTCAATTGTCCTGCAGAAGAATCTTTGCAGTTGCGAGCTTCTCACTACTCCCATCGTGGGAAAACCCCCATGGCCTCGTGTTCCACCCCACCTTCAAGAAGGGGCCATCAGGGACAGAATGTCCAAACTGAGTGATCGTCTGATCCTCGCCCTGACTTCAGATGCACGAGATCTCGATTCAGGTCTGCAGATTGTGCGTGCCATATCCTCACCCAGAAACCTAGGCCTAGCTTGGGTTCTTAGACTTCTGTCCTCAGACTACTGTCCCACAAGCCCTCCAGTTTGGCAATCTAGAACTACAATGCAGCACTCTGCCTGTCCTCCAGAAGAAAAACATTGCCCTCTGGGGCTACCCAGAAACCCCAAATGAGGATCAACCTACACTCCATTCGGCTGTACCCCAAATATATAGGCTGACCTGGGCACTAATGCCCTTTCTGACACAGACTGAGCCTGGACCTCCTGGCCCCACCCAGACAGCTTTCCACACACTGAGCACATCGGACCCGCCATGGCCTTAGGTCGTCATCTCTTCCCAACATTGGTTTTCAGGCTTTAGAACCTAGACCTTATCTCCAATCACTGCCCAGGTTTGAAAATAATTGGGCTTGCCATGCCCCTAGGCTCCAATTTTTAACCATAGTTCGGGTTGTCCCTTCACTCTTCCCCAGGGTCTGCTTTTGAATTCCTCTTTTGGTGGGACATCTGAGGTAACAAATCTGAAAGGAGTCCTCCCATCCCACAGATTGACGAAAAACAATTTGTATCGGGCCAAATCTACAGAGAGGAGGATTCCTCCATGGCCTATTATGCCTTCCCGACATCCCACGGCCTTTGCTGCTACAAAATCCAGAAACAAAAAAGCCTGAGCAATAAATCTAATGGCACTGGCGCAGAAACCATATGGCATGTCTTGGAGCTGTCCAACAGGTCTCAATTTTCCCGCAGAAGGAATCCTTGAAGGGGGCATCTCACAACTCCCAACGTGAGAATACCTACATGGACTCGAGACTCCGCTCCCTTTATGAAGGGGCCATCATGCACAGAAACTCCAACCTAATCCAACGTCTGATCCTCGCCCTGACGTCAGAAGCATGAGATACTGGTTCAGATCTGCAGGGGTAACTGCCGTCCCCTCGCTCGGAAGCCCAAGTCTCGCTTGTGTTCTCAGACTTCCGTCCTCACTCTCCTGGCCCCGAATCCCTCATGTTTGGCAATTCGGACCCCCAATGCAGCACTCTGCCTGCCCTCTAGAAAAAATATATTGCCTAATGAGCTGCCCAGGCAGGTTAAATGAGGATAAACCTACACGGCACTCAACTGTACCCTAATTATATAGTCTAACCTGGGCAATATGCACTCTCTGACATAACCTGAGCCCGGACCTCCTGACCAACACCCAGACAACTGACCGCACACTGAGCACATCAGACCCGTCATGGCCGTATGTCATCATCACTTCCTGACCTCAGTTTTCAGGCTTCAGAACCTAGACCTTATCTCCAATCACTGCCCAGGTGTGACTGTGATGCAGAAATCAGAACAACTCCTTACCCATGGCAAGAAACCTTCTGTTTGGCATGTTGTACAATGTTCAGTTTAGGAGAAACAAGCATTCACCCTGAGGCCCCGCCCATTCTTGAGTGCGACGTGGGCATAAACACGCATTGTGACCCTTAGCGTGAGTCCTGTCCTCTAGTAAGTCCTCTCAGTGGCTGGACCATTAGATGTCATAATGGTCTTGACATGTCTATATTCCCTAATATTTTTTTTTTTTTGGGATGAGAAAAAAATTACTTGGAAAATTCAATTTAATGTATGCAGTCAGTTCAATGTAGTTGTTGAAAATCTAATCAGACATTGGCATTTTCTGCAAGAAATGTACTTTTAACACAACTTCATTAGTAGAAAGGAGGACAGTCTGCTAAAAGAATAATTTAATTTTTTACTCAAGATAACTGCTACATCATAATGATGAAAGATTTCTTGTGTGTGCAAGACAAAGCTGAGCTATAATGAGGTTATTCGTTTTTCTAGACCAGTAAATAAATGAACTATAAGTAATGGGTTCCGATTTAGAGTTCTTTTTTCATGCTGAAAATAAGGACTTTGAAAAACTCTGATATCTCTTTGAGTGCCTCTGCATGCTTTCCAGTCATTAGAAATGAATTTATAGGGGTTGGGGGAAAAGGAAGACTGGAGCCTATTTATATTCTGTAATGTAGTAGCATGTCATGAAACCCTGAGGCTAAATGTTCTAAGGAAAATAAACAATGTCTATAATGAATAAACTAGGGAAGAAATTAATCTCAAAAAAAAAAAAAAATCCTAATTGATCCTAAACCAAATAAAGCAACTTTCTTAAGTCTTTTGTGGGAGATTTTTAAAAAGTCATGAGACAGAGTAAAATCACAGTAAAAACACATTTGATAATCAAAAGAAAATGTGAATGAGTTACCCACTAGTTATTTTAAGGGATGAAAAATATTAACTTGTGACATCTATATAGTGTCGGTCCATTCTGAGCCCTTAGGCATATATTTAATATGCCTGAAATTCATTCCATTATCTTTAATGAGTATGATAGTTATACTCCCCCCAAATCAATTACCTAACATGGTCTTATAAAGAAACCCATGCTTGAAGCGGGATTTGAAAGCAGGAGTGGTTTTACACTTTATTATAGATGACCAATTTTAGAGATATTAAAATAGCTTTAACTATACACACTCTTAGAATTTTTCTGTATTCTCATAAAAGTTGATTGAGGTAAAGGAAGGTAGGAAATCCTGTGGGAACACTTTTGTAAGTGACACACTGCTTTGTTTCTAGTATTCATATATTCCCTAATATTTAACCAGATTTCTGGTTGTCCAGTTGCTCCACTCTGGAGTCGCTCATTTGGTGGGACACCTGAGGTTAAAAAACAAAACAAAAACAACAAAAAAACGGACTTCTTCCATCCCACAGAATTACCCAAAACACTTGGACGGGGCCAAACCCCCAGAGAGTAGGACTTGTCCATTTCCCATGAAGTCACCCGGAAATTTCACGACTATGAGTGACACGATATCCAGAGAAAAAAAAACATGAGTAAGAGCCTCACACTCGCCCTTTTTTCATATCCCGAAGGGTTCTCCTCATGGTCTGTAGATCAGGCCTGCCATTCTTATGATCCGAAACATAAGCCGAGTTTGTGTATTCAGACATCTGTCCAAACAGTTCTGGCCTACACACCCTACATGCTCAGGCCCCTGGTGCCAAACCTGAGGACTGTACTTGCCCTCTCCAAGGGAATTGTGTGTGCCCATTCCAATGGCTACAAACCTACTAATAGGATAAAACCTCCAAAGTCCCTGAGGCCATCCCAATACTTGTGGCTTCCGATGACAAACAGGGGCAATCTGAGCTCATCTGAGCACCTACCTGCACTCAGACCCATAGACTGATGTCCCCAGAGGTAAAAAGGAACGAACAGACCCCTAGGTTCCTATCGGATCCATTGCTTTGCTTTCCAGGCATCTCTCCTCAGCGACCTGGATTTCAATACCAGCATATGGCTGTTTCTTCATTCACCCATCAGAACAAATCTCATTGACACATGGTAAACTTGCACGTTGGAGCTGTGTCAAAGCCTCTTTAGGAGATCCATTCAGGCCCCCAGTGCCACCGCTTCATTCCAAGGTCTCCTTAGACACAAAAAACACATTAGGACCCATCCACAGGAGAGTCCATTTCAACTCAGCCTCCTCGGTTGCTCCCCCAGATCCAACAGATCTAACCTGTCTTGTTGCTAGGAGACAATTGGAATGCGAGGTGGGCTACCCAGCCATCCATCCTTAGAACCCTGCTCGGAATCGTTGGCCTGGCTCCAACCAACAGGTCTCAATTGTCCTGCAGAAGAATCTTTGCAGTTTGGAGCTTCTCACAACTCCTATCTTGGGAAATCCCCCAATGGCTTCGTGACCCCCCCCCCCCCCCCCCTTGAAAAGGGCATCAGGGACAGAAAGTCCAACCTGAGTGTTCGTCTGATCCTCGCCCTGACTTCAGATGCACGAGATCTCGATTCAGTTCTGTCCATTGTGCCTGCCATGTCCTCACCCAGAATCCTAAGCCTAGCTTGTGTTCTCAGACTTCCGTTCTTAGGTTCAATGGGCACAAGGGTCTGACTGACACAGACTGAGCCACGACCTCCAGTCAACCACCCAGAGATGGGCCCCATTTCCTGAAGGTGTGACTTCCTGTGTCCTGAAACCAACATCTCTACTCAACCTGTATATTCAGTCCTCTGTCCCACACCGTAGCTCAAATCCATGCCTATGGGGGAACCTCACACACAAGAGTACTCCTCCTTCCCAACTCTCTGTGTGGCAACCAGCTGCATGGCACATGAGACCACGGTTACACATGGAAGACTCCCTGGATACAAACAGGCAGCGTGAGCTTGCTTTCAAACAAAACCCCGCAGTAGCTGGATCAGGAGCCCACAGAGTGGGACTTCCAGGACCCTAAGGGCAAATCCTCACCCTTGTTAATGTTTTCAAGTCACCCATACCCAGAACCTGTCTCTGGAATCCCTATTTGGGTGTCCTCTGAGACGGAAAACAACAGTCTTCCCTTCCCTCAGAGACACCAAACTCTTGGGAGCTGAGCAGAATCCCCAGAGATGAAGAATTTCTCATGGACTCATGAAGCCACCCCTACCTTTCGCGACCATCCCGGGCACACACCCGACAGAAGAACCTGCGCTATGACACCTTAATTTCAGTACACTATGAGCTGCCCTCTGGGCCTGAACATCGGACCTGTGATCACCTCGGCCCTCACTCTAACCCTAGTTTGCTTTTTGCAGATATCTCTCCCCAAAGCGCTGGCCCACATGCCCCCCCCCAGATGGGGCCTATGGTGCCACACCAGATGACTGTCCTTACACTCCCAAAGGAAACTCTGACCTTCACGGTTGCCCAAACACTGAAGATTAGGAGCAAAGTAAAACCCCCTGAGCCCACCTCAATTTCTAAGAAGGCTCTGGACTCAAATGCACATTCTGACACACAATATGCCACTGCCTCCAGGCAGACATCCAAATCCAAGGGCCTGAGTCAGAAGTTTGAACCTGCCATGACTATAGGACTTCACTGATACCCAAGTTTAGATTTTTAGGCACTGTTTCCAGAGGCCTGTTCTCCAATACTGACTTATATTCCAACATGTAGTCCCTGAGCCACACAACAGAACAACTCTTGTCCCCAGAAGGAAACCGTGCTCTTGGACATGTGTCAAACTCTCAGGGTAGAAGAATCCTGCAAGTACCCTTTGCCAACAGTGCATTGTAAGATCTCCCTGGTAACAAACCAGCGTTGTGACCCATGTGCAAGATATTCCATGTCAACTCAAGGCCTTGGTACTTCGCCCCAGTGTCATCAGAACGAAACTGCCATATTCCTCAGCTCCAATGGTCAATGGAGGTGTGCTTTCCAGGCATCCATGCCGAAGAGCTCTGCTACATGGGGTACTGTGGAGCAAACAAACCAGACTCCACCTGTCCAGTAGAAGGAAACCTTGCTGTTTGGAGCATCTCACAAGTCTCAGAGTGGGAAATCCTCGATGGGCTCTTGATGCAACCCTTCCATTTCTTGGTCATTGTAGACAAAAAACAGTAGTGTGAGCAAACATCTGACATCCGTCCTTACTCAGGTGCTGGATATATCAAAAAAGACGCTTCACACTGGAACTGCGTTCCGCTTGGCACTGAATTGTACAGTAGCTTGTGTCTACAATTCCATCCTCAACCTACTGCTCCCCAAGGCCTCTTGATATTGAATTCTGGAGCCGCAATGCAGCATTCTGCCTCCCTCATAGGAAGAAGTGCCTGGTTAGTCTGCCCAGAATCGCCACATTAGGATCAGTCCGCTTGGCCCTGGAGGGAACCCCGATTTATAGACTTCCCTGGCCACTAGTGTTGTGTCTTACAGAGCCTTTGTCCGGACCTAGAGTAAGTCACAGGGAGTGCAGGTCCTATATCTAGCATGTGGGACTGGCCATGGCCCAAGTCTGTCATCTCTACCCATACTTGGTATTCTCGCACCTTTCCCCAGATTTTGCTGAAATCCTTCCAATGGGGGAACCTGAAACACTATAGAGTTCTACTCCTTTTCCATGGAAGGACACCTGGGTGTTGAAATGGGTATCCAGCTCTCAAAGTGGGAGCAAGGTACATGGCCAATGTGACCAGGCCAACTCCTGATGGCTCCCCAGGGCACAAACAGGCATTGTGACCCTCACCCAAGTATGCTTTCAAACAAACTCTCTCAGTTCCACCACAAGGTTCCTGCATTGCAGGCCTGGTACTCCCCTAACCCCAAATTCTAACCCTTGGTGGGATTTTCCAGGCGCCCAGACTTAGAACCCATATCTAAAATGCCTGTTTTGTGGCACCTCTAAGATGGAAAACAGCACTCTTATCTTCCCCGAAAAAGCCACCAAGCTAAGGGGAGCCGCCAGGATCCTTAGAGACAAAAAGTCTCCCATGGATGCATGAGACATCACCTACATTCTGAGGTCATTCTGGACACACAATCCAGATGGAAAAGTCTGTGCTACTGTCTTCTAGTCATCCTAATTACAGTTGCTGATGAGCTGACCCCCAAGTCTATGCATTTGGCCTGTGATCACCTCGCGACTAATCTGAACCTGAATTTGTGTTTGCAGACTTCTTTCCCAAAACCATGGCTCACATGCCCTCCTGGATGGGGTCACTCAAGGTGCACCAAAGGACTGTGGCTGAATTCCCCAAGGAAAACTGTGCCTATCACAGTTGCCCAAACGTTCCAGATTAAGAGAAACCTGCAAGGCCCCTGAGCCCACTCCAATTTTGGCGGCTGTCTGGATGCAAATGCACAGTATGAAACACCCTGATTAGCTACATTCAGAGGGACAGCCACGTCAATGGTCCTGAGTCAGAAGATTGAACCTCACAAGCCATTGGACCTCATTGGAACACCTGATTAGGTTTTCAGGCATCTGTCCTCAGGGTTCTGTTCTGGAATACCATCTTATGATACGACCTGTCCCTGAGCCCAGAAAAAAACGCCCAGCAAACTCTCTTCGGGTGCCACACGTCTGAAGGGCAGCCCCACCGCGCATGGCCGGCATCGCGAGAGCTCGAGCATGCACCTCATCAGGAAGCCCTCCTTGAGGCAGGCTACAGTGAGGCTGACGCCTCCTGCTAATCCTCGGCCTGCGGGGGTTCCCTCCCTGGTGCTGTCCCATGAGGCCGGGCCCACCAGGAAGACCGGGCTCCAAATTTCACCTGCTTCCCAGCCTTCTGCTTCCGGGGTCCTGTCCCTCGGTGCCTTTATCTGGGGAACCCTGGGTCCCGCAGCCACGCCTCCCCCCCCCCACCACAGCGCCAACGGTGCCTTTGGGTGCTTCAGACAAGACTCGGAGCGAGATAAACCTGTCCAAACAGCTCTGGCCTACACACCCCCTACAGGCTCAGGCCCCTGGAGCCAAACCTGAGGACTGTGCTTGCCCTCTCCAAGGGAATTGTATGTGCCCATTCAAATGGCCAAAACTCAACTAATAGGATAAACCTCCAAAGTCCCTGAGGCCATCCCAATAGTTGTGGCTTCCCAGGACAAACAGGGGCAATCTGAGCCCATCTGAGCACCTACCTGCACTCAGACCCGTAGACTGATGTCCCCAGAGGTAAAAAGGAACGAACAGGCCCCTAGGCACCTATCGGATCCATTGCTTTGGTTTCCAGGCATCTCTCCTCAGAGGCCTGGATTTCATAACAGCAAATGGCTGTTTCTAGACTCACCCATCAGAACAAATCTCATCTACACATGGGAAACTTGCACGATGGAGCTGTGTGAAAGCCTCTGTTAAGGAGAACCCTTCAGGGCCCCAGTGCCACCGCTTCTTTCCAAGGTCTCCATAGACACAAAGACATATTAGGACACATCCACGGGAGAGTCCATTTCAACTCAGCCTCCTCGGTTGCTCCCCCAGATCCAGCAGATCTAACCTGTCTTGTTGCTTGGAGACAATTGGAATGCGAGGTGGGCTACCCAGCCATCCATCCTTAGAACCCTGCTCGGAATCGTTGTCCTGGAGCCAACCAACAGGTCTCAATTGTCCTGCAGAAGAATCTTTGCAGTTGGGAGCTTCTCACAACTCCCATCGTGGGAAAACCCCCATGGCCTGGTGATCCAGGCCCCCTCAAGAAGGGGCCATCAGGGACAGAAAGTCCAACGTGAGCGATCGTCTGCTCCTCGCCCTGACTTCAGATGCACGAGATCTCGATTCAGGTCTGTAGATTGTGCCTGCCATATCGTCACCCAGAAACCTAGGCCTAGCTTGGGTTCTCAGACAACCGTCCTCAGACTACTGGCCCACAAGCCCTCCAGTTTGGCAATCTAGAACTACAATGCAGCACACTGCCTGCCCTCCAGAAAAAAAACATTGCCCTCTGGTGTCGCTCTCGGCCCGCAAGAACGACCCGCAGACGAGGTGAGTGGCAAACTTCTTTATTACTAATGTTAAAGTACTAATGCTAATGGCGGCCGCGCCGCACCAAGCACTTACAGCAGTATATATTCACGTGTGTACGCCCCCCTTCCTGCCCAATCAGAATGCCGTGCATGCAGTGCCCTCGTGCGCACTTATTTAACCGAGCAGGATTCTTTTGTTCTCTAGCAGTGATCATGCATATATCTCTTGGCTCCTAGTGCTGTTC
Organism: Mustela putorius furo; assembly: GCF_011764305.1. NCBI lineage: Eukaryota > Metazoa > Chordata > Mammalia > Carnivora > Mustelidae > Mustela > Mustela putorius. The sequence goes on along the minus strand of NW_025421541.1, from coordinate 278,713 downwards.
ACGCGCTGATCACGAGCGTGCCCACATTCTCCTCAATCAATCATCCTCATTTCCTCAATCCACGGGCACATCCATCTACGTGACTCCTTGCATCTGCTGGATGGCTCCCCACACTCTGGGGCTACCCAGAAACCCCAAATGAGGATCAACCTGCACGCCATTCGGCTGTACCCCAAATATATAGGCTGACCTGGGCACTAATGCCCTTTCTGACACAGCCTGAGCCTGGACCTCCTGGCCCCACCCAGACAGCTGGCCGCACATTGGCACATCAGACCCGCCATGGCCTTAGGTCGTCATCTCTTCTCAACCTCGGTTTTCAGGCTTCAGAACCTAGACCTTATCTCCAATCACTGCCCGGGTTTGAAAACGAAAGCAGAAATCAGAACTCTATCCCCATGGCAAGAAACCTTGTGTTTGCATGTTGTCCAACGTTCAGTGTCGTTGAAACCAGTGTGGCCCATGAGGCCCCGCCCATGCTTGCGGGCCACATTGGTCACAAACACACATTGTGACCCTCAGCCTGAGCCCAGTCCTCAGGTAAGGCCTCTTAGTGGCTGGATGAAGAGACAGCATATTGGGCTTGCCATGCCCCTAGGCCCCAATTTTTAACCATAGTTCGGGTTGTCCCTTCACTCTTCCCAGGGCTCTGCTTTGGAATTCCTCTTTTGGTGGGACACCTGAGGTAACAAACCTGAAAGGAGTCCTCCCATCCCACAAATTGACGAAAAAAACAATTGGGGATCGGGCCAAATCCACTGAGAGGAAGATTCGTCCATGGCCCATGAGGCCTACCCAACATTCCAGGGCCATCGCTGATACAATATCTAGAGACAAAAGACTGAGCAAGGGCTTCAGACTCGCACATTCTTCATATCCTGAAGAGTTCTTCCCATGGTTTGTAGATCGGGCGTGCCATAACTACGTCCCCAAACCTACGCTGAGTTGGTGTTTTCAGACTTCTGTCCTCATACTCCTGGGCCACACACCCTACAGACTGGGCACCTGGAGCCACACATTAGGACTGTGCCTACCCAATCCATGGGAATTCTGCCCATTCCATTGTCCAAATTCGTACAAAATAGGAGAACCCTCCAAAGCCCTGGAGGCCATCCCAATGGTGTAGGTCACCCGGGAAAAAAGGGCGGTCTAACACCAGCTGAGCATCTACCTCCACTCATACCATGGATGGATGTCCCCAGAGAAGAAGATTGAACCAGACATGACCCTAGGCCATTATCGGATCCTTTGCTTTGGTTTACAGGCATGTCTCCTCAAAAGCCTGGATTCCAATACCAGCATAGGGGTTTTCTTGAGGCACCATAAAACAAATCTCGTCTCCACAAGGAAACGTGTGCATGGGAGCTATGCCAAATGCTTAGGAGAATACTTCAGGGTCCCGGTGCCACTGCCCCATTCCAAGGCCCTCATGGACACAAACACACATTAGGACCAATCCTCAGGAAAATCCATTTCAACTCAGCCACCCCGGTTGCTCCAGCAGATCCATCAGATCTAAACTGTCTTGTTGCTAGGAGACAATTGGAATGCGATGCGGGCTTCCCAGTCATCCATCCTCGAACGGTGCTCAGGAGTCATTCCATATGGGATGTCCTGGAGCTGTCCAACAGGTCTCAATTTTCCCACAGAAGTAATCCTTGAAGGGGGCTTCCCACACCTCCCAACGTGGGAAAACCTCCAGGGCCTCGAGATTCCGCTCCCTTCATGAAGGGGCCGTCAGGCACAGAAACTCCACCTGAGCCAACGTCTGATCCTCTCTCTGACTTCAGATGCATGAGATATTGTTTCAGATCTGCAGGGGGTACCTGCCGTGCCCTCATCCTGAAACCGAAGTCTAGCTTGTGTTCTCAGACTTCCGTCCTACACTCCTGGCCCCGAAGCCCTCAAGTTTGTCAATTACGGACTGACAATGAAGCACTCTGCCTGCCCTCTAGAAAAAATATATTGCCTAATGAGCTGCCCAGGCAGCTTAAAGGAGGAAAAACCTACACGGCACTCGAATGTACCCAAATTATATAGTCTAACCTGGGCACTAATGCACTTTCTGACACACCCTGAGCCCGGAGCCCGGACCTCCTGACCAACACCCAGACAGCTTACCGCACACTGAGCACATCAGACCCACCATGGCCTTAGGTCATCATCTCTTCCCTACCTCAGTTTTCAGGCTTCAGAACCTAGACCTTATCTCCAATCACTGCCCAGGGGTGACTGTGATGCAGAAATCAGAACTCTTCCTTACCCATGCCAAGAAACCTTGTGGTTGGCATGTTGTCCAACCTTCAGTGTAGGAGAAACCAGCTTTCACCATGAGGCCCCGCCCATTGTGAGTGCGACGGGGTCATAAACACGCACTGTGACCCTCAGAGTGAGTCCTGTCCTCCAGTAAGTCCTCTCGGTGGCTGGACCCTTAGATGTCATCAAGGCTTGACATGTCCCTAGGCCCCAATATTTAACCAGATTTCTGGTTGTCCAGTCGCCCCTCCCCAGGGACCTACTCTGGAATCCCTCATTTGGTGGGACACCTGAGGTTGAAAAACAAAACAAAACAAATGAACGACAACAACAAAACGGACCTCTTCCATCCCACAGAATGACCCCAAACTCTTTGGACGGGGCCAAACCCCCAGAGAGTAAGACTCGTCCAAATCCCATGCAGTCACACGGAAATTTCACGACCATGAGTGACACGATATCCAGACACAAAAACTTGAGCAAGAGCCTCACACTCGCCCTTTTTTCATATCCCAAAGAGTTCTCCTCATTTTCTGTAGATCAGTCCTGCCATAGCTATGACCCGAAACATAAGCCGAGTTTGTGTTTTCAGACAACTGTCCAAACAGCTATGTCCTACACACCCTACATGCTCAGGCCCCTGGAGACAAACCTGAGGACTGTGCTTGCCCTCTCCAAGGGAATTGTATGTGCCCATTCAAATGGCCTCAAACCTACTAAGAGGATCAACCTGCAAAGTCCCTGAGGCCATACCAATAGTTTTGGCTTCCCAGGACAAACAGGGGCAATCTGTGCCCATCTGAGCACCTACCTGCACTCAGACCGTAGACTGATGTCCCCAGAAGTAAAAAGGAACGAACAGGCCCCTATGCACTAATCGGATCCATTGCATTGTTTTCCAGGCATTTCTCCTCAGAGGCCTGGATTTCAAAACCAGCATATGGCTGTTTCTTGACCCACCAATCAAAACAAATCTCATGTACATATGGGAAACTTGCACGTTGGAGCTGTGTGAAAGCCTCTCTTTAGGAGAACCCTTCAGGGTCCCAGTGCCACCGCTTCTTTCCAAGGTTTCTATAGACACAAAATCATATTACGACACATCCACGGGAGAGTCCATTTCAACTCAGCCTCCTCGGTTGCTCCCCCAGATCCAGCAGATCTAACCTGTCTTGTTGCTTGGAGACAATTGGAAGCGAGGTGGGCTACCCAGCCATCCATCCTTAGAACCCTGCTCGGAATCGTTGTACTGGAGCCAACCAACAGGTCTCAATTGTTCTGCAGAAGAATCTTTGCAGTTGGGAGCTTCTCACAACTCCCATCGTGGGAAAACCCCTATGGCCTCGTGATCCACCCCCCCTTCAAGAAGGGGCCATCAGGAACAGAAAGTCCAACCTGAGCGATCGTCCGATCCTGGCCCTGACTTCAGATTTATGAGATATCGATTCAGGTCTGTAGATTGTGCCTGCCATATCCTCACCCAGAAACCTAGGCCTAGCTTGTGTTCTCAGACTTCCGTCCTCAGACTACTGGCCCAAAAGCCCTCCAGTTTAGCAATCCAGAACTATAATGCAGCACTCTGCCTGCCATCCAGACGAAAAAAACATTGCCCTCTGGGGCTACCCAGATACCCCAAATGAGGACCAACCTGCACGGCATTCGGCTGTACCCCAAATATATAGGCTGACCTGGGCACTAATACCCTTTCTGACACAGCCCTAAGCCTGGACCTCATGGCCCCACCCAGACAGCTGTCCGCAATTGACCACATCGGACCCGCCATTGCCTTAGGTCGTCATCTCTTCTTAACCTCGGTTTTCAGGCTTCAGAACCTAGACCTTATCTCCAATCAGTGCCCGGGTTTGAAAATGATGCAGAAATCAGAACTCTTTCCCCATGGCAAGAAACCTTGTGGTTGGCATGTTGTCCAACGTTCACTGTCGTTGAAACCAGTGTGGCCCATGAGGCCCCGCCCATGCTTGCGGGCCACATTGGTCACAAACACACATTGTGACCCTCAGCCTGAGCCCAGTTCTCAGGTAAGGCCTCTCAGTGGCTGGATGAAGAACAGCATATTGGGCTTGCCATGCCCCTAGGCCTCAAATTTTAACCATAGTTCGGGTTGTCCCTTCACTCTTCCCCAGGGCTCTGCTTTGGAATTCCTCTTTTGGTGGGACACCTGAGGTAACAAACCTGAAAGGATTCCTCCCATCCCACAGATTGACGAAAAACAATTGGGATCAGGCCAAATCCACCGAGAGGATGATTCGTCCATGGCCCATAAGGCCTACCCAACATTCCAGGGCCATCGCTGATACAAAATTCAGAGACAAAAGCCTGAGCAAGCGCTTCAACTCGCACATTCTTCATATCCTGAAGAGTTCTTCTCATGGTTTGTAGATCGGGCGTGCCATACCTACGTCCCCAAACCTAAGCTGAGTGTGTTTTAAGACTTCTGTCCTCAAAGTCCTGGGCCACACACCCTCCAGGCTGGGGCCCCTGGAGCCACACATTAGGACTGCGCCTACCCAATCCATGGGAATTCTGCCCATTCCATTGTCCCAAACCATAGAAATTAGGAGAACCCTCCAAAGCCCCAGAGGCCATCCCAATGGTGTAGGTCTCCCTGGACAAAAAAGGGTGGTCTGACACCAGCTGAGCATCAACCTCCACTCATACCATAGATGGATGTCTCCAGAGAAGAAGATTGAATCAGACGGGACCCTAGGACATTATCGGATCCTTTGCTTTGGTTTACAGGCATGTCTCCTCAAAAGCCTGGATTCCAATACCAGCATAGGGGTTTTCTTGAGGCACCATAAGAACAAATCTCGTCTCCACAAGGAAACGTGTGCATGGGAGCTATGTCAAAAGCTTCGGAGAATACTTCAGGGTCCCGGTGCCACCGCCTCATTCCAAGGCTCTCATGGACACAAACACACATTAGGACCCATCCTCAGGAAAGTCCATTTCAACTCAGCCACCCCGGTTGCTCCCGCAGATCCATCAGATCTAAACTGTCTTGTTCCTGGGAGACAATTGGAATGCGAGGCGGGCTTCCCAGGCATTCATCCTCGAACGGTGTTCTGGAGTCATTCCATATGGGATGTCGTGGAGCTGTCCAACAGGTCTCAATTTTCCCACAGAAGGAATACTTGAAGGGGGCTTCCCACATTTCCCAACGTGGGAAAATCTCCAGGGCCTCGAGATTCCGCTCCCTTCATGAAGGGGCCATCAGGCACAGAAACTCCAACCTGAGCCAATGTCTGATCCTCGCCCTAACATCAGATGCATGAGATATTCTTTCAGATCTGCAGGGGGTACCTGCCGTGCCCACACCCTTAAACCAAAGTCTAGCTTGTGTTCTCAGACTTCCTTCCTCACACTCCTGGCCCCGAAGCCCTCAAGTTTGTCAATTCCGGACCGATAATGAAGAACTCTGACTGCCCTCTAGAAAAAATATATTGCCTAATGAGCTGCCCAGGCAGCTTAAAGGAGGAAAAACCTACACGGCACTCGAATGTACCCAAATTATATAGTCTAACCTGGGCACTAATGCACTGTCTGACACACCCTGAGCCCGGACCTCCTGACCAACACCCAGACAACTGACCGCACACTGAGCCCATCAGACCCGCCATGGCCTTAGGTCATCATCTCTTTTCTACCTCAGTTTTCAGGCTTCAGAACCTAGACCTTATCTCCAATCACAGCCCAGGGGTGACTGTGATGCAGAAATCAGAACTCTTCCTTACCCATGCCAAGAAACCCTGTGCTTGGCATGTTGTCCAATGTTCAGTGAAGGAGAAACCAGCATTCACACTGAGGCCCCGCCCATTCTTGAGTGCGACGGGGGCATAAAACACGCATTGTGACCCTCAGCGTGAGTCCTGTCCTCTAGTAAGTCCTCTCAGTGGCTGGACACTTAGATGTCATCATGGGCCTGACATGTCCCTAGGCCCCAAATTTTGACAAGATTTCTGGTTGTCCAGTCGCCCATCCCCAGGGCTCTACTCTGGAATCCCTCATTTGGTGGGACACCTGAGGTTGAAAAACAAAACAAAACCAATCAACAAAAACAACAAAAAATGGACTTCTTCCATCCCACAGAATGACCCCAAACTCTTTGGACGGGGCCAAACCCCCAGAGAGTATGACTCGTCCAATTCCTATGAAGTCACCCGGAAATTTCACGACCATGAGTGACACGATATCCAGAGACAAAAAACTGAGCAAGAGCCTCACACTCGCCCTTTTTTTCATATCCCAAAGAGTTCTCCTCATTTTCCTTAGATCTGTCGGGCCATACCTATGACCCGAAACATAAGCCCGAGTTTGAGTTTTCAGACAACTGTCCAAACAACTCTGGCCTACACACCCTACAGTCTCAAGCCCTGGGAGCCAAACCCGAGGACTGTGCTTGCCTTCTCCAAGGGAATTGTATGTGCCGATTCAAATGGCCACAACCCTACTAATAGGATAAACCTCCAAAGTCCCTGAGGCCATCCCAATAGTTGTGGCTTAGCAGGACAAACAGGGGCAATCTGAGCCCATCTGAGCACCTACCTGCACTCAGACCCGTAGACTGATTTCCCCAGAGGTAATAAGGAACAACAGGCCCCTAGGCACTAATCAGATTCTTTTATTTGTTTTCCAGGGATTTCTCCTCAGAGGCCTGGATTTCAATACCAGCATATGGCTGTTTCTTGACTCACCCATCAGAACAAATCTCATGTACATATGGGAAACTTGCACGGTGGAGCTGTGTCAAAGCCTCTGTTTAGGAGAACCTTTCAGGGCCCCAGTGCCACCGCTTCTTTCCAAGGTCTCCATAGACACAAAATCATATTAGGACACATCCACGGGAGAGTCCATTTCAGCTCAGCCTCCTCGGTTGCTCCCCCAGATCCAGCAGATCTAACCTGTCTTGTTGCTTGGAGACAATGGAATGCGTGGTGGGCTACCCAGCCATCCATTCTTAGAACCCTGCTCGGAATCATTAGCCTGGAGCCAACCAACAGGTCTCAATTGTCCTGCAGAAGAATCTTTGCAGTTGGGAGCTTCTCACAACTCCCATCGTGGGAAAACCCCCATGGCATCGTGATCCACCCCCCCATTCAAGAAGGGGCCATCAGGGACAGAATGTCCAACCTGAGCGATCGTCTGATCCTCGCCCTGTCTTCAGATGCACGCGATCTCGATTCAGGTCTGTAGATTGTGCCTGCCATAACCTCACTCAGAAACCTAGGCCTAGCTTGTGTTCTCAGACTTCCGTCCTCAGACTACTGGCCCAAAAGCCCTCCAGTTTGGCAATCCAGAACTACAATGCAGCTCTCTGCCTGCCCTCTAGAGGAAAAAACATTGCCCTCTGGGGCTATCCAGAAACCCCAAATGAGGATCAACCTGCACGCCATTCGGCTGTACCCCAAATATATAGGCTGACCTGGGAACTAATGCCCTTTCTGACACAGCCTGTGCCTGGACCTCCTGGCACCACGCCGACAGCTGGCTGCACTCTGAGCTCATCGGACCCGCCATGGCCTAAGGTCGTCATCTCTTCTCAACCTCGATTTTCAGGCTTCAGAAACTATAACTTATCTCAAAACACTGCCCACGGTTGAAAATGATGCAGAAATCAGAACTCCATCCCCATGGCAAGAAACCTTGTGGTTGGCATGTTGTCCAACGTTCAGTGTAGTTGAAACCAGTGTGGCCCATGAGGCCCCGCCCATGCTCGCGGGCCACATTGGTCACAAACACACAATGTGACCCTCAGCCTGAGCCCAGTCCTCAAGTAAGGCCTCTCAGTGGCTGGACCCTGAGCCCGCATATATGGGGCCTGCCATGCCCCTGGCCCCAATTTTTAACCATAGTTCGCTTTGTCCCTTCACTCTTCCCTAGGGCTCTGCTTTGGAATTCCTCTTTTGGTGGGACACCTGAGGTAACACACCTTAAAGGAGTCCTCCCATCCCACAGATTGACGAAAAAAAAACAAATTGGGATCGGGCCAAATCCGCAGAGAGGAAGATTCATCCATGGCCCATGAGGCCTCCCTGACATTCCACGGCCAACGCTGATACAAAATCAAGAGACAAAACCTGAGCAAGCCCCTCAGACTCGCTCATTCTTCATATCCTGAAGAGTTCTTCTCATGGTTTGTAGATCGGAAGTGCCATACCTACGTCCCCCCCAACCTAAGCTGAGTTTGTCTTTTCAGAATTCTGTCCTCAAACTCCTGGGCCCCACACCCTCCAAGCTGGGACCCCTGGAGACACACATTAGGACTGCACCTACCCAATCCATGGGAATTCTGCCCATTCCATTGTCCCAAACCATACAAATTAGGAGAACCCTCCAAAGTCCCTGAGGCCATCCCAATAGTGTAGGTCGCCCGCCACAAACAAGGGCGGTCTGACACCAGCTGGGCATCGATCTCCACTCATTCCATAGATGGATGTCCCCAGAGAAGAAGATGGAACCAGACAGGACCCAGGCGATAATCGGATCCATTGCTTTGGTTTACAGGCATGTCTCCTCAAAAGCCTGGATTCCAATACTAGCATAGGGGTTTTCCTGAGGCACCCATCAGAACAAATCTCGTCTCCACAAGGAAACTTGTGCATGGGAGCTATGTCAAAAGCTTAGGAGAATACTTCAGGGTCCCGGTGCCACCGCCTCATTCCAAGGCTCTCATGGACACAAACACACATTAGGACCCATCCTCAGGAAAGTCCATTTCAACTCAGCCACCCAGGTGGCTCCCGCAGAGCCATCAGATCTAAACTGCCTTGTTGCTAGGAGACAATTGCAATGCGAGGCGCTTGTCCCAGGCATCCATCCTCGAACGGTGCCCTGGAGTCATTCCATATGGGAGGTCCTGGACCTGTCCAACAGGTCTCAATTGTCCCGAAGAAGGAATCCTTGAAGGGGGCATGCCACAACTCCCAACGTGGGAAAACCTCCATGGCCTCGAGATTCGGCTCCCTTCATGAAGGGGCCGTCATGCACAGAAACTCCAACCTGAGCCAACGTCTGATCCTCGCCCTGACTTCAGATGCATGCGATCTTGGTTCCGATGTGTAGGGGGTACCTGCCGTGCCCTCGCCCTAAAACCCAAGTATAGCTTGTGTTCTCAGACTTCCGTCCTCACACTCCTGGCCCCGAAGCCCTAAAGTTTGGCAATTCTGGACCCACAAATCAGCACTCTGCCTGCCCTCTAGAAAAAAATATTGCCTAATGAGCTGCCCAGGCAGCTTAAATTAGGATCAACCTACACGGCACTCGCATGTACCCAAATTATATAGTCTAACCTGGGCACTAATGCTCTTTCTGACCACAACCTGAGCCCGGACCTCCTGACCAACACCCAGAAAGCTGACCGCACACTGAACCCATCAGACCCGCCATGGCCTTAGGTCATGATCTCTTCCCTACATCAGTTTTCAGGGCTTCAGAACCTAGACCTTATCTCCAATCCCTGCCCAGGGGTGAGTGTGATGCAGAAATCAGAACTCCTCCTTACCCATGGCAAGAAACCTTGTGGTTGGCATGTTGTCCAACGTTCAGTGTTGGAGAAGCCAGCATTCACCCTGAGGTCCCGCCCATTCTTGAGTGTGAAGAGGGCATAAACATGCATTGTGACCCTCAGCGTGAGTCCTGCACTCTAGTATGTCCTCTTAGTGACTGGACCATTAGATGTCATAATGGGCTTGACATGTCCCTAGGCCCCAATTTTTAACCAGATTTCTGGTTGTCCAGTCGCCCCTCCCCAGGGCTCTACACTGGAATCCCTCATTTGGTGGGACACCTGATGTTGAAAAACAAAAAAAAAACAAAAACAACAACAACAAAATAAACGGACTTCTTCCATCCCAAACTCTTTGGACGGGGCCACACCTCCAGAGAGTAAGACTCGTCCATTTCCCATTAAGTCACCCGGAAATTTCATGAACAATAGTGACACGATATCCAGAAACAAAAACTTGAGCAAGAGCCTCACACTTGCCCTTTTTTCCTATCCCGAAGAGTTCTCCTCATGGTCTGTAGATCAGTCCTGCCATACCTATGACCCGAAACAGAAGCCGAGTTTGTGTTTTCAGACAACGGTCTAAACAGCCCTTGCCTACACACCCTACAGGCTCAGGCCCCTGGAGCCAAACCTGAGGACTTTACTTGCCCTCTCCAAGGGATTTCTGTATGCCCATTGCAATGGCCACAACCCTAGTAATAGGATCAACCTGCAAAGTCCCTGAGGCCATCTCAATAGTGGTGGCTTCCCAGAACAAACAGGGGCAATCTGAGCCCATCTGAGCACCTACCTGCCCTCAGACCCATAGACTGATGTCCCCAGAAGTAAAAAGGAACGAACAGGCCCCTAGGCACTAATCGGATCCATTGCTTTGGTTTCCAGGCATCTCTCCTCAGAGGCCTGGATTTCAATACCAGAATATGGCTGTTTCTTGACTCACCCATCAGAACAAATCCCATGTACACATGGGAAACTTGACGTTGGAGCTGTGTCAAAGCCTCTGTTTAGGAGAACCCTTCAGGGCCCCAGTGCCACCGCTTCTTTCCAAGGTCTCCATAGACACAAAACACATTAGGACACATCCACGGGAGAGTCCATTTCAGCTCAGCCTCCTCGGTTGCTCCCCCAGATCCAGCAGATCTAACCTGTCTTGTTGCTTGGAGACAATTGGAATGCGAGGTGGGCTACCCAGCCATCCATCCTTAGAACCCTGCTCGGAATCGTTGTACTGGAGCCAACCAACAGGTCTCAATTGTCCTGCAGAAGAATCTTTGCAGTTGGGAGCTTCTCACAACTCCCATCATGGGAAAACCCCCATGGCATCGTGATCCACCCCCCCCCCCCATCAAGAAGGGGCCATCAGGGACAGAATGTCCAACCTGAGCGATATTCTGATCCTCGCCCTGACTTCAGATGCACGCGATCTCGATTCAGGTCTGTAGATTGTGCCTGCCATAACCTCACTCAGAAACCTAGGCCTAGCTTGTGTTCTCAGACTTCCGTCCTCAGACTACTGGCCCAAAAGCCCTCCAGTTAGGCAATCCAGAACTACAATGCAGCTCTCTACCTGCCCTCTAGAGGAAAAACATTGCCCTCTGGGGCTATCCAGAAACCCCAAATGAGGATCAACCTGCACGCCATTCGGCTGTACCCCAAATATATAGGCTGACCTGGGAACTAATGCCCTTTCTGACACAGCCTGAGCCTGGACCTCCTGGCACCACGCCGACAGCTGGCTGCACTCTGAGCTCATCGGACCCGCCATGGCCTAAGGTCGTCATCTCTTCTCAACCTCGATTTTCAGGCTTCAGAAACTATAACTTATCTCAAAACACTGCCCACGGTTGAAAATGATGCAGAAATCAGAACTCCATCCCCATGGCAAGAAACCTTGTGGTTGCCATGTTGTCCAACGTTCAGTGTAGTTGAAACCAGTGTGGCCCATGAGGCCCCGCCCATGCTCGCGGGCCACATTGGTCACAAACACACAATGTGACCCTCAGCCTGAGCCCAGTCCTCAAGTAAGGCCTCTCAGTGGCTGGACCCTGAGCCCGCATATGGGGCCTGCCATGCCCCTGACACCAATTTTTAACCATAGTTCGCTTTGTCCCTTCACTCTTCCCTAGGGCTCTGCTTTGGAATTCCTCTTTTGGTGGGACACCTGAGGTAACACACACCTTAAAGGAGTCCTCCCATCCCACAGATTGACGAAAAACAATTGGGATCGGGCCAAATCCGCAGAGAGGAAGATTCATCCATGGCCCATGAGGCCTCCCTGACATTCCACGGCCAACGCTGATACAAAATCAAGAGACAAAACCTGAGCAAGCCCCTCAGACTCGCTCATTCTTCATATCCTGAAGAGTTCTTCTCATGGTTTGTAGATCGGAAGTGCCATACCTACGTCCCCAAACCTAAGCTGAGTTTGTCTTTTCAGAATTCTGTCCTCAAACTCCTGGGCCCCACACCCTCCAAGCTGGGACCCCTGGAGACACACATTAGGACTGCACCTACCCAATCCATGGGAATTCTGCCCATTCCATTGTCCCAAACCATACAAATTAGGAGAACCCTCCAAAGTCCCTGAGGCCATCCCAATAGTGTAGGTCGCCCGCCACAAACAAGGGCGGTCTGACACCAGCTGGGCATCGATCTCCACTCATTCCATAGATGGATGTCCCCAGAGAAGAAGATGGAACCAGACAGGACCCAGGCGATAATCGGATCCATTGCTTTGGTTTACAGGCATGTCTCCTCAAAAGCCTGGATTCCAATACTAGCATAGGGGTTTTCCTGAGGCACCCATCAGAACAAATCTCGTCTCCACAAGGAAACTTGTGCATGGGAGCTATGTCAAAAGCTTAGGAGAATACTTCAGGGTCCCGGTGCCACCGCCTCATTCCAAGGCTCTCATGGACACAAACACACATTAGGACCCATCCTCAGGAAAGTCCATTTCAACTCAGCCACCCAGGTGGCTCCCGCAGAGCCATCAGATCTAAACTGCCTTGTTGCTAGGAGACAATTGCAATGCGAGGCACTCGTCCCAGGCATCCATCCTCGAATGGTGCCCTGGAGTCATTCCATATGGGAGGTCCTGGACCTGTCCAACAGGTCTCAATTGTCCCGCAGAAGGAATCCTTGAAGGGGGCATGCCACAACTCCCAACGTGGGAAAACCTCCATGGCCTCGAGTTTCCGCTCCCTTCATGAAGGGACCGTCATGCACAGAAACTCCAACCTGAGCCAACGTCTGATCCTCGCTCTGACTTCAGATGCATGAGATCTTGGTTCCGATGTGTAGGGGGTACCTGCCGTGCCCTCGCCCTGAAACCCAAGTCTAGCTTGTGTTCTCAGCCCTCCGTCCTCACCCTCCTGGCCTCGAAGCACCCAAGTTTGGCAATTCCGGACCCACAATGCAGCACTCTGCCTGCCCTCTAGAAAAAAAAAAAAAATATTGCCTAATGAGCTGCAACCTACACGGCACTCGAATGTACCCAAATTATATAGTCTAACCTGGGCACTAATGCACTTTCTGACACAACCTGAGCCCGGACCTCCTGACCAACACCCAGACAGCTGACCGCACACTGAGCACATCAGACCTGCCATGGCCTAAGGTCATCATCTCTTCCGTACCTCAGTTTTCAGGCTTCAGAAACTAAACCTTATCTCCAATCCCTGCCCAGAAATCAGAGCTCCTCCTTACCCATGGCAAGAAACCTTTTGGTTGACATGTTGTCCAACGTTCAGTGTAGGAGAAACCAGCATTCACCCTGAGGTCCCGCCCATTCTTGAGTGTGATGAGGGCATAAACATGCATTGTGACCCTCAGCGTGAGTCCTGCCCTCTAGTATGTCCTCTTAGTGACTGGACCATTAGATGTCATAATGGTCTTGACATGTCCCTAGGCCCCAATATTTAACCAGATTTCTGGTTGTCCAGTCGCCCCTCCCCAGGGCTCTACTCTGGAATCCCTAATTTGGTGGGACACCTGAGGTTAAAAAACAAAACAAAACAAACCAAAACAAAAACAACAAAAAAACGGACTTATTCCATCCCACAGAATGACCCCAAACTCTTTGGACGGGGCCACACCTCCAGAGAGTAAGACTCGTCCATTTCCCATGAAGTCACCCGGAAATTTCATGAACATGGGTGACACGATATCCAGAGACAAAAACTTGAGCAAGAGCCTCACACTCGCCCTTTTTTTATATCCCAAAGAGTTCTCCTCATGGTCTGTAGATCAGTCCTGCCATACCTATGACCCGAAACAGAAGCCGAGTTTGTGTTTTCAGACAACGTTCTAAACAGCCCTGGCCTACACACCCTACAGGCTCAGGCCCCTGGAGCCAAACCTGAGGACTGTACTTGCCCTCTACAATGGATTTCTGGGTGCCCATTGCAATGGCCACAACCCTACTAATAGGATCAACCTCCAAAGTCCCTGAGGCCATCTCAATAGTGGTGGCTTCCCAGGACAAACAGGGGCAATCTGAGCCCATCTGAGCACCTACCTGCACTCAGACCCGTAGACTGATGTCCCCAGAGGGAAAAAGGAACGGACAGACCCCTAGGCACTAATCGGATCCAATGCTTTGGTTTCCAGGCATCTCTCCTCAGAGGCCTGGATTTCAATTCCCGAATATGGCTGTTTCTTGACTCACCCATCAGAACAAATCTCCTCTACACATGGGAAACTTGCACATTGGAGCTTGGTCAAAGCTTCTCTTTAGGAGAACCCTTCAGGGCCCCAGTGCCACCGCTTCATTCTTTGTCTGTGAGAGACATACCTGAAAGAAGTTGTTATGGCCAGTGTTGAAGAGGTTAATGTCTATGTTCTCCTCTAGGATTCTGATGGATTCCTGTCTCACATTGAAGTCTTTTATCCATTATGAGTTTACCTTTGTGTATGGTGTAAAAGGATGGTCGATTTTCATTCTTTTACCTATAGCTGCCCAGTTTTCCAACCACCATTTATTGAAGAGACTCTCATTTTTCCACTGTATATTTTTTTCCTGATTATTTGAAGACTATTTGACCATAGTGCTGATGATCCCTATCTGAACTGTCTACACCGTTCTAGTGGTCTATGTGATTGTTTTTATGCCAGTCCCATGCTGCCTTGGTGATCACATCATCATAGTAACCCTTGAAATCAGGCAACATTATGCTCCCAGTTTTATTTTTCTTTCGGCATTTCTTAGCAATACGGGGTCTTTTCTGATTCCACACAAATTTTAGGCATGTGTTTGCTCCAGGTCTTTGAATGATACCGGTGGAATTTTCATCCAAATGGCATTAAAAGGATCAATTGCACTAGGCAGTATAGATATTTTTTTTTTCCCACAAGATGGTTTTTTTTTTAATTTATTAATTTATTTTCAGCATAACAGTATTCATTGTTTTTGTACCACACCCAGCACTCCATGCAATCCATGCCCTTTATTATACCCTCCACCTGGTACCCCAACCTCCCAACCCCCGCCCCTTCAAAACCCTCAGTTTTTTAATTAATTTATTTATTTTCAGCATAACAGTATTTATTACTTTTTGCACCACACCCAGTGCTCCATGCAATCCGTGCCCTCTATAATACCCACCACCTGGTACTCCAACGTCCCACCCCCTGCCACTTCAAACCCCTCAGATTTTTTTTCAGAGTCCATAGTCTCTCATGGTTCACCTCCCCTTCCAATTTCCCTCAACTCCCTTTTTCTATCTCCCCATGTCCTCCATGCTATTTGTAATGCTCCACAACTAAGTGAAACCATATGATAAATGACTCTCTCTGCTTCACTTATTTCACTCAGCATTATCTCTTCCAGTCCCATCCATGTTGCTACCAAAGTTGGGTATTCGTCTTTTCTGATGGAAGCATAATACTCCATAGTGTATATGGACCACATCTTCCTTATCCATTCGTCCATTGAAGGGCATCTTGGTTCTATCCACAGTTTGGTGACCGTGGCCATTGCTGCTATAATCATTGGGGTACAGATGGCCCTTCTTTTCATGACATCTGTATCTTTGGGGTAAATACCCAGGAGTGCAATTGCAGGGTCATAGAGAAGTTCTATTTTTTTTATTTCTTGAGAAATCTCCACACTGTTATCCAAAGAGGCTGCACCAACTTGCATTCCAACCAACAGTGGAAGAGGGTTCACATTCCCCCACATCCCCTCCAACACATATTGTTTCCTGTCTTGCTAATTTTGGCTATTCTAACTGGTGTAAGATGATATCTCAATGTGGTATTAATTTGCTAGTGATGATGAACATTTTTTCATGTGTCTGATAGCCATTTGTACGTCTTCAATGGAGAAGTGTCTTGTCATATCTTCTGCCCATTTTTTAATATGATTGTCTGTTTTGTGTGTGTTGAGTTTGAGGAGTTCTTTATAGATCCTGGATATCAACCTTTTGTCTGTACTGTTATGTGCAAATATCTTCTCCCATTCCGTGGGTTACCTCTTTGTTTTCTTGACTGTTTCCTTTGCTGTGCAGAAGCTTTTGATTTTGATGGAGCCCCAAAAGTTCATTTTCACTTTTGTTTCCCTTGCCTTTGGGGACATATCTTGAAAGAAGTTGCTGTGGCTGATATCAAAGAGATTTCTGCCTATGTTCTTCTCTAGGATTCTGATGGATTCCTGCCTCAAATTGAGGTCTTTTATCCATTTTGAGTTTATCTTTGTGTACGGTGTAAGAGAATGGTCGAGTTTCATTTTTCAACATATAGCTGCCTATTGTTCCCAGCACCATTTATTGAAGAGACTGACTTTTTCCCACTGTCTATTTTTTCCTGTTTTTTTTTCGAAGATTATTTGACCATATAGTTGAGGGTCCATATCTGGGCTCTCTACTCTGTTCCACTGGTCTGTGTCTGTTTTCATGCGAGTTCCATGCTGTCTTAGTGATCACAGCTTTGTAGTAAACTTGAAATCAGGTATTGTCATACCCCCATTTTATTTTTGTTTTTCAAAATTTCCTTAGTGATTCGGGATCTCTTCTGATTCCATACAAATTTTTGGATTATTTGCTCCAGCTCTTTGAAAAATACTGGTAGAATTTTGATTGGAATAGCATTAAAAGTAGAGATTGCTCCAGGCATTATCGACATTGTAGCAATGTTTATTCTTCCGATCCAAGAGCATGGAATGGTCTATCATCTTTTAGGGTCTTCTTCAATTTCTTTCATGAGAATTCTGTAGTTCCTTGAGTACAGAACATTTATCTCTTTGTTTAGGATTATTCCCAGGTATCTTATGGTTCTTAGTGCTATAGTAAATGGAATGATTCTCTGATTTCCCTTTCTGTATTTTCATTATTAGTGCATAAAAAAGCCACTGATTTCTGTGGATACAGGATACATTGACTTTGTATCCTGCCACGTTGCTGAATTGCTGTATGAGTTCTAGTAGTTTGGGGGTGGAGTCTTTTGGGTTTTTCCATATAAAGAATCACGTCATCTGCAAAGACAGAGAGTTTGACTTCTTCAGTGCCAATTTGGATACCTTTTATTTTTCTTTGTTGTCTGATTGCTGTTGCTAGGACTTCTAATACTATGTTGAACAAGACTGGTGAGAGTGGGCATCCTTGTCGTGATCCTGATCTCAACGGGAAGGCTGCAAGCTTTTTCCCATCGAGGATGATATTTGCTGTGGGTATTTCATAGATAGATATGATGAAGTTCAGGAATGTTCCCTCTATCCCTATACTTTGCAGCGTTTTAATCACGAATGGATGCTGGATTTTTTCAAATGATTTTTCTGCATCAATTGAGAGGACCATGTGGTTCTTCCCTCTTCTCATATTAATTTTTTCAATGACATTGATTGATTTATGAATGTTGAACCATCCTTGTAGCCCAGGGATGAATCCCACCTGGTCATGGTAGATAATCTTTTTAATGTGCTGTTTGACCCTGTTTGCAAGGATCTTGTTGAGAATCTTAGCATCCATATTCATCAGTGATATTGGTCTGAAATTATCCATTTTGGTAGGGTCTTTGCCTGGTTTGGGGAACAGGGTAATTCTGGCTTCATAGAAAGAGTGTGGAAGTTTTCCTTCTGCTTCAATTTTTTGAAACAGCTTCAGGAGAATAGATGTTATTTCTTCTTTGAAAGTTTGGTAGAATTCCCCAAGCAATCCATCAGGTCTTGGGCTCTTGTTTCTTGGGAGGTTTTTGATCACTGCTTATATCTCATTACTAGATATCAGTCGATTCAGGTTGTCGATCTCTTCCTGGTTCAATTTTGGAAGTTTATAGTTTTCCAAGAATGCATCCATTTCATCAAGGTTGCTAAGCTTATTGGCATATAACTATTGATAATAACTTCTGATGATTGTTTCTACTTCCTCGTTGTTAGTTGTGATCTCTCCGTTTTCATTTATAATTTTGTGAATTTGGGCTTTCTCTCTTTTCTTTTGGATTAGTGTGGCCAGTACCTTATTGATCTTATTTATTCTTTCAAAAAAAAAAAAAAAACTTCTAGTTTCATTGATACATTCTACTGTATCTTTGGTTTCTACCTCATTGATCTCAGCTCTAATCTTGATGATTTCTCTTCTTATGTGTGGAGTTAGTTTGATTTTTTTGTTGATTCTCCAGTTCTTTAAGGTGTAGAGACATCTGGTGTATTCTGGATTTTTCAGAATTTTGAGGGAGGCTTGGATGTCTATGTATTTCCCTCTTAGAACCGCCTTTGCTGTATCCCATAGGGTTTGGATCGAAGTGTCTTTATTCTCATTGGTTTCCATTTGTTTCAGTTCTTCTTTGATCTCCTGGTTGATCCAAGCATTCTTAAGCAAGATGGTCTTTAGCTTCCAGGTGTTTGAGTTTCTTCTGTACTTTTCCTTGTGATTAAGCTCCAGTTTCAAAGCATTATGATCTGAGAATATGCAGGGGAAAATCTCAGTCTTTTGATATCAGTTTAGTCCTGATTTATGACCCAGCATGTGGTCTATTCTTGAGAAGGTTTCCTGTGCTCTTGAGAAGAATGAGTATTCTTTTGTTTTAGGGTGGAATGTTCTGAATATATCTATGAGATCCATCTGTTCCAATGTGTCATTCAATGCTCTTGTTTCTTTATTGATTTTCTGCTTCAATGATCTGTCTATTTCTGAGAGAGGCATGTTAAGATCTCCTATGATTAGTGTATTCATATCAATATGACTCTTTATCTTGATTAACAGTTTTCTTCTGTAATCGGATGCTCCCATATTGGAGGCATAGATATTTACAATTGTTAGATCATCTTGGTGGATTGTCCCTTTAAGAATTCTGTAGTGTCCCTTCTGTATCTCTGACTAGAGCCTTTAGTTTAAAATCTAATTTATCTGATATGACAATCGCTACCCCCCCCCTTCTTTTGAGGCCCATTGGCATGAAAGATGCTTCTCCGTCCCTTCACTTTCAGTCTGGGTGTATCTTTAGGTTCAAAATGGGTCTCTTGTAGAGAACATATGGATGGGTT
The DNA here is from genome assembly GCF_011764305.1 of Mustela putorius furo. Classification (NCBI taxonomy): domain Eukaryota; kingdom Metazoa; phylum Chordata; class Mammalia; order Carnivora; family Mustelidae; genus Mustela; species Mustela putorius. The sequence continues at coordinate 259,451 of NW_025421541.1, read as the reverse complement.
CTGTCGTTTTATCCAATCTGCAACCCTGTGCTGTTTTATGGGTGCATTTAGGCCATTCACATTGAGATTGATTATTGATAGATACGTTTTTATTGACTTCGAGTTACCTTTGAAGTCTTTCTTTCTGTAGATTGTCTCTATATTTCTCTTCCATGCTATTCTTAGGATTTTTACTCTTTTATAGAACCCCCCTTAATATTTACTGCAGTGTCGGCTTGGAGGTAGCATAGTCTTTTAAGTCTTGCCGGTCTTGTAAACTCTTTATATCTCCATCCATTCTGAATGTCAGTCTTGATGGATAAAGTATTCTTGGCTGCATGCATGTTCTTCTCATTTAGTGCCCTGAATATATCTTGCCAGCCCTCTCTGGCTTGCCAGGCTTCTGTGGACAGGTCTGATGTTATATTGATGGGCTTTCCTATGTAAGTAAGGAGCCTCTTTGCCCTAGCAGCTTTCAGGAGATTATACCTACAATTATAATTCCTCAATTTGACTATCAGGTGTCGTGTTTTTTTTTTTTTTTTTTTTTTGTATAATCTTGGGTGGAGACCATTTAGCCTCTAGTACATGAATTCTGGTTCCATTCGCGAGATTGGGGAAATTTTCTTGAAGGACTTGTTCCACTATATCTTCTAGATCTTTCTTTCTTCTCCCCTTCAGGGATTCCAGTAATTCTGAGGTTGGAACGTTTCATGGCATCATTTATTTCCCTGATTCTGTTTTCGTGATTTCTAAGCTGTTTGTTCCAGGATTCCTCCTGATCCTTTCTCTCTATCTGTTTGTCCTCCAGATCACTAATTCTATCTTCTGTCGCAGTTACCCCCTGGCTTTGAGAGAGTTTAGATTAGATTGGAACTCATTGAGAGCATTGTGGACCTCCTCCCTGGTAGCTTTAAGCTCCGCCCTAACATTGTGAACATCATGTCTCATCGCTTTCAGCTTGGCCCTAATCAATTATGTTTGGTCATCCATGCCTTTCTCCAAAACTAGCTATTGCCTGGATAATTGTTAACCTGAATTCTCTTTCCAACATATTGTCTATGTTGATAGCCAGTAGCTCTAGTGCAGAAGGTCCATCCCCTGTATTTTTCTTCTGTTGGGCATTCCTCCTCCTAGTCATTTTGGTGAGAGATGACTGAACAGATGTAGCTGGATGTATCAACCATGGTGCAGTCAAGGTGCACCCTGGAACACGTCTGAACAATCAGGATTCCCCACCCAAATGAGAGACAAAAGAAAAAGAAAAAGGAAAAGAAAAAAAAAAAAAAGAGATAGAGAGACAGGAAAGAGAGGGAAGATGAAAGAGAAAGTTCAGCCCAAATGGGCCCCAAGGTAAGATTTATGAAGTAGACAAACAAAAAGTCTGATAAAAGTATATGACAAGAGAAAAGAATATATATATATATATATATATATATATATATATATATATATATATAAAAAAAAAAAAAGAAGAACCTAGTCAAAAAGAACCCCACGTGTAAGATTTATATACTATCAGGACAAACACAAAAAAACACAGAAACACTGGTGGAAGATAAAGATTGGAGAGTGGTTATAAATTCTCAGTGAGTGCGAGGAAGGTTGTTTTAATTCTTCCTGGATGTATCTTGATATCTTTGTTAAAGGACTCAACTTTCCTAAGATAAAGGGGTATTAAAAATTAATTACCTATAGGGGTAGTATTGATTGGGGAAAGGGGACTACTTTGAAGTTTAACTCTATATGAAAAATAGAAGATAAAAATAAAGGAAAAAACTAAACTAAACTAAAATATAAAAAAAGTAGGAATAAAAAAATAGAAATGCAAAATGAAAACATAGGTGTATGTATCAAAAAGTTCAGGTTAGAAAGTTATTATGTAATTTGATGTACTGAACAGCTTGCTGTGATGGTAAATAGGTTAATAAAATTACATATATATATATATATATATATATATATATATATATATATATAAATGAACCAGAATAGTGGGAATGAATGAAAAAGAAAACTTTTCCTATGAAGTAGTGGTTGTACTCTTGTAGTCCTTTTTTATTTTTTTTCTCTCTTTTTTTTTTTTTTTCTTGGTTTGTTTTCTGGGGGAGGGGCCTGCCACGTGGGTTGACAGTCAGTGATGTTCCCTGAGTTAAGTTCTCCCGCCCCCCTCAAGGTGGGTGGTCTCCGAGGAAACAGTTTTTTTTTTTTTTTTTTTTTCTTTTGTTCTCTGGAGGTTTTTATGTTTATTCACTTTTTTTCTCACTTTAACTGCTTTTGATGGTTTTTGTAGTTTTAGAGGAAAATAAACCACACCCTGATCTCCCTCTCAGAGAGAAGCCTCAGTCTGGCTGCAGAGTCTAAATAAGTTCCCCCATGGGCCACTGGCAGAGCAGGTTTTCAAGTCGCTGTCCCTAGGGTACCCAAAGCCAAGGAAGTGGCGGCTGTCTGGGCAGCTCCAGACCGCCAGAGAGGTTCCAAGCAGCAATCACACACTGAGATATTCCTGCTGGCCCGGGCTGGGAGTGCCTGGTCTTTCTGGGTCTAAGAGCACCGGGCTTGCATGCACCAATTTCAGGGGAGGCTGAGGTTCACGCGCAGGTCTCAGGCTCTGAGAACAAGGTGCAGATCCAAGAGCACCAGTTTGGGCCTTCAAGCACCTCTCTCAGGGGAGAGTTTGGTGCAGGCTCTGAAACAATGGCGCATATGAAAGGGCACTGGCTGGGCCTTTATACCTCTCTCAGGGGAGTATGTCAGGCTCTATAGCAGGGCTCACACATTCTGCCATCCAGCGTGGCTCCCATCCCCTCAAGGGAGCCAGAACCCATGCATTCTCAGGTGCGCTGGTGGGCTTAGGGACCAACACCTGGTTTCTTGGCTGCACTCTCTCTGGCTCAGCACCAGGGGAGGCTGTCCTGGGACCAGGGACTTAAGCCCCTGTTGCTAGCCATCCCGATTCCCACAATTCCCCCCTCCCCGGAGATTCTTAGCTCTTTTGGAGTGCTTTCCACCAGTCTCCAAGTTAATGCTGGTCCCCAGATGCAGGGCAATCTCGCTCCTATTGGGGTATTACTTTTTCCAACTGGTCGCCTCTGGTGGCTCCCTCCCCCTTTTGTTTATCTTCTGATATCAGTCCCCCATTCCCACTCCGCGTTACCTGCCCACTGGTGTCTTCTGCCCCTGTAGAGATCCAGACGTGTATAATACTGATCTCAGGCAAATTTCATGGGTGATTGGAGTTCTTTGGTAGGTAATCAGCTCACTTTGGGGTACAGGTTGAAAAGCCATCTCCTCCTACTTCCCCACCATCTTGTCGACCTCTCTCTGCTTCAATTTTTTGAAACAGTTTCAGAGAATAGGTGTTATTTCTTCTTTGAATGTTTCATAGAATTCCCAAATGAATCCATCAGGGCCTGGGTTCTTGTTTTTTTGGGAGGTTTTTGATCACCGCTTCAACCTCATTAGTAGATATTGGTCTTCAGATTGTCAGTTTCTTCCTGGTTCAATTTTGGGAGTTTATAGTTTTTCCAGGAATGCATCCATTTCATCTAGGTTGCTTAGCTTATTGGCATATAACTATTGATAACTTCTGATAGTTGTTTCTATTTCCTTGGTGTTCATTGTGATCTCTCCCTTTTCATTCATAATTTTATGAATTTGAGCTTTCTCTCTTTTGTTTGGATTAGTGTGGCCAGTGGTTTATCGATCTTATTGATTCTTTCAAAAAAAACCAGCTTCTAGTTTCACTGATATGTTCTACTGTATCTCTGGTTTCTACCTCATTGATCTCAGCTCTAATCTTGATTATTTCCCTTCTTGTGTGTGGAGTTGGTTTGTTTTGTTGTTGATTCTCCAGTTCTTTAAGGTGTAAAGACAGCTGCTGTGTTCTGGATTTTTCAGTTTTGTTTTTTGTTTGTTTGTTTGTTTGTTTGTTTGTTTGAGGGATGCTTGGATGGCTATGTATTACCCCCTTAGGACCGCCTTTGCTGTATTCCACAGGTTTTGGATCGAAGTGTCTTCATTCTCATTGGTTTCCATTTGTTTTAGTTCTTCTTTGATCTCCTGGTTGATCCAAGCATTCTTAAGCAATGTGGTCTTTAGCTTCCAGGTGTTTGAGTTCCTTCTGAACTTTTCCTTGTGATTGAGCTCCAGTTTCAAAGCATTATGATCTGAGGATGTGCAGGGAATAATCTAAGTCTTTTGGTATCGGTTGAGTCCCGTTTTGTGACTCAGTATGTGGTCTATTCGTGAGAAAGCTCCATGTGGACTTGAGAAGAATGAGTATTTTTTTTGTTTTAGGGTGGAATGTTCTGTATATATCTATAAGGTCCATCTGGTCCAATGTGTCATCAATGCTCTTGTTTCTTTATTGATTTTCTGCTTCAATGATCTGTCTATTTCTGAGAGAGGCATGTTAAGATCTCCTATGATTAGTGTATTCATATCAATATGACTCTTTATCTTGATTAACAGTTTTCTTATGTAATTGGCTGCTCCCATATTGGGAGCATGGATATTTACAATTGTTTGATCATCTTGATGGATAGTCCCTTTAAGGATTATGTAGTGTCCTTCTGTATCTCTGACTACAGCCTTTAGTTTAAAATCTAACTTATCTGATATGAGAATCGCTACCCCGGCCTTCTTTTGAGGCCCATTGGCATGAAAGATGCTTCTCCGTCCCTTCACTTTCAGTCTGGGTGTATCTTTAGGTTCAAAATGGGTCTCTTGTAGACAACATATGGATGGGTCCTGTCATTTAATCCAGTCTGCAACCCTGTGCCATTTTATGTGCACATTTAGGCCATTCACATTTAGGATGATTATTGATAGATACGTTTTTATTGACATTGACATCGTGTTACATTCGAAGTCTTTCTTTCTGTAGATGGTCTCTATATTTCTGTTCATACTACTCTGGGGTTTTTTTCCTCTTTTATAGAACCCCCTTAATATTTCCTGCAGTGTCGGCTTGGTGGTTGCATAGTCTTTTAAGTCTTGCGGATCTTGGAAACTCTTTATCTCTCCATCCATTTTGAATGTCAGTCTTGCTGGGTAAAGTATTCTTGGCTGCATGTTCTTCTCATTCAATGCCCTGAATATATCTTGCCAGCCCTCTCTGGCTTGCCAGGTGTCTGTTTAGAGGTCTGACATTATTCTGATGGGCTTTCCTCTGTACGTAAGGATCTTCTTTGTCCTAGCTACTTTCAAGAGGTTCTGCCTACAATTATATTTCTTCATTCTTACTACTACTAGGTGTCTCTAGGACCTTTGAGAATCTGTAATCTTGGGGGGAAACCGTTCGGCCTCTAGTACAGGAATGCTGGTTCCATTCACGAGATTTGGAAAAAATTTTCATGAAAACTTGTCCACTATATCTTCTAAAGTTCTTTATTTCTCCTCTCCTTCAGGGATTCTAATAATTCTGACGTTGGAACATTTCATGGCATCATTTATTTCCGTGATTCTGTTTTCATGGCTCTAAGCTGTTTGTTTAAGGCTTCCTCCTGATACTTTTTCTCTATCTGTTCATTCTCCAGATCACTAATTCTATCCTCTGTCTCAGTTACTCTAGCTTTGAGAGAATTTAGATTAGAGTGGAACTCATTGAGAGCATTGTGAAGCTCATCCCTGGTAGTTTTTTCAGCTCTTCCCTAATATCGAAAACGTGATCCCTGGTCGTTTTAACTTCGGCTCTAATCAATTCCTTTTGGTCACTCATGGCTTTCTCCAACCTAGCTATTGCTTGGATAATTGTTAGCCTGAATTCTCTTTCTGACACATTGTCTATGTTTATAGCCATTAGCTCTGTTGCAGAAGGTCCATTTTTTGTATTTTTCTTCAGTTGGGCATTCCTCCTCCTAGTCATTTTGGTGAGAGATGGCTGAATGGGTGTAGCTGGATGTATCGACAGTGGTGCAGTCAAGGTGCACCCTGGAATGCTTCTGATCAATCAGAGTTACCCACCCAAATGAGAGGAAAAAGAAAAGGAAAAGAAAAAAAAAGAGAGAGAGAGAGAGAGAGAAGAATGAAAGGTGAGATAAAAGAGAAGGTTCAGCCCAAATGGGTTCCAAGGTAAGATTTATGAAGTTTACAAACAAAAACAGACAAACAAAAAGACTGATAAAAGTATATGAGAAGAGAAAAAAAATATATATATATATTTGCATATATATATGCAAATAAAGGAATAACCTCATCAGAATGAACCCCGAGTGTAAGATTTATATACTATCAGGAGAAACACAAAAACACAGAAGTAGGGGCGCCTGGGTGGCTCAGTGAGTTAAGCCGCTGCCTTCGGCTCAGGTCATGATCTCAGGGTCCTGGGATCGAGTCCCGCATAGGGCTCTCTGCTCAGCAGGGAGCCTGCTTCCTCCTCTCTCTCTCTCTGCCTGCCTCTCTGCCTACTTGTGATATCTCTCTGTCAAATATGTAAATAAAAAAAAAACACGAAATACTGGTGGAAGAAAAAGATTGTAGAGTGCTGTAAATTTTCAGTGTGGGTGAGGAAGGTTTTATTTATTATTTATTTTTTTGGTGTTGTTTTTTTCCGGATGTATCTTGATAGATTTGTTAAAGACTCCACTTTCCTAAGATAAAGGGGGATTAGGAATTGTTTTACCTATAGGGGTGGCATTGATTGGGGAAAGGGGATTGCCTTGAAGTTTAATTCTATATGAATATTAGAAAATTAAAATTAAAAAAAGGAATAAACTAGACTAAACTAAACTAAAATTAAAAAAAATAAATTTAAAAAACAGAAATGCAAAAGGAAAACACAGGTGTATGTATCAAAAAGTTCAGGTTAGAAGGTTATTATGGAATTTGATGTACTGGGACATCTCACTGTGAGATGGTTAAAAAAATTTTCTATATAATAATAAAAAATTATCTTTAAAAAAAATGTGCCAGGATAGTGGGAACAAATTAATAATAAAAATTGTCCTATGAAGTAGTGGTGGTTGTTCTCTTGTTGTCTTTTTTTTTTCCTTTCCCAGTTGGTTTCCTGGGGGAGGGGCCTGCCACGTGGGTTTTCAGTCAATGATGTTCTGAGTTAAGTCCTCCCACTCCCATCAAGGGGGTGGGCTCTTAGGAAACTGTTTTTTTTCAGGCTTTTGTTCTCTGGAGGTTTTTATATTTTCACTTTTGTTTTGTTTTTCTCTCTTTTCTTGAGGGATTTTGATGGTTTTTGTAGGTTTAGAGGAAAGCAAACTGTACCCTGACCTCCGTCTCAGAGAGAAGCCTCAATCTGGCTGGAGAGCCCAAATAAATCCCCCCCCCTTCAACACTGGCAGAGCAGGTTCCCAGTCGCGGTCCCTGGGGACTCAAGATTTTTGCTTGTACCCAAAACCACAGCAGTGGCGGCTGTCTGGGCAGCTCCAGACTGCCAGAGAAGTTCCAAGCAGCAATCGCACACTGAGATTTTCCCACTGGCACAAGCTGGGAGTGCCTGGTCTTTCCAGGTCCAAGAGCACCAGGCTGGTGCCTGTGCCATCTCTGTCTGGGGAGGGCACAGGGCATGACTCGGACTCTGATGGCATGGCAGGGCACTTGCATGGGGACTGCAAAAAGGCTGTGCTTCTGTTGGCTGGCGAGGCTCCCAGCCCCTCATGGGAGCTGGGCACCACACACTCTCAGGCGAGCTTGCTGGTGGTTCAGGGACCAAGACCTGGTTTCTCTGCCGCACTCTTTCTGGCTCTGCACCAGGGGTGGCTGTCCTGGGTCTGGGGACTTAAGGCCCTGACCCTAACACCCTGATTCCTGCAATTTCTCCCCAGTGATCCTTTGCTCTTCTTGAGTGCTTTCTACCATACTTCTGAGATAATGCTGGTCCCCAGACGCAGGGCACTCTCTTATTGGGATATTACTTTCCAGTGGGTCACCTCTGGTAGCACCCTCCCCCTTTTGTTTATCTTCCAATATCAGTCCGACTTTCCCACTCCGCTTTACCTGCCCACTGGCGTCTTCTGCTCCGGTAGAGATCCAGACGTGTATAATTCGGGTCTCAGGCTGATTTTGTCGGTGAGTGGAGTTCAACAGAAGTAATCAGCTCACTTTAGGGTCCAGGTTGAAAGGGAGCCGCCTCCTACTTCTCCGCCATCTTGTCTCCAGTATAAATATTTTAACAATGTTTTTTTTTTAATAAATTAATTTCTTTATTTTCAGAAAAACAGTATTCATTGTTTTTTTCACCAACCCAGTGCTCCATGCAATCTGTGCCCTCTATAATACCCACCACCTGGTACCCCAAGCTCCCACCCCCCCTCCACTTCAAACCGCTCAGTTGTTTTTCAGAGTCCATAGTCTCTCATGATTCACCTCCCCTTCCAATTCCCCCCAACTCCCTTCTCCTCTCTAAGACCCCTTGTCCTCCATGATATTTGTTATGCTGCACAAATAAGTGAAACCATATGATAATTGACTCTCTCTGCCTTTCTTCATTCAGCATAATCTCTTCCAGTCCCGTCCATGCTGCTACAAAAGTTGGGTATTCATCCTTTCTAATGGAGGCATAATACTCCATAGTGTATATGGACCACATCTTCCTTATCCATTCGTCCGTTGAAGGACAAATTCGTTCTTTCATAGTTTGGCGACCGTGGCCTTTGCTGCTATAAACATTAGGGTACAGATGGCCCTTCTTTTCACGACATCTGTATCTTTGGGGTAAATACCCAGGAGTGCAATTGCAGGGTCATAGGGAAGTTCTATTTTTAATTTCTTGAGGAATCTCCACACTGTTCTCCAAAGAGGCTGCACCAACTTGCATTCCCACCAACAGTGTAAAATGGTTCCCCTTTCTCCACATCCTCTCCAAGACATGTTGTTTCTGTTTTTGTTAATTTTGGCCATTCTAACTGGTGTAAGGTGATATCTCAATGTGGTTTTAATTTGAATCACCCTGAGGGCTAGTGATGATGTACATTTTTTCATGTGTCTGATTGCCATTTGTATGTCTTCATTGGAGAATTGTCTGTTCATATCTTCTGCCCATTTTTTGATATGCTTGCCTATTTCCTATGTGTTGAGTTTGAGGAGTTCATTATAGATCCTGGATGTCAACCTTTTGTCTGTACTGTCATTTGCAAATATCTTATCACATTCCGTGGGTTGCATCTTTGTTTTTTTGACTCTTTCCTTTGCTGTGCAGAAGCTTTTGATTTTGATGAAGTCCCAAAAGTTTATTTTGGCTTTTGTTTCCTTTGCCTTTGGAGACATATCTTGAAAGAAGTTGCTGTGGCTGATATAGAAGAGATTACTGCCTATGTTCTCCTCTAGGGTTCTGATGGATTACTGTCTTACGTTGAGGTCTTTTATCCATTTTAACAAAGTTTATTCTTCTGATCCATGAGCATGGAATGGTCTTCTGTCTTTTTAGTTTTCTTCAATTTTTTTCATGAGTGTTCTGTAGTTCCTCGAGAAAAATCCTTTACTTCTTTGGGATGGTTTATTCCCAGGTATCTTATGGTTTCAGTGCTGTAGTAAATGGAATTGATTCTCTAATGTCCCTTTCTGTATTTTCATTGATAATGTAGAAGAAAGCCACTGATTTCTGTACAATGATTTTTTTTTTAAACTTTATTTATTTGACAGACAGAGATCACAAGTAGGCAGAGAGGCAGGTATAAAGAGAGAGAGAGAGGAAGCAGGCTCTCCGCGGAGCGGACAGCCCGATGCAGGACTCGATCCCAGGACCCTGGGATCATGACCTGAGCCGAAGGAAGAGGCTTTAACCCACTGAGCCACCCAGGCACCCCTGTAAAATGATTTTGTATCCTGCCACATTATTTAGTTGCTGTATGAGTTCTGGTAGTTTGGAGGTGGGGTGTGTTTTGGGTTTTCCATATAAAGTATGTCATCTGTGAGGAGAGAGTGTTTGACTTCTTCATTACCAATTTGGATACCTTTTATTTCTCTTTGTTGTCTGATTGCTGTTGCTAGGATTTCAAATAGTTTGTAGAACAAGAGTGGTGAGAGTGGGCATCCTTGTCATGTTCCTGATCTCAAAGGGAAGCCTGTCAGCTTTTACCCATCGAGGATGATATTCACTGTGGGTTTTTCATAGAAACATTTTATGAAGTTGACTAATGTTCCCTCTATCCCTATACTTTGAAACATTTTATTCAGGACCGGATGCTGGATTTTGTCTAATGCTTTTTCTTCATCAATGGAGAGGACCATGTGGTTCTCCTCTCTACACTTCATAATTTGTTCTATGACATTGATTGATTTGTGAATGCTGAACCATCCTTGCAATCCAGGGATAGATCCCACCTGGTCATGGTGGATCATCTTTTGAATGTACTGTTGGATCCTGTGAGCTAGGATCTTGTTGAGAATCTTAGTATCCATATTCATCAGTGATATTGGTCTGAAATTATCCCTTTTGGTGAGGTCTTTGCCTGGTTTGTGGAGCAGGGTAATGCTTCCTTCATAAAAAGGGTCTGGAAGTTTTCTTTCTGCTTAATTTTTGGAACGAGCTTCAGGAGAAGACATGTTATTTCTTCTATGAAAGTCTGGTAGATTTCTCCTGTGAATCCATCAAGTCCTGGGCTCTTGTTTATTGGGAGGTTTTTGATCACTGCTTCAATCTGGTTACTGGGTAAAAGTCTATTCATGTTGTGAATTCCTTCCCGGTTCAATTTTGGGATTATACTTTTCTAAAAATGCATCCATTTCACAAAGGTTGCTTAGCATATTGGCATACAACTGTTTAATTTTTTTAATTATTTTCAGTGTAACCGTATTCTATGTTTTAGCACAACACCCAGTGTTCCATGCACTCCATACCTCATTGTTTTGTTGACTGTTTCCTTTGCTGTGTAGAAGCTTTTGATCTTTATGAAGTCCCAAACGTTCATCTTCACTTTTTTTTTTCCTTTGCCTTTGGAGACATATTTTGAAAGAAGTTGCTATGGCCAATGTTGAAGAGGTTTCTGCCTATGTTCTCCTCCAAGATTCTGATGGATTCCTGCCTCAGGTTGAGGTCTTTTATCCATTCCGAGTTTCTCTTTGTGTATGGTGTCAGAGAATGGTCGAGTTTCATTCATCTACACAAAGCTCTCACAATTTTCTCAGCGGCATTTATTGAAAAGACTTTTTTTTTCCTTTGTATATTTTTTCCTGCTTTCTTGAAAATTATTTGACTATAGATTGATGGTCCATATCTGAGCTCTCTACTCTGTTACACTGGTCTAATGGCCTGTTTTTATGCCAGTCCCCTGCTGTCTTGGTGATCACAGCTTTGTAGTAACCCTTGAAACCAGGCAACAGGGTGCACCCAGTTTTGTTCTTTTCTTTTTGGGCATTTTCTTAGCAATACGGGATCTCCTCTGATTCCACACCAATTTTAGGCTTGTGTTTGCTCCAGCTCTTTGAAAAATACCGGAGGAATTTTGATCAGAATGGCATTAAAAGGATAGATTTCTCTAGGCTGTATAGACTTTTTAAGACTGTTTATTCTTCTGATCCATGAGCATGGAATGGTCTTCCATCTTTATGGTTTTCTTCCATTTATTTCATGAGTGTTCTGTAGTTCCCTGAATATAGATTGCTTATCCCTTTGGTTTGGTTTATTCCCAGGTATCTTATGGTTTTGGAGCTGTAGTAAATGGAATTGATTCTCCCTTTCTGTATTTTTATTGTTAAAAGAATAAGAAAACCACTGATTTTTGTACAAAGATTTTGTATCCTCCCGCATTATTGAAGTGCTGTATGAGTTCTAGTAGTTTTGGGGTGGAGTCTTTTGGGTTTTCCATATAAAGTATGTCATCTATGAAGAGAGAGTTTGACTTCTTCATTGCCAATTTGGATACATTTTTTTCTCCTTGTTGTCTGATTGCTGTTGCTAGGACTTCAAATACTATGTTGAATAAGAGTGGAGAGAGTGGGCATCCCTGTCATGATTCTGATCTCTAAGGGAAGGCTGTCAGCTTTTACCCATTGAGGATGGTATTCACTGTGGTGTTTTCATAGATACCCTTAAGGAAGCTGATGAAGGTTCCCTCTATCCCTACTTTGAAGTGTTTTATTCAGGAACAAAAGCCGGATTTTCTCAAATGTGTTCTTTTCACCAATTGAGATGACCATGTGGTTTTTTCTGTCTTCGCTTATTAATTTGTTTATGACATTGATTGATTTGGGAATGTTGAACCATCCTTGCAACCCAGGGATAGATCCCACCTGGTCATGGTGGATCATCTTTTGAATATACTGTTGGATCCTATGAGCTTGCATATTGTTGAGAATCTTAGTATCCATATTCATCAGTGATATTTGTCTGAAATTCTCCTTTTTTTTGGTGAGGTCTTTTCCTGGTTTGGGGATCAGGGTAATGCTGGCTACATAAGAAGAGTCTGGAAGTTTTCTTCTGCTTCCATTTTTGGAAAGATCTTCAGGTGAATAGGTGTTATTTCTACTCTGAAAGTTTGGTAGAGATGCCCAGGGAAGCTGTCTGTTCCTGAGCTCTTGTTTTTTGGGAGGTTTTTGATCACTACTTCAATCTCGTTACTGGATAATGGTCTATTCAGGTTCTACATTGCTTACTGGTTCAATTTTGGAATTTTATACTTTCCTAGGAATGCAGCCATTTCACCTAGGTTGCTTAGCATATTAGCATACAACTGTTTTTTTTTTTTTTTTTTTAAATTTCTTTTAAGTGTAAAATTATTCTTTGTTTTTCCACCACGGTTAGTGATCTATGTAATCCCTGCCCTCTCTCTTATACATACCAATAGCTTCTGCCAACCTCTCACTCCCCGCTCTTTCAAAGCTCTCATATTCTTTTTCAGAGTCCATAGTCTGATAGTATCATAGTATTATAGAGGGCATGGATTGCATGAAGCACTGGGCGTGGTGAAAAAAAAAATGGAATACTTTTTTTCTGAGAAAATAAATTAATTTAATTAAAAAAAAAGATATGTCTCCAAAGGCAAAGGAAACAAAGCGAAAATGAACTTTGGAAATTCATCAAAATCAAAAGCTTCTGCACAGCAAAGGAAACATTCATGAAAACAATGGTAAACGATGGAATGGGAGAAGATAATTTCAAACCATTTTTTAACTGGATTATTTGTATTTCGGGGTGTTAAAAATTGTAGCCATTCCACATATTTTGGACACTATCCCCATACTGCGTAGGGTTTTTTTTTTTTTTTTTTAAATATTTTCTCCCTTTCAGTATGTTGTCTTTTTTTTTTAATTAAATATATTTATTTTCAGCATAACAGTATTCATTATTTTTTTTTACCACACCAGTGCTCCATGCAGTCCGTGCCCTCTACAGTACCTACCACCTGGTACCCCAACCTCCCACACCCTTATTACTTCTTCCTTGCTCTTCTGCTGTGTGGAAACTTTATTGTGTTACAGTCCCAGTTGTTTATTTTTGCCTTTATTTCCTTGCCTCAGGAGACAGTCTAGAAAATGTTTGCTTTGGTCCATGTCAGGAAGTTACGGTCTGTGCCCTCTTTGATTTTTATGGTTTCCAGTCTCCCACTGAGGCCTTGAAACTGTTTTGAACTTCTATGTCTGTTTGGCATAAGGAAGCAGAGTAATTGCATTCTTCTGTGCATAGCTGTCCAGTTTTCCCAACACTATAGAGACTGTTCTTTTCCTTTCTATATTCTTGCCTGCTCTGTGGAAGACTAATAGGCCACAGAGTTGCGGGTTTATATCTGAGCTTCTATCCTGTTCCCTAGGTCACTGTGTGTATTTTTGTGCCAGTGCCATAGTTTGGATGACCACAGCTATGTAGTATGACTTGAAATCTGGAATTGTGATTCCTCCAGCATTGTTTTTCTTCTCAACATTGCATTGTCTGTTCAGTATCTTTGGTGGTTCCATACAAATTTTTAGGAGTGTTTGCTTGACTTCTTTTTTTTTTTAACTTAATTCAATGAGCCAACTTATAGGACACCATTAGTGTTATAGGACACTATAACACTTATAGGACAACTTATAGGACACCAACTTATAGGACACCTGTAGTGTTCAATAATAGATCAAATGTGTATACTTCCCAGTGATCATTGCATCATGGGTCCTCTTTAAGGCCTACCACCCAGTTGCCCCATCCCCCACGCCACTGCCCTCCAGGAATCCTGAGTTCGTTTCTGTAATGAAGTGTCTCTCATGGTTTTTCTCCCTCTCTGACGACTTCACATTCAGTTCCCCCCCCCCCCTTCCCCTCTGATGCTCTGTGTTGTTTCTTCTATTTTTACATAGGTGAACCCATGTGACGCTTGCTTTTCTCTGATAGCCTTATTTCACTCAGCGTAATACCCACCAGTTCCTTCCAGGTGGATGCGATGGTTAGTCTTCATCCTCTATGATGGATGAATAGTATTCTGTTGTAGATATGAACCACATCTTCTTTATCCATTCATCTGTCCATGGACATCAGCGCTCTGTCCATAGTTTGGCTAGAGTGGATAATGCTATAATGAACACTGGGGGGGGGGATGCCACTATTTTTCACTCAATCTGTATTTTCTTTCGATTTTATTTATTGACTTGACGGAGATAGAGAGAGATCACAAGCAGGCAGAGAGGCAGGCAGAGGGAGGGGGGGGAAGCAGGCTCCCTTCTGAGCAGACAGCCTGATGTGGATCTTGATCCCAGGACCCTGAGATCCTGGAGGCTTGACCCACTGAGCCACCCAGATGCCCCAAAATCTGTATCTTTGGGTTAAATACCAAGCAGTGCAATTGCTGTGTTGTCTATTTTTAAGTTTGGGAAGAAAAACTCGATAACATGTGGCAGAGTGGTTGTACGAGGGTGCATTGCCACCAGCAGTGTAAGAGTGTTCCCCCTAAACCATGTCCTCGCTAGCATTTGTTTTCCATGCCTTGATCATTTTAGACATGCCAGCTGATGTGAGGTGGTATCTCACTGTGGTTTTGATTTGTATTTTCCTGATGGCTATTGCTGTAGAACACTTTTTTTGTGTGTCTCTTGGTCACTTGTATGGCCTCTTAGTAAAAAGGTATGTTTGTGTTTTTTCCTATGTCTTCAGCTAGATTAGGGGTAGTCCCAGGATCATGGAAGGTTTGATCTGCTTAGGTATGGAGACCTTCAGAGACATCTGAATTGAAGGCCAGAGTTAAGGAGAGTATCAGGCCCAGGCTCTGTGTTCAGTCTGGTATGAAAATATAAATAAGCAGGGAGTGGTTCAATATGTCATTCAGATTTCTCCTGCTCTAAGTCCTTTCTGCAGTTCCAAAGGGCATGATTTCTGACTTTGTTGTAGGATGAGACTGTGCTTCGCTCAGGTGTCCCCATTCCCTGGGGATTTGGAGTCAGGCCTCTCTGGGTATGGTCCTTTAGGAACCAAACCTAGGGTTAGGATTGGGGCCTAGGATCATGGCAGGTTTAACCTTCCAGCTGTGTGACAAGACTCCCAGAGGGCTGAGTTGAGGGTGTGGTTTGTGTCCAACAGGCCATGGAATGTGGGGGTGGCCTCAGGTGGCCATGAAGATTTCTCCTGCTCTGAATCATTTTCGGGGTTCCAATTGCCATGGTTTCCTTCTGGGAGGCAGGCGGATTCCTCTGAAATTTTTCAGTTTTCCCCAGTCCCTGGGACTGTGGCGCCAGCCAGGTCTCTGAGGAAATACCCCTGGTAGACCACCCGAGGGTCAGGGTTGGGTTCAGGATTTAGGGTCATGGGTTAGGGTTAGGGTTCAGGGGTTTTCTAGGGTTAATATGTTTGACTTTAACACAAGATGCCCATGCTTAAATAAGACATTTCTGAGAGTATTTTACATTGAGTAAATTTAGCATGTAACCCAAATAGTTATGGAGAAGAACGGAATGTTCCAAAGCAACACTTAAGACAATATTTCCTGACATTTATGTTTTATCATCAAAATAATTAAAATTGAATTGCTCTGTGACTCTTCTCACAGATGAATTTGCTGGCGCTGTCTTTCCGGTCTTGGCCAAAAGCATCTTCTCATTGGGCTTCCTTAATGGGCGTCTCTGAATGGAATGGTTCTCTTAGCTCTTAGCCTGCATTCCTTCCTATTGTTGGTTTATTGATTATATCCTACACTCATTGGAAGCTCCCAGGTGGGACTAGAGCTATACATTTGCACTAAGTAGATACTGCATACATACTTACTAATTCAACAAGTATGGTTTTCTTTTTAATCAAAAATATCCATGTTTTATCAATGATTTTTTTAACCATTTCAGAATATATTTGGAGAAAGCTATTGCTCCATGACTATACATCGGTCAAGGCTGTGGCTTCATTATGTTCTGTGTCATGCTTCCATGAGCTGACCAGAATGCTCATGACGCATGTATGAAGCTCAACTTCAAACCTTAGGGGTGATTTCAGTGAAACCACTGGGAGGTGTTTGGAGGGCTTACACTGCTGAACACCACATATCATGAAGGGCCAGATGGGACATGAGCAAACTTTCTTTCCCCAGCTTTTACATTTTCCTCCACCTTCTGTCAGCATGTTGCTTTCCCACCAACTGTATCTTTGCAGACAAACTCTGAGATGGTCTATGGCTTGGGACTCCAATGACATCACAGAGTCTCATTAGAACCTGTGTCAGAGGTTTCTGTGGCACTGACATGACCCTTTTTCCCAGAATAGGTCCCATGAAGAGTCCCAAGAGAATCATGGTGTGGGTGTCATGGGGTGATGAGTCCAGCAAAGATATATAGGTGATTGCATCTCTAGCTGAAACCGCTCTGGGGGAACCTGCTGGAGGCCATCTCCAGGCTCAGTCTGGCTCTTTCACTGATTTCCCTTATGACCTAGGAGAGTCATTTTATCGGAGTTTGAGGATCATCATTTCTTTTTTTTTTTTTTTTTTAAGATTTTTTTACTAATTAGTTAGAGATTGAAACAGAGTGATCACAGGCAGATAGAATGGCAGGCAGAGGCAGAGGGAGAATCAGGCTCCTTGTCGAACAAGTAGCCCAATGTGGGACTCGATCCCTGATGCTGGGAAGGCAGCGACTTAAACAACTGAACCACCTAGGCATCCCTAGACTCATCATTTCTAAAATGAGGAAATGAATTTAGATGAATTGATTCATGCAAGACAATTGGATGAACTCCTAGGAAGTTCTGGGCAGTCCTCAAGGTGGATTCTCTCTCAGGAGTTCTGACTCCCATCGTCCCCACTCCTATTAATTTCCCCCTTTTGACACAATGGCTACTCCTTGTAAATTTCCCAGGGTGACACTGGACTAGCAAGTGTCTTCAGGGTGTGTCCCCATACCATCCGAAGTGGTTGAGAGGCCATGAGCCATTGTGATCCAAAACCCAGGTTTTGGCTGTGCTGCCTTACTTGCACAAAAACAGCAGTGCCTGCGTCAGGCCTTCACTGTGCCATCTGGGTTGGCTTAGTGAGGACCTAGCCCTGGACACTAGCCCCATGACACTGTGAGGGCACTCAGAATCCACAGTTCAGTCATGCAAAGCAACAAGTGATTCTACATCAGGATAAATGATGCAAGGTTTAGTTTTAGAGCAACTATGATAAAATTAGATTTAAATGACAGAACAGAAAGTAGTTCAACTGTACTCTGTATTATGGCCGTGATGGGAAAAGTGAACGATGGAGTCAAAAAGGGGCATGGGAGTTCCAAGAAGCAGGCTGGGGTCGTCCAGGGATAGGGGGTGTCTCGCAGAGGAAGGGACCAGGAGGCTTGTCATGGGTTCCAACAGTGCAGCCTCAGGGTGTGCGCCGGGCCTGACCCACGATCCCCAGGGGCACTGGGGGCAGTCTAGCTCCAGAAGAACTACAGAAATGCAAACTGGCCTGTGCAGAGCCTTTCTGGTCTGTCTTCTTGGTTCCTGGGTGTGGCTCTTTCTCTGCTTCTGGAGGCTGTTGATTGTCCTTAGATGACTAAGGGGCTTTTAATAAAATATAGTCACCAAAGCACTGAGCACATTCCCTGTCCCCAGAAATAGTTCACTAAACATAAATATTGTTTCATCTTAGCTGAGGACCAGGAGCTGGTGCTATATAGGTCCTCAGGAGGTGGCATCTGTTGCCCACTGGCCATCACCCCATGACACCCACAAAAGCTCAGCCCATCCTCTGCTCTGCTCAAGGGCAGCAGACAGATGGACCAGATGCAGGTGGGATTCCCTCCAGGCAGGCATGGCTTGCTTCCGAGGTAGAGAAGTGGGCCAGTTCACATGCTCAAGATGTGTATTCTTTTGTTTCCTTGGTGTCTGCCTCCCCTGTCCATCATGTTGGTCATGAAGATTTAGCTCCTGGGAGAACTTGGGTTTTCAGATTTCTGTTGACATGTAGAAGTGTAGATCTGAGTTTCCTTTGTTTCCTGTGCTTGTGTTGGAGATGAAGGCGGGAAAAGTCATCATACTCTGAAAGTAGAGAATGAAATATCCAGTGTGCTCTGACCCCCACCCCTCAGGCTTGAAAGCCACAGTCAACTACATACTTCATGTTCTACACAATCAGCTTTAGGGTCTCCCAAACACATGTGACATGAAATCGTACTGAAAGATGATTCCCGAACTTTTGCCTTGCAGTTTAGGGAGAGATTAGGGACACTGCCCCTCGCCTGCACTGTTTTTTTCTGGTATGGCA
Organism: Mustela putorius furo; assembly: GCF_011764305.1. Lineage (NCBI taxonomy): Eukaryota > Metazoa > Chordata > Mammalia > Carnivora > Mustelidae > Mustela > Mustela putorius. Next base: position 240,885 of record NW_025421541.1, on the reverse strand, counting down.
AATGCCCAGTCACACTGCCACATGTAGCAGCCCAAGGGCACAGCTGCCACACCCTCCCGGAGAACTCCCGGTCCTCCTGACCTCCATTGTGGCCAACCCAGCACACCCACAGTCCTCCTGAGTGTCCCATGTCATGGTACATGTCACACAAGGCTTTCGGTTTTTTGTCTCTCGGTCTGTCCTTCATGCTTGGAGTAGATTTCTCTCCCAGGTGCCTGGCTGGATGGCAGGCCCATTAATTATTTCAGAATCTTTTGTCCTGGAACAGCAGGTGTCCCTTAAATCCGGACGGGCAGGGGGAAACTCTGTCCCTCTGTGTGACCCTAGCCTCAGAGGGATCTAGTGTCCAGGACAAGGGATTTGGGAGTCCTCCCAGATGAAGTTTGTTCTGTGAAGGTGGCTTCCTTCCAGGATCATTATGGAACCACATGGCATGGCCATTCTGGGAGACAAAAAGTATGCTTCTGTATTGTATTCTCTTTGTACGCTGTAGCTACCAGAGAGGATACTTGTGGGAAAGGATACTGGGGATGAAAGTCTGAAAACCCAAGCTAGGGTTAGGGTTAGGGTTAGGGCTAGGGCATGGCATGACCAACCTATAGAGCTTGAAGTACCTGAAGTTAGGGGGGAGTTTCATGTGGTCACTCAAGCTGTAGTTTATATCCACGGGGGCCGCTGAATGTGGGGGGGTAGCCTCATCCATGGTCCATGGTTTTTTTTTCCCACTGTAGGGTTTTTGCACATGTCAAAATACCAAGGTTTCATTCTGGGAGTCAGGAGGACTCCTAGTTTATGGCTCATGGGCCCTCCATATGGAGGCATTCAAGAGCAGGGGTCTGGGTATGGATGCCTGAAAACCAAATCTTGGGTTAAGATTAGGGCCTAGGTACATGCAAACCTGATCTGCAAGCTCTGCAGTGAGCTCCCCAGGGGACTGAATTGAAAAGGGGGCTCAGGCTGAGGGTCACAATATGGGTTTATGTCCAGGTCAGACTCCGAAGTGTGTGTGGCCTCAGGGACCATAAAGGTTTCTCCTACTCTGAGGGTTTTACACAGCTCCAAATTACAAGATTTCCTCCTGGGGGGCATGGGTCAGGACGAGTTGTGTTTTGTGGCTCAGAGGTCCTCCACATGGAGGGATTCTAGACCAGGTCTCCGGGGACAGATGTCTGAAAACCCAAGCTAGGATTAGGATTAGGGCCGAGGCACATGCCAAATCCAAACTGCTGGCTCTGGGGCCAGCTACCTGTGTGGATGACTATTGGTTGGGGCTGTACCAGAATGTATTAGGTCCAATGCTGGCTTCCACAAATGGGGGTGGCCTCGGCAGCCATGCAGGTTTCTCCTAATCTGTGCACTTGTGCAGCTCTATAGAACACAGTTTTTCTCTGGAGGGCAGGCAGAGTCCCTTGGTTTGGCTCTGGAGTCCCCAATTCTGGAGGGCTTGTGGGGCATGACTCTGGGGATGGAAGTTGGAAAATGCAAGCTAGGGTTTGGGTTGGGGCCTAAGGCATGGCAGACCTGATCTTCAAACTCTGAGGCGAGCTCCTTGGGATCTGAATATAGAGGACTAGTCAGGCGGTCGATCAGGCTGGAATTTGTATCCATGAGGGTTTCAAAATGTGGGGCTTGCCTCATGGAGCCATAGATGTTTCTCCCGCTCTGGCGGTTTTAAGCTGGGACAAAGAGCAAGGTATCCTTCTAGAGAACAGTAGGAGTCCCATTTTATGGCTCAGGGGTTCTCCGTATGGAAGGATTGGAGACTAGGCCTATGAGTATGGATGCCTGAAAGCCAATTTAGACCTACGATTAGGGCCTAGCGGCATGCCAGGTCCAATCTGCTGGCTCTGTTGCAAGCTACCCAGGGGGCTGAATTGAAAATGGTGCCCAGGCTCAGGGTCACAATATGGATTTGTGTCCAATGTGGCCTCTGAACTAGGGGACAACCTCAGGGGCCATGCATGTTTCTCCTAATCTGGGCTTTTTTTTTTGCAGCTCCATAGGACATAGTTTCCTTTTGGATGGCAGACAGAATCTTGTGGTGCGGCTCCAGAGTCCCCATTCTTAAGGCCTTGTGGGCCAAGAGTTTTGAGACAGAAGTCTGAAAACCCAAACTAGGGTTTGAGTTACAGCCTAGGGCATGACTCTCTGATCTGCAGATTCTGAGGCAAACTCCCGGGGATCTGATGTAGGGGCAAGTGTGAGGTTGGCGTTTGGTGTCTATGAGGTCTGCTGAATGTTGGGGTGGCCTCATGGGGCCATAGAGTTTTCTCCTGCTCTGGGTTTTATGTTCACTTGCAAAAAGCAAGGTTCCTTCTGGTGTACAGGAGTCCTGTTTTATGGTTCAGGTGTGTGCCATATGGAGGGATATGAGGAGGGCTCTGGGTATGGATGCCTGAATCCCCAATCTAGGTTTAGGATTAAGGTCTAGGGGCATTGCAGGTCCTATCTGCTGGCTCTGGGACCAGCTACCTGGGTGACTGACTGGAGGTCAGGGCTCAAGGTAAATGTCAGAATGTGTTTTACTGTCGAGGGATGGCCTCCTTAAATGGGGTTAGAATCAGGAGCATTCAGGTTTCTCCTAAACTGGGATTCTGTGCAGTTCCATATGGCATGGTTTCCTTCTGGAGGGCAGGCAGAGTCCTGTGGTGTGGCTCCAGAGATCCCAAACTAGAGTGATTGTGGTTCAGGACTCTGGGGACGGAAGTTTGAACCCAAGCTAAGTTTATAATTAGGGCCTAGGACATTGCAGGCCGAATCTGCAAAAGCTGAGGCGAGGTCCCAGAATTTCAAATAGGGCAAGTGTCAAGCAGTTGCTCAGGCTGAAATTTATTTCTATGAGAGCTGAAAAATGTGAGGGTGGTCTCATAGGGCCATTGAGGTTTCTCCTACTCTAGAGGGTTTTGTGCAGCTGCAAAGAGGAAGCACTCCTTCTGGGGTACAGGCAAAGTCCTCTTTTATGGCTCAGGGGTTCCCCCCTATGGAGGGATTTGAGAGCAGGGCTCTGGATATAGATGCTGGAAAATCCAACCTAGGGTTAGGATTAAGGCATAGGGACATGGCAGGCCTGATCTGTTGGTTCTGTAGCAAGCTAACCAGGGTTTGGGGCCCTGAGTTGAGAATGGGGCTCAGGCTGAGGGTCACAATGCGGGTATGTGTCCAGTACGGCCTCTGAATGTGAAGGTCGCCTCAGGGTCATGCAGGATTCCTCTATTCTGAGGGATTTACATGGCTTTAATAGCAAGGTTTCCTTCTGTGGGGGCAGGAGGAGTTCTGTTTTGTGGCCCATGGGCCGCCTGTATGGAGGGAATTGAGACCAGGCCTCTATGGATAGATGCCTGATAACCAAAGGTAGGGTTAGGATTAGGCCGAAGGGGCATGGCAGGTAGGATCTGCTGGCTCTGGGGCCAGCTACCTGGGTGGCTGACTAGAGGTCAGGTCTCAAGCTGAGTGTAGGAATGTGCATTACTATCCAGGGATGGCCTCCATAGATGAGGGTGTTCTCAGAGTTTGTGCAGTTTTTTTCCTAATCTGTGGGCTTTTGCAGCTCCTTAGGGCTTTGTTTCCCTCAAGAGGGAAGGCAGAAGTTCTGTGGTGTTGCTACACAATCCCCAATGTCGAGGGTTTGTCAGCCAGTACTCTGGTGATGGAAGACTGAAAACCCAAGGTAGGGTGAGAGTTACGGCCTAGGGCATGGCAGGCCTGATCTCTGTACATGCTGACATGAGCTCCCCAGGACCTGGAGTTGGGGCAAGTGTCAGGTGGTTGCTCAGGGTAGCGTTTGTGAACATGAGGGCCACCGAATGTGGGGCTGGCCTCATGGACCCATGAAGGTTTCTCCCCCTCTGGGCATTTTGTGCAGCTCCAAATACCGAGGTTTCCTTCTGGGGGACAGGAGCAGTCCTGTTTTATGGCTCAAGGGATATACCATTTGGAGGGATTCGAGAACAGCCTGAAAATCCAACTGAGGGTTAGCTTTAGGGTCTAGGGACATGTAAGGCCCAATCTGCTGGCTCTGGTGAGAGCTACCAAGGAAAGCAGCTCAGATGAGGGTCACAGTGTGGTTTTGTGTCCAGGATGGTCTCCAAAAGTGGGGGTGCCCTCAGGAGCCATGCAGGTTTCTTTTCCTCTGAGGGTTTTACACAGCTCCAAATAGCAAGGTTTCTTTCTGGATGGCAGGAGGAGTTTTGTTTTGTGACTCAGTGGTCCTCCTCCATATTGATGGATTCAAGACCAGCCCTCTGAATATGAATGCTTGAAAACCCAATAGCTTTAGGGCTTAGGAGCATGGCAGATCTGATTGGCTGGTTATGGGGCCAGCTACCAGGGACACTGAGTGGAGGTCAGTGCTCAAGCTGAGTGTCAGAATGCGTATCACTGTCCAGAGATGGTCTCTGTAAATGGGGGCGGCCTCGGGAGCCGTGCGGTTTTCTTTTAATATGGGGGGTTTGTGCAGCTCCATAGGGCATGGTTTCCTTCTGGATGGCAGGCAGAGTCCTGTTTTGTGGATCCAGACTCCCCGGTCTGGAGGCCATGTGGGCCAGGACTCTGGGGACAGAAGTCTGAAAACCAAAGCCAGGGTGAAGGTCAGGTACTAGGGCATGGAAGGCTCGGTCTGCAGAAGCTGAGGCAAACTGCACAGGATGTGCAGTTAGGATGCATGGACGGCAGTCACTTAGGCTGCTGTTTTGGTCCATGAGGGACGCCGAAAGTGAGGGTGGCCTCATGAAGCCATGGATGTTTCTCCCACTCTGGGGGTTCTGTGCAGCTCCAAATAGCAAGGTTTCCTCCTGGGGGACAGAGGAGTCCTGTTTTATAGCTCAGGGGTCCCACAATTCAGGGATTTGAGAGCATGGCGCTAGGTATGGATGCCTGAAAACCCAACCGAGGTTTAGATTTAGGGCCTAGAAGCATGGCAGGCCTGATCTGCTTGCTCTGGGGTGAGCTACCCATGGGAATGAGTTGAATACTGGGCTTAGGTTGAGAGTCACAATGTGGATTTGTGCCCAGGGCAGCCTCTGAATGTGGGGGTGCCCTCAGGGGACATGTTGGTTTCTCCTACGCTGAGGGTTTTACACAGCTCTAAATGGTAAGGTTTCCTTCTGGGGGGGGGGGGGCAGGGCGAGCTCTGTTTTGTGGCTCAGGCATTCCCATATGGAGGGATTTGAGACTAGGCCTCTAGGGACAGATGCCCGAAAACACTTGCTAGGGTTAGGGTTTGGGCATTGGGCATGGCAGGCGTGATCTTCAGATGCTGAGGTGAGCCCCCTGGGATGTGAAGTTAGGGAGAATGTCAGGTGTTTGCTCAGGCTATAGTTTGTGTTCATGAAAGGCACTAAATGTGGGGTTGTGTTAATGGGGTCTTGGAGATTTCTTCCACTCTGGGTTTTTTTTTTTTTTTTGTTTTTTTTTTTTTTTTGTTTTGTAGCTCCAAATAGCAAAGTTTCATTCTGGGAGACAGGATATGTCCTGAATTCTGGCTCAATTATCCCCCATGTGGATATGCTGAGAACAGGGCTCAGGGTATGGATAACTGAATTCCTAACTTAGGGTTAAGTAAGGCCTATGGTCATGGCAGCCTTGATCTACTGGTTCTAGGGTGAGCTACAGAAAGGGTTGATTTGATGGGCGCATCCCAGGCTGTGCCAGACTGTATTAGTGACAATGGTGGCCTACAAATGTGGGGTGGAATTGGAGGAGGTAGTGCAGTGCATGTTTTCTCCTAAACTGGGGGCAGTGCATCTTCATATGGCAGGGTTTCCATCTGGAGGGGAGTTAAAGTCTTGTGGTGTGGCTCAGAGTCCTCAGTCTGGAGGGCTTATGGATCAGGACTCTGGGGAAGAAGTCTGAAAATCCAAGCGAGGGATAGGGTTAATGCTTAGGGATGGCAGGCCTGATATGTAGATGCTGAGTTTAGCTCCCTGGGATCTGAAATTAGGTCACATGTCAGGTGGTCACTCAGGCTTGAGTTTATGTCCATATGGAACTGGCCAAATGGGGCCATGGAAATTTCTCCCGTTCTGTGGGTTTTGTGTAGTTCCAAATAGCACGGTTTCATTCTGGAGGAAAGAAGGAGTAGTGTTTATGTCTCAGCGGTCCCCTGTATGGAAGTATTAGAGAGATGAGCACTGGGTATGGATGCCTAAAAACCCTATGGACGGCTGAAAACCCTGGAGTTAGAATTGCAGCCTAGAGGAATGGCAGACCTGATCTGCTGGCTCTGAGGTGAGATACCCAAGAGGATAATTTGAGGAGCACAGGCTGTGCCAGACTGCACGTTAGTGCCCAGGTTGGCTTAAATTCGAGGTTGGAATTGAGAGCCTTGCAGCTTTCTCCTAAACAGGAGTTTCTGTGCAGCTCCATAGGACATGGTATCCTTCTGCAGGGCAGGCAGAGTCCTGTGGTGTTTCTCCAGGGTCCCCAATCTGGAGAGCTTTTGGGCAAAACTCTTGGGATAAAAGTCTGAATACCCAACCTAGGTTTAGGGTTAGGGACTAGGGCATGGCAGGCCTGAAATGCAGAAGCTGAGAAGAGCTCCCCGGATTTCAACTTAAGGAGAATGTCAGGTGGTCACTCAGGCGGGAGTTGATGTCCATGAGGGACACCAAATACTGGGGCTGGCCTCATGTGGCCATGGATGTTTCTCCTGCTCCAGGGAGTTTGCACAGCTCCAAATAGCAAGATTTCCTTCTGGGGGACAGGAGGAGCCGTGTGTTTCAGGATCAGGGGTACACCATGTTGATGGATTCGAGTGCAGGATTCCAGGTATGGATGCCGGAAAACCCAGCCTATTGCTGGCTTAGGGCCTAGGGCATTGGCAGGCCAGATATGTTGGCTTTCAGGCGAGCTCCTCAGAGGGATGAGTTGACAACCAGGATTAGGCCTGAAAACAGAAGCTAGGGTAAGGATAGGACTAGTGGCATGAAAGGTCTAATCTTCTGGCTCTGGGACCAGCTACTTGGGTGGCTGACTGGAGGACGAGGCTCAAACTCTGTGTCCGAATGTGAATCACTATCCAGGGATGACCTCCATAAGTGGGGTTGGCCTTGGGGACCATGGAGGTTTCTCCAAAACTGGGAGTTTTGTGCAGATCCATAGGGCATGGTTAACTTATGAAAGGCATTGCTGAGTGCTGTGATGTGGCTCCAGAGTCCCCAGTCTGGAGGGCTTGGAGGCCGGGCATCTTGGGATGGAAGCCTGAAAACCCAACCTTAGGTTAGGGTTGGGGCCTAGAGACATGGCATGACTGATCTCTCAGAACTGAGGAGGGCTCCCTGAAGGGCTGAGTTGAGGGCGGGCATCAGGCGGTAGATCAGAGTCTTGAGGTTTTGGGTCCATGGGCCTTAGATGCTGGTTTTGCCCTCTGGGGGTATGCATGTTTCTCCCGCTCTGAGGTTTCTGTACAGCTCTAAATGGCACCATTTCTCCCTAGGTGGCCAGCGGAGTGCCTGCATGAGTCTCAGGCATCTGCAATATGCAGGACTTTGGTGCTTACCCTCTGTACAACACGCCTAGGGTAAGGATTAGGGCCTGCGGCATTACAGGCCCAATCTGCCAGCACTGAGTCTGGCTCCTCTCAGGGCTGAGTTGAGGCCATTTCTCCAGCCCTGTGGCGGAATCCGACTTTAGGGCTGGGGACTGCTGATGGTTGTGGGACATGCAGATTTCTCCTGCTCTGAGAGTTATGCACATCTCCTATGGGAACTGTTTCCTCCTGGGTAGCAGCCAGAGTCCTGGGGTGTGGCTCGGGTGTCCCCAATCTGAAGGGCTTGGGGGCCAGTTCCGTGGGGACAGAATTCTGAAAAGTCAACATAGGGTTAGGGAATGGGGCATGGCTGATCCAATCTGCTGGTGCTGAGGCAGGTTCCCTGACAGGCTGAGTTGAGGATGGGGGTCAAGCGGCATGTCAGACTCTGGATTTTTTTGTTGTGTGGGCCATCTGCGGTGAGGGTGGCCTCAGGAATCCATGTGGGTCTCTCACAGTCTGAGGGTTCAGGAAGGCTCCAAATGAAAGGGTTTCCCTTCGATGCCAGACAGAGTCCTTAGGTGTGGCCATGGTTCCTAATCTGGAGTGCTTGTTGGCAAGGTCTCTGGGCACGGAAGCCTGAAAACACAAACTGGGGGTTGGGTTAGGACTTAGGAGTATCCAAGCCCCATCTTCCAGCCCTGAGGTGAGAACCCTGGGGTTTGAGTCAAGCCCAGGAATCAGGAAACACGTCAGGCTGTGAGTTTGTGATTGGGGGTTGGTGCTGAGGTTGGGGATGTCCTCAGGGAGGCATGCAGGTTGCTCCATGTGGGTTGTTCCTAGGGTTCTGCATAGCTTAGAATGGCACGCTTTTCTTCTGGATTGCAGACAGACTCGTGGGGTGTGATCTAGAGGTCCTAAACTGGAGGGGCAGTGCCAATGTGGCTTTAGACCTGTGGAGGGTTTGGGAGCTGCATTAGGAGTTCGTGGAAGGCTCAGCAGTGCCGATTAACGCCACTGGAGGGAGAGGTGAGCTGTGGTGCGAGAGAGCGTAGTAAAGGTGGCAATGCAGCTTGCCACCCCTGGAGGCACTGGAGGCAGTGCCGAGCTGCTGTGGGAAACACACCAGAAGAGGAGTCTGTGCAGCTTGCTGGCTCTGAGGGCAGTGGTGAGGTGCTGGGTGAGAAACCCTGAAACGTGAGGCACTGCAGCTTATTTTTACAGGACGTAGTGCTGAGCTGAAGACTCTCTGTTTCCCCAGTCTCAAGAGTGGTGGTAACAACTGCTGGAGCTGGGCCCCCACTCAGCATTGTGAAACATTGCCCCAGGTTTGCTGGTAATGTGCTGTCAGGATAGTTCCCGAGGGTCCTCCTGGAACTATCCAGGAGAGCCAGGGAGAGCCCAACCCGTTTCATGGTGCCTTTGGAACCGAAGACTTGAGTGTCTACTTAGAAGAGTCTATTTGCTTCTCTAAAAAGGACAAGGGCATTGGCCGGCTTGAGAAGGAAGTGAAAGAACACTTAAGAATCAAGCATGTGTCTCTCCTTCCTTCTCCCAGGAATCGGAGCAGGTGTGTAGGCTTTAGGTGGGAGGTGCCTACTTATCCGCACCTGACGACCCTTCTTCTCTCTTGTTCCATGAGACGTGAAGTTTGGAAATCAGCGTCTGAATCCGTCATGCAGCTTGTCCCAGGACATCAGCATTCAGAGAAAAGGGCAGGCCGGTGGGGCACAGTGGCACATCCATGCCAGCATGGGAGGTAAAATTTCTCTTTCACCCCAAACATCCTGGGTTTTCTCTCCTCTCCAATGGAGCCAAAAAGTCACATGAGCGCAGCTGTCAGAAATGGAGAGTGGGTGCTAGGGTTCCTGAGTTTCCTTGCAGGGAGCACCTGGCAGGGGATCTCATTTTCTCTGTTGGCTTCTGGCTTACACGGTATTTGGAACATCTCTTTCTAATCAAATCCCCTGGATTCAAAGGGGGAAGATGAGATGAACTTGGTGTGTGTTTGAAACATAGACCTCATTCCTTCATCTAACAGTGTTGATTCCATGGGTCCTAGGCTGTGGTGGAATGGCCAGCATCTAGAGTTAGGTGGATGTGTGTGGTCAGAGAGAAGCTTGGATGATGGCTTCTCCTTTGTCCATCATGATGTATCCTAAGGGATTCATGTTTTTTTTTATCCAAAGAGTTCCAAGGAGGGCAGAGGGAAAATTCAAAAGGATTCCAAGGAGCCTTGGATGATTGAAAACAGAAGCTTGGCTGTCTAGTTTCACTCGGTCGACCATTTAGAGAGTTGGACATGGCATCCTTTCTCTGCAGTTTCATGGGTGGTGAAGTCAGGAGAGTCTTTGGTAATTCCCCTGGATAGAGGCATTCTGATGGCCTCACAGGGCATGGCATCAGGAACCCTGGGTTGAATTTCTGGGGTTGCTTGATGGACGCTGGGTGAGTCATGTTATCCCCAAGTTTTTTGTTTCCTCCTTAGGAAATTGCTGGCAGGGAATGATCTGCTTCCAGCAAAACCCTCCTGCACTGTCAGTGGGCATGTGGGTTGTTGCAGCCACTCTAGAAAAGAGCATCGTGGTTCCTTTGAAAGCTAAGAACTGAACATCCCTAGAATCCAGCAGTTGCCCTCCTAGGTATCTCCCTATAAGGGAGGGTACACACTGTGATGAGCTCTGGGTGTTCTGTGCAGGTGAGGAATCACAAAATCCTACCACTGAAGCAAAGGAATGAACACTGCATGGAAACATATTGGAACTGAAATAAAGGAAGGAAAGAAGAAGGCCACGTTCTACTTCATGAAGAGCGAGGTAAAAATGGAGTGATTTTCCTTCTCCTTTTCTGTCAATGATCAATTTCAATAACACTGTGGTGGGATACACTAGTTTCTGATTGCATAAGGAGCCCTCAGAAAGCTGCCAGGGAAAGTTTAGACCTCAGAACATGTCCATGTTCCATTGATATGTTCCTTCCAGTTTGCATGTACAATGGTAAGTGGAGAGAAATAGGGCAAAAGAGGAAAGGAGGGGCTGAACATTCGGGAGGTAGCCTTCCCCTGTTTCTTTCTTTTTTTTTAAAAGATTTTATTTTTATATATTTGGCAGAGATCACAAATAGGCGGGGGGGGGGGGGGGGAAAGAGACTCTAGACTGATCAGAGAACCCGATGCAGGACTCGATCCCAGGACGTTGGGATCATGACCTGAGCTTAAGTCAGAGGCTTTAACCCACTGAGTCACCCAGGCTCCCCATCCTTCCCACTTTCTCAAGAAAGCCCTGGGCCTGTTTAAGTTGAGAAGATGGAGAGGAGATCCCAGCTTTGCAGCAGGCAGGGTAGTTCCAGGTCTTCCTAGAGCTAACAGGGTTCACTGAGGAGAGCTGAGCTGTGGGTGTGACAGATCCAAACTGCTGGTCTAGAGGCGGGATCTCTGAGGAGCTGCGTTGAAAATGGGGTTCAGGTGGCATACGAGGCTAGGGGGGGCTGAAGAACATAGGGGAGTACTCATGTGGACACACAGGTTTCTCTCTTTCTGACAGTTCCTTGCCAGTCCAAACAGACTGGTTTCCTTCTAGGTGGCAGGTGGACTCCTATGGTTTGACTCTAGGGTTCCCAACCCAGAGGGCTTGCTGGACAGACCCCTGTAGAAGGAAGCATGAAAAAACAACTTAGGGTTGGGGTAATGGCCTTGGGGAATTGCAGCTCTGATCCACCAGCGGTGATTCAGATTCCCCTCAGGGTTGAGTTGAGGGAGCTCATCGTGCAGTGTGGCAGAATCGGGGTTTCTGGCCAGGGGGGCTACTGATGTTGAGAGTGTTTTAGAAGGGTGTGCATGTTTCTTCCTCTCTGAGGGCACTGCAGAGCTCTAAATGGCACAGTCTCCCCCCGCATGGCAGTCGGATTCTTGGGTTTTCACAGAGGGGTCCTTAATCTGGGGAGTTTGGGGGCCAGGCCTCTTGAATTGAAAGCCTGAAAACAGAAACTAAAGTTATGGCAGGGCCTCAGGGCAAGGCAGGCTTGATCTGCTGGTGCTGAGGCAGGCTTTCCAGTGGGCTGACGTCAGGCTGGGCATCAGGCATATCAGATTCCAAGTTTGTGTCTAGGGAGGCTATAGAAACTGGGAGCATCCTCAGAGTGGCATGCAAGTTTCTCCCAGTCTGAGGGTTCTGCTGAGCTCCAAAGGGCACAGTTTCCTCATGTGTGTGGGGCGCAGCCCTGGGGTGTCACTGAGGCATGCATGCTTTATGCCACTGTGAGTCCCACAGGTGCCCATCATCAGGCTTAGGGAAAAGGCCTCTGGACATGGAAGCCTGTACACCCACATAGGGTTAGTGTTAGGGCCTTTGGGCATGGCAGGCCCAATGTACTGGTGCTGATGCGGGCTCTCCACAGGGCTGAGTCCAGGCCATACATCTGGAGGCACAGCAGAATCCGGATTTATGGCCATAAGGCCTCTCATGTTGAGGGAGGCTTTAGGGGGGCTTGCAGGTTTCTCCCTGTCTGAGGGTTTGGTGCAGCCCCAAACCACAAGAAGTCTGCCCACGTGGTCAGTGGAGTCACATGGTGTTACTCTGCTGTCCTTAATCATGGGGATGTGGGAGCCAGGTATCTTTGGATAGAAACCTAAAAACCCAAATTAGGTTTATGGTAAGGGCATAGGGTCATGGCAGGTCTGAACTTTTCTTGCTGAGGTAGGGTCCCTGGTGTGCTGAGTTGAGAACAGGCACCAGGCAGGGGGTTGGGATTCCGGGTTTGAGTCCAGGGGTTGAACAATGCTGTGTGTGGCCTTGCGGGGTCTTGCAGGTTTCATAGCTCTGAGGAATGTGTGCACCTCCCAATGTCACTACTGCACCCTAGGAACCAGGGGAGTGCCAGAGTGAGTCTCAGGCATCCCCAATCTGGGGGGTGTGGGGTGCCAGGCCTCAGGGTATGGAAGCTTGTATACCCCACCTAGTGTTCGGGTTAGAACCTAGGGACATGGCAGGCCCAAATTGGCAATGCTGAAATTGGCTCCCATCGAGGCAGAGTTTAGGACATTCATCTGGCCACCTGAAGAATCAGGATTTGTCTCTGGGGGGCCACTGATGGTAGGAGTGGCTTTAGGGGGACATGCAGGTTTCTGCCCCTCTGAAGGTTTAGCGCAGCTCCAAGTGGCATGGGTTCCATCCATGTGGAGAGCGGATTCCTGAGGTGTTGCTCAGGGGTCCTTAATTCAGGGGGCCTGGGGGTTAGGCCCCTTGGAATGGAAGCCCGAAAACCCAAAGAAAGGTTAGAGTTAGGGCCTTGGAACATTGCAGGCCATATATACTGAATCTGAGGGGGCCTGCCCACAGGGATGAATTGGGGACACACCTCTTCCATCACAAGTATATGGCTTTATGGCCGAGGGGGGGGCGTGATGGTCAGGGAAGCTTTATGGGTGCAAGCAGGTTTCACCCCCTTGGAGGGCTTGACACAACTCCAATCAGCAGGAATCCCTACCACGTGGCAGGTGGAGTGGTGGGGTGTCACTCAGACCTCCTTTATCCGAGGGGATTTGGGGCCAGGAGCCTTAGAATGGAAGCATGAATAATGAAACTACAGTTTATTTAGAGCCTAGGGGCATGGTATGTCAGATCTTCTGGGACCGAGGCAGTCACCCAGGGCTCAGTAGGGAGAGTCATTGGCCTTGCATCCGCTGGCTTGTGGAGGGCTTTCCCTGAGTTCTTGCCAAGCTCACTGAGGACAGGACTCTAGAAAAGGCCGTTTCAGGCAGACATGAGCTGCACAAAGTGAGGTCTCCAGGGAATTTCCTGCCAATTCTCATGAGCATTCTACCTAAACCCATATGGTAAGAATAGGCTGGCATTAATGGGTTATTTGGACCACCCGTCTCTGGTGGACTATAGTTGTTTCTTGCACAGTGCTTGCATAGCCATCAGGAAAACATGCAGAGATTATGCTGCTGATGGTGTGGAAAGGCCTTGTTGGGGGCAGGGCAGGCATGGGTCTCCACATACAATGGTTGACTCAGGCTCCAAAACCACGGTTTGCAAATTGGTGGCAAGAGGACTAATGGGGTGGGTTTTCAGATTTCCTGCAGTTGAGGGTTCGAGAGACAGGACCCTGCGAAGGTAAGACTGAAAACTAGGTGAGGGTTAGGACCAAGGAGTAGGGGCATGGCAGACCCCATCTCCCAGCTCCAGGGAGGGAACCCATGGTTGCCAAGGAGCAGGAGGCACTGGCCTCATCTCCAACTGATTCATGGAGGGCTTTTTGGCAGGGTCCGAGTCATGACAACATGGGATCCTGGGCCAGGCCCAACAGGCGGCCCTGCAGACATGTGTCACCCGAATCGAGAACGCAGGGTGTTTTCCGGCCAAATCTCAAGAACGTTTTGCTCAAATCTGGATCAATTGGGGCAGAACACTCATCAGAATTGGCCGGGGTTGGGCAGCCCTGAGGACCTCCCTGTCCCCATGACCGTGGGCCCTTCCTCAGGCGGGCCATGTCGCAGTCATCCAGTAAAGGCACTGAGACGATGAGGGCCACCCAGGGGCCCTAGTGCAGGGGAAATTTCCCGGAGCAGAATGAGGAAGAGGGTGTGGCATCCACCTCTGACTTTTCCAGCCACTGGGGCACCGATGCTTGGGAGTGGCCTCAGTGGGGGCATGAAGATTTCTCTGCCCCCAAGGCATTTCCAAAGTTCTAAAAGGCACTATTTCCACCTGGGTGGCAGGTGGATATGTGGCATGGGACTCAGGGTTTTCCAATTGGAGGGCCCGAGGGAGAGGATCCTGGAAACAGAAGGCCAAGAAAGAAGGCAAGGGTTAATTCCTGGGCCACGGGGCTGTACCAGTCGAATTGGACAGTGCAATGGAGGGAACCCCCAGAGGTTAAGGAGCAGGAGGTGTCAGACTCAACTGAACCGGACTCACGGAGGGCTTTCTGGCCGGGTTCAGACGTAACATTCGGGATCCCAGGCCAGGCCCAGGGGGCAGCCCTGCAGACGTGTGGTGCCCAAAGCTTGTTTGCCGGGCATTTTCCGGCCAGTTCTCTCGAGCATTCTGCTCTAATTGGGATCGATTTGGGCAGAACATTCGTGAGAATTGGCCGGCGATAGGCAACCCTGCACATTGCCCCATTCCCCATGGCTGAGGGGCCCTTTCTCGCTCAGGGCATGTCGCGGCCCCCCAGAAAACAAAACACGCCGAGACACAGCGACCCACCCGGGGGCCCTGGCGGAGGGGAGTGTTCCAGGAGTAAAGTTGAGGGAGGGTTTGTGGCGGGGCGTCTGCACCCGACTCTTTGGGTGACTTGGGAGCCCAAGGATGGGTCTGGCCTCAGTGGAGGCAGGAATGTATCTCTCACTCAGAGGCTTGTCTGCAGCTCCAAAAGGCACCTTGACATAGGATCTTAGGATGCTCGTGGCACAGGACTCAGGCTTTCCCAGTTGGGGCACCGAGGAACAGGACCCAGGAAACTGAAGGTTGAGCAAGCAGGCGAGGGCTTGTGCTTGGGCATCAGGGGGCTGTCCCAGACCCATGGGCCAGGTCCAGGGAGGGGACCCCTGGAGGCTGAGCAGCAGGAGGCATCTGCTTGGCCTGTGCCAGACTCAGAAGACGTTCAAGCAGAGTTTGACGTGACGACTGGGGATGACGGCCGATACCTACAGGGCTGCCCGGCAGACTTTCGGCGCCCAAAGCGATTTAGGCGGGCCTTTTCCAGCCAATACTCACGAGCGTTCTGCCTAAACCAACCCCGGTTGGGCAGAACGCTCATGAGGATTGGCTGGTGTTGGATTGCCCTCTGGACCACCCTTCTCCCCATGGCTGAGGGCCCTTTCTCGCTGGGGGCATGTCACGGCCACCAGGAAAATGCGCTGAGACAAGGCCCACCTGGGGGCCTTGGTGTAGGGGAGCGTTCCTGAAGCAGAGTTGAGGGACGGGTGGTGGCTGGGCTCATGATGCCGGGCCATGCCCAGGGAGCTGCCGTGCAGATGCGCGGTGCCCAAAGTGAGTTGGCCTGGCGTTTTCGGGCCAATTCTCACGAGCGTTCTGCCCAAACCTGGATGGGTTTGGACAGAATGATTGTGAGAATTGGCTGGCATTGGGCAGCCCTGCGGACCACTCTACTCCACATGGCCGAGGGCCCTTTCTTGCTCAGGGCATGTCACAGTGACCCAGAAAACTTGCCGAGACGATGTGTCCCATCCAGGGGCACTGGCCCATGGGAGCGTTCCTGGAGTAGAGTTGAGTTGAGGGTTGCGGAGGCGTGGCACAGGACTCCTTGTTCCCCAGGTGGAGGCCCGGAGGGACAGGCCCCTGGAAACCAAATGCAGGGAAAGCAGGTGAGGTTTCATGCCTGGGCCTAGTGGCGGGACTAGCCCCATCGACAGCTCCAGGGAGGGTACCCCCAGAAGCTGAGGAGCAGGAGGCATTAGCGTCACTAGAGCCTGCCATCTGGAGGGTTTTCTGGCGGGGTTCTGACATGACTGCTCGTGGTGCCCGGCAAGACCCGGGGGCTGCCCTGCCGACTTGTGGCGCCCAAAGTGATTTTGCCAGGTGTTTTCCAGCCAGTTCTCACAAGCGTTCTCTTGCTCTGAGTCTTGTCCGAAGAGCAGAAAAAGGCACCGTGTGCACCGGGGTGGGATAGGGAGGCGTGGCAGGAGACTCAGGGTTCCCCAGTTGGAGGCACCAAAGGACAGGTCCCTGGAAATGGAAGACTGAGGAAGCAGGCCAGGGTTCTTGTCCAGGCATCTGCTCAGGCCGAGCCCCAATGGACAGTATCAGGGATGGGATGCTCGGAGGATGAGGAGCAGGAGGCGATAGCTTCACCACAGACTGACTACTGGATCGCTTTCTGGCATGTTTCAGACAGGACAGCTTGCCATGCCAGGCCAGGACCAGGGGGCGGCCCTGCAGACGTGCTGCACCTGAAGCCAGTTCGCCGGCATGTTCCAGCCCATTCTCAGGAGCACTCTGCCTAAACTGATCCCAGCTTGGGCAGAATGCTCCTGAGAATTGGCCAGCATGGGGCTGCTCTGCGGACCACCCTACTCCCAGTGGCTGAGGGCCCTTTCTCGCTCAGGGCATGACACAACCGCCCGAAAAATGTGCCAATACGATGCAGCCCACCCGGGGACCCTTGCGCAGGGGAGGGTTCCAGGAGACGTGTTGAGGGATGGGTTGTGGGGCCGGGCGTCTGCCTATGACTTTTCATCCAGGAAAGGGATGCCCAAGGATGGGGCTGATCTCAGTGTGGGCAGGAGGTTTCTCTCCCTCTGAAATTGGCACAAGCGCCAAAAGGCACCGATTGTGATGAAGCGGGCATGGCGGAGGGGGAGGCGTCTCGTACACTCAATATTCCCCAGTTGGTGGCCCCATGGGAAAGGACCGTGGAAACGAAAGGCTAAGGAAGCAGGCGAGGGTTTGTGCCCGGGCCTCGGGGCAGCCTTGACAGCGCAAGGGCAGGGACCTTCAGAGGCTGAGGAGCAGGAGGCTTAGGCCTTGCTGGAGCGTGCCCATGGATGGCTTTCTGGCGAGGTTCGGAGGCAACTGCTCCTGTTGCTGTGCCAGGCACAGGGGGCGACCCTGCAGACCTGGGACGCTCAAAGCGATTTCACTGGATGGTTTCCTGCCAATTCTCACGAGCGTTCTGCCCAAACCGGGATCGGTTTGGGCAGAACGCTCGTGAGAATTGGCCGGCATTGGGCAGCCCTGCGGACCGCCCTGCTCTCCATGGCCCAGGGCCCTTTCTCGCCCAGGGCATGTTGCGGCCGCCAGGAAATTGCACGGAAAATATGCGGCCCAACCGGGGCCGCCAGCGCAGTGGAGCGTTCCGGGAGCAGATTTGAAGGACAGGTGGCGGCCGGGCGTGTGCCTCTGTCTTTCAGGAAGATGGGGTGCCCAAGGATGGGGATGATCTTATTTTGGGCAGGCAGGTTTATCTCACTCTGAGGGTTGTCTGAAGCACCGGGGGGTGCCGTTGGCGCCTGCTTGGTTGGGAGATGAGTGGCTGCGGGAACAGGGCTCCCGCTATGGAGGCCACGAGGGACAGGACTCCAGAAGCAGAAGGCTGGGGAAGCAAGCGAGCATTCGAGCCTAGGCTTCGTGACAGGCACGCCCCCATGGTATATCGCCAGGGAAGGGACCCCCGCAGGCTGAGGAATGCAGGCGTTGCCCTCACCTCAGCCCGGCTCGCGGAGTGCCTCTTGGAGGGGTTGGGTGCGGGCACTCACAAAGCCCGGCCAGTCCCCCCGGGCGGGCGGCCCTGCAGATATGCGGCACACGAAGAGCCTTCGCTGGGCGTTTTCCGGCCAATTCTCACGAGCCTGCCTCTCTGCCTACTTGTGATCTCGCTCTGTCAAATAAATAAATAAAATCTTTAAAAAAATAAATAAAAAAGATAGCCAGCTCCTGAGTAAGGGGGGATTTCAGATATTTGATCACACTGGAGTTTGTGTCTATTATGTCCGACAAATGGAGGGGTGGTGTCAAGAGGCTATGGAGAATTTCCCACATTTGGGCAGAACGCTCGTGAGAATTGGCCGGAAAAAGCACGGTGAAGTCTCTTCGGGCACCGCACAACTGCAGGGACGCCCACCCTGGGGCCTGGCCGGGCATTGTGAGTGCCCTCACCCGAACCACGCCAAGAGGCACGTCGGGAGACCGAACACCCTGAGGCCAACGCCTGCGGATCGTCGGCCAGGGGTGGTCCCATTCCTGGCGCTATACCAAAGGGTCGGGCCCATCACGAAGCCCGGGGCCGAACGCTCGCTTGCTTCCCCAGCCTTCGGCTTCCGGGGTTCTTTATCTCGTGGCCTCCATATCAGGAACCCTGAGTCCCGCAGCCATGCATCTCCCAACCACGCAGGCGCAAACGGTGCCTTCTGGCGCTTCGGACAAACCTCGGAGTGAGAGAAACCTGCGTGCCCAAAATGAGGTCATCCCCATTCTTGGGAGCCCCACCTTCCCGAAAGACGGATGCGCACGCCCAGCCGCCAACCGTTTTTCAACTCTGCTCCCGGACGCTCCACTGCGCCGGCGCCCCCGGGTTGGCCGCGTCTTTTCCGTGGAATTTCCGGGTGGCCACAACATGCCCTGGGCGGAAAGGGCCCTGGGCCATGGAGAGCAGGGCGGTCCGCAGGGCTGCTCAACGCCAGCCAATTCTCACGAGCGTTCTGCCCAAACCGATCCCGGTTTGGGCAGAACGCTCGTGAGAATTGGCCGGAAAACGCCCAGCGATGTCTCTTCGGGGGGCGCCGCATGTCGGCAGGGCCGCCCACCCGGGACTTCGCCGGGCATTGTGCGTGCCCGCACCCGAACCCTGCCAAGAGGCACTCCGCGAGACGGAACACGGCGAAGCCAACGCCTGCGGATGCTCGGCCTGCAGGGGTCCCATCCCTGGCGCTATACCATGGGGCCGGGCCCATCACGAAACCAGGGCTCGAATGCTCGCACGCTTCAACAGCCTTCTGCTTCCGGGGTCATGTCCCTCCTGGCCTCCATATCGGGAACCCTGGGTCCTGCAGCCACGCGTCTCCCAACCACGCAGGTGCCAACGGGGCCTACCGGCGCTTCGGACAACCCTCGGAGTGAGATAAACCTGCGTGCCCAAAATGAGATCATCCCCATTCTTGGGCGCCTCATGATCCCTAAAGCTGGAGGCGCACGCCCGGCCGCCACCCGTCCTTCAACTCTGCTCCCGGGACGCTCCTGTGCGCCGGCGCCCCCGGGTGGTCCACGTCTTTTGCGTGCGATGATTTCCGGGCGGCCGCAACATGCCCTGGGCGAGAAAGGGTCCTGGGCCATGGAGAGCAGGGCGGTTCGAAGGGCTGCCCAACGCCGGCCAAATCTCACGAGCGTTCTGCCCAATCCGATCCTGTTTTGGGCAGAACGCTCGTGAGAATTGGACGGAAAACGCCGGGTGAATCTCCTCGGGCGCCGCACGCACGCTGCAGGACCACCCCCCCGGGGCCTGGCCGGGCATTGTGAGTACCCGCTCCCGCACCCTGCCAGGAGGCACTCCGTGAGACGGACTGCGGCGAGGACAACGCCTGCGGATACTTGGCCTGCGGGGGACCCATCCCTGGTGCTATTCCATGTGTCAGGGCCCATCACGAAGCTCGGGCTCGAACCCTCGCTCGCTGCCCCAGCCTTCTGATTCCGGGGTCCTGTTCCTCATGGCCTCCATATCGGAAACCCTGAGTCCCGAAGCCACGCATCTCCCAACCACGCAGGCGCCAACTGCGCCTCCCGGCGCTTCTGACGAACCTCAGAATGAGAGAAAGCTGCGTGCCCAAAATGAGGTCATACCCATCCTTGGGCGCACCATTTCCTGAAAGAGGGAGGCGCACGCCTGGCCGACATCCGTCCTTCAACTCTGCTCCCGGAACGCTCCTCTGCGCCGGCACCCCCGGTTAGGCAGCGTCTACCCCGTGCGATTTCCGGGCGGAGACAACATGCCCTGGGCGAGAAAGGGCCCTGGGCCATGGAGAGAATGGCGGTCCGCAGGAATGCCCAACACAGGCCAATTCTCACGAGCGTTCTACCCAAACGGATCCCGGTTTGGGCTGAAAGCTCGTGAGAATTGGCCGGAAAACGCCCAGCAAATTCACCTCCGGTGCGGCACATCTGAAGGGCCACCGCCCCCCTCCGCCCGAGGCCTGGCTGGCATTGTGAGTGCCTGCTCCCGCAACCCACCAAGAGGCACTCCGTGAGACGGACTGCGGCGAGGACAACGCCTGCGGGATCCTTGGGCTGCGGGGGTCCCGTTCCTGGCGCTATACAATGAACCCGGGCCCATCACGAAGCCCGGGCTCGAACGTTCGTTGCTTCCCCAGCCTTCTGCTTCTGGGGTCCTGTTCCTCGTGGCCTCCATATCGGGAACCCTGAGTCCCACAGCCACGCATCTCCCAACCACGCAGGCGCCAACGGCGCCTCCCGGCTCTTCTGACAACCCTCGGAGTGAGAGAAATCTGCGTGCCCAAAATGAGGTCATCCCCATCCTTGGGCGCTCCATTCCCGAAAGATGGAGGCACAGGCACCATCGCCATCCGTCCTTCAACTCTGCTCCAGGTACGCTCACTGCGCCGGCGCCCCCTGGTGGGCCACCTCTTCCCGTGCGATTTCCGGGCAGGCCACAACATGACCTGGGCGAGAAAGGGCTGTGGGCCATGGAGAGTACAGCGGTCCGCAGGGCTGCCCAAGGCCGGCCAATTCTCACGAGCGTTCTGCTCAAACCGATCCTGGTTTGGGGCAGACGCTCGTGAGAATTGGCCAGAAAACGCCTGGCGAATTAACCTCGGTCGCCGCACATCTGCTGGGCCGCCCCCCCCCGGCGGGCTGGGCATTGTGAGTGCCCGCTCCCGCACCCTGCCAAGAGGCACTCCGTGGACGGACTGCGGTGAGGACAATGCCCACGGATCCTTGGCCTGCGGGGATCCCGTCCCTGGTGCTATACCATGTGTCAGGGCCCATCAAGAAGCTCGGGCTCGACCCTCGCTCGCTGCCCCCCCAGCTTCTGATTCTGGGGTCCTGTTCCTCATGGCCTCCATATCGGGAACCCTGAGTCCCGCACCCACGCATCTCCCAACCACGCAGGCGCCAATTTCGACTCCCGGCGCTTTGGACAACCCTCGAAATGAGAGAAACCGCCGTGCCCAAAATGAGGTCATCCCCATTCATGGGAGCATCGGTTTTCAGGCTTCAGAACCTAGACCTTATCTCCAATCACGGCCCGGGTTTGAAAATGATGCAGAAATCAGAACTCTTTCCCCATGGAAATAAACCTTGTGGTTGGCATGTTGTCCAAGGTTCAGTGTAGTTGAAACCACTGTTGCCCATGACGCCCCGCCCATGCTTGCGGGCCACATTGGTCACAAACACACATTGTGACCCTCAGCCTTAGCTCAGTCCTCAGGTAAGGCCTCTCAGTGGCTGGATGGAGAGACAGCATATTGGGCTTGCCATGCCACTAGGCCCCAATTTTTAACCACAGTTTGGGTTGTCCCTTCACTCTTCCCCAGGGCTCTGCTTTGGAATTCCTCTTTTGGTGGGACACCTGAGGTAACAAACCTGAAAGGAGTCCTCCCATCCCACAGATTGATGAAAAACAATTGGGATCAGGCCAAATCCACAGAGAGCAAGATTCGTCCATGGCCCATTAGGCCTCCCAAAGATTCCACGGCCATCGCTGATACAAAGTCCAGAGACAAAAGCCTGAACACGCGCCTCAGACTAGCTCATTCTTCATATCCTGAAGAGTTCTTCAGATAAGAACCTACACGGCACTCGAATGCACCCAAAATATATAGTCTAACCTGGGCACTAATGCACTGTCTGACAACTTGAGCCCGGACCTCGTGACCAACACCCAGACAGCTGACCGCACACTGAGCACATCAGACCCGCCATGGCCTTAGGTCATCATCTCTTCCCTACCTCAGTTTTCAGGCTTCAGAACCTAGACCTTATCTCCAATCACTGTCCAGGGGTGACTGTGATGCCGAAATCAGATCTCTTCCTTACCCATGGCAAGAAACCTTGTGGTTGGCATGTTGTCCAACGTTCAGTGTAGGAGAAACCAGCATTCATCCTGAGGCCCCGCCCATTCCTGAGTGGGACGAGGGCATAAACACGCATTGTGACCCTCAGCGTGAGTCCTGTCCTCTAGTACGTCCTTTCAGTGGCTGGACCATTAGATGTCATAATAAGCTTGACATGTCCGTAGGCCCCAATTTTTAACCAGATTTCTGGTTGTCCAGTTGCCCCTCCCCAGGGCTCTACTCTGGAATCCCTCATTTGGTGGGACACCTGAGGTTGAAAAACAAAACAAAACAAATCAACAACAACAGAACAACGGACTTCTTCCATCCCACAGAATGACCCCAAACTCTTTGGACGGGGCCAAAGCCCCAAGATTAAGACTCGTCCATTTCCCATGAAGTCACCCGGAAATTTCATGGCCATGAGTGACACGATATCCAGAGACAAAAACTTGAGCAAGAGCCTCACACTCGCCCTTTTTTCATATCCCGAAGAGTTCTCCTCATGGTCTGTAGATCAGTCCTGCCATACCTATGACCCGAAACATAAGCCGAGTTTGTGTTTTCAGACAACTGTCCAAACAGCCGTGGCCTACACATCCTACAGGCTCAGGCCCCTGGAGCCAAACCTGACGACTGTGCTTGCCCTCTCCAAGGGAATTGTATGTGCCCATTCCAATGGCCACATACCTAATAATAGGATAAACCTCCAAAGTCCCTGAGGCCATCTCAATATTTGTGGCTTCCCAGGACCAACAGGGTAATCTGGGGCCATCTGAGCGCCTACCTGCACTCAGAGCCGTAGACTGATGTCCCCAGAGGTAAAAAGGAACGAACAGGCCCCAAGGCACCTATCGGATCCATTGCTTTGTTTTCCAGGCATCTCTCCTCAGAGGCCTGGATTTCAATAATAGCATATGGCTGTTTCTTGACTCACCCATCAGAACAAATCTCATCTACACATGCGAAACTTGCACGATGGAGCTGTGTGAAAGCCTCTCTTTAGGAGAACCCTTCAGGGCCCCAGTGCCACCGCTTCATTCCAAGGTCTCCATAGACACAAAATCATATTAGGACACATCCACGGGAGAGTCCATTTCAACTCAGCCTCCTCGGTTGCTCCCCCAGATCCAGCAGAACTAACCTGCCTTGTTGCTTGGAGACAATTGGAATGCGAGGTGGGCTACCCAGCCATCCATCCTTAGAACCCTGCTCGGAATTATTGTCCTGGAGCCAACCATCAGGTCCCAAATGTCCTGCAGAAGAATCTTTGCAGTTGGGAGCTTCTCACACCTCCCATCTTGGGAAAACCCCCATGGCCTCGTGATCCACCCCCCCTTCAAGAAGGGGCCATCAGGGACAGAATGTCCTAACTGAGCGATTGTCTGATCCTCGCCCAGACTTCAGATGCACAAGATCTCGATTCAGGTCTGTAGATTGTGCCTGCCATATCCTCACCCAGAAAAACCTAGGCCTAGCTTGGGTTCTCAGACTTCCGTCCTCAGACTACTGGCCCACAAGCCCTCCAGTTTGGCAATCCAGAACTACAATGCAGCACTCTGCCTGCCCTCCAGAAGAAAAACATTGCCCTCTGGGGCTACCCAGAAACCCCAAATGAGGATCAACCTGCACACCATTCGGCTGTATCCCAAATATATAGGCTGACCTGGGCACTAATGCCCTTTCTGACACAGCCTGAGCCCTGGACCTCCTGGCCCCACCCAGACAGCTGGCCACTCACTGAGCACATCGCACCCGCTTTTTGCCTTAGGTCGTCATCTCTTCTCAACCTCGGTTTTCAGGCTTCAGAACCTAGACCTTATCTCCAATCACTGCCCGGTTTTTAAAATGACGCAGAAATCAGAACTCTTTCCCCATGGCAAGAAACCTTGTGGTTGGCATGTTGTCCAAGGATCAGTGTAGTTGAAACCAGTGTGGCCCATGAGGCCCCGCCCATGCTTGCGGGCCACATTGGTCAGAAATACACATTGTGACCCTCAGACTGAGCCCAGTCCTCAGGTAAGGCCTCTCAGTGGCTGGATGGAGAGACAGCATATTGGGCATGCCATGCCCCTAGGCCCCATTTTTTTAACCATAGTTCGGGTTGTCCCTTCACCCTTCCCCTGGGCTCTGCTTTGGAATTCCTCTTTTGGTGGGACACCTGAGGTAACAAACCTGAAAGGAGTCCTCCCATCCCACAGATTGACGAAAAACAATTTGGATCAGGCCAAATCCACAGAGAGTAAGATTCGGCCATGGCCCATGAGGCCTCCCCAACATTCCACGGCCATCGCTGATACCAAAATCAGAGACAAAAGCCTGAGCACCCGCCTCAGACTCACTCATTCTTCATATCCTGAAGAGTTCTTCAGATATGAACCTACACGGCATTTGAATGCACCCAAAATATATAGTCTAACCTGGGCACTAATGCACTGTCAAACAACCTGACCCGGACCTCATGACCAACACCCAGACAGCTGACCGCACACTGAGCACATCAGACGCACCATGGCCTTAGGTCATCATCTCTTCCCTACCTCAGTTTTCAGGCTTCAGAACCTAGACCTTATCTCCAATCACTGTCCAGGGGTGACTGTGATGCCGAAATCAGAACTCTTCCTTACCCATGGCAAGAAACCTTGTGGTTGGCATGTTGTCCAACGTTCAGTGTAGGAGAAACCAGCATTCAGCCTGAGGCCCCGCCCATTCTTGAGTGCGACGAGGGCATAAACACGCATTGTGACCCTCAGCGTGAGTCCTGTCCTCTAGTACGTCCTCTCAGTGGCTGGACCATTAGATGTCATAATGGACTTGACATGTCCCTAGGCCCCAATTTTTAACCAGATTTCTGGATGTCCAGTCGCCCCTCCCCAGGGCTCTACTCTTGAATCCCTCATTTGGTGGGACACCTGAGGTTGAAAAACAAAACAAAACAAATCAACAGCAACAGAACAATGGACTTCTTCCATCCCACAGAATGACCACAAACTCTTGGACGGGGCAACCCCCAGAGAGTAAGACTCGTCCATTTCCCATGAAGTCACCCGGAAATTTCACGAACATGAGTGACGCGATATCCAGAGACAAAAAAACTTGAGCAAGAGCCTCACACTCGCCCTTTTTTCATATCCCGAAGAGTTCTCATCATGGTCTGTAGATCAGTCCTGCCATACCTGTGACCCGAAATATAAGCCGAGAGTTTGTGTTTTGAGACAACTGTCCAAACAGCCCTGGCCTACACACCCTACAGGCTCCGGCCCCTGAAGCCAAACCTGACGACTGTGCTTGCCCTCTCCAAGGGAATTGTGTTTGCCCACTCCAATGGCCCCAACTCTACTAAAAAGATAAACCTCCAAAGTCCCTGAGGCCATCCCAATATTTGTGGCTTCCCAGGACAAATGGGGCAATCTGGGCCCAGCTGAGCACCTACCGGCACTCAGACCCGTAGACTGATGTCCCCAGAGGTAAAAAAGGAACGAACAGGCCCCTAGGAACCTATCGGATCAATTTCTTTGGTTTCCAGGCATCTCTCCTCAGAGGCCTGGATTTCAATAACAGCATATGGCTGTTTCTTGACTCACCTATCAGAACAAATCTCATCTACACATGGGAAACTTGCACGATGGAGCTATGTGAAAGCCCTTTTAGGAGAACCCTTCAGGGCCCCAGTGCCACCGCTTCATTCCAAGGTCTACTTATAGACACAAAATCATATTAGGACATATCCACGGGAGAGTCCATTTCAACTCAGCCTCCTCGGTTGCTCCCCCAGATCCAGGAGATCTAACCTGTCTTGTTGCTTGGAGACAATTGGAATGCGAGGTGGGCTACCCAGCCATCCATTCTTAGAACCCTGCTCGGAATTCTTGTCCCGGAGCCAACCAACAGGTCTCAATTGTCCTGCAGAATAATCTTTGCAGTTGGGAGCTTCTCACAACTCCCATCGCGGGAAAACCCCCATGGCCTCGTGATCCACCCCCGCTTCAAGAAGGGGCCATCAGGGACAGACTGTCCAACCTGAGCAATCGTCTGATCCTCGCCCTGACTTCAGATGCACGAGATCTCGATTCAGGTCCGTAGATTGTGCCTGCCATATCCTCACCCAGAAACCTAGGCCTAGCTTGGGTTCTCAGACTTCCGTCGTCAGATTACTGGCCCACAAGCGCTCCAGTTTGGCAATCCAGAACTACAATGTAGCAGCACTCTGCCTGCCCTCCAGAAGAAAAACAGTGCCCTCTGGGGCTACACATAATCCCCAAATGAGGATCAACGGGGCACACCATTCGGCTGTACCCCAAATATATAGGCTGACCTGGGCACTAATGCCCTTTCTGACACAGCCTGATCCTGGACCTCCTGGCCCCACCAAGACAGCTGGCCGCACACTGAGCACATCGGACCCGCCATGGCCTTAGGTCGTCATCTCTTCTCAATCTCGGTTTTCAGGCTTCAGAACCTAGACCTTAACTCCAATCACGGCCCGGGATTGAAAATGATGCAGAAATCAGAACTCTTTCTCCATAGCAAGAAACCTTGTGGTTGGCATGTTGTCCAGGGTTCAGTGTACTTGAAACCAGTGTGGCCCATGAGGACCCGCCCATGCTTTCGGGCCACAGTGGTCACAAACACACATTGTGACCCTCAGCCTGAGCCCAGTCCTCAGGTAAGGCCTCTCAGTGGTTGGATGTAGAGACAGCATATTGGGCTTGCCATGCCCCTAGGCCCCAATTTTTAACCATATTTCGGGTTGTCCCTTCACTCTTCCCCAGGGCTCTGCTTTGGAATTCCTCTTTTGGTGGGACACCTGAGGTAACAAACCTGAAAGGAGTCCTCCTATCTTACAGATTGACGAAAAAAAATTGGGATTGGGCCAAGACCACAGAGAGCAAGATTCGTCCATGGACCATGAGGCTTCCCCAACATTCCACGGCCATCGCTGATACAAAATCCAGAGACAAAAGCCTGAGCACGCGCCTCAGACTCGCTCATTCTTCATATCCTGAAGAGTTCTTCAGATAAGAAGATACACAGCACTCGAATGCACCCAAAATGTATAGTCTAACCGGGGCACTAATGCACTGTCTGACAATCCTAGCCCGGACCACGTGACCATCACCCAGAGAGCTGACCGCACCCTGAGCACAACAGACCCGCCATGGCCTTAGGTCATCATCTCTTCCCTACCTCAGTTTTCAGGCTTCAGAACCTAGACGTTATCTCCAATCACTGCCCAGGGGTGACTGTGATGCAGAAATCAGAACTCTTCCTTACCCATGGCAAGAAACCTTATGGTTGGCATGTTGTCCAACGTTCAGTGTAGGAGAAACCAGCATTCACCCTGATGCCCCGCCCAATCTAGAGTGCGACGAGGGCATAAACACGCATTGTGACCCTCAGCGTGAGTGCTGTCCTCTAGTACGTCCTCTCAGTGGCTGGACCATTAGATGTCATAATGGACTTGACATGTCCCTAGGCCCCAATTTTTAACCAGATTTCTGGTTGTCCAGTCGCCCCTCCCCAGGGCTCTACTCTGGAATCCCTCATTTGGTGGGACACCTGAGGTTGAAAAACAAAACAAAAAAAAAAATCACAGCAACAGAACAATGGACTTCTTCCATCCCACAGAATGACCCCAAGCTCTTTGGACGTGGCCAACCCCCAGAGAGTAAGACTCGTCCATTTCCCATGAATGAATTCACCAAGAAATTTCACGACCATGAGTGACACGATATCCAGAGACAAAAACTTGAGGAAGAGCCTCACACTCGCCCTTTTTTTCGTATCCCTAAGAGTTCTCCTCATGGTCTGTAGATCAGTCCTGCCATACATATGACCCGAAACATAAGCCGAGTTTGTGTTTTTTCAGACAACTGTCCAAAGAGCCCTGGCCTACACACCCTACAGGCTCCGGCCCCTGAGGCCAAACCTGACGACTGTGCTTGCCCTCTCCAAGGGAATTGTATGTGCCCACACCAATGGCCACAACTCTACTAAAAGGATAAACCTCCAAAGTCCCGGAGGCAATCCCAATATTTGTGGCTTCCCAGGACAAATGGGGCAATCTGGGCCCAGCTGAGCACCTACCGGCACTCAGACCCGTAGACTGATGTCCCCAGAGGTAAAAAGGAACGAACAGGCCCCTAGGAACCTATCGGATCCATTTCTTTGGTTTCCAGGCATCTCTCCTCAGATACCTGATTTCAATAACAGCATATGGCTGTTTCTTGACTCACCCATCAGAACAAATCTCATCTACACATGGGAAACTTACACGATGGAGCTATGTGAAAGCCTCTCTTTAGGAGAACCCTTCAGGGCCCCAGTGCCACCGCTTCATTCCAAGGTCTCCATAGACACAAAATCATATTAGGACACATCCACAGGAGAGTCCATTTCAACTCAGCCTCCTCGGTTGCTCATCCAGATCCAGCAGATCTAACCTGTCTTGTTCCTTGGAGACAATTGGAATGCGAGCTGGGCTACCCAGCCATCCATCCTTAGAACCCTGCTCGGAATCGTTGTCCTGGAGCCAACCAACAGGTCTCAATTGTCCTGCAGAAGAATCTTTGCAGTTGGGAGCTTCTCACAACTCACATCGCGGGAAAAACCCATGGCCTCGTGATCCACCCCCCCTTCAAGAAGGGGCCATCAGGGACAGACTGTCCAACCTGAGCGATCGTCTGATCCTCGCCCTGACTTCAGATGCATGAGATCTCGATTCAGGTCTGTAGATTGTGCCTACCATATCCTCACGCAGAAACCTAGGCCTAGCTGGGGTTCTCAGACTTCCATCCTCAGACTACTGGCCCACAAGCCCTCCAGTTTGGCAATCCAGAACTACAATGCAGCACTCTGCCTGCCCTCCAGAAGAAAAACATTGCCCTCTGGGCTACACAGAAACCCAAAAGGAGGATCAACGGGGCACACCCATTCGGCTGTACACCAAATATATAGGCTGACCTGGGCACTAATGCCATTTTTTGTCACAGCCTGACCCTGGACCTCCTGGCCCAACCCAGACAGCTGGCCGCACACTGAGCACATCGGACCCGCCATGGCCTTAGGTCGTCATCTCTCTCTCAACCTCGGTTTTCAGGCTTCAGAACCTAGACCTCATCTCCAATCAAGGCCCGGGATTGAAAATGATGCAGAAATCAGAACTCTTTCCCCATGGCAAGAAACCTTGTGGTTGGCATGTTGTCCAAGGTTCACTGTAGTTGAAACCAGTGTGGCCCATGAGGCCCCGCCCATGCTTGCGGGCCACATTGGACAGAAACAAACATTGTGACCCTCAGCCTGAGACCAGTCCTCAGGTAAGGCCTCTAAGTGGCTGGATGGAGAGACAGCATATTGGGTTTGCCATGCCCTTAGGCCTCAATTTTTAACCATTGTTCGGGTTGTCCCTTCACTCTTCCCCAGGGCTCTGCTTTGGAATTCCTCTTTTGGTGGGACATCTGAGGTAACAAAACTGAAAGGAGTCCTCCCGTCCAACAGATTGATGAAAAACAATTGGGATAGGGCCACGTGCACAGTTAGCAAGATTCGTCCATGGCCAATGAGGCCTCCCCAAAATTCCACGGCCATCGCTGATACAAAATCCAGAGACAAAGCCTGAACACACGCCTCAGACTCGCTCATTCCTCATATCCTGAAGAGTTCTTCAGATAAGAACCTACACGGCACTGGAATGCACCCAGAATATATAGTCTAACCTGGTACTCTTGCACTGTCTGACAACCTGAGCCCGGACCTCGTGACCAACACCTAGACAGCTGACCGCACACTGAGCACATCAGACCCGCCATGGCCTTAGGTCATCATCTCTTCCCTACCTCAGTTTTCAGGCTTCAGAACCTAGACCTTACCTCCAATAATTGCCCAGGGGTGACTGAGATGCAGAAATCAGAACTCTTCCTTACCCATGGCAAGAAACCTTGTGGTTGGCATGTTGTCCAACGTTCAGTGTAGGACAAACCAGCATTCACCCTGAGGCCCCGCCCATTCTTGAGTGCGACGAGGGCATAAACACGCATTGTGACCCTCAGCGTGAGTCCTGTCCTCTAGTACGTCCTCTCAGTGGCTGGACCATTAGATGTCATAATGGGCTTGACATGTCCCTAGGCCCCAATTTATAACCATATTTCTGGTTGTCCAGTCGCCCCTCCCCAGGGCTCTACTCTGGAATCCCTCATTTGGTGGGACACCCGAGGTTGAAAAAAACAAACAAAAAAAAAAAAAAAAAAAAAAACAACAGAACAACGGACTTCCTCCATCCCACAGAATGACCCCAAACTCTTTGGACGGGGCCAAACCCCCAAAGAGTAAGACTCGTCCATTTCCCATGAAGTCACCCGGAAATTTCACGACCATGAGTGACACGATATACAGAAACATAAACTTGAACAAGAGCCTCACACTCGCCCTTTTTTCATATCCAGAAGTGTTCTCATCATGGTTTGTAGATCAGTCCTGCCATACCTATGACCCGAAACATAAGCCGAGTTTGTGTTTTCAGACATCTGTCCAAAGAGCCCTGGCCTACACACCCTACAGGCTCAGGCCTCTGGAGCCAAACCTGACGACTGTGCTTGCCCTCTCCAAGGGAATTGTATGTGCCCATTCCAATGGCCACAACCCTACTAAGAGGATAAACCTCCAAAGTCCCTGAGGCCACGCCAATATTTGTGGCTTCCCAGGACAAACAGGGCCAATCCGGGACCATTGAGCACCTACCGGCATCAGACCCATAGACTTATGTCCCCTGAGGTAAAAAGGAACGAACAGGCCCCTAGGCACCTATCGGATCCATTGCTTTGTTTTCCAGGCATCTCTCCTCAGATTCCTGGATTTCAATAAAAGCATATGGCTGTTTCTTGAGTCACCCATCAGAACAAATCTCATCTTCACATGGGAAACTTGCACGATGGAGCTATGTGAAAGCCTCTCTTTAGAAGAACCCTTCAGGGCCCCAGTGCCACCGCTTCATTCCAAGGTCTCCATAGACACAAAATCATATTAGGACACATCCACAGGAGAGTCCATTTCAACTCAGCCTCCTCGGTTGCTCCTCCAGATCCAGCAGATCTAACCTGTCTTGTTGCTTGGAGACAATTGGAATGCGAGGTGGGCTACCCAGCCATCCATTCTTAGAACCCTGCTCGGAATCGTTGTCCTGGAGCCAACCAACAGGTCTTCAATTGTCCTGCAGAAGTATCTTTGCAGTTGGGAGCTTCTCACATCTCCCATCTTGGGAAAAAACCCCCATGGCCTCTTGATCCTCCACCCCTTCAAGAAGGGGCCATCAGGGACAGACTGTCCAACCTGAGCTATCCTCTGATCCTCGCCCTGACTTCAGATGCATGAGATCTCGATTCAGGTCTGTAGATTGTGCCTGCCATATCCTCACCCAGAAACCTAGGCCTAGCTTGGGTTCTCAGACTTCCGTCCTCCGACTACTGGCCCACAAGCCCTCCAGTTTGGCAATCCAGAACTACAATGCAGCACTCTGCCTGCCCTCCAGAAGAAAAACATTGCCCTCTGGGGCTACCCAGAAACCCCAAATGAGGATCAACCTTCATGCCATTCGGCTTTACCCCAAATATATAGGCTGACCTGGGCACTAATGCCCTTTGTGACACAGCCTGAGCATGGACCTGCTCGCCCCACCCAGACGGCTGGCCGCACACTGAGTACATCGGACCCGTCATGGCCTTAGATCGTCATCTCTTCTCAACCTGGGTTTTCAGGCTTCAGAACCTTGACCTTATCTCCAATCAAGGCCCGGATTTGAAATCAGACCTCTTTCCCTATGGCAAGATACCTTGCGGTTGGCATGTTGTCCAAGGTTCAGTGTAGTTGAACCAGTGTGGCCCATGAGTCCCCGCCCATGCTTGTGGGCCCCATTGGTCACAAACCCACATTGTGACCCTCAGCCTGAGCCCAGTCCTCAATAAGGCCTCTCAGTGGCTGGATGGAGAGACAGCATATTGGGCTTGCCATGCACCTAGGCCCCAAATTTTTAAACATAGTTCGGGTTGTCCCTTCAGTCTTCCACATGGCTCTGCTTTGGAATTCCTCTTTCGTGGGACACCTGACAAAACAAACCTGAAAGGAGTCCTCCCATCCCACAGTTTGACCAAAAACAATTGGGATCGGGCCAAGTCCACAGAGAGCAAGATTCGTCCATGGCCTATGAGGCCTCCCCCACATTCCACGGCCATCGCTGATAGACAATCCAGAGACAAGGGCCTGAGCACGTGCCTAAGACTCGCTCATTCTTCATATCCTGAAGAGTTCTTCAGATAAGAACCTACACGGCACTCGAATGCACCCAAAATATATAGTCTAACCTGGGCACTAATGCACTGTCTGACAACATGAGCCCGGACCTCATGACCAACACCCAGACAGCTGACCGCACACTGAGCCCATCAGATCCGCAATGGTCTTAGGTCATCATCTCTTCCCTACCTCAATTTTCAGGCTTCAGAACCTAGATCTTATCTCCAATCTCTTCCCACGGGTCACTGTGATGTACAAAACAGAAATCTTCCTTACCCATGGCTAGAAACCTTGTGGTTGGCATGTTGTCCAACGTTCAGTGTAGGAGAAACCAGCATCCACCCTGAGGCCCCGCCCATTCTTGAGTGCGACGAGGGCATAAACACGCTTTGTGACCCTCAGCGTGAGTCCTGTCCTCTAGTACGTCCTCTCAGTGGCTGGGCCATTAGATGTCATAATGGGCTTGACATGTCCCTAGGCCCCAATTTTTAACCAGATTTCTGGTTGTCCAGTCGCCCCTCCCCAGGGCTCTACTCTGGAATCCCTCATTTGGTGGGACACCCGAGGTTGAAAAACAAAAAAAAAAAAAAAAATCAACAACAACAACAACAACGGACGGACTTCTTCCATCCCACAGAATGACCCCCAAATCTTTGGACGTTGCCAAACCCCCAGAGAGTAAGACTCGTCCATTTCCCATGAAGTCACCCGGAAATTTCACGACCATGAGTGACACGATATCCAGAGACAAAAACTTGAGCAAGAGCCTCACACTCGCCCTTTTTTCATATCCCTAAGAGTTCTCCTCATGGTCTGTAGATCAGTCCTGCCATACCTATGACCCGAAACATAAGCAGAGTTTGTGTTTTCAGACAACTGTCCAAACAGCCCTGGCCTACACACCCTACCGGCTCAGGCCCCTGGAGTCAAACCTGACGACTGTGCTTGCCCTCTCCAAGGGAATTGTATGTGCCCATTTCAATGACCACAACCCTACTAAGAGGATAAACCTCCAAAGTCCCTGAGGCCATCCCAATATTTGTGGCTCCCCAGGACAAACGGGGCAATCTGGGCCCATCTGAGCACCTACCGGCACTCAGACCCCGTAGACTATTGTCCCCAGAAGTAAAAAGGAACGAACAGGCCCTTAGGCACATATCGGATTCATTGCTTTGGTTTCCAGGCATCTCTCCTCAGAGGGCTGGATTTCAATCGCAGCATAGGGCTGTTTCTTGACTCACCCATCAGAACAAATCTCATCTACACATGGGAATCTTGCACGATGGAGCTATGCGAAAGCCTCTCTTTAGGAGAACCCTTCAGGGCCCCAGGGTCACCGCTTCATTCCAAGGTCTCCATAGACACAATATCATATTAAGATACATCCACGGGAGAGTCCATTTCAACTCAGCCTCCTCAGTTGCTCCCCCAGATCCAGCAGATCTGACCTGTCTTGTTGCTTGGAGACAATTGGAATGCGAGGTGGGATACCCAGCCATCCATCCTTAGAACCCTGCTCAGAATCGTTGTCCTCGAGCCAACCAACAGGTCTCAATTGTCCTGCAGAAGAATCTTTGCAGTTGGGAGCTTCTCACAACTCCCATCGTGGGAAAACCCCCATGGCCTCGTGATGAACCCCCCTTCATGAAGGGGCCATCAGGGACAGAATGTCCAACCTGAGCGATCGTCTGATCCTCGCCCTGACTTCAGATTCAGGTCTGTAGATGGTGCCTGCCATATCCTCACCCAGAAACTAGGCCTAGCTTGGGTTCTCAGACTTCCGTCCTCAGACTACTGGCCCCACAAGCTCTCCAGTTTGGCTATCCAGAACTACAATGCAGCACTCTGCCTGCCCTCCAGAAGAAAAACATTGCCCTCTGGAGCTACCCAGAAACCCCAAATGAGAATCAACCTGCACGGCATTCGGCTGTACCCCAAATATATAGGCTGACCTGGGCACTAATGCCCTTTCTGACACTGCCTGAGCCTGGACCTCCAGGCCCCACCCTGACAGCTGGCCGCACACTGAGCACATTGGACCCGCCATGGCCTGAGGTCATCATCTCTTCTCAACCTCGGTTTTCAGGCTTCAGAACCTAGACCTTATCTCCAAAACTGCCCGTGTTTGAAAATGATGCAGAAATCAGAACTCTTTTTCCATGGCAAGGAACCTTGTGGTTGGCATGTTGTCCAAGGTTAAGTGTATTTGAAACCACTGTGGCCCATGAGGCCCCGCCCATCTTGCGGGCCACATGGGTCACAAACACACATTGTGACCCTCAGCCTGAGCCCAGTCCTCAGGTAAGGCCTCTCAGTGGCTGTATGGAAAGACAGCATATTGAGCTTTCCATGCCCCTAGGCCCCAATTTTTTTTTTAATATAATTTTTTATTTTTTATAAACATGTATTTTTATCCCCAGTGGTACAGGTCTGTGAATCACCAGGTTTACACACTTCACAGCACTCACCAAAGCACATACCCTCCCCAATGTCCATAATACCACCCCCTTCTCCCCCAACCCCCTCCCCCCAGCAACCCTCAGTTTGTTTTGTGAGATTTAGAGTCACTTATGGTTTGTCTCCCTCCCAATCCCATCTTCCTTCATTTATTCTTCTCGTACCCACTTAAGCCCCCATGTTGCAACAACACTTCCTCATATCAGGGAGATCATATGATAGTTGTCTTTCTCCGTCTGACTTATTTCGCTAAGCATGATACGCTCTAGTTCCATCCATGTTGTCGCAAATGGCAAGATTTCATTTCTTTTGATGGGTGCATAGTATTCCATTGTGTATATATACCACATCTTCTTGATCCATTCATTTGTTGATGGACATCTAGGTTCTTTCCATAGTTTGGCTATTGTGGACATTGCTGCTATAAACATTCGAGTACACGTGCCCCTTTGGATCACTACGTTTGTATCTTTAGGGTAAATACCCAATAGTGCAATTGCTAGGTCATAGGGCAGTTCTATTTTCAACATTTTGAGGAACCTCCATGCTGTTTTCCAGAGAGGTTGCACCAGCTTGCATTCCCACCAACAGTGTAGGAGGGTTCCCCTTTCTCCGCATCCTCGCCAGCATCTGTCATTTCCTGACTTGTTGATTTTAGCCATTCTGACTGGTGTGAGGTGATATCGCATTGTGGTTTTGATTTGTATTTCCCTGATGCCGAGTGATATGGAGCACTTTTTCATGTGTCTGTTGGCCATCTGGATGTCTTCTTTGCAGAAATGTCTGTTCATGTCCTCTGCCCATTTCTTGGTTGGGTTATTTGTTCTTTGGGTGTTGAGTTTGCTAAGTTCTTTATAGATTCTGGACACTAGTCCTTTATCTGATATGTCGTTTGCAAATATCTTCTCCCATTCTGTCAGTTGTCTTTTGATTTTGTTCACTGTTTCCTTTGCTGTGCAAAAGCTTTTGATCTTGATGAGATCCCAATAGTTCATTTTTGCCCTTTCTTCCCTTGCCTTTGGCGTTGTTCCTAGGAAGATGTTGCTGCGGCTGAGGTCGAAGAGGTTGCTGCCTGTGTTCTCCTCAAGGATTTTGATGGATTCCTTTCACACATTGAGGTCCTTCATCCATTTTGAGTCTATTTTCGTGTGTGGTGTAAGGAAATGGTCCAATTTCATTTTTCTGCATGTGGCTGTCCAATTTTCCCAGCACCATTTATTGAAGAGGCTGTCTTTTTTTTTCCATTGGACATTCTTTCCTGCTTTGTCGAAGATTAGTTGACCATAGAGTTGAGAGTCTATTTCTGGGCTCTCTATTCTGTTCCATTGATCTATGGGTCTGTTTTTGTGCCAGTACCATGCTGTCTTGATGATGACAGCTTTGTAATAGAGCTTGAAGTCCGGGATTGTGATGCCACCAACGTTGGCTTTCTTTTTCAATATCCCTTTAGCTATTCGAGAGGTCTTTTCTGGTTCCATATAAATTTTAGAATTATTTGTTCCATTTCTTTGAAAAAGATGGATGGTACTTTGATAGGAATTGCATTAAATGTGTAGATTGCTTTAGGTAGCATAGACATTTTCACAATATTTATTCTTCCAATCCAGGAGCATGGAACATTTTTCCATTTCTTTGTGTCTTCCTCAATTTCTTTCATGAGTACTTTATAGTTTTCTGAGTATAGATTCTGTGTCTCTTTGGTTAGGTTTATTCCTAGGTATCTTATGGTTTTGGGTGCAATTGTAAATGGGATTGACTCCTTAATTTCTCTTTCTTCTGTCTTGCTGTTGGTGTAGAGAAATGCAACTGATTTCTGTGCATTCATTTTATATCCTGACACTTTACTGAATTCCTGTATAAGTTCTAGCAGTTTTGGAGTGGAGTCTTTTGGGTTTTCCACATATAGTATCATATCATCAGCGAAGAGTGATAATTTGACTTCTTCTTTGCCGATTTGGATGCCTTTAATTTCCTTTTGTTGTCTGATTGCTGAGGCTAGGACTTCTAGTACTATGTTGAATAGCAGTGGTGATAATGGACATCCCTGCCGTGTTCCTGACCTTAGCGGAAAAGCTTTCAGTTTTTCTCCATTGAGAATGATATTTGCGGTGGGTTTTTGATAGATGGCTTTGATGATATTGAGGTATGTGCCCTCTATCCCTACACTTTGAAGAGTTTTGATCAGGAAGGGATGTTGTACTTTGTCAAATGCTTTTTCAGCATCTATTGAGAGTATCATATGGTTCTTGTTCTTACTTTTATTGATGTGTTGTATCACATTGACTGATTTGCGGATGTTGAACCAACCTTGCAGCCCTGGTATAAATCCCACTTGGTCGTGGTGAATAATCTTTTTAATGTACTGTTGAATCCTATTGGCTAGTATTTTCTTGAGTATTTTCGCATCTGTGTTCATCAAGGATGTCGGTCTATAGCTCTCTTTTTTGGTGGGATCCTTGTCTGGTTTTGGGATCAAGGTGATGCTGGCCTCATAAAATGAGTTTGGAAGTTTTCCTTCCATTTCTATTTTTTGGAACAGTTTCAGGAGAATAGGAATTAGTTCTTCTTTAAATGTTTGGTAGAATTCCCCCGGGAAGCCGTCTGGCCCTGGGCTTTTGTTTGTTTGGAGATTTTTAATGACTGTTTCAATCTCCTTACTGGTTATGGGTCTGTTCAGGCTTTCTATTTCTTCCTGGTTCAGTTGTGGTAGTTTATATGTTTCTAGGAATGCATCCATTTCTTCCAGATTGTCAAATTTATTGCCGTAGAGTTGCTCATAGTATGTTCTTATAATACTTTGTATTTCTTTGGTGTTAGTTGTGATCTCTCCTCTTTCATTCATGATTTTTTATTTATTTGGGCCCTTTCTCTTTTCTTTTTGATAAGTCGGGCCAGGGGTTTATCAATTTTATTAATTCTTTCAAAGAACCACCTCCTACTTTCGTTGATTTGTTCGATTGTTTTTTTGGTTTCTATTTCATTGATTTCTGCTCTGATCTTTATGATTTCTCTTCTCCTGCTAGGCTTAGGGTTTCTTTCTTGTTCTTTCTCCAGCTCCTTTAGGTGTAGGGTTAGATTGTGTACCTGAGACCTTTCTTGTTTCTTGAGAAAGGCTTGTACCGCTATATATTTTCCTCTCAGGACTGCCTTTGTTGTGTCCCACAGATTTTGAACCGTTGTATTTTCATTATCATTTGTTTCCATGATTTTTTTCAATTCTTCTTTAATTTCCCGGTTGACCCATTCATTCTTTAGAAGGATGCTGTTTAGTCTCCATGTATTTTGGTTCTTTTCAAACTTCTTTTTGTGGTTGAGTTCTAGCTTTAGAGCATTGTGGTCTGAAAATATGCAGGGAATGATCCCAATCTTTTGATACCGGTTGAGTCCTGATTTAGGACCAAGGATGTGATCTATTCTGGAGAATGTTAGATGTGCACTAGAGAAGAATGTGTATTCTGTTGCTTTGGGATGAAATGTTCTGAATATATCTGTGATGTCCATCTGGTCCAGTGTGTCATTTAAGGCCTTTATTTCCTTGCTGATCTTTTGCTTGGATGATCTGTCCATTTCAGTGAGGGGAGTGTTAAAGTCCCCTACTATTATTGTATGATTGTTGATGTGTTTTTCTTTGATTTTGTTATTAATAGGTTTATATAGTTGGCTGCTCCCACGTTGGGGGCATAGATATTTAAAATTGTTAAATCTTCTTGTTGGACAGACCCTTTGAGTATGATATAGTGTCCTTCCTCATCTCTTATTATAGTCTTTGGCTTAAAATCTAATTGATCTGATATAAGGATTGCCACTCCTGCTTTCTTCTGATGTCCATTAGCATGGTAAATTCTTTTCCACCCCCTCACTTTAAATCTGGAGGTGTCTTCGGGCTTAAAATGAGTTTCTTGGAGGCAACATATAGATGGATTTTGTTTTTTTTTCCATTCTGATACCCTGTGTCTTTTGACAGGGGCATTTAGCCCATTAACATTCAAGGTAACTATTGAGAGATATGAATTTAGTGCCATCGTTTTGCCTGTAAGGTGACTGTTACTGTATATGGTCTCTGTTCCTTTCTGATCTACCACTTGTAGGCTCTCTCTTTGCTTAGAGGACCCCTTTCAAGATTTCCTGTAGAGCTGGTTTGGTGTTTGCAAATTCTTTCAGTTGTTGTTTGTCCTGGAAGCTTTTAATCTCTCCTTCTATTTTCAATGATAGCCTAGCTGGATATAGTATTCTGGGCTGCATGTTTTTTTCA
Source organism: Mustela putorius furo (assembly GCF_011764305.1). NCBI lineage: Eukaryota > Metazoa > Chordata > Mammalia > Carnivora > Mustelidae > Mustela > Mustela putorius. The sequence goes on along the minus strand of NW_025421541.1, from coordinate 201,897 downwards.
TTTAGTGCTCTGAAAATATCATGCCAGCTCTTTCTGGCCTGCCAGGTCTCTGTGGATCAGATCCCGCAGGGTCACAGAAGGATCGGGGGTGTCTGAGTGTCGCAGAGCTTGCGGGTATTGGAACGGGAAAGCCGGCTACAGAGACAGAGCCGACAGTAAGCTCACAGCTCGGGGTGACCTTGAACCGGTCGCAGGCTTGGTGAGCTCGGGAGCGCGGCCGGAGGTCAGGCAGACGGGAGTAACTGGGCGCGGTTCTCTGAGCGCGCACAGAGGAGTGCGGCCTTGGGCTCTCGGCTCCTCCAGGGCCGGAGACCAGGAGGCCGCCATTTGTATTCCCGTCCTCCGGAGCTCTACGGAAAGCGCTCAGGGAACAAAAGCTCCTGAAAGCAAACCCAAGCGGATTACACACCCCCCGGGCCCCGGGTAAGGGCAGTGCAATTCCGCCTGGGACAAAGACACTTGAGAATCACTACAACAAGCCCCTCCCCCAGAAGATCAACAAGAAATCCAGCCGAGACCAAGTTCACCTACCAAAGAGTGCGGTTTCAATACCAAGGAGAGCAGCAGAATTCTAGAGGAGGAGAAAGCAAAGCACGGAACTCATGGCTTTTTCCCTGTGATTTTTTTTTTTTTTTAGTCTTGCGGTTAATTTAATTTTTTTCTTTTTGATTTTTTGGTTTTATTTCTTGCCTTTGGGTAAATTTTTTTTTAACTGTTACCTTTTTCTTTTTTTTTAACGATTTTTACAAGTTTATCTAATATATATATCTTTTCTTTTTTTTTATATTTTTCTTAGGTATTTTCTTTTCTTTTAAATTCTTTTTCTTTTTTTTTTTTTTTTTTTTTTTTTTTTTTTTCTTTTTTTTCTTCCTTTTGAACCTCTTTTTATCCCCTTTCTCCCCCCTCACGATTTGGGATCTCTTCTAATTTGGTTTTTTAAAGCATATTTTCCTGGGGTTGTTGCCACCCTTTTAGTATTTTACTTGCCCCTTCATATACTCTTCTCAGGACAAAATGACAAGACGGAAAAATTCAACTCAAAAAAAAGAAAAAAAGAGGCAGTACCGAAGGCTAGGGACCTAATCAATACAGACATTGGTGATATGTCAGATCTAGAGTTCAGAATGACAATTCTCAAGGTTCTAGCCGGGCTCGAAAAAGGCATGGAAGATATTAGAGAAACGCTCTCGAGAGATATAAAAAGCCCTTTCTGGAGAAATAAAAGAACTAAAATCTAACCAAGTTGAAATCAAAAAAGCTATTAATGAGGTGCAATCAAAAATGGAGGCTCTCACTGCTAGGATAAATGAGGCAGAAGAAAGAATTAGTGATATAGAAGACCAAATGACAGAGAATAAAGAAGCTGAGCAAAAGAGGGACAAACAGCTACTGGACCACGAGGGGAGAATTCGAGAGATAAGTGACACCATAAGACAAAACAACATTAGAATAATTGGGATTCCAGAAGAAGAAGAAAGAGAGAGGGGGAGAGCAGAAGGTATACTAGAGAGAATTATTGGGGAGAATTTCCCCAATATGGCAAAGGGAACGAGCATCAAAATTCAGGAGGTTCAGAGAACGCCTCACAAAATCAATAAGAATAGGCCCACACCCCGTCACCTAATAGTAAAATTTACAAGTCTCAGTGACAAAGAGAAAATCCTGAAAGCAGCCCGGGAAAAGAAGTCTGTAACATACAATGGTAAAAATATTAGATTGGCAGCTGACTTATCCATAGGCCCCAATTTTTAACCATAGTCGGGTTGTCCATTCACTCTTCCCCAGGGCTCTGCTTTGGAATTCTTCTTTTGGTGGGACACCTGAGGTAACAAACATGAAAGGAGTCATCCCATCCCACAGATTGACGAAAAACTATTGGGATTGGGCCAAATACACAGAGAGCAAGATTCGTCCATGGCCCATGAGGCCTGCCCAACATTCCACGGCCATCGCTGATACAAAATCCAAAGACAAAAGCCGGAGCACGCGCCTCAGACTCGCTCATTTTTCATTACCTGAAGAGTTCTTCAGATAAGAACCTACACGGCACTCGAATGCACCCAAAATATATAGTCTAACCTGGGCACTATTGCACTGTCTGTCTGTCAACCTGAGCCCGGACCTCGTGACCAACACCCAGACAGCTGACCGCACACTGAGCACATCAGAACCACCATGGCCTTAGGTCATCATCGCTTCCCTACCTCAGTTTTCAGGCTTTCAGAACCTAGACCTTATCTGCAATCACTGCCCAAGGGTGACTGTGATGCAGAAATCAGAACTCTTCCTTACCCATGGCAAGAAACCTTGTGGTTGGCATGTTGTCCAAAGTTCAGTGTAGGAGAAACCAGCATTCACCCTGAGGCCCCGCCCATTCTTGAGTGCGACGAGGGCATAAACACGCATTGTAACCCTCAGCGTGAGTCCTGTCCTCTAGTAAGTACTCTCAGTGGCTGGACCATTAGATGTCATAATGGGCTTGACATGTCCCTAGACCCCAATTTTTAACCAGATTTCTGGATGTCCAGTCGCCCCTCCCCAGGGCTCTACTCTGGAATCCCTCATTTGGTGGGACACCTGAGGTTGAAAAACAAAACAAAAAAAAATCAACAACAACAGAACAACGGACTTTTTCCATCCAACAGAATGACCCCAAACTCTTTGGACGGGGCCAAACCCCCAGAAAGTAAGACTCGTCCATTTCCCATGAAGTCACCCGAATTTCACGACCATGAGTGACACGATATCCAGAGACAAAAAAACTTGAGCAAGAGCCTCACACTCGCCCTTTTTTCATATACCGAAGAGTTCCCCTCATGGTCTGTAGATCAGTCCTGCCATACCTATGACCCGAAACATAAGCCGAGTTTGTGTTTTCAGACAACTTTCCAAACAGCCCTGGCCTACACACCGTACAGGCTCAGGCCCATGGACCCAAACCTGACGACTATGCTTGCCCTCTCCAAGGGAATTGTATGTGCCCATTCCAATGGCCACATTCTACTAAGAGGATAAACCTCTAAAGTCCCTGAGGCCATCCCAATATTTGTGGCTTCCCAGGACAAACAGGTTCAATCTGTGCCCGTCTGAGCACCTACCTGCACTCAGACCCGTAGACTGATGTCCCCAGAGGTAAAAAGGAACGAACGAACAGGCCCCTAGGCTCGTATCGGATCCATTGGTTTGGTTTCCAGGCATCTCTCCTCAGAGGCCCGGATTTCAATAACAGCATATGGCTGTTTTTTGACACACCCATCAGAACAAATCTCATCTACACATGGGAAACTTGCATGAAGGATCTGTGTGAAAGCCTCTCTTTAGGAGAACCCTTCAGGGCCCCAGTGTCACTGCTTCATTCAAAGGTCTCCATAGACACAAAATCATATTAGGACACATCGACGGGAGAGTCCATTTCAACTCAGCCTCCTCGGTTGCTCCCCCAGATCCAGCAGATCTAACTTGTCTTGTTGCATGGAGACAATTGGAATGCGAGGTTCTACCCAGCCATCCATCCTTAGAACCCTGCTCGGAATCGTTGTCCTGGAGCCAACCAACAGGTCTCAATTGTCCTGCAGAACAGTCTTTGCAGTTCGGAGTTTCTCACAACTCCCATCGTGGGAAAACCCCCATGGCCTCGTGATCCACCCCCCCTTCAAGAAGGGGCAATCAGGGACAGAATGTCCAACCTGAGCGATTGCCTGATCCTCGCACTGACTTCAGGATGCACGAGATCTCGATTCAGGTCTGTAGATTGTGCCTGAAATAACCTCACCATGAAACTAGGCCTAGCTTGGGTTCTCAGACTTCCGTCCTCAGACTACTGGCCCACAAGTCCTCCAGTTTGGCAATCCAGACTACAATGCAGCACTCTGTCTGCCCTCCAGAAGAAAAATATTGCCCTCTGGGGCTACCCAGAAACCCCAACTGAGGATCAACCTGCACGCCATTCGGCTGTACCCCAAATATATAGGCTGACCTTGGCACTAATGCCCTTTCTGACACTCCCTGAGCCTGGACCTCCAGGCCCCAACCCGACAGCTGGCCGCACACTGAGCACGTCGGACCCGCCATGGCCTTAGGTCGTCATCTCTTCTCAACCAGGGTTTTCATGCTTCAGAACCGAGACCTTACCTGCAATCACTGTCTGGGTTTGAAAATGATGCAAAAATCAGAGCTCTTTCCCCATGGCAAGAAACCTTGTGGTTGGCATGTTGTCCAAAGATCTGTTAAGTTGAAACCAGTGTGGCCCATGAGGCCCCGCCCATGCTTGCAGGCCACATTGGTCACAAACACACATTGTGACCCTCAGCCTGAGCCCCGTCCTCAGGTAAGGCCTCTCAGTGGCTGGATGGAGAGACAGCATATTGAGCTTGCCATGCCCCTAGGCCCCAATTTTTAACCATAGTTCCGGTTGTCCCTTCACTCTTCCCCAGGGCTCTGCTTTGGAATTCCTCTTTTGGTGGGACACCTGAGGTAACAAACCTGAAAGGAGTCCTCCCATCCCACAGAATGACGAAAAACAATTGGGATCGGGCCAAATCCAGAGAGAGCAAGATTCGTCCATGGCCCATTAGGCCACCCCAACTTTCCATGGCCATCGCTGATAAAAAATCCAGAGACAAAAGCCTGAGCACGTGCCTCAGCCTCGTTCATTCTTCATATCCTGAAGTGTTCTTCAGATAAGAACCTACACGGCACTCGAATGCACCCAAAATATATAGTCTAACCTGGGCACTAATGCACTGTCTGACAACCTGAGCCCGGACTTCGTGAACAACACCCAGACAGCTGAACGCGCACTGAGCACATCAGACCCGCCATGGCCTTAGGTCATCATCTCTTCCCTACCTCAGTTTTCAGGCTTCAGAACCTAGAACTTATCTCCAATCCCTGCCCAGGGGTGACTGTGATGCAGAAATCAGAACACTTCCTTACCCATAGCAAGAAACCTTGTGGTTGGCATGTTGTCCAACGTTCAGTGTAGGAGAAACCAGCATTCAGACTGAGGCCCCGCCTCAGTGCGACGAGGGCATAAACACGCATTGTGACCCTCAGCGTGAGTCATGTCCTCTAGTACGTCCTCTCAGTGGCTGGGCCATTAGATGTCATAATGGGCTTAACATGTCCCTAGGCCCCAATTTTTAACCAGGTTTCTGGTTGTCCAGTCGCCCGTCTCCAGGGCTCTACTCTGGAATCTCTCATTTGGTGGGACACTTGAGGTTGAAAAACAAAACAAAACAAAACAAATCAACAACAACAGAACAACGGAATTCTTTCATCCCACAAAATGACCCCAAACTCTTTGGACGGGGCCAAACCCCAGAGAGTAAGACTCCTCCATTTCCCATGAAGTCACCCGGAAATTTCATGACCATGAGTGACACGATATCCAGAGACAAAAACTTGAGCAAAGCCTCACAGTCGCCATTTTTTCATATCCCGAAGAATTCTCTTCAAGGTCTGTAGATCAGTCCTGCCATACCTATGACCCGAAACATAAGCAGAGTTTGTGTTTTCAGACAACTGTCCAAACAGCCCTGGCCTACACACCCTACTGGCTCAGGCCCCTGGAGCCAAACCTGACTACTGTGCTTGCACTCTCCAAGGGAATTGTATGTGCCCATTCCAATGGCCACAACCCTACTAAGAGGATAAACCTCCAAAGTCCCTGAGGCCATCCCCATATTTGTGGCTTCCCAGGACAAACAGGGGTAATCTGGGACCATCTGAGCACCTACCCTCAGTCAGACCCGTAGATTGATGTCCCCATAGGTAAAAAGGAACAAACAGGCCCCTAGGTACCTAACGGATCTATTGCTTTGGTTTCCAGGCGTCTCTCCTCAGAGGCCTGGATTTCAATATCAGCATATGGCTGTTTCTTGACTCACCCATTAGAACAAATCTCATCTACACATGAGAAACTTGCATGATGGAGCTGTGTGAAAGCCTCTCTTTCGGAGAATCCTTCAGGGCCCCAGGGCCACTGCTTCATTCCAAGGTCTCCATAGACACAAAATCATATTAGGACACATCCACGGGAGAGTCCATTTCAACTCAGCCTTCTCGTTTGCTCCCCCCAGATCCAGCAGATCTAACCTGTCTTGTTGCTTGGAGACAATTGGAATGCGAGGAGGCCTACGCAGCCTTCCAGCCTTAGAACCCTGCTCAGAATCATTGGCCTGGCTCCAACCAACAGGTCTCAATTATCCTGCAGAAGAATCTTTGCAGTTGCGAGCTTCTCACTACTCCCATCGTGGGAAAACCCCCATGGCCTCATGATCCACGCCACCTTCAAGAAGGGGCCATCAGGGACAGAATGTCTAACCTGAGCGATCCTCTGATCCTCGCCCTGACTTCAGATGCACGAGATCTCGATTTATGACTGCAGATTGTGCGTGCCGTATCCTCACCCAGAAACCTAGGCCTAGCTTGGGTTCTTAGACATCTGTCCTCAGACTACTGTCCCACAAGCCCTCCAGTTTGGCAATCTAGAACTACAATGCAGCACTCTGCCTGCCCTCCAGAATAAAAACATTGCCCTCTGGGGCTACCCAGAAACCCCAAATGAAGATCAACCTACAAGCCATTCGGCTTTACCACAAATATATAGGCTGACGGGGGCACTAATGCCATTTCTGACACAGGCTGATCCTGGACCTCCTGGCCCCACCCAGACAATTTCCACACACTGAGCACATCGGACCCGCCATGGCCTTAGGTCGTCATCTCTTCCCAACCTTGGTTTTCAGGCTTTAGAACCTAGACCTTATCTCCAATCACTGCCCAGGTTTGAAAATAATTGGGCTTGCCATACCCCTATGCCCCAATTTTTAACCATAGTTCGGGTTGTCCCTTCACTCTTCCCCAGGGTCTGCTTTGAAATTCCTCTTTTGGTGGGACACCTGAGGTAACAAACCTGAAAGGAGTCCTCCCATCCCACAGATTGACGAAAAACAATTTGTATCAGGCCAAATCTACAGAGAGGAGGATTCCTCCATTGCCTATTATGACCTCCCGACATCCCATGGCCTTTGCTGCTACAAAATCCAGAACCAAAAGCCTGAGCAATAAATCTAATGGCACTGGCGCAGAAACCATATGGCATGTCTCGGAGCTGTCCAACAGGTCTCAATTGTCCCGCAGAAGTAATCCTTGAAGGGGGCATCTCACAACTCCCAACGTGAGAATACCTACATGGACTCGAGAGAGACTCCGCTCCCTTTATGAAGGGGCCGTCATGCACAGAAACTCCAACCTAATCCAACGTCTGATCCTCGCCCTGACGTCAGATGCATGAGATACCGGTTCAGATCTGCAGGGGGTAACTGCCGTCCCCTCGCTCGGAAGCCCAAGTCTAGCTTGTGTTCTCAGACTTCCGTCCTCACTCTCCTGGCCCCGAAGCCCTCATGTTTGGCAATTCGGACCCCCAATGCAGCACTCTGCCTGCCCTCTAGAAAAAATATATTGCCTTATGAGCTGCCCAGGCAGGTTAAATGAGGATAAACCTACACGGCACTCAACTGTACCCTAATTATATAGTCTAACCTGGGCACTAATGCACTCTCTGACATAACCTGAGCCCGGACCTCCTGACCAACACCCAGACAGCTGACCGCACACTGAGCACATCAGACCCGTCATGGCCGTAGGTCATCTTCACTTCCCGACCTCAGTTTTCAGGCTTCAGAACCTAGACCTTATCTCCAATCAATCACTGCCCAGGTGTGACTGTGATGCAGAAATCAGAACTCCTCCTTAACCATGGCAAGAAACCTTCTGTTTGGCATGTTGTACAATGTTCAGTTTAGGAGAAACAAGCATTCACCCTGAGGCCCCCCTGCCATTCTTGAGTGCGACGTGGGCATAAACACGCATTGTGACCCTTAGCGTGAGTCCTGTCCTCTAGTAAGTCCTCTCAGTGGCTGGACCATTTGATGTCATAATGGGCTTGACATGTCTATATTCCCTAATATTTAACCAGATTTCTGGTTGTCCAGTCGCTCCACTCTGGAATCGCTCATTTGGTGGGACACCTGAGGTTAAAAAAACAAAACAAAAAAAACAAAAAAAAAAAACGGACTTCTTCCATACCACAGAATGACCCCAAACACTTGGACGGGGCCAAAACCCCCAGAGAGTAGGACTCGTCCATTTCCCATGAAGTCACCCGGAAATTTCACGACTATGAGTGACACGATATCCAGAGACAAAAAACTGAGTAAGAGCCTCACACTCGCCCTTTTTTCATATCCCGAAGGGTTCTCCTCATGGTCTGTAGATCAGTCCTGCCATTCCTATGATCTGAAACATAAGCCGAATTTGTGTATTCAGACATCTTTCCAAACAGTTCTGGCCTAAACACCCTACATGCTCAGGCCCCTGGTGCCAAACCTGAGGACTGTACTTGCCCTCTCCAAGGGAATTGTGTGTGCCCATTCCAATGGCTACAAACCTACTAATAGGATAAACCTCCAAAGTCTCTGAGGCCATCCCAATACTTGTGGCTTCCCATGACAAACAGGGGCAATCTGAGCTCATCTGAGCACCTACCTGCACTCAGACCCGTAGACTGATGTCCTCAGAGGTAAAAAGGAACGAACAGACCCCTAGGCTCCTATCGGATCCATTGCTTTGCTTTCCAGGCATCTCTCCTCAGCGTCCTGGATTTCAATACCAGCATATGGCTGTTTCTTCATTCACCCATCAAAACAAATCTCATTGACACATGGGAAACTTGCACGTTGGAGCTGTGTCAAAGCCTCTTTAGGAGATCCATTCAGGCCCCCCAGTGCCACCGCTTCATTCCAAGGTCTCCTTAGACACAAAAAAAACACATTAGGACCCATCCACAGGAGAGTCCATTTCAATTCAGCCTCCTCGGTTGATCCCCCAGATGCAACAGATCTAACCTGTCTTGCTGCTAGGAGACAATTGGAATGTGAAGTGGGCTACCCAGCCATCCATCCTTAGAACTCTGCTCGGAATCGTTGGCCTGGCTCCAACCAACAGGTCTCAATTGTCCTGCAGAAGAATCTTTGCAGTTTGGAGCTTCTCACAATTCCCATCTTGGGAAATCCCCCAATGGCCTCGTGACCCCCCCCCCCCTTTATGAAGAGGGCATCAGGGACAGAAAGTCCAACCTGAGCGTTCGTCTGATCATTGCCCTGACTTCAGATGCACGAGATCTCGATTCAGTTCTGTCCATTGTGCCTGCCATGTCCTCACCCAGAATCCTAAGCCTAGCTTGTGTTCTCAGACTTCCGTTCTTAGGTTCAATGGGCACAAGGGTCTGACTGACACAGACTGAGCCACGACCTCCAGTCAACCACCCAGAGATGGGCCCCATTTCCTGAAGGTGTGACTTCCTGTGTCCTGAAACCAACGTCTCTACTCAACCTGTATATTCAGTCCTCTGTCCCAGACCGTAGCTCAAATCCATGCCTATGGGGGAACCTCACACACAAGAGTACTCCTCCTTCCCAACTCTCTGTTTGGCAACCAGCTGCATGGCCCATGAGACCACGGTTACACATGGAAGACTCCCTGGATACAAACAGGCAGCGTGAGCTTGCTTTCAAACAAAAAACCCGCAGTAGCTGGATCAGGAGCCCACAGAGTGGGACTTCCAGGACCCTAAGGGCAAATCCTCACCCTTGTTAATGTTTTCAAGTCACCCATACCCAGAACCTGTCTCTGGAATCCCTATTTGGGTGTCCTCTGAGATGGAAAACAACAGTCTTCCCTTCCCTCAGAGACACCAAACACTTGGGAGCTGAGCAGAATCCCCAGAGATGAAGAATTTCTCATGGACTCATGAAGCCATCCCTACCTTTCGCGACCATCCCGGGCACACACCCGACAGAAGAACCTGCGCTATGACACCTTAATTTCAGTACACTATGAGCTGCCCTCTGGGCCTGAACATCGGACCTGTGATCACCTCGGCCCTCACTCTAACCCTAGTTTGCTTTTGCAGATATCTCTCCCCAAAGCGCTGGCCCACATGCCCCCCCAGGATGGGGCCTATGGTGCCACACCAGAGGACTGTCCTTACACTCCCAAAGGAAACTCTGACCTTCACGGTTGCCCAAACACTGAAGATTAGGAGCAAAGTAAAACCCCCTGAGCCCACCTCAATTTCTAAGAAGGTTCTGGACCCAAATGCACATTCTGACACACAATATGCCACTGCCTCCAGGCAGACATCCAAATCCAAGGGCCTGAGTCAGAAGTTTGAACCTGCCATGACTATAGGACTTCATTGATACCCAAGTTTAGATTTTTAGGCACTGTTTCCAGAGGCCTGTTCTCCAATACTGACTTATATTCCAACATGTAGTCCCTGAGCCACACAACAGAACAACACTTGTCCCCAGAAGGAAACCGTGCTCTGGACATGTGTCAAACTCTCAGGGTAGAAGAATCCTGCAAGTACCCTTTGCCAACAGTGCATTTTAAGATCTCCCTGGTAACAAACCAGCATTGTGACCCATGTGCAAGATATTCCATGTCAACTCAAGGCCTTGGTACTTCGCCCCAGTGTCATCAGAAAACGAAACTGCCATATTCCTCAGCTCCAATGGTCAATGGAGGTGTGTGTGCTTTCCAGGCATCCATGCCGAAGAGCTCTGCTACATGGGGTACTGTGGAGCAAACAAACCAGACTCCACCTGTCCAGTAGAAGGAAACCTTGCTGTTTGGAGCATCTCACAAGTCTCAGAGTGGGAAATCCTCCATGGGGCTCTTGATGCAACCCTTCCATTTCTTGGTCATTGTAGACAAAAACAGTAGTGAGAGCAAACATCTGACATCCGTCCTTACACAGGTGCTGGATATATCAAAAAAGACGCTTCACACTGGAACTGCGTTCCGCTTGGCACTGAATTGTACAGTAGCTTGTGTCTACAATTCCATCCTCACCCTACTGCTCCCCAAGGCCTCTTGATATTGAATTCTGGAGCCGCAATGCAGCATTCTGCCTCCCTCATAGGAAGAAGTGCCTGGTTAGTCTGCCCAGAATCGCCACATTAGGATCAGTCCACTTGGCCCTGGAGGGAACCCCGATTTATAGACTTCCCTGGCCACTAGTGTTGTGTCTTACAGAGCCTTTGTCCGGACCTAGAGTAAGTCACAGGGAGTGCAGGTCCTATATCTAGCATGTGGGACTGGCCATGGCCCAAGTCTGTCATCTCTACCCATACTTGGTATTCTCGCACCTTTCCCCAGATTTTGCTGAAATCCTTCCAATGGGGGAACCTGAAACACTATAGATTTCTAGTCCTTTTCCATGGAAGGACACCTGGGTGTTGAAATGGGTATCCAGCTCTCAAAGTGGGAGCAAGGTACATGGCCAATGTGACCAGGCCAACTCCTGATGGCTCCCCAGGGCACAAAAACAGGCATTGTGACCCTCACCCAAGTATGCTTTCAAACAAACTCTCTCAGTTCCACCACAAGGTTCCTGCATTGCAGGCCTGGTACTCCCCTAACCCCAAATTCTAACCCTTGGTGGGATTTTCCAGGCGCCCAGACTTAGAACCCATATCTAAAATGCCTGTTTTGGGGCACCTCTAAGATGGAAAACAGCACTCTTATCTTCCCCGAAAAAAGCCACCAAACTAAGGGGAGCCGCCAGGATCCTTAGAGACAAAAAGTCTCCAATGGATGCATGAGACATCACCTACATTCTGAGGTCATTCTGGACACACAATCCAGATGGAAAAGTCTGTGCTACTGTCTTCTAGTCATCCTAATTACAGTTGCTGATGAGCTGACCCCCAAGTCTATGCATTTGGCCTGTGATCACCTCGCGACTAATCTGAACCTGAATTTGTGTTTGCAGACTTCTTTCCCAAAACCATGGCTCACATGCCCTCCTGGATGGGGTCACTCGAGGTGCACCAAAGGACTGTGGCTGAATTCCCCAAGGAAACTGTGCCTATCACAGTTGCCCAAACGTTCCAGATTAAGAGAAACCTGCAAGGCCCCTGAGCCCACTCCAATTTTGGTGGCTGTCTGGATGCAAATGCACAGTATGAAACACCCTGATTAGCTACATTCAGATGGACAGCCACGTCAATGGTCCTGAGTCAGAAGATTGAACCTCACAAGCCATTGGACCTCATTGGAACACCTGATTAGGTTTTCAGGCATCTGTCCTCAGGGTTCTGTTCTGGAATACCATCTTATGATACGACCTGTCCCTGAGCCCAGAAAACGCCCAGCAAACTCTCTTCGGGCGCCACACGTCTGAAGGGCAGCCCCACCGCGCATGGCCGGCATCGCGAGCGCACGAGCATGCACCTCATCAGGAAGCCCTACTTGAGGCAGGCTGCAGTGAGGCCGACGCCTCCTGCTAATCCTCGGCCTGCGGGGGTTCCCTCCCTGGTGCTGTCCCAAAAGGCCGGGCCCACCAGGAAGACCAGGCTCCAAATTTCACCTGCTTCCCAGCCTTCTGCTTCCGGGGTCCTGTCCCTCGGTGCCTCCATCTGGGGAACCCTGGGTCCCGCAGCCACGCCTCCCCCTCCCCCCCAAAGCGCCAACGGTGCCTTTGGGTGCTTCAGACAAGACTCGGAGCGAGAGAAACCTGTCCAAACAGCTCTGGCCTACACACCCTACAGGCTCAGGCCCCTGGAGCCAAACCTGAGGACTGTGCTTGCCGTCTCCAAGGGAATTGTATGTGCCCATTCAAATGGCCAAAACTCAACTAATAGGAGATAAACCTCCAAAGTCCCTGAGGCCATCCCAATAGTTGTGGCTTCCCTAGACAAACAAGGGCAATCTGAGCCCATCTGAGCACCTACCTGCACTCAGACCCGTAGACTGATGTCCCCAGAGGTAAAAAAAGGAACGAACAGCCCCCTAGGAACCTATCGGATCCATTGCTTTGGTTTCCAGGCATCTCTCCTCAGAGGCCTGGATTTCAATAACAGCATATGGCTGTTTCTTGACTCACCCTAGAACAAATCTCATCTACACATGGGAAACTTGCACGATGGAGCTGTATGAAAGCCTCTGTTTAGGAGAACCCTTCAGGGCCCCAGTGCCACCGCTTCTTTCCAAGGTCTCCATAGACACAAAGACATATTAGGACACATCCACGGGAGAGTCCATTTCAGCTCAGCCTCCTCGGTTGCTCCCCCCAGATCCAGCAGATCTAACCTGTCTTGTTGCTTGGAGACAATTGGAATGCGAGGTGGGCTACCCAGCCATCCATCCTTAGAACCCTGCTCGGAATCGTTGTCCTGGAGCCAACCAACAGGTCACAATTGTCCTGCAGAAGAATCTTTGCAGTTGGGAGCTTCTCACAACTCCCATCGTGGGAAAAATCCCATGGCCTCGTGATCCACCCCCCCTTCAAGAAGGGGCCATCAGGGACAGAAAGTCCAACCTGAGCAATCGTCTGATCCTCGCCCTGACTTCAGATGCACGAGATCTCGATTCAGGTCTGTAGATTGTGCCTGCCATATCCTCACCCAGAAACCTAGGCCTAGCTTGGGTTCTCAGACTTCCGTCCTCACACTACTGGCCCACAAGCCCTCCAGTTTGGCAATCTAGAACTACAATGCAGCACTCTGCCTGCCCTCCAGAAGAAAAACATTGCCCTCTGGGGCTACCCAGAAACCCCAAATGAGGATCAACCTGCACGCCATTCGGCTGTACCCCAAATATATAGGCTGACCTGGGCACTAATGCCCTTTCTGACACAGCCTGAGCCTGGACCGCCTGGCCACACCCAGACAGCTGGCCGCACACTGAGCACATCGGACCCGCCATGGCCTTAGGTCGTCATCTCTTCTCAACCTCGGTTTTCAGGCTTCAGAACCTAGACCTTATCTCCAATCATGGCCCGGGTTTGAAAATGATGCAGAAATCAGAACTCTTTCCCCATGGCAAGAAACCTTGTGGTTGTCATGTTGTCCAACATTCAGTGTAGTTGAAACCAGTGTGGCCCATGAGGCCAGGCCATGCTTGCGGGCCACATTGGTCCACCGAGAGGATGATTCGTCCATGGCCCATGAGGCCTACCCAACATTCCAGGGCCATCGCTGATACAAAATCCTGAGACAAAAGACTGAGCAAGCGCCTCAGCCTCGCTCATTCTTCATATCCTGAAGAGTTCTTCCCATGGTTTGTAGATCGGGCGTGCCATAACTACGTCCCCAAACCTAAGCTGAGTTTGTGTTTTCAGACTTCTGTCCTCAAACTCCTGGGGCCATACACCCTCCAGGCTGGGCACCTGGAGCCACACATTAGGACAGTGCCTACCCAATTCATGGGAATTCTGCCCATTCCATTGTCCAAAATCGTACAAATTAGGAGAACCCTCCAAAGCCCAGGAGGCCATCCCAATGGTGTAGGTCACCCGGGAAAAAAAGGGCTGTCTGACACCAGCTGAGCATCTACCTCCACTCATACCATGGATGGATGTCCCCAGAGAAGAAGATTGAACACGACAGGACCCTAGGCCATTATCGGATCCTTTGTTTTGTTTTACAGGCATGTCTCCTCAAAAGCCTGTATTCCAATACCAGCATAGGGGTTTTCTTGAGGCACCATAAAACAAATCTCGTCTCCACAAGGAAACGTGTGCATGGGAGCTATGCCAGATGCTTAGGAGAATACTTCAGGGTCCAGGTGCCACCGCCCCATTCCAAGGCCCTCAGGGACACAAATACACTTTAGGACCCATCCTCAGGAAAGTACATTTCAACTCAGCCACCCCGGTTGTTCCCGCAGATCCATTAGATCTAAACTGTCTTGTTGCTAGGAGACAATTGGAATGGGAAGCGGCTTCCCAGTCATCCATCCTTGAACGGTGCTCCTGAGTCATTCCATATGGGATGTCCTGGAGCTGTCCAAAGGTCTCAATTGTCCCACAGAAGGAATCCTTGAAGGGGGCTTCCCACAACTCCCAACGTGGGAAAACCTCCAGGGCCTCGAGATTCCGCTCCGTCCATGAAGGGGCCGTCAGGCACAGAAACTCCAACCTGAGCCAACGTCTGATACTCGCCCTGACAGCAGATGCATGAGATATTGGTTCAGATTTGCAGTGGGTACCTGCCGTGACCTCATCCTGAAACCGAAGTCTAGATTGTGTTCTCAGACTTCCGTCCTCACACTTCTGGCCCCGAGGCCCTCAAGTTTGTCAAATCCGGACTGAAAATGAAGCACTCTGCCTGCACTCTAGAAAAAATATATTGCCTAATGAGCTGCCCAGGCAGCTTAAAGGAGGAAAAACCTACACGGCACTCGAATGTACCCAAATAATATAGTCTAACCTGGGCACTAATGCACTGTCTGACACAACCTGAGCCCGGACCTCCTGACCAACACCCAGACAGCTGAATGCACACTGAGCACATCAGACCCGCCATTGGCCTTAGGTCATCATCTCTTCCCTACCTCAGTTTTCAGGCTTCAGAACCTAGACCTTATCTCCAATCACTGCCCAGGGGTGACTGTGATGCAGAAATCAGAACTCTTCCTTACCCATGGCAAGAAACCTTGTGGTTGGCATGTTGTCCAACGTTCAGTGTAGGAGAAACCAGCATTCAGCCTGAGGCCCCGCCCATTCTTGAGTGCGACGAGAGCATAAACACGCATTGTGACCCTCAGCGTGAGTCCTGTCCTCTAGTACGTCCTCTTAGTGGCTGGATCATTAGATGTCATAATGGGCTTGACATGTCCCTAGGCCCCAATTTGTAACCAGATTTCTGGTTGTCCAGTCGCCCCTCCCCAGGCCTCTACTCTGGAATCTCTCATTTGGTGGGACACCTGATGTTGAAAAACAAAACAAAACAAATCAACAGCAACAGAACAACGGACTTCTTCCATCCCACAGAATGACCCCAAACTCTTTGGACGGGGCCAAACCCCCAGGGAGTAAGACTCGTCCATTTCCCATGAAGTCACCCGGAACTTTCACGACCATTGGTGACACGATATCCAGAGACAAAAACTTGAGGAAGAGCCTCACACTCGCCCTTTTTTCAAATCACGAAGAGTTCTCCTCATGGTCTGTAGATCAGTCCTACCATACCTATAACCCGAAACATAAGCCGAGTTTGTGTTTTCAGACAACTGTCCAAACAGCCCTGGCCTACACACCCTACAGGCTCAGGCCCCTGGAGCCAAACCTGACGACGGTGCTTGCCCTCTTCAAGGGAATTGTATGTGCCCACTCCAATGGCCACAACCCTACTAATAGGATCAACCTCCAATGTCCCTGAGGCCATCCCAATATTTGTTGCTTCCCAAGACAAACAGGGGCAATATGGGCACATCTGAGCACCTACTGGCACTCAGACCCGTAGACTGTCGTCCCCAGAGGTAAAAAGGAACGAACAGGCCCCTAGGCACCTCTCGGATCCATTGCTTTTGTTTCCAGGCATCTCTCCTCAGAGGCCTGGATTTCAATAACAGCATATGGCTGTTTCTTGACTCACCCATCAGAACAAATCTCATCTACACATGGGAAACTTGCACGATGGAGCTGTGTGAAAGCCTCTCTTTAGGAGAACCCTTCAGGGCACCAGTGCCACCGCTTCATTCCAAGGTCTCCATAGACACATAATCATATTAGGACACATCCACGGGGAGACTCCATTTCAACTCAGCCTCCTTGGTTGCTCGCCCAGATCCAGCAGATCTAAACTGTCTCGTTGCTTGGAGATAAATGGAATGCGAGGTGGTCTACCCAGCCACCCATCCTTAGAACCCTGCTCGAATCGTTGTCCTGGTGCCAAGGAACAGGTCTCAATTGTACTGCAGAAGAATCTTTGCAGTTGGGAGCTTCTCAGAACTCCCATTGTGGGAAATCCCCCATGGCCTCGTGATCCACCCTCCTTCAAGAAGGGGCCATCAGGGACAGAATGACAAACCTGAGCGATCGTCTGATCCTCGCCCTGACTTCAGATGCACGAGATCTTGATTCACGTCTGTAGATTGTGCCTGCCATATCCTCACCCAGAAACCTAGGCCTAGCTTGGGTTCTCAGACTTCCGTCCTCACACTACTGGCCCACAAGCCCTCCAGTTTGGCAATCCAGAACTACAATGCAGCACTCTGCCTGCCCTCCAGAAGAAAAAACATTGCCACATGGGGCTACCCAGAAACCCCAAATGAGGATCAACGGGGCACGCCATTCGGCTGTACCCCAAATATATAGGCTGACTTGGGCACTAATGCCCTTTCTGACACAGCCTGATCCTGGAAATCCTGGCCCCACCCAGACAACTGGCCGCACACTGAGCACATCGGACCCCTCATGGCCTTAGGTCGCCATCTCTTCGCAACCTCGGTTTTCAGGCTTCAGAACCTAGACCTTATCTCTAATCACGGCCTGGTTTGAAAATGATGCAGAAATCAGTACTCTTTCCCCATGGCAAGAAACCTTGTGGTTGGCATGTTGTCCAAGGTTCAGTGTAGTTGAAACCAGTGTGGCCCATGAGGCCCCGCCCCCATGCTTGCGGGTCACATTGGTCACAAACACACATTGTGACCCTCAGCCTGAGCCCAGTCCTCAGGTAAGGCCTCTCAGTGGCTGGATGGAGAGACAGCATATTGGGCTTGCCATGCCCCTAGGCCCCAATTTTTAACCCATAGTTCGGGTTGTCCCTTCACTCTTCCCCAGGGCTTTGCTTTGGAATTCCTCTTTTTGTGGAACCTGAGGTAACAAACCTGAAAGGAGTCCTCCCATCCCACAGATGACGGAAAACAATTGGGATAGGGCCAAATCCACAGAGAACAAGATTCGTCCATGGACCATGAGGCCTCCCCAACCTTCCACGGACATCGCTGACAAAAAATCCAGAGACAAAAGCCTGAGCACGCGCCTCAGACTCGCTCATTCTTCATATCCTGAAGAGTTCTTCAGATAAGAACCTACACGGCACTCGAATGCACCCAAAATATATTGTCTAACCTGGGCACTAATGCACTGTCTGACAACCTGAGCCCGGACCTATTGACCAACACCCAGACAGCTGACCGCACACTGGGCACATCAGACCCAGCATGTCCTTAGGTGATCATCTCTTCCCTACCTCAGTTTTCAGGCTTCAGAACCTAGACCTTATCTCCAATCACTGCCCAGGGGTGACTGTGATGCAGAAATCAGAACTCTTCCTTACCCATAGCAAGAAACCTTGTGGTTGGCATGTTGTCCAACGTTCAGTGTAGGAGAAACCAGCATTCAGCCTGAGGCCCCGCCCATTCTTGAGTGCGACGAGGGCATAAACACGCATTGTGACCCTCAGCTTGAGTACTGTCCTCTAGTACGTCCTCTCAGTGGCTGGACCATTAGATGTCTTATTGGGCTTGACATGTCCCTAGGCCCCAATTTTTAACCAGATTTCTGGTTGTCCATTCGCCCCTCCCCAGGACTCTACTCTGGAATCTCTCATTTGGTGGGACACCTGAGGTTGAAAAACAAAACAAAACAAATCAACAATAGAGCAACGGACTTCTTCCATTCCACAGAATGACCCCAAACTCTTTGGACTGGGCCAAACCCCAGAGAGTAAGACTCGTCCATTTCCCATGAAGTCACCCGGAAATTTCACGACCATGAGTGACAAGATATCCAGAGACAAAAACTTGAGCAGAGCCTCACACTCGCCCTTTTTTCTTATCCCGAAGAGTTTTCCTTATGGTCTGTAGATCAGTCCTGCCATACCTATGACCCGAAACATAAGCCGAGTTTGTGTTTTCAGACAACTGTCCAAACAGCCCTGGCCTACACACCCTACAGGCTCAGGCCCCTGGAGCCAAACCTGACGACTGTGATTGCCCTCTCCACGGGAATTGTATCTGCCCATTCCAATGGCCACAACCCTCCTAAGAGTATAAACCTCCAAAGTCCCTGAGGCCATCCCAATATTTGTGGCTTCCCAGGGCAAATGGGGCAATCTGGGCCCATCTGAGCACCTACCGGCACTCAGACCCGTAGACTGATGTCCCCAGACGTAAAAAGGAACGAACAGGCCCCTAGGCACCTATCGGATCCATTGCTTTGGTTTCCAGGCATCTCTCCTCAGAAGCCTGGATTTCAATAACAGCATATGGCTGTTTCTTGACTCACCCATCAGAACAAATCTCATCTACACATGGGAATCTTGCATGATGGGGCTATGTGAAATCCTCTCTTTAGGAGAACCCTTCAGGGCCCCAGTGCCACCGCTTCATTCTAAGGTCTCCATAGACACAAAATCATATTAGGACACATCCACGGGAGAGTCCATTTCAACTCAGCCTCCTCGGTTGCTCCCCCAGATCCAGCAGATCTAACCTGTCTTGTTGCTTGGAGACAATTGGAATGCGAGTGGGCTACCGAGCCATCCATCCTTAGAACCCTGCTCGGAATCGTTGTCCTGGTACCAACCAACAGGTCTCAATTGTCCTGCAGAAGAATCTTTGCAGTTGGGAGCTTCCCACAACTCCCATCGCGGGAAAAAAACCTATGGCTTCGTGATCCACCCCCGCTTCAAGAAGGCGCCATCAGGAACAGACTGTCCAACCTGAGCGATCGTCTGATCCTCGCCCTGACTTCAGATGCACGAGATCTCGATTCAGGTCTGTAGATTGTGCCTGCCATATCCTCACCCAGAAACCTAGGCCTAGCTTGGGTCTCAGACTTCCTTCCTCAGACTACTGGCCCACAAGCCCTCCAGTTTGGCAATCCAGAAGTACAATGCAGGACTCTGCCTGCCCTCCAGAGAAAAAACATTGCCCTCTGGCGTTACCCAGAAATCACAAATGAGAGGATAAACGGGGCACACCATTCGGCTGTACCCCAAATATATAGGCTGACCTGGGCACTAATGCCCTTTCTGACACAGCCTGATCCTGGACCTCCTGGCCACACCCAGATAGCTGGACGCACACTGAGCACATCGGACCCGACATGGCCTTAGGTCGTCATCTCTTCTCAACCTCGGTTTTCAGGCTTCAGATCCTAGAACTTATCTCCAATCACGGCCCGGGTTTGAAAACGATGCAGAAATCAGAACTCTTTCCCCATGGCAAGACACCTTGTGGTTGGCATGTTGTCCAAGATTCAGTGTAGTTGAAACCAGTGTGGCCCATGAGGCCCCGCTCATCCTTGCGGGCCACATTGGTCACAAACACACATTGTGACCCTCAGCCTGAGCCCAGTCCTCAGGTAAGGCCTCTCAGTGGCTGGATGGAGAGACAGCATATTGGGCTTGCCATACCCCTAGGCCCCAATTTTTAACCATAGTTCGGGTTGTCCCTTCACTCTTCCCCAGGGCTCTGCTTTGGAATTCCTCTTTTGATGGGACACCTGAGGTAACAAACCTGAAAGGAGTCCTCCCATCCCACAGATTGACGAAAAACAATTGGGATCGGGCCAAATCCACAGAGAGCAAGATTCGTCCATGGCCCATGAGGCCTCCCCAACATTCCACGGCCATCGCTGATACAAAATCCAGAGACAAAAGCCTGAGCACGCGCCTCAGACTCGCTCATTCTTCATATCCTGAAGAGTTCTTCAGATAAGAACCTACAGGGCACTAGCAGCCACCCAAAATATATAGTCTAACCTGGGCACTAATTCACTGTCTGACAACCTGAGCCCGGACCTCGTGACCAACACCCAGACAGCTGACCGCACACTGAGCACATCAGACCCGCCATGGCCTTAGGTCATCATCTCTTCCCTACCTCAGTTTTTAGGCTTCAGAACCTAGACCTTACCCTACGTTTTCAGGCTTCAAAACCATGAACCTAACCCTAACCCTGACCCCTACCCTAAGCCTTATGCTAACCCTGACCTCAACGATGTCTAACCCTAAGCCTGACCCTAAGTCTTTCTTAACCCTAACCCTAACACTAACCTTGTCTAAACCCAGCTCTGTTCCCTCCAGCACGGACATCCCCTGCACCCAGGCCTCCCACGTGTTGGAAGGAGGCTATTTGGGGGTCACTGGATGGGCACTGCATTGAGTGGAGTGTGAGCCTTGAGCAGCATGGGGACCGGTAGCTCAGGGAGTTCTGCTGCAGCAGGAAGTTCGGTAAGGAGCCCCCAGGCAGTCGTGACCTCACTTCCCTGACGACAGAGCCCAAAGGAATTGGAACCCACTTATCCAGGAACCCCATTACAGAGAAAGCCCCCCTGCCCAGCTCATTTCTAGGCACATCCTAAAGGAAGCGACATGTTCTTCTGCTGTACTGAAGCCGAGAGGATTCAGGGAGAAGAGAGCTCGCCGGCCAGACAAGTCCCCTCCCTGGCAGGTCATATCAGGTTTCCCCAACGCCTCAGGCCTTTGGCTAATAAAATCAAAAGGAGACATGAGGGGGCTCAGAGTCAGAGAGTCCCACACCTTCTATTCGTCCGGTGTAGCCCTAGGTCTCCTCCCCGTCTCTGTGTGTTTGTGTGTATGTGTGTGTCTGTGTGTGTGTGTGTGCCACTGGGTTTCTGTGTGTTCTGTGTGTAAAGAGGACCTGGCCATGCCATCGTGGATGGAGATGCCCCAAGCAGGATGAGGCTGATATGCGGTTAGATGTCTGTTGGGTAAGTCATGTTCACACCCCCAGTTTAAGGCTGCTTAATTGGGATCAGTTTTAGGGTCTACACAACTTCTGCCCAGGGTTTATCCTGAGACCCTGAATGGATGGGTCCATGACTCAGGAGCAGGGCTAACCCTAACAGTAACCACTAAGCCAGACCCTGACACTGACTGTGGCCTGCCCCAAACCATAACCCAAGCCCTGACCCTGACTCTGACCCTGACCCTGACTGTGATCCTTACCTGAAAGCAAAACAAAACCTAAGCCTGGCAAGGACCCTGATGTGGACCCTGAACCTAAACTTAACTCTTACATTACCGTAAATATGACTAATACCTAACCATGACCCAGACCCTGACCCTAATCCTAACCCTGATGCTGATCTAAACCTGACCCTAACACTAACCCTGACACTGAATGTGAGCATGAACTTAACTCTAACCCTAAACCTAACCCTGACCCTGACACTAACACGGGCCCTGACCCGAAACCTAACGCTGAGCCTAACCCTAAAAAAACTAACCCCTAACATTATCCCTATCTCTGACCCTAACCCGGTCTAACCCTAACCCGCAAACTATCTCTAATCCTAACTCTAACCCCACTTTAACAATAATCCTGACCCTCTCCCTGACCCTGATCATAACCCTCACTCTGAACTTTGCCTATGTCAGAACTTAACCTTAAACCTGACCCTGGCCTTGACCTTAACACTGACCCTAACCCTGACTGTAAACCTAACTCTGACCCAATCCGTGAGCCTGAACAGAATCTTAACCCTAAAGTTAACACTGATCCTGAACGTACTCATAAAACAGAACCTAAACATAAAGTTGACCTTACCATAACCGTAAACCTAATCCTGACCCTGACCCTAACCCTGACACTAAACCTGTCCCAAACCTAACCCTGACCCTGACATGAAACTTGCCCCCACACCAAAACTTGAACCTGACCCTAAATCTGACCATGACCCTGAACCTGACCCTAAACCTAACCTTCATCCTAACACTGATCCTGTCCCTGACTGTGACTGTAACACTAACCGTGACCCTACTGTGAGCCTGACTCTAAACCTAACCATGAACCTAACCCTAACCCTGACCCCTACCCTAAGCCTTACGCTAACCCTGACCTCAACGACGTCTAACCCTAACCCTGACCCTAAGTCTTTCTTAACCCTAACCCTAACACTAACCTAGTCTAAGCCCAGCCTTGCTCCCTCCAGCGGGGACAACAGCTGCACCCAGGCTTCCCAGGGACTAGGGGGAGGCTCTATGGGGGTCACTGGATGGGCACTGCGTTGAGTGGAGTGTGAGCCTTGAGCAGCTTGGGGACCGGTAGCTCAGGGAGCTCTGGTCGAGCAGGAAGTTCGGTAAGGGGCCCCCAGGCAGTGGTGACCTCACTTCCCTGACGACAGAGCCCAACGGAATTGGAACCCACGTATCCAGGCACCCCATTACAGAGAAAACACCCCTGCCCAGCTCATTTCTAGGCACATCCTAAAGGAAGTGACATGTTCTTCTTCTGTAGCCCTAGGTCTCCTCCCCGTCTCTGTGTGTTTGTGTGTATGTGTGTGTCTGTGTGTGTGTGTGTGCCACTTGGTTTCTGTGTCTGTGTGTAAAGAGGACCTGGCCATGCCATCGTGGATGGAGATGCCACAAGCAGGATCAGGCTGATGATGGGTTAGATGCCTGGTGGGCAAGTCATGAGTCCATGACCCAGGAGCGGGGCGAACCCTAACAGTAACCACTAACCGTGACCCTGACACTGACTCTGAGCCTGCCCCAAACCCTAACCCGAACCCTGACCCTGACCCTGACGCTAAAACTGACCGTGATCCCGACCTGAACCCTTAATCTGAACCTGAGCCTGACACTGACCTTGTCCGGATCCTGGACCTAAAACTAACTCTGGAATAACCTAGCTATGACTCATCCCTAACCGTGACCCTGACCCTGACCCTAAACCTAATACTGACCTTGAACTAACCCTGACCATAACTGAACCCTGTCCGTGACTGTGTGCCTGACCCTAAAACTAACCCTAAGGTAACCCTAACCCTGACCCTTATACGGACATTGTACCTAAACCGAACACTGACCCTGACCCTAACACTAAGCCCTACCATAAACCAAACCCTCACCCTGACCTTACGCAGTGTAACCCTAACCCTCACGTTAACACTACTTCTAACACTAACCCTAACCCCATCCCAAATTTTCCCATAAACCTAACTGTGAACCTGAACCGAACATAAAGCAAAGCCTGAACCTAAATCTGACCCTGGCCCTGACCTTCACCTGACCCTGACCCTAATCCTAACCATGACCTTAACACTGACCACTACATAACCCTGTCCCTGACCGGAATGTGGACTTTAACCAATACCTGATCCTGACACTAAACCTGACACTGGCCCAAACTTCACCCTGACCCTGACCCAGGCCATGACCATCAACCTAACCCTGACCCTAACAGTGACCCTGATCCAAACCTAACACTAACCCTGAGACTGAATGTGAGCCTGATCCTAACTCTACCCCTAAACGTAACCCTAACCCTGACAGTACCACGGGTCCTCCGCCGATCCTATCGCCGAACCTAACCCTAACACTATACTCTAACCTACCCGCGGATCCTGACCCTAACCAATCTAACCCTAACCCTCAACCTAACTCTAACCCTAACACTAAACGTAAACTTTAACAATAACCCTTACCTTATACCTGACTATGATCATAACCCTAACCCTGAACTTTGCCTCTACCAGACCCTGACCCTAAACCTGACCCTGGCCCTGACCCTAAACCTAACCATGACACTAACACTGACCACTACATAACCTTGTCCCTAACCCAAATGTGGACTTTGAACCAATACCTGATCCTGACCCTAAACCTGACACTGGCTCTAAACTTCACCCTGACCCTGACCCAGGCCATGATCATAAAACTAACCCTGAGCCTAATAGTGATCCCGACCCTGACCTGAACACTAAACCTGAGCCTGGCTGTTAGCCTACCCTACTCTAACCCTAAATGTAACCCTGACCCTGACATTAAGTGGGCCCTACCCCGAATCCTATTGCTGAAACTAACCCTAACACTAACCCCTAACCTACCACGGACCCTGACCCTAACAAGTTCAAACCCTAACCATCAACCTAACGCTAACCCTAACACTAACGCTGAACTTTAACAATAACCCTGACCCTAGCTGACTATGATCATAACCCGGAACCTGAACTTTGCCTATACCAGACACACTGACCCTAAACCTAACCCTGAACTTTGCTATTAGAGACCCTGATCCTAATCCTGACCCTGGCCGTGACCCTAAACCTAACCATGACCCTAACAATGACCACTACATAACCCTGTCCCTGACCCGAATGTGGACTTTAAACCAATACCTGATCCTGACCGTAAACCTGACACTGGCCCTAGACTTCACCCTGACCCTGAGAAAGGCAAACCATAAACCTAACCCTGACCATAACAGTGACCCTGACCCTGACCCTAACAATCATGACCCTGAATGTGAGCCTGAACCTAACTCTTACCCTTAACATAACCCTGAATCTGACACTAACACGGGCCCTGACCCGAAACCTAATGCTGAACCTAACCCTAATACTAACCCCTAACATTATCCCTGACTCTGACCCTAACCCGGTCTAACCCTAACCCTCAAACTACCTCTAAGCCTTACTCTAACCCCACTTTAACAATAATCCTGACCCTCTCCCTGACCCTGATCATAACCCTAACTCTGAACTTTGCCTATGTCAGACCTTAACCTTAAACCTGACCCTGGCCTTGACCTTAATACTGACCCTAACCCTGACTGTAAACCTAACTCTGACCCAATCCGTGAGCCTGAACAGATTAGTAACCCTAAAGCTAACACTGATCCTGAACCTACTCATAAAACAGAACCTAAACATAAAGCTGACCTTACCATAACCATAAACCTAATCCTGACCCTGACCCTAACCCTGACACTAAACTAGTCCCAAACCTAACCCTGACCCTGACATGAACCTTGCCCCCAACAAAACTTGAACCTGACCCTAAATCTGACCATAACCCTGAACCTGACCCTTAACCTAACCGTCACCGTAACACTGACCCTGACCCTGACTCTGACAGTAATGGTAACCCTGACCCTATTGTGAGCCTGACCCTAAACCTAACCATGAACCTAACCCTAAACCTGACCCCTACCCTAACCCTAACACTAACCCTGACCCCAACGATGTCTCACCCTAACCCTAACCCTAACCCTAACCCTAAGTCTCTCGCTAACACTAACCCTAACCCTAACCCTAACCCTAACCCTAACCTTAACTCGGTCTGAACCCATCTCTGTTCCCTGAAGCGGGGACAATAGTTGCATCCAGGACACCCAGGGGCTGGGATTGGCTGTGTGGGGGTCACTGGATGAACAGCGCATGGAGTGGTGGGTGAGCCTTGAGCAGCTAGGGGATGGGCACGCTCACGGTGCTCTGGTGGGAGCAGAAAGTTTGGTAAGGAGCCCCCACTCAATGGTGACCTCACTTCCCTGACGACAGAGCCCAACGGAATTAGAATCCACGTATCCAGGCACCCCATTACAGAGAAAACCCCCCTGCCCAGCTCATTTCTAGGCACATCCTAAAGGAAGTGACATGTTCTTCTGCTGTACTGAAGCCCTGAGGATGCAGGGAGAAGAGAGCTCACCCACCATACAAGTCCCCTCACTGGCAGGTTATATCAGGCTTCCCCAACGCCTCAGGCCCTTTGGCAAATAAAACCAAAAGGTGACACCAGGGGGCTCAGAGTCAGAGAGTCCCACACCTTTTAATTGAGCGGTATAGCTCTAAGTCTCCTCCCCATGTGTGTGTGTGTGTGTGTGTGTGTGTGTGTGTGTGTGTGTGTGTGTGTGCCTCTGGGTGTCTGTGGCTCTGTGTGTAAAGAGGACCTGGCCATGCCATCGTGGGTGAAGATGTCCCAAGCAGGAGCAGGCTGATGAGGGGTTAGATGCCTGGTGGGCAGGTCATGTTTACATCCCAGTGTAATGCTGGCTAAGTGGGATCGGGTGTGGGGTCTACAGCCTTCTGCCCAGGGTTTTTCCTGAGAACCTAAAGGGAGGGGACAATGAACCAGGAGCGGGGAGAACCCTAACAGTAACCACTGACCCTGACCCTGAACTGTGAGCCTGCCCCAAACCCTAACCCGAGCCCTGACCCTGACACTGACCCTAACCCTGACCGTGATCCTGACCTGAACCCTAAACCTAAACCTAAGCCTGATGCTGACCCTGATCCGGACCCTGAAACTAAACCTAAGTCTGAGATAACCTAACTATGACTCATCTCTAAACAGGACCCTGACCTGACCCTAATCGTAATCCTGACACTGACCTAACCCTGACCCTAACCCTAACCCTGACCCTGACTGTGTGCCTGACCCTAAACCTAAACCTAAAGGTAACCCTAACACTGACCCTAATATGGACCTTGTAACCAAACCGAACACTGACCCTGACCCTAACACTAACCCCTACCCTAAACCAAACCCTCACCCTGACCTTACCCTGTCTAACCCTAACCCTCACGATAACACTACACTACTTCTAACTCTAACCCTAACCCCATCCCAAACTTTTCCCCTAAACCTAACTGTGAACCTGAACCGAACATAAAGCAAAGACTGAACCTAAACCTGACCCTGGCCCTGACCTTAACCTGACTCTGACCCTGACCCTAATCCTAACCATGACCTTAACACTGACCACTACATAACCCTGTCCCTGACCCGAATGTGGACTTTAACCAATACCTGATCCTGACGCTAAACCTGACACTGGCCCTAAACTTCACCATGACCCTGACCCAGGCCATGACCATCAACCTAACCCTGACCCTAACAGTGACCCTGATCCAAACCTAACACTAACCCTGAGACGGAATGTGAGCCTGACCCTAACTCTACCCCTAAACGTAACCTTAACCCTGACACTACCACGGGTCCTCCTAATAGTGATCCCGACCCTGACCTGAACACTAAACCTGAGCCTGGCTGTTAGCCTACCCTACTCTAACCCTAAATGTAACCCTGACCCTGACACTAACGGGGGCCCTACCCCGAATCCTATTGCTGAAACTAACTCTAACACTAACCCCTATCCTACCACGGACCCTGACCCTAACAAGTTCTAACCCTAACCATCAACCTAACGCTAACCCTAACACTAACGCTGAACTTTAACAATAACCCTGACCCTATAGCTGACTATGATCATAACCCTAACCCTGAACTTTGCCTATACCAGACACTGACCCTAAACCTAACCCTGAAAATTGCTATTAGGGACCCTGATCCTAAACCTGACCATGGCCCTGACCCTAAACCTAACCATGACAGTAACACTGACTACTGCATAACCTTGTCCCAACCCAAATGTGGACTTAGAACCAATACCTGATCCTGACCCTAAACCTGACACTGCCCTAAACTATACCCTGACCCTGACGCAGGCCATGACCATAAACCTAACCCTGACCCTAACACTGACCCTAACCCTGACCCTAACACTAACCCTGACACTGAATGTGAGCCTGACCCTAACTCTACCCCCTAAACGTAACCCTGACCCTGACACTAACACATGCCCTCCGCGAATCCTATCGCTGAAACTAACCCTAACACTAAACCTTAACCCTACCACGGACCCTGACCCTAACGAGGGCTAATCCTAACTCTCAACCTAACTCTAACCCTAAACCTAAACCCTAAACATAAACAATAACCCGGACCCTATGCCTGATTATGATCATTACCCTTACCCGGAACTTTGCATATAGCAGACCCGGACCCTAAATCTGACCCTGGCCCAGACTCTCAACAGAACCATGACCCTAAAATGACCACTAAATAATCATGTCCCTGACCCGAATGTGGACTTTAAACCAATACCTGAACCTGACCGTAACCTGACACTGGCCCTAGACTTCACCATGACCCTGACCCAGGCAAAGACTATAAACCTAACCCTGACTCTAACAGTGATGCTGACACTGACCCTAACACTAACCCTGACATTGAATGGGAGCCTGACCCTAACTCTAACCCTAAACGTAACCCGCACACTGACACTAACACGGGCCCTGACCCGAAACCTAATGCTGAACCTAACCCTAAAACTAACCCCTAACATTATCCCTGACACTGACCCAAACCCGGTCTAACCCTAACCCTCAACCTAGCTCTAACCCTAACCCTAAACCCACTTTAACAATTATCCTAACCCTCTCCCTGAACCTGATCATAACCCTAAGTCTAAACATTGCCTATGTCAGAACTTAACCTTAAAACTGACCCTGGCCTTGACCTTAACTCTGACCCTAACCCTGACTGTAAACCTAACTCTGACCCAATCCGTGATCCTGAACAGAATCGTCACCCTAAATCTCACCCTGATCCTGAACCTACTCATAAAACAGAACCTAAACATAAAGCTGGCCTTACCATAACCATGAACCTAACCCTGACCCTGACCCTAACCCTGACAAATAAACCTGTCCCAAATCTAAACCTGACCCTGACATGAACCTTGCCCCCACACCAAAACTTGAACCTGACTCTAAATCTGACCATGACACTGAACCTGACCCTAAAACTAACCGTCATCCTAACACTGACCCTGTCCCTGACTGTGACCATAACGCTAACCGTGACCCTACTGACCCTAAACCTAACCATGAACCTAACCCTAACCCTGACCCCTACCCTAAGCTTTACGGTAAGCCTGACCTCAACGACGTCTAACCCTAACCCTGACCCTAAGTCTTTCTTAACCCTAACCCTAACACTAACCTAGTCTAAACCCAGCTCTGTTCCTTCCAGTGGGGACAACAGCTGCACCTAGTCCTCCCAGGGGGTGGGAGGAGGCTGTATGGGGGTACTGCATGGGCACTGCATTGAGTGGAGTGTGAGCCTTGAGCAGCTTGGGGACCAGCGGCTCAGGGAGCTCTGGTGGAGCAGGAATTTCGGTAAGGAGCCCCCAGGCAGTGGTGACCTCACTTCCCTGACGACAGAGCCCAAGGGAATTGAAACCCACGTATCCAGGCACCCCATTACAGAGAAACCCCCAATGCCCAGCTCATATCTAGGCACATCCTAAAGGAAGCGACATGTTCTTCTGCTGTACTGAAGCTGAGAGGATACAGGGAGAAGACAGCTCGCCCGCCAGACAAGTCCCCTACCTGGCAGGTCATATCAGGTTTCCCCAACGCTTCAGGCCCTTTGGCTAATAAACTCAAAAGGGGACACCAGGGGGCTCAGAGTCAGAGAGGCCCACACCTTCTTATCGACCAGTGTAGCCCTAGGTCTCCAGCCTGTCTCTGCTCTGTGTGTGTGTGTGTGTGTGTGTGCCACTGGGTTTCTGTGTCTGTGTGTAAAGAGGACCTGGCTATGCCATCGTGGGTGGAGATGACCCAAGCAGGATCAGGCTGATGAGGGTTTAGATATCTGGTGGGCAAGTCATGTTCACACCCCAGTTTAAGGCTGGTTAAGTTGGATCGGGTGTAGGGTATACACCCTTCTGCCCAGGGTTTATCCTGAGACCCTGAACGGATGGGTCCATGACCCAGGATCAGGGCTAACCCTAACAGAACCACTAACCCTGACCCTGAAACTGACTGTGAGCCTGCCCTATACCTAACCCAAGCCCTGACCCTAACCCTGACCCTGACCCTGACTGTGATCCTGACCTGAACCCTAAACCTAAACCTAAGCCTGACACTGACCCTGATGTGGACCCTGAACCCAAACCTAACTCTGACATTACCGTAACCATGACTGAAACCATAACTAGGACCCTGACCCTGACCCTAATCCTAATCCTGACGCTGACCTAATCCGGACGCTAACCCTAAGCCTGAACGTGACTGTGAGCCTGACGCTAGCCCTAAAACTAAAGGTAACTCTAACCATGAACCTCTACGGACCCTGAACCTAAACCTAACGCTGAACCTGACCCTAACACTAACCCCCCTACCCTAAAACCAAACACTAACCCTGACCTTATGCTGTCTAACCCACCCTAACCATAACCCTACTTCTAAATCTAACCCAAACCCCATCCCAAACCCTACCGCCAAAACCTAATTGTGACACTGAACCGAATATTGACCCTATACCAAAGCCTGACCCTCAACCTGACCCTGGCCCTGACCTTCATCTGACCATGACCCTGACCCTAATCCAAACCATGACAATACACTAACAACTACATAAACCTGTCCCTTACCCGAATGTGGATTTTAAACCAACCTAAACCTGACCCTCAACCTGACACTGGTGCTAAACTTCACCCTGAGCGTGACCCAGACCATGACCATAAACCTAACCTTTACCCTAACAGTGACCCCGACCCTGACCTGAAAACTAAACCTGACCCTGACTGTGAGCCTGACCTTAACTCGAACCATAAATGTAACTCTGACCCTGACGCTGACACTGGCCCTCCTCGAATCCTATTGCTGATCCTAACCCTAACACTAACCCCTAAACCTACCACGGACACTGACCCTAACAAATTCTTACCCTAACAGACAACCACGCTAACCCTAACACTAACCCTAAACTGAAACAATAACCATGATCCTATACCTGATAATGATCATAACCCTAACCCGGAACGTTGCCTATACCAGACCCTGACCCTAAATCACCCTCACCCTGACCCTAAACCTAACCATGACCCTCACAATGACCACAACATAACCCTGTCCCTGACCCGAATGTGGACTTTAAACCAATACCTGATCCTACCATAAACCTGACACTGGCCCTAGACTTCACCCTGATCCCGACCCAGGCAAAGACCATAAACTTAACTCTGACCCAAACAATGACCCTGACCCTGAAAAACTAACACTAAACCTGACACTGAATGAGAGCCTGACCCTAACTCTAACCCTAAACGTAACCCTGACCCTGACACTAACATGGGCCCTGACCCGAAACCTAAGGCTGAACCTAACCCTAAAAAAAAAAACCCTAACATTATCCCTGACACTGACCCTAACCCAGTCTAACCCTAACCCTCAACCTATCTCTCTAAGCCTAACTCTAACCTCACTTTAACAATTATCCTGACCCTCTCTCTGAACCTGATCATAACCCTAACTCTGAACATTGCCTATGTCAGAACTTAACCTTAAAACTGACCCTGACCTTGACCTTAACACTGACCCTAACCCTGACTGTAAACCTAACTCTGACCCAATCCGTGAGCCTGAACAGATTAGTAACCCTAAAGCTAACCCTGATCCTGAACCTACTCATAAAACAGAACCTAAACATAAAGCTGACCTTACCATAACCATGAACCTAACCCTGACCCTGACCCTAACCCTGACACTAAACCTGTCCCAAACCTAACCCTGACCTGACATGACCTTGCCCCCAAACCAAAACTTGAACTTGCCCCTAAAACTGACCATGACCCTGAACCTGACCCTAAACCTAACCGTCACCCTAACACTGACCCTGACCCTGACTCTGACCGTAACGCTAACCCTGAACCTACTGTGATCCTGACCCTAAACCTAACCATGAACCCTAACCCTAACCCTGACCCCTACCCTAAGCCTTATGCTAACCCTGACCCCAAAGACGTCTAACCCTAAACCTGACCCTAATTCTTTCCTAACCCTAACCATAACACTAACCTGGTCTAAACCCAGCTCTGTTCCCTCCAGCGGGGAAAAACAGCTGCACGCAGGCCTCCCAAGGGCTGGGGGGAGGCTGTATGGGGGTCACAGGATGGGCACTGCATTGAGTGGAGTGTGAGCCTTGAGCAGCGTGGGGACCAGCGGCTCAGGGAGCTCTGGTGGAGCAGGAAGTTTGGTAAGGAACCCCCAGGCAGTGGTGACCTCACTTCCTTGACGAAGGGCCCAACGGAATTGGAACCCACGTATCCAGGCATCCCATTACAGAGAAACGCCCTCCCCAGCTCTATCTAGGCACATCCTAAAGGAAGCGACATGTTCTTCTGCTGTACTGAAGCCGAGAGGATGCAGGGAGAAGAGACCTGGCCCGTCTGACACGTCCCCTCCCTGGCAGGTCATATCAGGTTTCCCCAATGCCTCAGGCCCTTTGGCTAAAAAATCAAAAGGTGACACCAGGGGGCTCAGATCAGAGAGTCCCACACCTTCTGATCCACTCGTATAGGCTTAGGTCTCTTCCCCGTATGTGTGTGTGTGTGTGGGGGGGGTGCATCTGTGTGTCTGTGTTCTGTGTGTAAAGAGGTCCTGGCTATGCCATCGAGGGTGGAGATGCCCCAAACAGGATCAGGCTGATGAGGGTTTAGATATCTGGTGGGCAAGGCATGTTCACACTCCAGTTTAAGGCTGGTTAAGTGGGATCAGGTGTAGGGTCTACACCCTTCTGCCCAGGGTTTATCCTAAGACCCTGAACGGATGGGTCCATGACCCAGGATCAGGGCTAACCCTAACAGTAACCACTAACCCTGACCCTGACCCTGACTGACTCTGAGACTGCCCCAAAACCTAACCCAAGCCCTGAATCTGACCCTGAACCTGACCTGAACCCTAAACCTAAACCTAAGCCTGACACTGACCCTGATGTGGACCCTGAACCTAAACCTAACTCTGACATTACCGTAACCATGACTCAAACCTAACCAGGACCCTGACCCTGACCCTAATTCTAACTCTGATGCTGACCTAACCCGGACCCCTAACCCTAACCCTGATCGTGACTTGAATTGACCCTAACCCTAAACCTTATGGTAACTCTAACCATGACCCTAATAAGGACCCTGAACCTACACCTCATGCTGACCCTGAACCTAACACTAACCCCTACCCTAAACCAAACCCTAACCCTGACCTTATGCTGTCTCACCCACCCTAACCATAACCCTACTTATAAATCTAACCCAAACCCCATCCCAACCCCTACCACCAAAACCTAAGTATGACACTGAACCGAATATTGACCCTCTACCAAAGCCTGACCCTCAACCTGACCCTGGCCCTGACCTTCATCTGACCGTGACCCTGACCCTAATCCAAACCATGACACTAACACTGACCACTACATAAACATGTCCCTGACCCAAATGTGGATTTTAAACCAACCTGAACCTGACCCTCAACCAGACACTGGTGCTAAACTTCACCCTGAGCGTGACCCAGACCATGACCATAA
This sequence comes from Mustela putorius furo, assembly GCF_011764305.1. Lineage (NCBI taxonomy): Eukaryota > Metazoa > Chordata > Mammalia > Carnivora > Mustelidae > Mustela > Mustela putorius. The sequence goes on along the minus strand of NW_025421541.1, from coordinate 168,139 downwards.
ACCTAACCTTGACCCTAACAGTGACCCCGACCCTGACCTGAAAACTAAAACTAAACCTGACCCTGACTGTGAGCCTGACCTTAACTCGAACCATAAATGTAACCCTGATCCTGACGCTGACACTGGCCCTCCTCGAATCCTATTGCTGTTTCTAACACTAACACTAACCCCTAAACCTACCACGGACACTGACCCTAATAAGTTCTAACCCTAACAGTCAACCTAACGCTAACCCTAACACTAACCCTAAACTTAAACAATAACCATGATCCTATACCTGATAATGGTCATAACTCTAACCCGGAACGTTGCCTATACCAGACCCTGACCCTAAATCACCCTTACCCTGATCCTAAACCCTAACCATGACCCTCACAATGACCACAATATAACCCTGTCCCTGACCCGAATGTGGACTTTAAAACAATACCTGATCCTACGTAAACCTGACACTGGCCCTAGACTTCACCCTGATCCCGACCCAGGCAAAGACCATAAACTTAACTCTGACCCAAACAATGACCCTGACCCTGAAACTAACACTAAACCTGACACTGAATGTGAGCCTGACCCTAACTCTAACCCTAAACGTAACCCTGACCCCGACACTAACATGGGCCCTGACCCGAAAGCTAAGGCTGAACCTAACCCTAAAAAAAAAACCCTAACATTATCCCTGACACTTACCCTAACCCAGTCTAACCCTAACCCTCAATCTACCTCTAAGCCTAACCTGTCCCAAACCTAACCCTGACCCTGACATGAACCTTGCCACCAAACCAAAACTTGAACCTGACCGTAAATCTGACCATGACCCTGCCTGGACATAAACCTAACCGTCAGCCTAACACTGACCCTAACCTGACTCTGACTGTAACGCTAACCCTGAACCTACTGTGATCCTGACCCTAAACCTAACCATGAACCTAACCCTAACCCTGACCCCTACCCTAAGCCTTACGCTAACCCTGACCCCAAAGATGTCTAACCCTAAACCTGACCCTACGTCTTTCTTAGCCCTAACCCTATCACTAAGCTGGTCTAATCCCAGCTCTGTTCCCTCCAGCGGGGAAAACAGCTGCACCCAGGCCTCCCAGCGTCTGGGAGGAGGCTGTATGTGGGTCAATGGATGGGCACTGCATTGAGTGGAGTGTGAGCCTTGAGCAGCGTGGGGACCGGCGGCTCAGGGAGCTCTGGTGGAGCAGGAAGTTTGGTAAGGAACCCCCAGGCATTCGTGACCTCACTTTCCTGACGACAGAGCCCAACGCAATTGGAACCCATGTATCCAGGCATCCCATTACAGAGAAACGCCCTCCCCAGATCTATCTAGGAACATCCTAAAGGAAGCACCACGTTCTTCTACTGTACTGAAGCCCAGAGGATGCAGGGAGAAGTGAGCTCACCCGCCAGACACGTCCCCTCCCTGGCAGGTCATATCAGGTTTCCCCAACGCCTCAGGCCCTTTGGCTAATAAAATCAAAAGGTGACACCAGAGGGCTCAGAGTCGGAGAGTCCCACACCTTCTGATCTATGGGTGTAGCCCTAGGTGTCCTCCCTGTCTCTCTCCCTGTGTGTGTGTGTGTGTGTGTGTGTGTGTGTGTGTGTGTGTGAGTGCGAGTGCCTCTGGGTGTCTGTGTGTCTGTGTGTAAAGAGTACCTGGCCATGCCATCCTGGGTGGAGATGCCCCAAGCAGGATGAGGCTGATATGGGGTTAGATGTCTGGTGGGTAAGTCATGTTCACACCCCAGTTTAAGGCTGCTTAAGTGGGATCAGTTGTAGGGTATACACCCTTCTGCCCAGGGTTTATCCTGAGACCCTGAATGGATGAGTCCATGACTCAGGAGCGGGGCTAACCATAACAGTAACCACTAACCCTGACCCTGACACTGACTGTGAGCCTGCCCCAAACCCTAACCCAAGCCCTGACCCTGACTCTGACCCTGACCCTTACTGTGATCCTTACCTGAACCATAAACCGAAACCTAAGCCTGGCAAGGACCCTGATGTGGACCCTGAACCTAAACCTAACTCTGACATTACCGAAAATATGACTAATACCTCACCATGACCCATACCCTGACCCTAATCCTAACCCTGACGCAGACCTATCCCTGACCCTAACACTAACCCTGACACTGAATGTGAACCTGAACCTAAGTCTAACCCTAAAACGTAATCCTGACCCTGACACTAACACGGGCCCTGACCTGAAACGTAATGCTGAACATAACCCTAAAATTAACCCCTAACATTATCCCTGACACTGACCTTAACCCGGTCTAATCCTAACCCTCAACCTACCTCTAACCCTAACCCTAACCCCACTTTAAAAATTATCCTGACCCTCTCCCTGAACCTGATCATAACCCTAACTCTGAACTTTGCCTACGTCAGAACTTAACCTTAAAACTGACCCTGGCCTTGACCTTAACACTGACCCTAACCCTGACTGTAAACCTAACTCTGACCCAATCCGTGAGCCTGAACAGATTAGTAACCCTAAAGCTAACCCTGATCCTGAATCTACTCATAAAACAGAACCTAAACATAAAGCTGACCTTACCATAACCATGAACCTAACCCTGACCCTGACCCTAACCCTGACACTAAACCTTTCCCAAACCTAACCCTGACCTGACATGACCTTGCCCCCAAACCAAAACTTGAACCTGACCCGAAAACTTACCATGACCCTGAACCTGACCCTAAACCCAACTGTGAGCCTAACACTGACCCTGAGCCTGACTCGGCCTATAACGCTAACCATGAACCTACTGTGATCCTGACCCTAAACCTGACCATGTACCTAACCCTAACCCTGACCCCTACCCTAAGCCTTAAGCTAACCCTGACCCCAAAGACGTCTAACCCTAACCCTGACCCTAAGTCATTCTTAACCCTAACCCTAACACTAACCTGGTCTAAAACCAGCTCTGTTCCCTCCAGCGGGGAAAACAGCTGCACGCAGGCCTCCCAGGGGCTGTGGGGAGGCTGTATGGGGGTCACAGGATGGGCACTGCATTGAGTGGAGTGTGAACCTTGAGCAGCTTGGGGACTGGCGTCTCAGGGAGCTCTGGTGGAGCAGGAAGTTCGGTAAGGAGCCCCCAGGCAGTGGTGACCTCACTTCCTTGATGACCGAGCCCAAGGGAAGTGGAACCCACATATCCAGGCACCCCATTACAGAGAAAACCGCCATGCCCAGCTCATTTCTAGGCACAACCTAAAGGAAGCGACATGTTCTCTGTTGTACTAAAGCCGAGAGGATGCAGGGAGAAGAGAGCTGGCCCGTCTGACACGTCCCCTACCTGGCAGGTCATATCAGGTTTCCCCATCACCTCAGGCCCTTTGACTAATAAATTTCAAAGGTGACACCAGGGGGCTCAGAGTCAGATAGTCCCACACCTCTTATCCACTTGTGTAGCCCTAGGTCTCCTCCCTGTCTGTGTGTGTGTGTGTGTGTGTGTGTGTGTGTGTGTGTGTGCCTCTGGGTGTCTGTGTGTCTGTGTGTAAAGAGGACCTGGCCATGCCATCCTGGGTGGAGATGCCCCAAGCAGGATCAGGCTGATGAGGGAGGTAGATGTCTCGTGGGCAAGTCATGTTCACACCCCAGTTTTTAAGGCAGGTTAAGTGGGATCGGGTGTAGGGTCTATACCATTCTGCCCAGGGTTTATCCTGAGACCCTGAAGGGACGGCTCCATGACCCAGGAGCGGGGCTAACCCTAACAATAACCACTAACCCTGACCCTGACACTGATATGAGCCTGCCCCAAACCCTAACCCAAGCCCTGGCCCTGACCCTGACCCTGACCCTGACTGTGATCCTGACCTGAACCCTAAACCTAACCTAAGCCTGACACTGACCCTGATGTGGACCCTGAACCTAAACCTAACTCTGACATTACCATAACCATGATTCAAACCTAACCAGGACCCTGACCCTGACCCTAATCCTAACCCTGATGCTGACCTAACCCGGACCCTAACCCTACCCCTGAACGTGACAGTGTGCTTGACCCTAACCCTAAACCTAATGGTAACTCTAACCGTGACCCTAAAAAGGACCCTGAACCTACACATCATGCTGACCCTGACCTTAACACTAACCCCTAACCTAAACCAAACCCGTAACCCTGACCTTCCGCTGTCTATCCCTAACCCTAACCATAACCCTACTTCTAACCCTAACCCTTACCCCAATCTCAAACCCTACTGCCAAAACCTAACTGTGACACTGATCCAAACATTGACCCTATACGAAAGCCTGACCCTCAACCTGACCCTGGCCCTGACCTTTAGCTGACCCTGACTCTGACCCTAATCCTAACCTTGACACTAACTCTGACCACTACATAACCCTGTCCCTGACCCGAATGTGGACTTTAAACCAATACCTGAACCTGATCCTAAGCAGGACACTGGTGCTAAACTTCACCCTGACCCTGACCCAGACCATGACGATAACCTAACCTTGACCCTTACAGTGACCCCGACAATCAACTGAACACTAAACCTGGCCCTGAATGTGAGACTGAACCCTAGTCAAACCCTAAATGTAACCCTGACCCTGACACTAAAATGGGCCCTCCCTCGAATCCTATATCTGAACCTAACCCTAACACTAACCCGTAACCCTACCACGGACCCTGACCGTAACAAGTTCTAACCCTAACCGTCAACCTAACGCTAAACATAAAACTAACCCTAAACTTTAACAATAACCCTGACCCTATACCTGCTTAAGATCATAACCCTAACCCTGAACTTTGCCTATACCAGACCCTGACCCTAAACCGGACACTGGCCCTGACCCTTAACCTAACCATGAACCTAACAATGACCACTACCTAACCCTGTCCCTGACCCGAATGTGTACTTTAAACCAATACCTGATCCTGACCGTAAACCTGACACTGGTCCTAGACTTCACCCTGTCCCCGACCCAGGCAAAGAACAGAAACCTAAGTCTGACCCTAACAGTGACACTGACCCTCACCCTAACACTAAACCTGACACTGAATGTGAGCCTGAACTTATCTATAACCTTAAACGTAACCGTGACCCTGACACTAACACGGGCCCTGACCCGAAACCTAACGCTGAACCTAACCCTAAAAAAACCCCTAACATTATCCCTGACACTGACCCTAACCCAGTTAACCTAACTCTCAACCTACCCCTAAGCCTTACTCTAACCCCACTTTAACAATTATCCTGACCCTCTCCCTGAACCTGATCATAACCCTAACTCTGAACATTGCCTATGTCAGAACTTAACCTTAAAACTGACCCTGGCCTTGACCTTAACACTGACCCTAACCCTGACTGTAAACCTAACTCTGACCCAATCCGTGAGCCTGAACAGATGAGTAACCCTAAAGCTAACCCTGATCCTGAATCTACTCATAAAACAGAACCTAAACATAAAGCTGACCTTACCATAACCATGAACCTAACCCTGACCCTGACCCTAACCCTGACACTAAACCTGTCCCAAACCTAACCCTGACCTGACATGACCTTTCCCCCCCCCAACCAAAACTTGAACCTGACCCGAAAAAACTGACCATGACCCTGAATCTTACCCTAAACGTAACCGTGAGGCTAACACTGACCCTGAGCGTGACTCTGACCATAACGCTAATCATGAACCTACTGTGAGCCAGACCCTAAACCTAACCATGAACCTAACCCTAACCCTGACCCCTACCCTAAGCCTTATGCTAACCCTGACACCAAAGACGTCTAACCCTAACCCAGACCCTAATTCTTTCTTAACCCTAAGCCTAACACTAACCTGGTCTAAATCCAGCTCTTTTCCATCCAGTGGGGAAAACAGCTGCACGCAGGCCTCCCAGGGGCTGTGGGGAGGCTGTATGGAGGTCACAGGATGGGCACTGCATTGAGTGGAGTGTGAGCCTTGAGCAGCGTGGGGACCGGCGGATCAGGGAGCTCTGGTGGAGCAGGAAGTTCGATAAGGAACCCCCAGGCAGTGGGGACCTCACTTCCTTGACGAAGGGCCCAACGGAATTGGAACCCACGTATCCAGGCATCCATTACAGAGAAACGCCCTCCCCAGCTCTATCTAGGCACATCCTAAAGGAAGCGACATGTTCTTCTGCTGTACTGAAGCCGAGAGGATGCAGGGAGAAGAGACCTGGCCCGTCTGACACGTCCCCTCCCTGGCAGGTCATATCAGGTTTCCCCAATGCCTCAGGCCCTTTGGCTAAAAAATCAAAAGGTGACACCAGGGGGCTCAGATCAGAGAGTCCCACACCTTCTGATCCACTCGTATAGGCTTAGGTCTCCTCCCCGCTGTGTGTGTGTGTGTGTGTGTGTGGGGGGTGCCTCTGTGTGTCTGTGGTGTCTGTGTGTCTGTGTGTAAAGAGAGGTCCTGGCTATGCCATCGAGGGTGGAGATGCCCCAAACAGGATCAGGCTGATGAGGGCTTAGATATCTGGTGGTCAAGTCATGTTCACACCCCAGTTTAAGGCTGGTTAAGAGGGATCGGGTTTAGGGTCTACACCCTTCTGCCCAGGGTTTATCCTGAGACCCTGAACGGATGGGTCCATGACCCTGGATCAGGGCTAACCCTAACAGTAACCACTAACCCTGACCCTGACCCTGACCCTGACTGACTGTGAGACTGCCCCAAAACCTAACCCAAGCCCTGACCCTGACTGTGATCCTGACCTGAACCCTAAACATAAACCTAAGCCTGACACTGACCCCTATGTGGACCCTGAACCTTAGCCTAACTCTGACATTACCGTAACCATGACTCAAACCTAACCAGGACCCTGACCTTGACTCTAATCCTAACCCTGACACTGACCTAACCCGGACCCTAAACCTAATCCTGACCGTGACGTGTGCTTGATCTTAACCCTAAACCTAATGGTAACTCTAAACATGACCCTAACAAGGACCCTGAACCTACACATCATGCTGACCCTGACCTTAACACTAACCCCTAACCTAAACAAAACCCTAACCCTGACCTTACGATATCTATCCCTTATCCTAAACATAACCCTACTTCTAACTCTAACCCTAACCCCAATCCCAAACCCTACCGCCAAAACCTAACTGTGACAGTGAACCGAACATTGACCCTATACGAAAGCCTGACCCTCAACCTGACCCTGGCCCTGACATTTACCGGACCCTGACTCTGACCCTAATCCTAACCTTGACACTAACTCTGACAACTACATAAACCTGTGCCAGACCCGAATGTGGACTTTAAACCAATACCTGAACCTGACCCTAAACAGGACACTGGTGCTAATCTTCACCCTGACCCTGACCCAGACCATGACGATAACCTAACCCTGACCCTTACAGTGACCGCGAAATCAACTGAACACTAAACCTGACCCTGACTGTGAGACTGTAACTAACTCTGACCCTAAATGTAACCCTGACCCTGACACTAACATGGGCCCTCCCCCGAAACGTATCTCTGAACCTAACCCTAACGCAAACCCCTAACCCTACCACGGACCCTGACCCCAACAAGTTCTAACCCTAACCGTCAACCTAACGCTAAATGTAGAACTATCCCTAAACATTAACAATAACCCTGACCCTATACCTGACTCTGATCATAACCCTAACCCTGAAATTTGCCTATACCAGACCCTGACCCTAAACCGGACACTGGACCTGACCCTTAACCTAACCATGAACCTAACAATGACCACTACATAACCCTGTCCCTGACACGAATGTGACCTTTAAACTAATACCTGATCCTGACACTGGCCCTAGACTTCACCCTGACCCCGACCCAGGCAAAGACCAGAAACCTAAGCCTGACCCTAACAGTGACCCTGACCCTCACCCTAACAATAAACCTGACACTGAAAGTAAGCCTGAACCCATCTCTAACCCTAAACGAAACCCTGACCCTGACACTAACACGGGCCCTGACCCGAAACCTAACGCTGAACCTAACCCTAAACCTAACCCCTAACATTATCCCTGACACTGACCCTAACCCGGTCTAACCCTAACACGCAACCTACCTCTAACCCTAAACCTAACCACAATTTAACAATAATCCTGACCCTCTCCCTGAACCTGATCATAACCCTAACTCTGTACTTTGCCTATGTCAGACCTTAACCTTAAAACAGACCCTGGCCTTGACCTTAATACTGACCCTAAACCTGACTTTTAACCTAACTCTGACTCAATCCGTGATCCTGAACAGATTAGTAACCCTAAAGCTAACCCTGATCCTGAACCTACTCATGAAACAGAACCTAAAAATAAAGCTGACCTTACCATAACAATGAACCTAAACCTAACCCTGACCCTAAGCCTGACACTAAACCTGTCCAAAACGTAACCCTGAAACCTGACATGACCTTGCCCCCAAACCAAAACTTGGACCGGACCGTAAATCTGATCATGACCCTGCCTGGACATAAACCTAACTGTCAGGCTAACACTGACCCTGACCCTGACTCTGACCGTAAGGCTAACCCTGAACCTACTGTGATCATGACACTAAACCTAACCATGAACCTAAACCTAACCCTGACCCCTACCCTAATCCTTATGCTAACCCTGACTCCAAAGACGTCTAACCCTAACTCTGACCCAACGTCATCTCTTCCCAATTCGGTTTTTCAGGCTTCAGAACCTAGACGTTTTCTCCAATCACTGCCCAGGGTTGAACATGAGGCAGAAATCTGAAATCCTTCCCCATGGCAAGAAATCTTGTGGTTGGCGTGTTGCCCAACGTTCAGTGTAGTTGATAGCAGTGTGGCCCTTTGACCCCGCCATGCTTGAGGGCTGCGTTGGTCACAAATACGCATTGTGACCCTCAGCGTGAGCCCAGTCTCCAAGTAAGGTCTCTCAGTGCCTGGACCAAGAGACGGCATATTGGGCTTGCCATGCCCCTAGGCCCCAACTTTTAACCATAGTTCGTGTTGTCCATTCGCCCCTCCCCAGTGCTCTGCTTTAGAATGAGGTAACCAAACTGAAAGGACTCCTCCCATCCCACCGATTGACACCCCCAATTGGGATCGGGCCAAATCCACAGAGAGGAAGACTCATCCATGGCCCATGAGGCCTCCCCGACATTCCACGCCCATCGTTGACACAAAATCCAGAGACAAAAGCCTGAATAAGCGCCTCACACTCGCTATTTCTTCATATCCCAAAGAGATCCCCTCACGATCTGTAGATCGGGACTGCCATACATATGTCACAAAAACAAGCCGAGTGTGTGTTTTCAGACTTCTATCCCCACATTCCTGGCTTCCACACCCACCAGCCTGGGGACCCCTGGAGCCACACATCAGATCTGTGCCTCTCAACTCCACAGGAATTCTGCCCCTTCCATTAACCACAATCATACAAACTCAGAGAAACCTCCCAAGTCCCCAAGGCCATCCCCATAGTATAGAACGCCCAGGACAAACAAGGGCTGCCTGGAACCAGCTGAGCATCCATCTCCACTCATACTGTAGATGGATGTCCCCAGAGAAGGAGATTGAACGGGACAGGGCCCTAGGCCCTAATGGGGTCCATTGTTTTGGTTTCCTGCTATCTCTCATCAGAGGCCTGGTTTCCAATATCAGCATGTGGGGCTTTCCTGAGGCACCAATCAGATCAAATCTAGTCTCCACATGGGAAACTTGTCTTTTGGAGATGATGCAAACCTCTGCTTAGGAGATGCATTCAGGGTCCGTGTGCCACAGCCCCGTGCCAAGGTCTCCATGCACACAAACCCACAATAGGACCCATCCGCAGGAGAGTCCATTTCAAATCAGCCCCCTCCGTTGCTCCCCTAGAGCTAGCATATCAAAACTGTCTACTAACTAGGAGACAGTTAGAATCGAGGCAGTCTGCCCAGGGTTCCATCCTTCGATCCCTGCTTTGCTGTCGTTCCGTATGAAACATCCTTGAGCGATCCAAAAGATCTCAATTGTTGATCAGAAAAAATCCTTTTGGCTTGGAGCATATCCCTACTCCCCTCCTAGGTAAACCTCCATGGCCTCGAGATGCTGCCCCCTTCAAGAAAGGACCATAATGGACAGAAACTCCAACCTGAGCCTAGGTCTGAACCCTCCCTGACTTCAGATGCACGAAGTCCCGATTCAGATGTGCAGATAGTGCCTGCCCTGCCCTCACCCCGAAACCTAAGCCTAACTTGTGTTCTCATTCTTCTGTCCTCACACTCCTTGCCCAAAGGGCATTCAGTTTGGGAATTCCGGAGCCACAAAGCAGCACTCGGCCTGCCCTCCAGAAGAAAAACGTTGACCTTGGGGCTACCCAGAAACGCTAAATGAGGATCAAGCTGCACGGCACTCGACTCTCCCCCATTTTTATACAATATACCCTGAAAACTAATGCCTGGTCTGACGCAGCCTAGGCCTGAACCTTCCGACCAACACTCAGCGACCTGGCTCCACACTGAGCACGTCGGACCTGTCATGGACTTAAGTCGTCATCTCTTCCCAAGCTCGGTTTACAGACTACACAACCTAGACCTTAACTCCAATCACGGCCCCAGCGGTGAAAGAGATGAAAAAAATCAGAACTACTACTTCCCCATGGCAAGAATACATGTGGTTGGCATGGAACCCAATGTTCAGTGTAGGAGCAACAGTGTGGACCGTGATTCCCGCCCCCATGCTTGAGCGCCTAGAAAGCATAAAGACACATTGTGACCCTCAGCGTGAGTTCTGTCCTCAAGGAAGGCCTCTCAGTGGCTGGAACTAACCATAGTTCGGTTTGTCCATTCGCCCCTCCCCAGGGCTCTGCTTTGAAATCCCTCTTTTGGTGGGACACCTGAGGTAACCAAACTGAAAGGACTCCTCCCATCCCCAAGATGGACCCAAAAACAATTGGGTTCGTGCCAAATCCACAGAGAGGAAGACTTGTCCATGGCCCATGAGGCCTCCTCGTCATTCCATGGCCATTGTTGACACAAAATCCAGAGACAAAAGCCTGAATAAATGCCTCACACTCACTCTTTCTTCATATCCCGAAGATTTCTCCTCACAGACTGTAGATCGGGCCTGCCATACTTTTGTCCCCAAATGTAAGCCACGTTAGTGATTTCGGACTTCTATCCCCACGCACCTGGCCCACACACCCTCCAGGCTGGGGCCCCTGGAGCCACACATCAGGTCTGTGCCTGCCCACTCCACTGGAATTCTGCCCATTCACTTGACCACACGCCTCCAAATTAGGAGAAACCTCCACAGTCCCTGAAGCCATCCCAATTGTGCAGGCCGCCCGGGACAAACAAGGGCGTCTGACAACAGCTGAGCATCTACCTCCACTCATACCGTAGTTGGATGTCACCAGGGTAGTAGATTGAACCTCACAGGTCCCTAGGCCGTAATCGGACCCATTGCTTTGGTTTCCAGGCATCTCTCCTCAGAGGCATGTTTTCAAATACCAGCATGCGGGGGTTTCTGGAGGCAAATCTTGTCTCGACATGGGAAAATAGCAGGCTGGAACTGTGTCAAAACTTCCGGTTAGGAGAATCCTTCAGGGCCCAGTGCCACCACCCCTTTCCAAGGTCTCCATGGACACAAACCCACATTAGGTTCCATCCGCCGGAGAGTCCATTTCAATCTGGCTTCTCGGTTGCTCCCCCAGAGCCAGCAGATAGAACCTGTCTTGTCGCTAGGAGACGATTGAGATGCGAGGCGGCTTGCCCAGGGCTCCGCCCTTAGAACCCTGCTCTGGCGTCGTTCCATATGGAACGTCCTGGACCCATCCAAAAGGTCTCAAATGTCCTGCAAAAGGAATCCTTGCGTTTTGGAGCATCTCACAACTCCCAACCTGGGAAAACCGTGATGGCTTTCTGAAGCCCCCACCCCCTTTCTGAAGGGGAAATCATGGACAGGAACTCCAACCTGAGCCAACGTCTGATCCTCGCCCTGAATTCAGATGCACGACATCTCAATGCAGCTCTGCAGAGTGTGCCGGCCTTGCCCTCGCCCTTAAACCTATGTGAAACTTCTGTTCTCCAATGTCCGTCCTCACACTCCTGGGCCCCAAGACCTCACGTTTGGCAATTCTGGACCCACCAGGCAGCACTCTGCCTGCCCTCCAGATAAAAAGCAAAATGTTGCCCTATGGAGCTTCCCAGACACCCGAAATGAGGATAGACCTACACGGCACCCTTCTGTACACAAATTATATCGATAAATCTGGGCACTAATACACTGTCTCACACAGCCTGAGCCCGGACTTCCTGACAAACACCCAGACAGCTGACCACACACAGACCCAACAGATGGGCTTAGCTCGTCATCTCTTCCCAACCTAGCTTCTCAGGCTTCAGGACATAGACCTTAACTCCACACCCCGCCAAGGGGTGAATGTGATGCAGAAATCAGAACTCCTCCTTCCCTATGGCAAGAAACCTTGTGGTTGGCATGTTGTCCCACGTTCAGTGTAGGAGAAACCAGCGTTCACCATGACGCCCGGCCCATGCTTGAGTACGAAGAGGGCACAAACACGCATTGTGACCCTCAGCGTGAGTCCTGTCCTCTAGTAAGTCCTCTCAGTGGCTGGACCATTAGACGTCATAATGGGCTTGCCATGCCCCTAAGCCCCAAGTTTTAACCAGCTTTATGGTTGTCCAGTCGCCCCTCCCCAGGGCTCTGCCCTGGAAACTCTCTTTTGGTGGGACACGTGAGGTGAAAACAAAACAAAACGGACTCCTCCCATCTCAAAGAATAACCCCAAACTCTTGGGATCGGGCCAAATGCCCAGAGAGGAAGACTTGTCCATGGCCCATGAGGCCACCCGGACATTCCACGGCCATCAGTGACACAATATCCAGAGACAAAATCTTGAGCAAGCGTCTCACACTCGCCCCCTTGTTCATATCCTGAAGAGTTCTCCTCACGGTCTGTAGATCTGTCCTGCAATACCTACGACCCGAAACCTAAGCCGGGTTTGTGTTTTCAGACAACTGTCCCCACAGCCCTGGCCAACAAAAAACCTACAGGCACAGGTTCTTGGAGCCAAACCTGAGGACTGTACCTGGGATTTCTGCCCATTCCATTGGCCACAAACCTAGAAATAGGATGATAAACCTCCAAAGTGCCCGGGGCCATCCCAATAGTGTTGACTGCCCAGGAAAAACAAGGGCAGTCGGACACCAGCTGAGCATCTACCTGCACTTAGACCCGTGGACAGATGTCCCCAGAGGTAAATTGGAATGAGCAGGCCCCTAGATCCTAATCGGAACCATTGCTTTGTTGTCCAGGCATCTCTCCTCAGAGGCCTGGATTCCAATAGCAGCATATGGCTGTTTTTGAGGCACCCATCAGAACAAATCTCGTCTCCACGTGGGAATCATGCACGTTGGAGCTGTGTCAAAGCCTCTGGTTAGGAGAACCCTTCAGGGACCCTGTGCCACTGCCTCATTCCAAGTTCTCCATGGACACAAACCCACATTAGGACCCATCCACAAGAGTCCATTTCAACTCAACCCTCTCAGTTTCTCCCCCAGATCCAGCAGATCTAACCAGTCTTGTCACTAGGACACAAGAGGAATAAGAGTCGGGCTTCCCAGCCATCCATCCTTAGAACCCTACTCGTAATCGATCCGTATGGGAAGTCCTGGAGCCAACCAACAGGTCTCAATCGCCCTGCAGAAGAATCTTTACGGTTTGGAGCATCTCACAACTCCCATCGTGGGAAAAATTCCATGGCCTCGTGATCCACCACCTCTTCATGAAGAGGGCCATAAGGGACAGAAACTCCAACCTGAGCGTTCGTCAGATCCTCACCTGATTTCAGATGCACGAGATCTCGTTTCAGCTCTGCAGAGCGTACCTGCCATGCCCTCGCCCAGAAACCTAAGTTTGCTTGTGTTCTCAGACTTCTGTCCTCAACTCCTGGCCCACAAGCCCTCCAGTTTGGCAATTCCAGTACTACAATGCAGCCCTCTGCCTGCCGTCCAGAAGAAAAAACATTACCCTCTGGGGCTAACCAGAAGCCCCAAAGGAGGATCAACCTTTTCGCCACGTGACTGTACCCCAATTCTACAGGATGCCCTGGGCACTCATGCCCTTTCTGTCACAGCCTGAGCCTGGACCTCCCGACCCACACCCAGCCAGCTGGACTCACACTGAACACATCGGACCTGCCAAAGCCTTAGGTCATCATCTCTTCCCAACTTCGGTTTTCAGGCTTCAGAACCTAGACGTTTTCTCCAATCACTGCCCAGGGTTGAACATGAGGCAGAAATCAGAAATCCTTCCCCATGGCAAGAAATCTTGTGGTTGGCGTGTTGCCCAACGTTCAGTGTAGTTGATAGCAGTGTGGCCCTTTGACCCCGCCATGCTTGAGGGCCGCGTTGGTCACAAATACGCATTGTGACACTCAGCGTGAGCCCAGTCCCCAAGTAAGGTCTCTCAGTGGCTGGACCAAGAGACGGCATATTGGGCTTGCCATGCCCCTAGGCCCCAATTTTTAACCATAGTTCGTGTTGTCCATTCGCCCCTCCCCAGTGCTCTGCTTTAGAATGAGGTAACCAAACTGAAAGGACTCCTCCCATCCCACAGATTGACCCCCAAATTGGGATCGGGCCAAATCCACAGAGAGGAAGACTCATCCATGGCCCATGAGGCCTCCCCGACATTCCACGCCCATCGTTGACACAAAATCCAGAGACAAAAGCCTGAATAAGCGCCTCACACTCGCTCTTTCTTCCTATCCCAAAGAGTTCCCCTCACGGTCTGTAGATCGGGACTGCCATACCTACGTCCCCAAAACAAGCCGAGTGTGTGTTTTTCAGACTTCTATCCCCACATTCCTGGCTTCCACACCCACCAGCCTGGGGACCCTGGAGCCACACATCAGGTCTGTGCCTCTCAACTCCACGGGAATTCTGCCCCTTCCATTGACCACAATCATACAAACTAGGAGAAACCTCCAAAGTCCCCAAGGCCATCCCCATAGTATAGAACGCCCAGGACAAACAAGGGCTGCCTGGAACCAGCTGAGCATCCATCTCCACTAATACTGTAGATGGATGTCCCCAGAGAAGGAGATTGAACGGGACAGGGCCCTAGGCCCTAATGGGGTCCATTTTTTTGGTTTCCTGCTATCTCTCATCAGAGGCCTGGTTTCCAATATCAGCATGTGGGGCTTTCCTGAGGCACCAATCAGATCAAATCTAGTCTCCACATGGGAAACTTGTCTTTTGGAGATGACGCAAAACCTCTGCTTAGGAGAAGCATTCAGGGTCCGTGTGCCACCGCCCCGTGCCAAGGTCTCCATGCACACAAACCCACAATAGGACCCATCCGCAGGAGAGTCCATTTCAAATCAGCCCCCTCCGTTGCTCCCCTAGAGCTAGCATATCAAAAGTGTCTGTTAACTAGGAGACAGTTAGAATCGAGGCAGTCTGCCCAGGGTTCCATCCTTCGATCCCTGCTTTGCTGTCGTTCCGTATGAAACATCCTGGAGCGATCCAACTGATCTCAATTGTTGATCAGAAAAAATCCTTGTGGCTTGGAGCATATCCCAACTCCCCTCCTGGGTAAACCTCCATGGCCTCGAGATGCTGCCCCCTTCAAGAAAGGACCATAATGGACAGAAACTCCAACCTGAGCCTAGGTCTGAACCCTCCCTGACTTCAGATGCATGAAGTCCCGATTCGGATGTGCAGATAGTGCCTGCCGTGCCCTCGCCCCGAAACCTACGCCTAACTTGTGTTCTCATACAATATACCCTGAAAACTAATGCCTGGTCTTACGCAGCCAAGGCCTGAACCTTCCGACCAACACTCAGCGACCTGGCTCCACACTGAGCACGTCGGACCTGTCATGGACTTAAGTCGTCATCTCTTCTCAAGCTCGGTTTTCAGACTACACAACCTAGACCTTAACTCCAATCATGGCCCAGCGGTGAAAGAGATGAAAAAAATCAGAACTACTACTTCCCCCCCATGGCAAGAATACATGTGGTTGGCATGGAACCCAACGTTCAGTGTAGGAGCAACTGTGTGGACCATGATTCCCGCCCATGCTTGAGCGCCTAGAAAGCATAAACACACATTGTGACCCTCAGTGTGAGTTCTGTCCTCAAGGAAGGCCTCTCAGTGGCTGGAAGTAACCATAGTTCGGTTTGTCCATTCGCCCCTCCCCAGGGCTCTGCTTTGAAATCCCTCTTTTGGTGGGACACCTGAGGTAACCAAACTGTAAGGACTCTTCCCATCCCCAAGATGGACCCAAAAACAATTGGGTTCGTGCCAAATCCACAGAGAGGAAGACTTGTCCATGGCCCATGAGGCCTCCTCGTCATTCCATGGCCTTTGTTGACACAAAATCCAGAGACAAAAGCCTGAATAAATGCCTCACACTCACTCTTTCTTCATATCCCGAAGATTTCTCCTCACAGACTGTAGATTGGGCCTGCCATACTTTTGTCCCCAAATGTAAGCCACGTTAGTGATTTCAGACTTCTATCCCCACGCACCTGGCCCACACACCCTCCAGGCTGGGGCCCCTGGAGCCACACATCAGGTCTGTGCCTGCCCACTCCACTGGAATTCTGCCCATTCACTTGACCACACGCCTCCAAATTAGGAGAAAACCTCCACAGTCCCTGAAGCCATCCCAATTGTGTAGCCCGCCCGGGACAAACAAGGGCGTCTGACAACAGCTGAGCATCTACCTCCACTCATACCGTAGTTGGATGTCACCAGGGTAGTAGATTGAACCTCACAGGTCCCTAGGCCATAATCGGACCCATTGCTTTGGTTTCCAGGCATCTCTCCTCAGAGGCACGTTTTCAAATACCAGCATGCGGGGGTTTCTGGAGGCAAATCTTGTCTCGACATGGGAAAATAGCAGGCTGGAACTCTGTCAAAACTTCCGGTTAGGAGAATCCTTCAGGGCCCGGTGCCACCACCCCCCTTTCCAAGGTCTCCATGGACACAAACCCACATTAGGTTCCATCCGCAGGAGAGTCCATTTCAACTCTGGCTTCTCGGTTGCTCCCCCAGAGCCAGCAGATAGAACCTGTCTTGTCGCTAGGAGACGATTGAGATGCGAGGCGGCTTGCCCAGGGCTCCGCCCTTAGAACCCTGCTCTGGCGTCGTTCCATATGGAACATCCTGGACCCATCCAAAAGGTCTCAAATGTCCTGCAGAAGGAATCCTTGCGTTTTGGAGCATCTCACAACTCCCAACGTGGGAAAACCGTGGTGGCTTTCTGAAGCCCCCACCCCCTTTCTGAAGGGGAAATCATGGACAGGAACTCCAACCTGAGCCAACGTCTGATCCTCGCCCTGAATTCAGATGCACGACATCTCGATGCAGCTCTGCAGAGTGTGCCGGCCTTGCCCTCGCCCTTAAACCTATGTGAAACTTCTGTTCTCCAATGTCCGTCCTCACACTCCTGGGCCCCAAGACCTCACGTTTGGCAATTCTGGACGCACCAGGCAGCACTCTGCCTGCCCTCCAGATAAAAAGCAAAATGTTGCCCTATGGAGCTTCCCAGACACCCGAAATGAGGATAGACCTACACGGCACCCTTCTGTACACAAATTATATCGATAAATCTGGGCACTAATACACTGTCTGACACAGCCTGAGCCCGGACTTCCTGACAAACACCCAGACAGCTGACCGCACAGTGAGCACAACAGACCCGCCATGGCCTTAGCTCGTCATCTCTTCCCAACCTAGCTTCTCAGGCTTCAGGACATAGACCTTAACTCCACACCCCGCCAAGGGGGTGAATGTGATGCAGAAATCAGAACTCCTCCTTCCCTATGGCAAGAAACCTTGTGGTTGGCATGTTGTCCCATGTTCAGTGTAGGAGAAACCAGCGTTCACCATGACGCCCCGGCCCATGCTTGAGTACGAAGAGGGCACAAACACGCATTGTGACCCTCAGCGTGAGTCCTGTCCTCTAGTAAGTCCTCTCAGTGGCTGGACCATTAGACGTCATAATGGGCTTGCCATGCCCCTAAGCCCCAAGTTTTAACCAGCTTTATGGTTGTCCAGTCGCCCCTCCCCAGGGCTCTGCCCTGGAAACTCTCTTTTGGTGGGACACGTGAGGTGAAAACAAAACAAAACGGACTCCTCCCATCTCAAAGAATAACCCCAAACTCTTGGGATCGGGCCAAATGCCCAGAGAGGAAGACTTGTCCATGGCCCATGAGGCCACCCGGACATTCCACGGCCATCAGTGACACAATATCCAGAGACAAAATCTTGAGCAAGCGTCTCACACTCGCCCCCTTGTTCATATCCTGAAGAGTTCTCCTCACGGTCTGTAGATCTGTCCTGCAATACCTACGACCCGAAACCTAAGCCGGGTTTGTGTTTTCAGACAACTGTCCCCACAGCCCTGGCCCACAAAACCTACAGGCACAGGTTCTTGGAGCCAAACCTGAGGACTGTACCTGGGATTTTTGCCCATTCCATTGGCCACAAACCTAGAAATAGGATGATAAACCTCCAAAGTGCCCGGGGCCATCCCAATAGTGTTGACTGCCCAGGAAAAACAAGGGCGGTCTGACACCAGCTGAGCATCTACCTGCACTTAGACCCGTGGACAGATGTCCCCAGAGGTAAATTGGAATGAGCAGGCCCCTAGATCCTAATCGGATCCATTGCTTTGTTGTCCAGGCATCTCTCCTCAGAGGCCTGGATTCCAATAGCAGCATATGGCTGTTTCTTGAGGCACCCATCAGAACAAATCTCGTCTCCACATGGGAATCATGCACGTTGGAACTGTGTCAAAGCCTCTGGTTAGGAGAACCCTTCAGGGACGCTGTGCCACTGCCTCATTCCAAGTTCTCCATGGACACAAACCCACATTAGGACCCATCCACAAGAGAGTCCATTTCAACTCAACCCTCTCAGTTTCTCCCCCAGATCCAGCAGATCTAACATGTCTTGCCACTAGGACACAAGAGGAATGAGAGTCGGGCTTTCCAGCCATCCATCCTTAGAACCCTACTCGGAATCGATCCATATGGGAAGTCCTGGAGCCAACCAACAGGTCTCAATCGCCCTGCAGAAGAATCTTTATGGTTTGGAGCATCTCACAACTCCCATCGTGGGAAAAATTCCATGGCCTCGTGATCCACCACCTCTTCATGAAGAGGGCCATAAGGGACAGAAACTCCAACCTGAGCGTTCGTCAGATCCTCACCTGATTTCAGATGCACGAGATCTCGTTTCAGCTCTGCAGAGCGTACCTGCCATGCCCTCGCCCAGAAACCTAAGGTTGCTTGTGTTCTCAGACTTCTGTCCTCAACTCCTGGCCCACAAGCCCTCCAGTTTGGCAATTCCAGAACTACAATGCAGCCCTCTGCCTGCCGTCCAGAAGAAAAAACATTGCCCTCTGGGGCTAACCAGAATCCCCTGAAATATATGGGGAAAAAAAAATCCCTAGAAATACAGCAATAATCACTGGCTGCTCTTTATTGATCCAGATCCTGCAGTAGGCAAAGAAGATCTGGTTTTAGCCAGAGGATGATCTCCGTTTCTCTTCATGATCTGGCATTTCCTGCAAGCCAGGCATGGGGCTCTGCACTAGAGCTGAAAATGCTGGGTGGCCCTCACTGTCCCTTTTCTCTTCTCAAGGGGACATGGTGATAAACCTCCAAAGTGCATGTCCATGGTGCAGTGTGACAGGCTTTACCACAGGGAGATAAAAGACTGCCAAGGGTAGGTTGGAGCTGGGAAAAGCCACTTAGGAACAGATTTTCAGGGGAGGTGATAGACAAGGGCAAAGCGAAGAATGAGGATGAGTGTGTCAAGTTTCAAAGTGCCAGGAGGCAGCACAGTGCATTCGGGAAACTACAGCAAGTTCATGACAACCGACAGCTGATCTGGCAGCATCACCTGGGGATGGAGGCTGAGCCCCGGGGTTAACACTAGGGGTGAGATGGTTTGTATACTATGCCGAGGAGGTGAGGTTCTACACTGTGGGGGCACAGGGAGCTACCGGAGGATTTCAAATATCAGAATCGTAACCATAATAGAGTATTTAATTGCATCCTAGCTTTCATCAAGGGTAAGATGCACTATAGTTTATGTTTGACTAAGAAAGAGAAATGCTGACAGTTAAACTAGGATATGTCATCAAGTGCAACGTGAGTGCCACCTTAAGAGATATTAAAATGGGGGGGGTGGAAAAAATCTTAGAACTATAAATTGTGGTACTAGAATAATTAAGAAAAATAATACAAGAACACTTGGATCAACAAAAAAAATTGATTATTGCTTACCATGTGCCCCAAACTATATTAAGTCTCCAAACGTTTTATATCATTTGCAAGATCAGATATATATAAAATTACATTTAAAGTTTTTAAAATATCAGCAAATATTTTCATTTAAATGCAAATTTCAAAGAAAATGTACTTTTCCAATCACGACATTTTATCCTACTGTTTTTTTTAATTTTGTCAAAAAACAGATAAAATGTTTAGTGAGACTATAAATGTTTGATCGAAAAAAAATGATTAATAGATGTAGGTTCAAATTATTATGCTCCAGTAAAAATGATTTAGTCTTTGATGAACATCTGTTTGGTAATATGTTGTATCCAGATATAGTAAATTAATGAAATATATAAAATTATAGGGAAATGACACTTTCCGTTCCATTATGAGTAGAGCTTTTAAAATGCTATTTGTCACAACCTGTCATCTTGTCATTATGTAGCATTATGTAACATTTAAAAAATGTATACTCTTCACTTTGAAGATTTAGAAATCTAAAATATGACTTTCTATCGTTTGTGTTTCCATATTCTTTAATGCCAGTTTGAACAAATCCACATGCTTTGATTCGAAGGTAATAAATTCCTCTTATTTGGAAAAATGATGTTTATTTTTGTTCTCTCACCCTTAGCAGGTGGATTCATTTTAGCACACTTCAGAGTTATAATTTCAGGCTTATTAAAAACATTTTTATGATCTACATAGATGAATGAAACGTTTATTTTATTAAATTATTCGCCAAAAAATCTGTTATTTTTAAAAATGTATTTCCTTTAAGGGTTATTTTAGAGCATTCAGAGAGGATCTAGGAGTGTGGTATTATGCAATTTTTAAGTAGGTATGAAATGGTTATTTATATGATTGTTGCCCTGGGGAAGACTGAAAGGACAACCCGATCTATGGTTAAAAAAAATTTGGGGCCTGGGGGCATGGCAAGCCCAATATGCTGTCTCTCCATCCAGCCACTGAGAGGCCTTACCTGAGGACTGGGCTCAGGCTGAGGGTCACAATGTGTGTTTGTGTGACCAATGTGGCCCGCAAGCATGGGCGGGGCCTCATGGGCCACACAGGTTTCAAACGACACTGAACCTTGGACAACATGCCAACCACAAGGTTTCTTGCCATGGGGAAAGAGTTCTGATGTCTGCATCATTTTCAAACCCGGGCCGTGATTGGAGATAAGGTCTAGGTTCTGAAGCCTGAAAACCGAGGTTGAGAAGAGATGACGACCTAAGGCCATGACGGGTCCGATGTGCTCAGTGTGCGGCCAGCTGTCTAGGTGGGGCCAGGAAGTCCAGGCTCAGGCTGTGTCAGAAAGGGCATTAGTGCCCAGGTCAGCCTATATATTTGGGGTACAGCCGAATGGCGTGCCGCGTTTTTTCCTCATTTGGGGATTCTGGGTAGCCCAGAGGGCAATGTTTTTCTTCTGGAGGGCAGGCAGAGTGCTGCATTGTAGTTCTGGGATTGCCAAACTGGAGGGCTTGTGGGCCAGTAGTCTGAGGACGGAAGTCTGAGAAGCCAAGCTAGGCCTAGGTTTCTGGGTGAGGATATGGCAGGCACAATCTCCAGACCTGAATCGAGATCTCGTGCATCTGAAGTCAGGGCGAGGATCAGACGATTGCTCAGGTTAGACAATCTGTCCCTGATGGCCCCTTCTTGAAAGGGGGGTGGATCACGAGGCCATGGGGGTTTTCCCATGATGGGAGTTGTGAGAATCTCTCAAAAGCAAAGATTCTTCTGCAGGACAATTGAGACCTGTTAGTTGGCTCCTGGACAACGATTCCGAGCAGGGTTCTAAGGATGGATGGCTGGGTAGCCCACCTCGCATGCCAAATTGTCTCCAAGCAACAAGACAGGTTAGATCTGCTGGATCTGTGGGAGCAACCGAGGAGGCTGAATTGAAATGGACTCTCCCGTGGATGTGTCCTAATATGATTTTTTGTCTATGGAGACCTTGGAATGAAGCGGTGTCACTGGGGCCCTGAAGGGTTCTCCTAAAGAGAGGCTTTCACACAGCTCCATCGTGCAAGTTTCCCATGTGTAGATGAGATTTGTTCGGATGGGTGACTCAAGAAACAGCCATATGCTGTTATTGAAATCCAGGCCTCTGAGGAGAGATGCCTGGAAACCAAATCAATGGATCCGATAGGTGCCTAGGGTCCTGTTCGTTCATTTTTACCTCTGGAGACATCATTCTACGGGTCTGAGTGACGGTAGGTGCTCAGATGGGCCC
Organism: Mustela putorius furo; assembly: GCF_011764305.1. Lineage (NCBI taxonomy): Eukaryota > Metazoa > Chordata > Mammalia > Carnivora > Mustelidae > Mustela > Mustela putorius. The sequence goes on along the minus strand of NW_025421541.1, from coordinate 145,668 downwards.
AGATTGCCCCTGTTTGTCCTGGGAAGCCACAAATATTGGGATGGCCTCAGGGAATTTGGAGGTTTATCCTCTTAGTTGGGTTGTGGCCATTGGAATAGGCACATACAATTCCCTTGGAGAGGAAAAGCACAGTCGTCAGGTTTAGATCCAGGGGCCTGAGCCTGTAGGGTGTGTAGGCCAGGGCTGTTTGGACAGTTGTCTGAAAACACAAACTCGGCTTATGTTTCGGGTCATAGGTATGGCAGGACTGATCTACAGACCATGAGGAGAACTCTTCGGGATATGAAAAAAGGGCGAGTGTGAGGCTCTTGCTCAAGTTTTTGTCTCTGGATATCGTGTCACTCATGGTCGTGATATTTCCGGGTGAATTCATGGAAAATGGACGATCCTTACTCTCTGGGGGTTTGGCCCTGTCCAAAGAGTTTGGGGTCATTCTGTGGGATGGAAGAAGTCCGTTGTTCTGTTGATGTTGGTTTATTTTGTTTTGTTTTTCAACCTCAGGTGTCCCACCAAATGAGGGATTCCAGAGTAGAGCCCTGGGGAGGGGCGACTAACAACCAGAAATCTGGTTAAAAATTGGGGCCTAGGGACATGTCAAGCCCATTATGACATCTAATGGTCCAGCCACTGAGAGCACGTACTAGAGGACAGGACTCACGCTGAGGGTCACAATGCGTGTTTATGCCCTCGTCGCACTCAAGAATGGGCAGGGCCTCAGGGTGAGTGCTGGTCTCTCCTACACACTGAACATTGGACAACATGCCAACCACAAGGTTTATTGCCATGGGTAAGGAAGAGTTCTGATTTCTGCATCACAGTCACCCCTGGGCAGTGATTGGAGGTAAGGTCTAGGTTCTGAAGCCTGAAAACTGAGGTAGGGAAGAGATGATGACCTAAGGCCGTGTCGGGTCTGATGTGCTCAGTGTTCTCAGCTGTCTGGGTGTTGGTCACGAGTCCTGGCTCAGATTGTCAGACAGTGCATTAGTGCCCAGGTTCGACTATATATTTTGGGTGCATTCGAGTGCCGTGTAGGTTCTTATCTGAAGAACTCTTCAGGATGTGAGGAATGAATGAGACTGAGGCGCGTGCTAGGCTTTTTTCTCTGGATTTTGTGTCAGAGATGGCCGTGGAATGTTGGGGAGGCCTCATGGGCCATGGATGAATCTTGCTCTCTGTGGACTTGGCCCGATCCCAATTGTTTTCCGTCAATCTGTTGGATGGGAGGACTACTTTCAGGTTTGTTACCTCAGGTGTGCCACCAAAAGAGGAATTCCAAATCAGAGCCCTGGGGAAGATTGAAGGGACAACCCGAACTATGGTTAAAAATTGGGGCCTAGGGACATGTCAAGCCCATTATGACATCTAATTGTCCAGCCACTGGGAGGACGTACTAGAGGACAGGACTCTTGCTGAGGGTCAAAATGTGTGTTTATGTCCTCGTCGCACTCAAAAATGGGCGGGGCCTCAGGGTGAGTGCTGGTTTCTCCTACACTGAACATGGGAAAACATGGCAACCACAAGTTTTCTTGCCATGGGTAAGGAAGAGTTCTGATTTCTGCATCATCACAGTCACCCCTGGGCAGTGATTGGAGGTAAGGTCTAGGTTCTGAAGCCTGAAAACTGAGGAGGTAGGGAAGAGATGATGACCTAAGGCCGTGGCGGGTCTGATGTGCTCAGTGTGCTCAGCTGTCTGGGTGTTGGTCACACGAGGTCCTGGCTCAAATTGTCAGACAGTGCATTAGTGCCCAGGTTAGACTATATATTTTGGGTGCATTCGAGTGCCGTGTAGGTTCTTATCTGAAGAACTCTTCAGGATATGAAGAATGAGCGAGTCTGAGGCGCGTGCTCAGGCTTTTGTCTCTGGATTTTGTATCAGCAATGGCCGTGGAATGTTGGGGAGGTCTCATGGGCCATGGACTAATGTTGCTCTCTGTGGACTTGGCCCGATACCAATTGTTTTCCGTCAATTTGTTGGATGAGAGGACTCCTTTCAGGTTTGTTACCTCAGGTGTCCCACCAAAAGAGGAATTCCAAAGCAGAGCCCTGGGGAAGAGTGAAGGGACAACCCGAACTACGGTTAAAAATTGGGGCCTAGGGGCATGGCAAGCCCAATATGCTGTCTCACCATCCGGCCACTGAGAGGCCTTACCTGAGGACTGGCCTCTGGCTGAGGGTCACAATATGTGTTTGTGACCAATGTGGCACGCAAGCCTGGGCGGGGCCTCATGGGCCACACTGGTTTGAACTACACCTAACCTTGGACAACATGCCAACCACAAGGTTTCCTCCATGGGGAAAGAGTTCTGATTTCTGCATCATTTTCAAACCCAGGCCGTGAATGGAGATGAGGTCTAGGTTCTGAAGCCTGAAAACCTGGGTTGAGAAGTGATGACGACCTAAGGCCATAGCGGGTCCAATGTGCTCAGTGTGCGGCCAGCTGTCTGGGTGGGGCCAGGAGGTCCAGGCTCAGGCTGTGTCAGAAAGGGCATTAGTGCTCAGGTCAGCCTATATATTTGGGATACAGCCGAATGGTGTGCAGGTTGATCCTCATTTGTGGTTTTGGGTAGCCCCAGATGGCAATGTTTTCCTTCTGGAGGGCAGGCAGAGGGCTGCATTGTAGTTCTGGATTGCCAAACTGGAGGGCTTGTGGGCCAGTACTCTGAGGACGGAAGTCTGAGAAGCCAAGCTAGGCCTAGGTTTCTGGGTGAGGATATGGAGGCACAATCTAGAGACCTGAATCAAGATCTCGTGCATCTGATGTCAGAGCGAGGATCAGACGATCACTCAGGTTGGACATTCTGTCCCTGATGGTCCCTTCTTGAAAGGGGGATGGATCACGAGGCCATGGGGTTTTTCCCACGATGGGAGTTCTGAGAAGCTCCCAACTGCCTACAGGCTCAGGCCCCTGGAGCCAAACCTGACGACTGTGCTTGCTCTCTCCAAGGGAATTGTATGGGCCCATTCCAATGTCCACAACCCTACTAATAGGATAAACCTCCAAAGTCCCTGTGGCCATCCCAATATTTGTGGCTTCCCAGGACAAACAGGGGCAATCTGGGCCCATCTGAGCACCTACCGGCACTCAGACCTGTAGACTGATGTCCCCAGAGGTAAAAAGGAACGTACAGGCCCCTAGGCACCTATCGGATCCATTGGTTTGGCTTCCAGGCATCTCTCCTCAGAGGCCAGGATTTCAATAACAGCATATGGCTGTTTCTTGACTCACCCATCAGAACAAAACTCATCTACACATGGGAAACTTGCACGATGGAGCTGTGTGAAAGCCTCTCTTTAGGAGAACCCTTCAGGGCCCCAGGGCCACCGCTTCATTCCAAGGTCTCCATAGACACAAAATCATATTAGGACACATCCACGGGAGAGTCCATTTCAACTCAGCCTCCTCGGTTGCTCCCCCGATCCAGCAGATCTGACCTGTCTTGTTGCTTGGAGACAATTGGAATGCGAGCTGGGCTACCCAGCCATCCATCCTTAGAACCCTGCTCGGAATCGTTTTCCTGGAGCCAACCAACAGGTCTCCATTGTCCTGCAGAAGAATCTTTGCAGTTGGGAGCTTCTCACAACTCCCATCGTGGGAAAACCCCCATGGCCTCGTGATCCACCCCCACTTTTAAGAATGGGGCCCATCAGGGACAGAATGTCCAACCTGAGCGATCGTCTGATCCTCGCCCTGACTTCAGATGCACGAGATCTTGATTCAGGTCTGGAGATTGTGCCTGCCATATCCTCACCAAAATCCTAGGCCTAGCTTGGGTTCTCAGACTTCCGTCCTCAGACTATTGACCCAAAAGCCCTCCAGATTGGCAATCCATACTACAATGCAGCACTCTGCCTGCCCTCCAGAAGAAAAAACATTGCCCTCTGGGGCTACCCAGAAACCCCAAATGAGGATCAACCTGCACGCAATTCGGCTGTACGCCAAATATATAGGCTGACCTGGGCACTTGCGCTTTCTGACACAGCCTGAGCCTGGACCTCCTGGCCCCACGCAGACAGCTGGCCGCACACTGAGCACATCGGACAAGCCATGGCCTTAGGTCTTCATCTCTTCTCAACCTCGGTTTTCAGGCTTCAGTATCTAGACCTTATCTCCAATCACGGCTCGGGTTTGAAAATGATGCAGAAATCAGAACTCTTTCCCCATGGCAAGAAACCTTGTGGTTGGCATGTTGTCGAAGGTTCAGTGTAGTTGAAACCAGAGTGGCCAATGTGGCCCCACCCATGGTTGCTGGCCACATTGGTTACAAACAGACATTGTGACCCTCAGCCTGAGCCCAGTCCGCAGGTAAGGCCTCTCAGTGGCTGGATGGAGAGACAGTATTTTGGGCTTGCCATGCCCCTAGGCCCCGATTTTTAACCGTAGTTCAGGTTGTAACTTCACTCTTCCCCAGGGTTCTGCTTTGGAATTCCTCTTTTGGTGGGACACCTGAGGTAACAAACCTGAAAGGAGTCCTACCATCCAACAGATTGAGGAAAAACTGTTGGGATCGGGCCAAATCCACAGAGAGCTAGATTCGTCCATGGCCCATTAGGCCTCCCCAACATTCCATCGCTGATATAAAATCCAGAGACAAAAGCCTGTGCACGGCCTCAGACTTGCTCCTTCTTCATATCGTGAAGAGTTCTTCAGATAAGAACTTACACGGCACTCGAATGCACCCAAAATATATAGTCTAACCTGGGCACTAATACACTGTCTGACAACCTGAGCCCGGACCTCGTGACCAACACCCAGACAGCTGACCGCACACTGAGCACATGGACCCGCCATGGCCTTAGGTCATCATCTCTTCCCTACCTCAGTTTTCAGGCTTCAGAACCTAGACCTTATCTCCAATCACTGCCCATGGGTGACGGTGATGCAAAATCAGAACTCTTCCTTACCCATGGCAAGAAACCTTGTGGTTGGCATGTTGTCCAACGTTCATGTAGGAGAAACCAGCATTCACCCAGAGGCTCCGCCCATTCTTGAGTGCGACGAGGGCATAAACACGCATTGTGACCCTCAGCGTGATTCCTGTCCTCTAGTACGTCCTCTCAGTGGCTGGACCAATAGATATCATAATGGGCTTGATAGGTCCCTTGGCCCCAATTTTTAAACCAGATTTCTGGTTGTCCAGTCGCCCCTCCCCTGGGCTCTACTCCGGAATCCCTCATTTGGTGGGACACCTGAGGTTGAAAAACAAAACAAAAACAAATCAACAACAACAGAACAATGGACTTCTTCCATCTCACAGAATGAACCCAAACTCTTTGGACGGGGCCAAACCCCCAGAGAAAGACTCGTCCATTTCCCATGAAGTCACCCTGATATTTCACGACCATGAGTGACACGATATCCAGAGACAAAAACTTGAGCATGAGCCTCACACTCGCCCTTTTTTCATATCCCGAAGAGTTCTCCTCATGGTCTGTAGATCAGTCCTGCCATACCTATGACCCGAAACATAAGCTGTGTTTGTGTTTTCAGACAACTGTCCAAACAGCCCTGACCTACACACCCTACAGGCTCAGGCCCCTGGAGCCACACCTGACGACTGTGCTTGCCCTCTCCAAGGGATTTGTATGTGCCCATTCCAGTGGCCACAACCCAACTAAGAGGATAAACCTCCAAAGTCCCTGAGGTCATCCCAATATTTGTGGTTTCCCAGGACAAACAGGGGCAATCTGGGCCCATCTGAGCACCTACTGGTACTCAGTTCCGTAGACTGATGTCCCCAGAGGTAAAAAGGAACGAACAGGCCCCTAGGCACCTATCGGATCCATTGCTTTGGCTTCCAGGCATCTCTCCTCAGAGGCCTGGATTTCAATAACAGCATATGGCTGTTTCTTGACTCACCCATCAGAACAAATCTCATCTACACGTGGGAAACTTCCACGATGGAGCCGTGTGAAAAGCCTCTCTTTAGGAGAACCCTTCAGGGCCCCAGTGCCACCGCTTCATTCCAAGGTATCCATAGACACAAAATCGTATTAGGACAATCCACGAGAGAGCCCATTTCAACACAGCCTCCTCGGTTGCTCCCCCAGATCCAGCAGATCTCACCTGTCTTGTTTGCTTGGAAACAACTGTAATGCGAGGTGAGCTACCCAGACGTCCATCCTTAGAACCCTGCTCGGAATCGTTGTCCGGGAGCAAACCAACAGGTCTCAATTGTCCTGCAGAAGAATCTTTGCAGTTGGGAGCTTCTCACAACTCCCATCGTTGGAAAAACGCCCATGGCCTCGTGATCCACCCCCCCTTCAAGAAGGGGCCATCAGGGACAAAATGTCCAACCTGAGCGATCGTCTGATCCTCGCCCTGACTTCAAAAGCACGAGACCTCGATTCAGGTCTGTAGATTGTGCCTGCCATAGCCTCACGCAGAAACCTAAGCCTATCTTGGGTTCTCAGACTTCCGTCCTCAGAGTACTGGCCCACAAGCCCTCCAATTTGGCAATCCAAACTATAATGCAGCACTCTGCCTGCCCTCCAGAAGAAAAACTTTGCCCTCTGGGGCTACCCAGAAACCCCAATTGAGGATTAACCGGGCAGGCAATCTGGCTGTACCCCAAATATATAGGCTGACCTGGGCACTAATGCCCTTTCTGACACAGCCTGAGCCTGGACCTGCTGGCCCCACACAGACAGCTGGCCGCACACTGACCACATCGGACCCGCCATGGCCTTAGTTCGTCATCTCTTCTCAACCTCGGTTTTCAGGCTTCAGAACCTATACCTTATCACCAAACACGGCCCGGGTTTGAAATCAGAACTCTTTCCATATTGCAAGAAACCTTGTGGTTGGCATGTTGTCCAAGCTTCAGTGTACTTGAAAAAAAGTGTAGCCCATGTGGCCCCGCCCATGCTTGTGGGCCACATTGGTCACAAACACACATTGTGACCCTGAGCCTGACACATGCACGGGATAGTCCATTACAACCTCAGACTCCTCTGTTGCTCTCTCAGATCCAGCAGATCTAACCTTTCTTGTTGCTTGTAGACAATTGGAATGCGAGGTGGGCTACCCCAGCCATCCATCCTTAGAACCCTGCTCGGAATCGTTGTCCTTGAGCCAACCAACAGGTCTCCATTGTCCTGCAGAAGAATCTATGCAGTTGGGAGCTTCTCACAACTCCCATCGTGGGAAAACACCCAAGGCCTCGTGATCCACCCCCCCTTCAAGAAGGGGCCATCAGGGACAGAATGTCCAACCTGAGCGATCGTCTGATCCTCGCCCTGACTTCAGATGCTCCTGATCTCAATTCAGGTCTGTAGATTGTGCCTGCCATATCCTCACCCAGAAACGTAGGCCTAGCTTGGGTTCTCAGACTTCCATCCTCAGACTACTGGCCCACAAGCCCTCCAGTTTGGCAATCCAGAACTACAATGCAGCACTCTGCCTGCCCTCCAGAAGGAAAACATTGCCTTCTGGGGCTACCCAGAAACCCCAAATGAGGATCAACCTGCATGGCATGCGGCTGTACCCAAAATATATAGGCTGACCTGGGCACTAATGCCCTATCTGACACAGCCTGAGCCTGGACATCCTGGCCTCACACAGACAGCTGGCCGCACACTGAGCACACCGGACAAGCGATGGCCTTAGGTCTTCATCTCTTCTCAACCTCGGTTTTCAGGCTTCAGAACCTAGACCTTATCTCCAACCACGGCCCGGGTTTGAAAATGATGCAGAAATCAGAACTCTTTCCCCATGGCAAGAAACCTTGTGGTTGGCATGTTGTCCAAGGTTCAGTATAGTTGAAACCAGGGTTGCCCATGAGGCCAGGCCATGCTTGTGGGCCACATTGGTCACAAACACACATTGTGACCCTCAGCCTGAGCCCAGTCCTCAGGTAAGGCCTCTCAGTGGCAGGATGGAGAGACAGCATACTGGGCTTGCCATGCCCGTAGTCCCCCATTTTTTAACCTAGTTCGCGTTCTGTCTTCACACTTCCCCAGGGCTCTGCTTTAGAATTCCTCTTTTGGTGGGACACCAGAGGTAACAAACCTGAAAGGAGTCCTCCCATCCCACAGATTGACGAAAAACAATTGGGATTGGGACAAATCCACAGAGAGCAATATTCATCCATGGCCCATTAGGCCTCCCCAACATTCCACGGCCATCGCTGATATAAAATCCAGAGACAAAAGCCTGAGCACGCGCCTCAGACTTGCTCATTCTTCATATCGTGAAGAGTTCTTCAGATAAGAACTTACACGGCACTCGAATGCACCCAAAATATATTGTCTAACCTGGGCACTAATGCACTTTCTGACAACCTGAGCCCGGACCTCGTGACCAACACCCAGACAGCTGACCGCACACTGAGCACATGGACCCGCCATGGCCTTAGGTCATCATCTCTTCCCTACCTCAGTTTTCAGGCTTCAGAACCTAGACCTTATCTCCAATCACTGCCCAGGGGTGACAGTGATGCAAAATCAGAACTCTTCCTTACCCATGGCAAGAAACCTTGTGGTTGGCATGTTGTCCAACGTTCATGTAGGAGAGAAACCAGCATTCACCCAGAGGCTCCGCCCATTCTTGAGTGCGACGAGGGCATAAACACGCATTGTGACCCTCAGCCTGATTCCTGTCCTCTAGTACGTCCTCTCAGTGGCTGGACCATTAGATGTCATAATGGGCTTGACAGGTCCCTTGGCCCCAATTTTTAACCAGATTTCTGGTTGTCCAGTCGCCCCTCCCCTGGGCTCTACTCTGGAATCCCTCATTTGGTGGGACACCTGAGGTTGAAAAACAAAACAAACAAATCAACAACAACAGAACAATGGACTTCTTCCATCTCACAGAATGAACTCAAACTCTTTGGACGGGGCCAAACCCCCAGAGAGTAAGACTCGTCCATTTCCCATGAAGTCACCCTGATATTTCACGACCATGAGTGACACGATATCCAGAGACAAAAACTTGAGCATGAGCCTCACACTCGCCCTTTTTTCATATCCCGAAGAGTTCTCCTCATGATCTGTAGATCAGTCCTGCCATACCTATGACCCGAAACATAAGCTGTGTTTGTGTTTTTTCAGACAACTGTCCAAACAGCCCTGACCTACACACCCTACAGGCTCAGGCCCCTGGAGCCAAACTTGACGACTGTGCTTGCCGTCTCCAAGGGAATTGTATGTGCCCATTCCAGTGGCCACAACCCTACTAAGAGGATAAACCTCCAAAGTCCCTGAGGTCATCCCAATATTTGTGGTTTCCCAGGACAAACAGGGGCAATCTGGGCCCTACTGAGCACCTACTGGTACTCAGATCCGTAGACTGATGTCCCCAGAGGTAAAAAGGAACGAACAGGCCCCTAGGCACCTATCGGATCCATTGCTTTGGCTTCCAGGCATCTCTCCTCAGAGGCCTGGATTTCAATAACAGCATATGGCTGTTTCTTGACTCACGCATCAGAACAAATCTCATCTACACGTGGGAAACTTCCACGATGGAGCTGTGTGAAAGCCTCTCTTTAGGAGAACCCTTCAGGGCCCCAGTGCCACCGCTTCATTCCAAGGTATCCATAGACACAAAATCGTATTAGGACAATCCACGGGAGAGCCCATTTCAACTCAGCCTCCTCGGTTGCTCCCCCAGATCCAGCAGATCTCACCTGTCTTTTTGCTTGGAAACAACAGTAATGTGAGGTGAGCTACCCAGACGTCCATCCTTAGAACCCTTCTCAGAATCGTTGTCGTGGAGCAAACCAACAGGTCTCAATTGTCCTGCAGAAGAATCTTTGCAGTTGGGAGCTTCTCACAACTCCCATCGTTGGAAAACGCCCATGGCCTCGTGATCCACCCCCCCTTCAAGAAGGGGCCATCAGGGACATAATGTCCAACCTGAGCGATCATCTGATCCTCGCCCTGACTTCAGAAGCACGAGATCTCGATTCAGGTCTGTAGATTGTGCCTGCCATATCCTCACGCAGAAACCTAAGCCTTTCTTGGGTTCTCAGACTTCCGTCCTCAGACTACTGGCCCACAAGCCCTCCAATTTGGCAATCCTAACTATAATGCAGCACTCTGCCTGCCCTCCAGAAGAAAAACTTTGCCCTCTGGGGCTACCCAGAAACCCCAATTGAGGATCAACCGGGCACGCAATTTGGCTGTACCCCAAATATATAGGCTGACCTCAGCACTGATGCCCTTTCTGACAAAGCCTGAGCCTGGACTTCCTGGCCCCACACAGACAGCTGGCCGCACACTGACCACATCGGACCCGCCATGGCCTTAGGTCGTCATCTCTTCTCAACCATGGTTTTCAGGCATCAGAACCTAGACCTTATCTCCAATCACGGCCCGGGTTTGAAAATGATGCAGAAATCAGGATTCTTTCCCCATGGCAAGAAACCTTGAGTTTGGCATATTGTCCAAGGTTCAGTGTAGTTGAAACCAGTGTGGCCCATGAGGCCAGGCCATGCTTGCGGGCCACATTGGTCACAAACACACATTGTGACCCTCAGCCTGAGCCCAGTCCTCAGGTAAGGCCTCTCAGTGGCTGAATGGAGAGACAGCATACCTGGCTTGCCGTGCCCATAGGCCCCCATTTTTAAACCTAGTTCGGGTTGTGTCTTCACCCTTCCCCAGGGCTCTGCTTTGGAATTCCTCTTTTGGTGGGACACCTGAGGTAACAAACCTGAAAGGAGTCCTCTCATCCCACAGATTGACGATAAACAATTGGGATTGAGCCAAATTCACAGAGAGCAAGATTCGTCCATGGCCCATGAGGCCTCCCCAACATTCCATGGCCATCGTTGATACAAAATCCAGAGACAAAAGCCTGAGAACGCGCCTCAGACTCGCTCATTCTTCATATCCTGAAGAATTCTTCAGATAAGAACCTACACGGCACTCAAATGCACCCAAAATATATAGTCTAACCTGGGCACTAATGCAATGTCTGACAACCTGAGCCCGGACCTCGTGACCAACACCCAGACAGCTGACCGCACACTGAGCACATCAGACCCGCCATGGCCTTAGGTCATCATAACTTCCCTACCTCAGATTTCAGGCTTCAGAACCTAGACCTTATCTCCAATCACTGCCCAGGGGTGACTGTGATGCAGAAATCAGAACTCTTCCTTACCCATGGCAAGAAACCTTGTGTTGGGCCTGTTGTCCAACGTTTAGTGTAGGAGAAACCAGCATCCAACCTGAGGCCCCGCCCATTCATGTGTGCGACTATGGCATAAACACGCATTGTGACCCTCAGCCTGAGTCCTGTCCTCTAGTACGTCCTCTCAGTGGCTGGACCATTAGATGTCATAATGGGCTTGACATGTCCCTAGGCCCCAATTTTTTACCAGATTTCTGGTTGTACAGTCGCCCTTCCCCAAGGCTCTACTCCAGTATCCCTCATTTGGTGGGACACCTGAGGTTGAAAAACAAAACAAAACAAATCAACAACAACAGAACAACGGACTTCTTCCATCCCACAGAATGACCCCAAACTCTTTGACTGGGCCAAACCCCCAGAGAGTAAGACTCGTCCATTTCCCATGAAGTCACCCGGAAATTTAACGACCATGTGTGACACGATATCCAGAGACAAAAACTTGAGCAAGAGCCTCACACTCACCCGTTTTTCATATCCCGAAGGGTTCTTCTCATGGTCTGTAGATCAGTCCTACCATACCTATGACCCGAAACATAAGCCGAGTTTGTGTTTTCAGACAACTGTCCAAACAGACCTGGCCTACACACCCCACAGGCTCAGGCCCCTGGAGCTAAACCTGACTACAGTGCGTGGCCTCTCCAAGGGAATTGTATGTGCCCATTCCAATGGCCACAACCCTACTAAGAGGATAAACTTAAAAATACCCTGAGGCCCTCCCAGTATTGTGGTTTCCCCGGACAAACAGGGGCAATCTGGGCCCATCTGAGCACCTACCTGCACTCAGACACGTAGACTGATGTCCACAGAGGTAAAAAGGAACGAAAAAGCCCCTAGGCACCTATCGGACCCATTGCATTGGTTTCCAGGCTTCTCTCCTCAGAGGCCTGGATATCAATAACAGCATATGGCTGTTACTTGACTCACCCATCAGAAAAATCTCATCTACACATGGGAAACTTGCACAATGGAGCTGTGTGAAAGCCTCTCTTTAGGAGAACCCTTCAGGGCCCCAGTGCAACTGCTTTTTTCCAAGGTCTCCATAGACACAAATTCATATTAGGACACATGCACGGTACAGTCCATTTCAACTCAGCCTCCTCGTTTGCTCCCCCAAATCCAACAGATCTAACCTGTCTTGTTGCTTTGAGACATTTGGAATGCGAGGTGGGCTACCCAGCCATCCATCATTAGAACCCTGCTCGGAATAGTTGTCCTGGAGCCAACCAACAGGTCTCCATTGTCCTGCAGAAGAATCTTTGCAGGTTGGAGCTTCTCACAACTCCCATCGTGGGAAAAAACCGCCATGGCCTCGTGATCCACCCCCCCTTCAAGAAGGGGCCATCAGGGACAGAGTGTCCAACCTGAGCGATCATCTGATCCTCGCCCTGACTTCAGATGCACCTGATCTCGATTCAGGTCTGTAGATTGTGCCTGCCATATCCTCAACCAGAAACCGAGGACTAGCTTTGGTTCTCAGACTTCCGTCCTCAGACTACTGGCCCACAAGCCCTCCAGTGTGGCAATCCAGAACTACAATGCAGCACTCTGCCTGCCCTCCAGAAGAAAAACATTGCCCTCTGGGGCTACCCAGAAACCCCCAATGTGGATCAACCTGCACGGCATTTGGGTGTACCCCAAATATATAGGCTGACCTGGGCACTAATGCCCTTTCTGACACAGCCTGAGCCTGGACCTCCGGGCCCCACCTAGACAACTGGCCGCACAATGAGCACATCGGACCCGCCATGGCCTTAGGTCGTCATCTCTTCTCAACCTCGGTTTTCAGGCTTCAGAACCTAGACCTTATCTCCAATCACGGCCCGGGTTTGAAAATGATGCAGAAATCAGAACTCTTTCCCCATGGCAAGAAACCTTGTGGTTGGCATGTTGTCCAAGTTTCAGTGTAGTTGAAACCAGTGTGGCCCTTGAGGCCCCGCCCATGCTTGAGGGCCACATTGGTCACAAACACACAGTGTGACCCTCAGCCTGAGCCCAGTCCTCAGGAAAGGCCTCTCAGTGGCTGGATGGAGAGACAGCATACTGGGCTTGTCATGCCCCTAGGCCCCAATTTTTAACCGTAGTTCGGGTTGTCCCTTCACTCTTCCCCAGGGCTCTGCTTTGGAAATCCTCTTTTGGTGGGACACCTGAAGTATCAAACCTGAAAAGAGGCCTCCCATCCCACAGATTGACGAAAAACAATTCGGATCAGGCCAATCCACAGAGAGCAAGATTCGTCCATGGCCCATGAGGCCTCCCCAATATTCCACGGCCATCGCTGATACAAAATCCAGAGACAAAAGCCTGAGCACGCGCCTCAGACTCGCTCATTCTTCATATCCTGAAGAGTTCTTCAGATAAGAACCTACACGGCACTCGAATGCACCCAAAATATATAGTGTAACCTGGGCACTAATGCACTGTATGACAACCTGAGCCCAGACCTCGTAAACAACACCCTGACAGCTGACCGCACACTGAGCATATCAGACCCGCCATGGCTTTAGGTCATCATCTCTTCCCTAGCTCAGTTTTCAGGCTTCAGAACCTAGACCTTATCTCCAATCACTGCCCAAGGGTGACTGTGATGCAGAAATCAGAACTCTTCCTTACCCATGGCAAGAAATCTTGTGGTTGGCATTTTGTCCAACGTTTAGTGTAGAAGAAACCAGCATTCACCCTGAGACCCCGCCCCTTCTTGAGTGCACCGAGGGCATAAACACGCATTGTGACCCTCAGCGTGATTCCTGTCCTCTAGTACATCCTCTCAGTGAATGGACCATTAGATGTCATAATGGGCTTGACAAGTCCCTAGGCCCCAATTTTTAACCAGATTTCTGGTTGTCCACTCGCCCCTCCCCAGAGCTCTACTCTGGAATCCCTCATTTGGTGGGACACCTGAGGTTGAAAAACAAAACAAAACAAATCAACAACAATAGAACAACGGACTTCTTCCATCCCACAGAATGACCCCAAACTCTTTGGACGGGGCCAAACCCCCAGAGAGTAAGACACGTCCATTTCCCATGAAGTCACCCAGAAATTTCACGACCATGAGTGACACGATATCTAGAGACAAAAACTTGAGCAAGTGCTTCACATTCCCCCTTTATTCATATCCCGAAGTGTTCTCCTCATTGTCTGTAGATCAGTCCTGCCATACCTATGAACCGAAACATAAGCCGAGTCTGTGTATTCAGACAACTATCCCAAGAGCCCAGGCATACACACTGTACAGGCTCAGGCCCCTGGAGCCAAACCTGACTACTGTTTTTGCCCTATCCAAGGGAATTGTATGTGCCCATTCCAATGGCCACAACCCTACTAATAGAATAAACCTCCAAAGTCCCTGAGCCCATCCCAATATTTGTGGCTTACCAGGTCAAACAAGGGCAATCTGGGCCCATATGAGCACTAACCTGCACTCAGACCAGTAGACTGATGTCCCCAGAGGTAAAAAGGAACGAACAGGTCCCTAGGCACCTACCGGATCCATTGCTTTGATTTCCAGGCATCTCTCCTCAGAGGCCTGGATTTCAGTACCAGCATATGGCTGTTTCTTGACTCACCCATCAGAACAAATCTCATCTACACATGGGAAACTTGCATGTTGGAGCTGTGTCAAAGCCTCTGTTTAGGATTACCCTTCAGGGCCCCAGTGCCACCGCTTCTTTCCAAGGTCTCCGTAGACACAAAATCATATAAGGACACATCCACGGGAGAGTCCATTTCAACTCAGCCTCCTCGGTTGCTCCACAAGATCCAGCAGATACAACCTGTCTTGTTGCTTGGAGACAATTGGATGCGAGGTGGGCTACCCAGCCATCCATCCTTAGAACCCTGCTCAGAATCGTTGTCCTCGAGCCAACCAACAGGTCTCAATTGTCCTGCAGAAGAGTCTTTGCAGTTTGTAGCTTCTCACAACTCCCATTGTGGGAAAATACCCATGGCCTCGTGATCCACCCACCCCTTCATGTAGGAGCCGTCAGGGACAGAAAGTCCAACCTGAGCGATCGTCTGATCCTCGCCCTGACTTCAGATGTAAGAGATCTCGATTCAGGTCTGTAGATTGTGCCTACCATATCCTCACTCAGAAAAACAAGGCCTAGCCTTGGGTTCTCAGACTTTCCGTCCTCAGACTACTGGCCCACAAGCCCTCCAGTTTGGCAATCCAGAACTACAATGCAGCACTGTGCCTGCCCTCCAGAAGAAAAAAACATTGCCCTCTGGGGCTAACCAGAAACCCCAAATGAGGATCAACCTGCACCTCCATTCGGCTGTACCCCAAAATATATAGGCTGACCTGGGGCACTAATGCCCTTTCTGACACAGCCTGAGCCTGGACCCCTGGCCCCACCCAGACAGTGGCCGCACATTGAGCACATCGGACCCGCCATGGCCTTAGGTCGTCATCTCTTCTCAACCTCGGTTTTCAGGCTTGAGAACCTAGACCTAATCTCCAATCACTGCCCGGGTTTGAAAAATGATGCAGAAATCAGAACTCTTTCCCCATGGCAAGAAACCTTGTGGTTGGCATGGTGTTTCCAACGTTCAGTGTTGTTGAAACCAGTGTGGGCCCATGAGGCTCCGCCCATGCTTGCGGGCCACATTGGTCACAAAACACAACATTGTGACCCCTCAGCCTGAGCCCCAGTCCTCAGGTAAGGGCCTCTCAGTGGCTGGAGGAGAGAGACAGGGCATATTGGGCTTGCCATGCCCCCTAGGGCCCCAATTCTCTCAAGCTCATTCTTCAGAGCCTGAATTTATTCGTCTCAGGATAAGAAACTCTTACCCGTCACTCGAATGCACCCCCCCAAATATATAGTTCTAAACATGTGGCACTATGAACGCTCTGACAACCTGAGCCCGGACCCTCGTGACCAATACCCAGACAGCTGACCGCACACTGAGCACATCAGACCGGCCATGGCCTTAGCGTCATCATCTCTTCCGTCCCTCAGTTTTCAGATTTCAGAACCTAGACCTTATCTCCAATCACTGCCCAGGGGTGACTGTGATTGCAGAAATCAGAACTCTTCCTTACCCATGGCAAGAAACCTTCTGGTGGGCCATGTTGTCCAACGTTCAGCGTGTAGGAGAAACCAAGAAACCTTCACCCTGAGGGCCCCGCCCATGTCTGAGTACGACGATGGCAATAAACACACGCCATTTTGACCCTCAGTGTGAGCCTGTCCTCTAGTAAGTCACGCTCAGTAGGCTGGACACTTAGATGTCATCATGGTACTTGACATGTCCCTAGGCCCCAATTTTTAACAGATTTTCTGGTTGTCCCAGCTCACCCCACTCCCCCAGGGCTCTACTTCTGAATTCCCTCATTTGGTGGGACAACCTGAGTTGAAAAACAAAACAAAACAAATCAACAACAACAGAACAACGGACTTCTTCCATCCCACCAGCATGACCCCCAAACTCTTTGGACGGGGCCAAACCCCCCCCCAGAGAGTAAGACTCGTCCATTTCCCATGAAGTCACCCCCCCAGGAAATTTCACGACCATGAGTGACACGATATCCAGAGACAAAAACTTGAGCAAAGAACGCCTCACACTCGCCCTTTTGTTCATATCCCGAAGAGTTCTCCTCATGGTTCCTTAGATCAGTCCTGCCATACCTATGACCCGAACATAAGCCGAGTTTGTGTTTCAGACAAAACTGTCCAAACAGCCCTGGCCTACACACCCTACAGGCTCAGGCCCTGGAGCCAAACCTGAGGACTGTGCTTGCCCTCTCCATGGATTGTATGATGCCCATTCAATGGCCAAAACCCACTAATCGGATAAACCCCAAGTCCCTGAGCCCATCCCATATTTCTGCTGGCTCCCAGGACAACCAGGGGCCAATCTGAGCCATATAAAAACCACCTCCCTCACTCAGATCCGTAACTTATGTCCCCGAAGAAAAAGGAACTAAACAGGCCCCTAGGCACCTAATCGATCCCTGTTCTGTTGTTTTTCCAGGCATTTCTCCTCAGAGGCCTGGATTTCACTACCAGCATAAGGCTGTTTCTTGACTCACCCGTCAGAACAAATCTCATGTACACATGGGAAACTTGCACGTTGGAGCTGTGTCAAAGCTCTGTTTAGGAGAACCCTTCAGGGCCCCAGTGCCACTGCTTTCGTTTCCCAAGGTCTCCATAGACACAAAACATTTTTAAGACACATCCACGGGATAGTCCATTTCAACTCACAGCCTTCCTCGGTTGCTTCCCCCAGATCCAGCAGATCTAACCTTTCTTGTTGCTTGGAGACAATTGGAATGCGAGGTGGGCTATCCCCATCGCCATCCATCCTTAGAACCCCTGCTCGGAATCCTTGGCCTGGAGCCAACCAACAGGTCTCAATTGTCCTGCAGAAGAAATCTTTGCAGTTTGGGAGCTTCTCCCAACTCCCATCTTTTGCAAACCCCCATGACCTCGTGATCCACCCCCCACCTTAAAGACGGGGCCCATCAGGGACAGAAAGTCCAACCTGAGTGATCGTCTGAACCTCGCCCTGACTTCAGATGCACGAGATCTCGATTCAGGTCTGAGATATTGGTGCCTGCCATATCCTCACCCAGAATCCTAGGCCTAGCTTGAGTTCTCTCAGACATCCGTCCTCAGACTACTGACCCAGAACACCTCCAGTTTTGGTAATCCAGACTACAATGCAGCACTCTGCCCTGCCCTCCAAAAGAAAAAACATTGCCATCTGGGGCTACCCAGAAACCCCAAATGAGGATCAACCTGCACGCCATTCGGCTGTACCCCCCCAAATATATAGGCTGAACTGGGCACTAATGTCCTTTAGACACAGCCTGAGCCTGGACCTCCTGGCTCCACCCAGACAGCTGGCCCGCACACTGAACACATCGGACCCGCCATGGCCTTGAGTCGTCATCTCTTCTCAACCTCGGTTTTCACGCTTCAGAACCTAGACCTTATCTCCCATCACGGCCCAGGTTTGAAAATGATGCAGAAATCAGAACTCTTTCCCCATGGCAAGAAACCTTGTGGTTGGCATGTTGTCCATGGTTCAGTGTAGTTGAAACCAGTGTGGCCCATGAGGCCCCCGCCCATGCTTGTAGGCCACATTGGTCACAAACACACATTGTGACCCTCAGCCTGAGCCCAGTCTTCAGGTAAGGACTCTCAGTGGCTGGATGGAGAGACAGCATATTGGGCTTGCCATGCCCCTAGGCCCCAATTTTTTAACCGTAGTTCGTGTTGTGTCTTCACTCTACCCCAGGGCTCTGCTTTGGAATTCCTCTTTTTGGTGGGACACCTGAGGTAACAAACCTGAAAGGAATCCTCCCATCCCACAGATTGACGAAAAACAATTGGGATCGGGCCAAATCCACAGAGAGCAAGATTCCGTCCATGGCCCATGAGGCCTCCCCAACATTCCATACGGCCATCGCTCCATACAAAAATCCAGAGACAAAAAGCCTGAACAAGCGCCTCAGACTCGCTCATTCTTCATAACCTGAAGAGTTCTTCAGATAAGAACCTACACGGCACTCGAATGCACCCAAAATATATAGTCTAACCTGGGCACTAGTGCACTGTCTGACAACCTGAGACCGGAACCTCGTGACCAACACCCAGACAGCTGACCGCACACTGAGCACATCAGACCCGCCATGGCCTTAGGTCATCATCTCTTCCCTACCTCAGTTTTCAGGCTTCAGAACCTAGACCTTATCTCCAATCACTGCCCAGGGGTGACTGTGATGCAGAAATTAGAACACTTCCTTACCCATGGCAAGAAACCTTGTGGTTGGCATGTTGTCCAACGTTCATGTAGGAGAAAACCAGCATTCACACCCAGAGGCTCCGCCCATTCTTGAGTGAGACGAGGGCATAAACACGCATTGTGACCCTCAGCGTGATTCCTGTCCTCTAGTACGTCCTCTCGGTGCCTGGACCATTAGATGTCCATAATGGGCTTGACATGTCCCTAGGCCCCAATTTTTAACCAGATTTCTGGTTGTCCAGTCGCCCCCTCCCCAGGGCTCTACTCTGGAATCCCTCATTTGGTGGGGACACCTGAGGTTGAAAAACAAAACAAAACAAAACAAATTAACAACAACAGAACAAAGGACTTCTTCCATCCCACAGAATGACCCCAAACTCTTTGGACCGGACCAACCCCCAGAGAGTAAGACTCGTCTCTTTCCCATGAAGTCACCCCGAAATTTCACGACCACGAGTGACACGATATCCAGAGACAAAACCTTGAGCAAGAGCCTCACACTCGCCCTTTTTTCATATCGCGAAGTGTTCTCCTCATGGTCTGTAGATCAGTCCTGCCATAACTCTGACCCGAAAAATAAGCCGCGTTTGTGTTTTCAGACATCTGTCCAAACAGCCCTGGCCTACACACCCTACAGGCTAGGGCCGCTGGAGCCAAACCTGAATACTGTGCTTGCCCTCTCTAAGGGAATTGTATGTGCCCATTCCAATGGCCACAACCCTACTAATAGGATAAACCTCCAAAGTCCCTGAGGCCATCCCAATATTTGTGGTTTCCCAGGACATACATGGGCAATCTGGGCCCATCTGAGCACCTACCTGCACTCAGACCCGTAGACTGATGTCTCCAGTTGTAAAAAGGAATGAACAGGCCCATAGGCACCTTTCGGATCTATTGCTTTGGTTTCCAGGCTCTCTCCTTAGAGATCCTTAGAAACCTAAGAACCTTTAGAACCCTGCTCTTGCGTCGTTCCTTATGGGACATCCTTGAGCCATCCAACAGGTCTCGACTGTTCCACACGAGTCTTGTTCATGCACCACCTCACAACTCATATCATGGAATGCTCCCATAGTCACATGATGCCCCCAATCTTCATGAAGTCGGATCATGGAAAGAAACTTCAACCTGAGCTAACGGCTGATCTTCGCCTTGACTTCAGATGCACGAGATCTTGATTAAGCTCTTCAGAGTGCACCTGCTGTGCCCTCACCCCAAAACCTAAGCATAGCTAGTGTTCTCAGACTTCCGTCCTCACTCTCCTGGACCACACGCCCTCCATTTTGGGATTTCCGATGACACAGTGCTGCACTCTGCCTGCCCTCTAGAAGAAAAACGTTGCCCTATGGGTCTACCCAGAAACCTCAAATGAGGATAAACCTGCATGCCACTCAACTGTACACCAATTATATAGTCTAGCCTGTGCACTAATGCCCTGTCTGACACAACCTGAGGCCTAAATTCCCAAACGACACCCCCAGACAGCTTGCCGTACACTGAGAACATCTGAACCGCCATGGCCTTAGGTTGCCATCTCTTTCCAACCTGGTTTTCAGGCTACAGAAACCTAGAC
Source organism: Mustela putorius furo (assembly GCF_011764305.1). Classification (NCBI taxonomy): domain Eukaryota; kingdom Metazoa; phylum Chordata; class Mammalia; order Carnivora; family Mustelidae; genus Mustela; species Mustela putorius. Next base: position 125,218 of record NW_025421541.1, on the reverse strand, counting down.
CTTATCTCTACTCATTTCCCATGGGTGAACGTGATGCAGAAATCATAAATCCTCCTTCCATCTCGCCAGAATCTTGTGGTTGGCATCTTATCCAAAGTTCAGTGTAAGAGCCCTGTAGGGCCTAAAGGAGTAGTAGTAGGGGCCATGAGGGTAGTGTAGGTTCCCTGAGGCCCTGCCCATGCTTAAGGGCTGCGGTGGGGGCACAAACACACATTGGGACCTTCAGTTTGAGCCCTGTCCTCAAGTAAAGCCTCTCAGTGGCTGGACCATGAGCCTGCATATGGGGCCTGCCATGCCCCAAGTCACCCAATCTTAACCAGAGGTAGAAACATCTAGTCAACCCTACTCAGGGCTCTGCTCTGGAATCCCTCTTTGGTGGGACATTTGAGGTAAGTAAACACAGAAAGGATTCCTCCCACCCACAGAATGATCCCAATCACTTGGGATCAGGCCATCCCTAGAGAGAAAGACTCGTCCATGGCCCATGAGGCCAGCCCGACATTCCACGGCCACTATTGACACAAAATCCAGAGACATAAGCCTCACCCTTAGGTCATAGCCCAAAAAATTCTCCTCATAGTCTGTAGATCGGGCCTGCCATACCTACGTCACAAACCGTGTTTTCAGACTTCTATCCTGACATCCCTGTCCCACACACCCTCCAGGCTGAGGCACCTGGAGCCACACCTCAGGACTGTGACTGCCCTCTCCAAGGAAATTCTTCCCATTCCATTGGCCACAACCCTACAGATTAGGAGAGACCTCCAAAGTCCCAGAGGCCATTCCAATAGTGTAGGCCGCCCAGTACAAAGAGGGGTGATCTGTCATGAGCTGAGCAACGACCTCATCTCACCCGTAGACAGATATCCCAAGAGAAAGGTATTAAACTGGACAGGCCCCTAGAACGTAATTGGTTCCATTGCTTTTGTTTCTAAGCATCTCTCCTCAGAGGCCTGTTTTCCAATACCAGCGTATGGGGGATTCCAGAGATACCAAGCAGAACAAATCTTGTCTCAACATGGGAAACTTATCCTTTGGAGCTCTGTAAAAATCTCCAGTTAGGAGAAACCTTCAGGTAACCGGAGCCACCGCCCTATTCCAAGGTCTCCATGGACACAAACCCGCATTATGACCATTCGGCAGGAGAGTACATTTCAACTCAGCCCCGTTGATTACTCCCCCAGAGCCAGAATATCAAACCTGCCTTGTCGCTAGGAGACAACTGGAATGCAAAGCAGACTCTCTAGGCATCCATCGTTGGAATCCTGCTCTGGCGCCGTTCCATATGGGATGTCCTGGGAGCCTTCCAACAGATCTTGACTGTCTTGCAGAAGGAATCCTTGCAGATTGGAGCATCTCACAACTCCTATCGTGGGAAAACCTACATGGCCTCATGAGATGCTCCCCTTTATCAAGGGGCCATCATGGACAGAAACTCCAACCTGAGCCAACTTCTGATCCATTGCTTTGGTTTCTATGTATCTCTCCTCAGAGGCCTGGTTTCCAATATCAGAATATGGGGGTTTCCTAAGGAAACAATCAGAACAGATCTCATCTCCACATGAGAAACTTGCTCTTTGGAGCTGTGTCAATACCTCAGGTTAGGAGGATCCTTCAGGGCGCTGGCACCATGGCCCAATTCCAAGGTCTCCAAGGACACAAACTTACATTATGATCCATCCTCTGGAGAGTCCATTTCAAATCAGCCCCCTCGGCTGCTCACCCAGAGCCAGCAGATCAAACCTGCCTTGTCACTAGGAGACAGTTGGAATGGGAGGTGGGCTGCCCAGGCATCCATCCTTAGAACCCTGCTCTGGAGAATTTCTTTATGGGACGTCTTGAATCCAACCAACCTGTCTTGACTGTCTCGCAGAATGAATCCTTGTGGTTTGAAGCATCACACAATCCCACTGTGAGAAAACCGCCATTTCCTCATGATGCCCCACACCTTCATAAATGGGCCATCATGGACAGAAACTCCATCCTAAGCCAAAGTCTGATCCACGCCCTGAATTCAGAAGCAGGAGATCTCGATTCAGCACTTGAGAGTGTGCCTGCTGTGCCCTCACCCCGAATCATAAGCCTAACTTGTGTTCTCAGACTTCCGTCTTCACAATACTGGCCACACCCCTCCAGTTTGGCAATTCTGGAGACACAATGCAGCACTCTGCCTGCCCTCCAGAAGAAAAATGTTGCCCTATAGGGCTAACCAGAAACGCCAAATGAGTAACAATCTGCATGCCACTCGACCACACCCCAATTATACAATCTAGCCAGTGCACTAAAGCCCTGTCTGACACAGCCTGAGGGCAGACCTCCAGTCCAACACCCAGACAGCTGGCTGTACACTGAGCATATCAAACCCACAATGGCTTTCGGCCATCATCTCTACCCATCCTCAGTTTTCACCTTCAGAACCTAGACCTTATCTCCACTCACTGCTCAGGAGTGAACGTGATACAAGAATCAGAACTTCTCCTTCGCCATGGCAAGAAACCTTGTGGTTGGCATGTTGTCCAACGTTCATTGTAGGAGAAAGCAGCATGGACTATGAGTCCCCACCTATCCCTGAGGGCTACAATTTGCACAAACACACATTGTGACCCTCAGCATGAGCCCTATCCTCATGTAAAGCCTCTTAGTGACTGGAACAACAGCCCACATATGGGGCTTGCCAAGTCCCTAGTCCCCCAATCTCAACCAGAGTTAGAGATGTCTAGTCACCCCTACTCAGGGCTCTGCTCTGGAATCCCTCTTTGGTGGGACACCTGAGGTAAAAAAAAAAAAAAAATACAGAAAGGACTCTTCCCATCCACAGAATGATCCCAACCACTTGGGATCAGGCCAAATCACCAGAGAAAGACTTGTCCATGGCCCTTTAGGACACCCCGACATTCCACGGCCACTGTAGGCACAAAATCCAGAGACAAAAGCCTGAGCAAAACGCCACATACTCGCCCTTTGTTCATAGCCCGAAAAATTCTCACGGTCTGTAGATCGAGCCTTCATACATACATCCAAAAACCTAAGCTGAGTTTGTGTTTTCAGACTTCTGTACCCACAGTCCTGGCCCACACACCATCCAAGCTGGGGCCCCTGGAGCCACACCTGAGGACTGTGGCTTCCCTCTCCAGGGGAATTCTGCCATTTCCATTGGCCACAACCCTATAGATTAGGAGAAACCTCCAAACTCCGCGAGGCCATCCCAATAGTGTTGGCTGCCCAGGACAAAACAGGGATGATCTTTCACAAGTTAGGAAACTACCTCCACTCAGACCCAGAGACAGATATCCCCATAGAATAAGATTGAACTAGACAGGCACTTAGGCCCTAATCAGATCCATTGCTTTTGTTTCCAGTCATCTCTCCTCAGAGGCCTGGTTACCAATACCAGCATATGGGGGATTACCGAGGCACTCATAGAAAAATCTCGTCTCCACATAGGAAATGTACTCTTTGGAGCTCTATAAAAACCTCTGTTTAGGAGAATCTTTCAGGGCCCCGGATCATGCGCCCCATTCCAAGGTCTCCATGGACTTAAACCCACATTATGATCTATCCTCGGTAGAGTCCATGTCAACTCATCCCCCTTGGTTTCTCCCCCAGGGCCTGCAGATCAAACCTGCCTTGTTGCTAGGAGACAACTAGAATGGGAGGCGGGCTGCCCTGGCATCCATCCTTAGAACCCTACTCTGGAGTCGTTCCATATGGGACATCCTAGAGCCATCCAACAGGTCTCAAGTGTCCCACAGAAGGAATCTTTGCAGTCTGGTGCATCTCACAACTCCCATTGTGGGAAAATCTTCATGGCCTCTTGAGACGCTCCACTTTATAAAGGGGCCATCATGGACAGAAACTCCAACCTGAGCAAACGTCTGATATTCGCCCTGGCTTCAGGTGCATGAGATCTTGATTCAGCTCTGCAGAGTGTGCCTTCTGTGCCCTCACCCCAAAAACTAAGCCTAGCTTGTGTTCTCAGACTACCGTCCTCACACACCTGGCCCAAACCCTACACTTTGGCAATACTGGGGCCACAATGCAGCACTCTGCCTGCCCTCAAGAAGAAAAAGGTTGCCTTATGGAGCTACCCAGAAACCCGAATGAGGATCAACTGAACACCACTCGACTGCACCCCAAATATACAGTCTACACTGTCTAATGCCCTGTCTGACACAGCATGAGCCCACACCTCCAGACCTACGCTCAACAGCTAGCCACACACTGAGCTCATTGTACCCATCAGGTCCTTAGGTCTTCATCTCTTCCCAACCTCCGTTTTCGGGTTTCAGAACCTAGACCTAAACTCCAATCACTGTCCAGGGGTGAACGTGATGCAGAAATCACAACTCTTCCTTCGCCATGGCCGGAAAACTTGTGGTTGGCAAATTCTCCAACGTCCAGTGTAGGAGAATCCAGCGTGGCCCATGAGGCCCTTCCCATGCTTGAGGGCCTTGTTGGGCACAAATAGGCATTGTGACCCTCAGCATTAGCCCTGTCCTCAAGGAAGACCTCTCAGTGTCTGAATCAAGAGCCCACATATGGGACTTGCCATGCCCCTAGTCCCCCAAACTTAAACAGAGGTGGGGTTATCCAGTTGTCCCTCCCAAGGACTCTGCTCTGGAATCCCTCTTTTATTGGCACACATGAGGTACATAAAATAAAATAAAAACAGAAAGGACTCCTCCCATCCCACAGAATGTACCCAAACTCTTGGGATTGGGTCAAATCCACAAAGAAGGAGGCCGTCCACAACCCATGAGGCCACGCCAGCATTCGACCCACATTGTTGACAAAAATCCAGAGACAAAACCTGAGCAAGCACCTCAAACTCACCCTTTTTCATATCCCGAAGTGTTATCACGGTCTGTAGATTGGGCGTGCCATACCTATGTCCCCAATCCTAAGCGGAGTTTGTGTTTTCAGAGTTCTGTCCCCACAGGCCTGTGCCCACACACCCTCAAGGCTGGGCCCCTAGAGCCAAACTAAGAACTGTGCCTGCCCTCTCCAGGGGATTTCTGCCCCATTCCATTGGCCACAACCCTACAGATTAGGAGAAACTCCAAAGTCCCGAGGCCATTCCCAATAATATAGTCTGCCCAGTACAAACAGGGGCGATCTGACACAAGCTGAGCAACTACCTCCCCTCAGATCCATAGACACGTATCCCCAGGAAAGAGATTGAACCGGACAGGCACCTAGGCCCTAATCATATCCATTGCTTTTGTTTCCAGGCATCTCTCCTCAGAGGCCTGGTTTCCAATACCATCATATGGGAGATTCCTTAGGCACTCATCAAAACAATTCTCTTCTCTACATAGGAAACGTACTCTTTAGAGCTCCAACAAAACCTCCGGTTATGAACATCCCTCAAGGCTCCAGATCAAGCACCCCATTCCAAGGTCTCCATGGACACAAATGCACATTATGACCCATCCTCAACTCACCCATTTCAACACACCCGCCTCGGTTACTCCCCCTAGATCTAGCAGATCGAACTTGCCTTGGCGCTATGAGACACCTGGAATGGCAGGCAGGCTGCCCAGGCATCCATCCTTAGTACCCTGCTCTGGATAACTTCCTTATGGGATGTCCTGGAGCCATCCAGCAGGTCTCGACTGTCCCACGGAAGGAATCATTGCGGTTTGGAGCATCTCACAATTCCCATCGTGGGAAAACATCCATGGCCTCGTGACACCCTCCCCTTCATGAAGGGGCCGTCATGGACAGAAACTCCAACCTGAGCCAACGTCTGATCCTAGCTCTGTCTTCAGGTACACGGGATCTCGAATCATCTCTGCAGAGGGTTCCTGCCATCCCCTCACCCCGAAATCTAAGTCTGGCTTGTGTTCTCAGAATTTTTTCCTCACACTCCTGGCCCACAAGCCTTCCAGTTTGGGAATTCTGGAGCCACTATGTGGCACTGTGTTTTCCTTCCAGAAGAAAAAAACGTTGCCCTCTGGGGCTACCCAGTTACCACATGAGTACCAACCTGCACGAAACTCGACTGCACCCCAATGATACAGTCTAGCCTGGGCACTAATTCCCTGTCTGCCACAGCCTGAGCCTGCACCTCCCAACCCACACTCAACAGCTGGCTGAACACTGAGCACATTAGACACACCATGGCCTTAGGTCTTCATCTTATCCCAACCTCAGTTTTCAGGCTTCAGAACCTAGACCTTAAATCCAATCACAGTCCAGGAGTGAAAGTGTTGCAGAAATTAGAACTCCTTCTTCCCCATGGCCAGAAAACTTGTGGTTGCCATATTGTGCAACGTTCAGTGTAGGAGAAACCAGCATGGTACATTAGGCCACGCCCTGACTTGAGGGGCTCCTTGGGCACAAAAACACATTGTGAAACTCAGAGTGAGCCCTATGCTCAAGGAAGGCCTCTCAGTGTCTGGACCAAGAGCCCACATATGGGGCTTGCCATGTTCTTAGGTCCCAATGTTAACCAGAGTTCTGGTTGTCCAGTCGCCCCTCCCCAGGACTCTGCTGTGGAATCCCTCTTTTGGTGGTCCACCTGAGGTAGAAAAAAAAAAAAAAGAAAGGCCTCCTCCCTTCCCACAGAATGACCCCAAACTCTTGGGATTGGGTCAAATCCCCAGAAAGGGAGCCTCATCAATGGCCCATGAGGACACCCGGACATTCCATGGCAATCGGTGACACATACCCAGAAAAAAATAAGCATGATCAAGCACCTCACTTTCGCCCTTTGTTCATATCCCGAAGAGTTCTCCTCACGGTCTATATATCGGGCCGGCCATACCTACAGACCCAAAACTAAGTGGAGTTTGTGTTTCAGACATTTGTCCAAATAGCCCTGGACCACACACGCTCCACACTTGGGTCCCTGGAGCCACACCTCAGGACTGTGCTTCCCTTTCAAGAGAATTCTTCCCACTCCATTGGCCACAAACTTGCAAATTAGGAAAAACCTCCAAAGTTACCGAGGCCATCCCAATAGTGTAGGCCGCCCTGGACAAACAGGTGTGATCTCAAACCAGCTGAGCAACTACCTCCACTCAGACAAAAGATGTCCCCAGAGAAGAATATTGAAATGGACAGGCCCCTAGGTCCTTATCAGATCCATTGCTTTGGTTTCCAGGCATCTCTCCTCAGAGGCCTCATTTCCAATACCAGCAAATGGTGGTTTCCTGAGGCACCAATGAGAACAAATCTCGTCTCCCCATGGAAAACTTGCTCATTGCAGCTTTGTTATAACCTCTGGTTAGGAGAATCCTTCAGGGCCCTGGTGCCACTGCCCCATACCAAGGTCTCAATGGACTCAAACCAACATTAAGACCATCCTCAGGAAAGTCCATTTCCACTCATTTAAGACCATCCTCATGAAAGTCCATTCCAACTCAGCCCCCTCTGATGCTACCCCAAGCCAGCAGATCAAACGTTTCTTGTTGCTAGGAGACAATTGGAATTGAGGCTGTCTGCCCAGGCATCCATACTTAGAACCCTGTACTTGAAAAATACCTTAGGAGACGTCCTGGAGCCATCCAACAAATCTTAATTGTCCCACAGAAGGAATCCTTGCGGTTTGGAGCATCTCAAAACTCTAATAGTGGGAAAACTCCCATGGCCTCATAATGCCCCCCCCTTCATGAAGGGGCCAACATGGACAGAAACTCCAACCTGAGCCAAATTCTGATCCTCGACCTGACTTCAGACACATGAGATCTCAATTCAGCTCTGCAGAGTGTGCCTGCCATGTCCATTCCCCGAAACCTAAGCCTAGCTTTTGTTCTCAGACTTCCGTCCTCACTCTCCTGGCCCACAAGCCCTCCAGTTTGGGAATCCTGAAGCCACAATGCAGCACTCTGCCTGCCATCCAGAAGAAAAACTTTGCCCTATGCTGCTAATAAGAAACCCCAAATGATTATCTAATGCATGCCACCCGACTGTAAAGCAATTATACAGCCTACCATGAATACTAATGCCCTGTCTGGCACAGCCTGAGACAAGACATCCCAAACGACACCTAGACAGCTGGCTCCAACCTGGACACAAGGGACCCGCTATGGCTGAAGTTTGTCATTATTCCCAACCTCGGTTTTTAGGCTTCAGAACCTAGACCTTATCTCCAATCACTGCCCAGGGGTGAACGTGATGCAGAAATTAGAATTCCTCCTTCCCCATGACCAGAAACCTTGTGGTTGGCATGTTGTCCAACGTTCAATGTGGGAAAACCTGCATTGTCGGAAAGGCCACGCCAGTGCTTGAGGGCCGCCTAGGGCACAGACATGCATTGTGACCTGTAGCGTGAGTCCCGTATTAAAGTAACGCCTCTCAGTGGCTGGACCAAGATCCTGCATATGGGGCTTGTCATATCCATAGGCCCCCAGGCTTAACCAGAGAGCGAGTATTCCAGTTGTCAGTACCCACCGCTATGCTCCAGAATCCCTCTACTGGGGGGACACATGAAGCAGAAAACAGGACTCTTCCCTTCACACAGAATGACCCCAAACTTTTGGGGGCTGGACAAACTACCAGAGAGGGAGACTTCTACGACCCATGAGGCAACTCCTACATTAAACAGCCATTGTGGACAAAATATCCAGAGACAAAAGACTGAGCGACTGCCTACCTCTCACCCTTCTTTCATATCCAGAGGAGCTCCCCTCACGGACTGTAGATCAGGCCTGCCATAACCTCGGCCCCAAACCTGAGCTGAGTTTGGGTTTTTGGATGTCTGTCTGCACAGCCGTGACCCACACCGCCTCCAGGCTGGGGTCTCTGGAACCACACCACAGAACTGTGCCTGGTCTCTCCTAAGAAACTGCCCGTTCCATTGGCCACAACTCTACAAAATAGTAGAAACCTCAAGGTCCCCAAGGACATCCCACGACCGCAAGCCGCACTGGACAAACAGGGGCATTATGACACCAGCTGAGCAACTACTACCTCCATGCAGACACACAGACTGATATCTGCAGAGACAGAAGATTGAACCCGACAGGCCCCTAGGCCCTATTATGAACTCTGGCTTTGGTGTCCTGGTATCACTCCTCAGAGTCCTGGGTTCTAAGACCAGCATAAGGGGCTATCCTGAGGCACCAGACAGAACACCTCTCATCTCCACATGGAAAGCTTCCTTGTTGGAGTTGTGTCAAACCCTTCGGGTTGGAGAATCCTGCAGAGTCCCTTAGCTACTGCCACATTCCAAGTTCTCCATGGCCACCAACCCACATTATGACTCATCCGCAGGAAAGTCCATTTAAACTCAGCCTTCTGGGTAGCTCACCCAAGAGCCCGCAGATTGAGCATGCCTTGTCTCGACCAGGCAATGGGAAGGTGAGTTGGCGTTTCTCGGCATCCATGCTTAGGCCCCTGCTCTCGAGTCTTTCTGTATGGGGCATCCTGGAACCATCCAATAGTACTCGACTGTCCTGAAGAAGGAAACTTTGAAGTTTGGAGCAGCTCACAACTCCCAGCGTAGGGAAACCTCCCTGCCTCATGTTGCCCCCACCCCCTTCAGGAAGGGGCCGACATGGACACAAACTCCAGCTTGAGGCAACATCTGATACTCGCCCTGACCTCAGATGCAGGAGATCTCGATTCAGCCTCTGCACAGTGGGCCCAAACCTCGTGCTCCCTTGTGTTTTCAGACTTCCTTCCTCACACTCCTGGCAAACATGTCCTCAAGACTTGAAATTCTGGAACCAAAGTGCAGCCCTATGCTGGCCCTCCAGAAGAAAAACGTTGCTCTATGGGGATCTCCATAAACCCCAAATGAGGATCAACCTGCTCGGTTCTCGACCTCACCCCAATTGGATTGTTCACGTTGTCCATTCATCCCTCCCCAGAGCTCTGCTTTGGAATCCATCTTTTGGTGGGACACCTGAGGTAACAAAACTAAAAGGACTCCTCCCATCCTTCAGATTGACCCAAATCAATTGGGATTGGACCAAATTCACAGAGAGGAAGTCTCGTCCATGGCCCATGAGGCCCCCCCGAGATTCCACAGCCATATTTGACAACAAATCCAAAGACAAAATTCTGAGCAAGCGCCTCACACTCGCTCTTTTGTCGTATCCCGAAGAGTTCTCCTCACGGTCTGTAGATCGGGCCTGCCATACCTACTTCCCAAACCTAAGCCGAATTTGTGTTTTCAGACTTCTGTCCCCACATTCCTGGCCCACAGACCCTTCAGGCAGGGGCCCCTGGAGCCTCACATCAGGACTGTGCCTGTCCATACCACGGGAATTCTGCCCATTCCATTGTCCACAACCGTACAAATTAGGAAAAACCTCCAGAGTCCCCAAGGACATCCCAATAATATAGGCCGCCCAGGACAAACAAGGGTCATCTGAAACCAGCTGAGCATCTACCTCTACTCAGCGTAGATGGATGTCCCCAGAGAAGAAGATTGAATCAGACAGGCCCCTAGGCCTGAATCAGATTCATTGCTTTCGGTTACAGGTATCTCTCCTCAGAGGCCTGGTTTCCAATATTAGCATATGGGGATTTCATGAGGCAGCAATCAGAACAAATCTCTTCTCCACATGGGAAAATTATCCTTTGAAGATGTCTCAAAACCTCCAGTTAGGAGAATCCTTCAGGGCCTGTGTGCCACTGCCCCATTACAGGGTCTCCATAGACACAAAGCACATTAGGACCCATCCACAGGAGAGTCCATTTCAACTGAGCGTATTCGGTTGCTCTGCGAGATCCAGCAGATCTAAGTTGTCTTGTTGCTAGGAGACAATTGGAATGTGAGGTGGCCTACCCCGCCATCCATCCTTAAAACCCTGCTCGGAATCGTTGGCCTGGAGCCAACCAACAGGTCTCAATTGTCCTGCAGAAGAATCTTTGCAGTTGGGAGCTTCTCAGAAGTCCCATCGTGAGAGAACCCCCATGGCCACATGATCCCCCCCCCCTTCATAAAGGGGCCATCAGGGACATAAGGTCCAACTTGAGCGATTATCTGATCCTCATCATGACTTCCGATGCACGAGATCTCGGTTCAGGTCTGTAGATTGTGCCTGCCATGTCCTCACCCAGTAACCTAAGCCTTGCTTGTGTCCTCAGACTTCTGCACACAGACTACTGGCTCACAAGCCCTCCAGTTTGGCAATCCAGAACTACAATGCAGCACTCTACCTGCCCTGCAGGAGAAATACATTGCCCTCTGGGGCTACCTAGAAACCACTAATGAAGATCAACCTGCACGACACTTGGCTATACCCAAAATATATAGGATGACCTGGGCAATAATGCCCTTTCTGACACACCCTGAGCCTGGACCTCCAACGCCAAAACAGACAGCTGGCTACAAACTGAAAACTTCAGACCCCCCATGGCCTTAGGTCGTTATCCCTTCCCAACCTCAGTTTTAAGGCTTCAGAACCTAGACCTTATCTCCAATCACTGCCCAGGTTAGAAAATGGTACAGAAATCAGAACTCCTTCCCGATGGCAGGAAAACTTGTGGTTGGCTTGTTGTCCAACGTTCATTGTAGTGGAAACCAGTGTGTCCCTTGAGGCCCCGCCATTGCTCGCGGTCCAGATAGGTAGCAAACACACATTGTGACCCTCAGCCTTAGCCCAGTCCTCAGGTAAGGCCTCTCAGTGGCTGGATGAAGAGACAGCATATTGGACTTGCCATGCCCCTAGGCCCCAATTTTTAACAATAGTTCGGGTTGTCCCTTCACTCTTCCCCAGGGCTCTGCTTTGGAATTCCTCTTTTGGTGGGACACCTGATGTAACAACCCTTAAAGGAGTCCTCCATCCAACAGATTGACGAAAAACAATTGGGATCGTGCCAAATCCACAGAGAGCAAGATTCGTCCATGGCCCATGAGGCCTTCTCGACATTCCACGGCCATTGCTGATACAATATCCAGAGACAAAAGCCTGAGCAAGCGCCTCAGACTCGCACTATCTTCATATCCTGAAGATGTCTTCTCATGGTTTGTAGATCGGGCCTGCCATACCTATGTCCCCAAACATAAGCTGAGTTTGTGTTTTCAGACTTCTGTCCTCAAAGTCCTGGGCCACACACCATCCAGGCTGGGGACCCTGGAGACACATATTAGGACTGTGCCTACCCAATCCAAGGGAATTCTGCCCATTCCATTGTCCAAAATTGTACAAATTAGGAGAACCCCCCCCAATGTCCCTGAGGCCATCCCAATAGTATAGGTCGCCCTGGACAAAAAAGGGCAGTCTGACTCCAGCTGAGCATCATCTAACTCCACTCATACCCTAGAAGGATGTCCCCAGAGAAGAAGATTGAAACAGACAGGACCCTAGGCCAAAATCGGATCCATTGCTTTGGTTTACAGGCATGTCTCCTCAAAACCCTGGATTCCAATACCAGCATTGGGGTTTTCCTGAGGCACCCATCAGAACAAACCTCGTCTCCACAAGGAAACTTGTGCATGGGAGCTACGTCAAAAGCTTCGGAGATTACTTCAGGGTCCCGGTGCAACCGCCCCATTCCAAGGCCCTCATGGACACAAACACACATTAGACCCATCCTCAGGAAAGTCCATTTCAACTCAGCCACCCCGGTTGTTCCCGCAGAGCCATCAGATCTAAACTGTCTTGTCGCTAGGAGACAATTGGAATGCGAGGCGGGCTTCCCAGGCATCCATCCTCGAACGTTGGTCTGGACTCATCCATATGGGATGTCCTGGAGCTGTCCAACAGGTCTCAATTGTCCCGCAGAAGGAATCCTAGGAGGGCGCCTTCCACCACTCCCAACGTGGGAAAACCTCCACGGCCTCGAGATTTGGCTCCCTTTATGAAGGGGCCGTCATGAACAGAAAATCCAAGCTGAGCCAACGTCTGATCCTCACTCTGACTTCAGATGCATGAGATATTGCTTCAGATCTTCAGGGGGTACATGCCGTGCCCTCGCCCTAAAACCCAAGTCTAGCTGTCCCTAGGACCCAATTTTAACCAGATTTTTGGTTGTCCAATCGCCCCTCCCCAGGGCTCTACTCTGGAATCCATCATTTGGTGGGACCCCTGAGTTTGAAAAATAAAACCAAACCAAACAACAACAACAAACAACGGACTTCTTCCGTCCCACAGAATGACCCCAAACTCTTTGGATTGGGCCAAACCTCCAGGGAGTAAGACTCGTCCATTTCCCATAAAGTCACCCGGAAATTTCATGAACATGAATGTTATGATATCCAGAGATAAATACTTGGGCAAGAGCCTCACACTCGCCCTTTTTTCATTTCACGAAGAGTTCTCCTCATGGTCTGTAGATCAGTCCTGCCATACCTATGACCCGAAACATAAGCCGAGTTGCTGTTTTCAGACAACTGTCCAAACAGCCCTGGCCTACACAGCCTACAGGCTTAGGCCCCTGGAGCCAAGCTGACGACTGTACTTGCCCTCTCCAACGGAATTCTGTGTGCCCATTCCAATGGCCACAACGCTACTAATAGGATGAACCTCCAAAGTCCCTGAGACCATCCCAATATTTGTGGCTTCCCAGGACAAACAGGGGCAATCTGGGCCCATCTGAGCACCTACCGGCACTCAGACTCGTAGACTGATGTCCCCAGAGGTAAAAAGGAACGAACAGGCCCCTAGGACCTAATCGGATCCATTGCTTTGGTTTCCAGGCATCTCTCCTCAGAGGCCTGGATTTCAGTACCAGCATATGGCTGTTTCTTGACTCACCCACCAGAACAAATCTCATCTACACATGGGAAACTTGCACGTGGGAGTGATGTCAAAGCCTCTGTTTAGGAGAACCCTTCATGGCCCCAGTGCCACCGCGTCATTCCAAGGTATCCATAGACACAAAAAACACATTAGGACCCATCCACACGAGAGTCCATTTCCACTCACCGTATTCGGTTGCTCCGCGAGATCCAGCAGATCTAACTTGTCTTGTTGCTAGGAGACAATTGGAATGCGAGGTGGGCTACCCAGCCATCCATCCTTAGAACCCTGCTCGGAATCGTTAGCCTGGAGCCAACCAACAGGTCTCAATTGTCCTGCAGAAGAATCTTTGCAGTTGGGAGCTTCTCACAACTCCCATCGTGAGAAAACACCCATGGCCTCCTGATCCCCCCCTCCTTCATGAAGTGGCCCTCAGGGACATAAGGTCCAACCTGAGCGATCGTCTGATCCTCACCATGACTTCAGATGCACGAGATTTCGGTTCAGATCTGTAGATTGTGCCTGCCATGTCCTCACCCAGAAACCTATGCCTAGCTTGTGTCCTCAGAAATCTATCCTCAGACTAATGGCCCACAAGCCCTCCAGTTTGGCAATCCAGAATTATAATGCAGCGCTCTGCCTGCCCTCCAGAAGAAAAAACATTGCCCTCTGGGGCTACCCAGAAACCCCAAATGAAGATCAACCTGCACGCCACTTGGCTTTACCCAAAATATATAGGCTGACCTGGGCAATAGCCCTTTCTGACAGTGGCTGAGTCTGGACCTCCTGGCACCACCACACATACAGCTGGCCGCTCACTGAGCACATTGGACCAGCCATTGCCTTAGGTCGTTATCTCTTCCCAGCCTCGGTTTTCAGGATTTAGAACCTAGACCTTGTCTCCAATCACTGCCCATGTTTGAAAATGATGCAGAAATCAGAACTCTTTCCAGATGGCAAGAAACCTTGTGGTAGGCTTGTTGTATAATGTTCAGTGTAGTGGATACCAGTGTGTCCAATGAGGCCCCGCCATTGCTCGCGGGCCACATAGGTGGCAAACTCACATTGTGACCCACAGCCTTAGCCCAGTCCTCAGGTAAGGCCTCTCAGTGGCTGGTTGAAGAGACAGCATATTGGGCTTGCCATGCCCCTAGGCACCAATTTTTAACAATAGTTCGGGTTGTACCTTTACTCTTCCCCAGGGCTCTGCTTTGGAACTCCTCTTTTGGTGGGACACCTGAGGTACAACCCTGAAAGGAGTCCTCCATCCAACATATTGACGAAAAACAATTGGGATCGGGCCAAATCCACAGAGAGCAAGATTCGTCCATGGCCCATGAGGCCTCCTCGACATTCCACGGCCATCGCTGAAACAAAATCAAGAGACAAAAGCCTGAGCAAGCGCCTCAGACTCGCACTATCTTCATATCCTGAAGATGTCTTCTCATGGTTTGTAGATCGGGCCTGCCATACCTACGTCCCCAAACATAAGCTGAGTTTGTGTTTTCAGACTTCTGTCCTCAAAGTCCTGGGCCACACACCCTCCAGGCTGGGGACCCTGGAGACACACATTAGGACTGTGCCTACCCAATCCATGGGAATTCTGCCCATTCCATTGTCTAAAATCGTACAAATTAGGAGAACCCTCCAAAGTCTCTGAGGCCATCCCAATAGTATAGGGCGCCCGGGGCAAAAAAGGTCAGTCTGTCACCAGCTGAGCATCTAACTCCACTCATACCCTAGATGGATGTCCCCAGAGAAGAAGATTGAACCAGACAGGACCCTAGGCCAAAATCGGATCCATTGCTTTGGTTTACAGGCATGTCTCCTCAAAACCCTGGATTCCAATACCAGCATTGGGGTTTTCCTGAGGCACCCATCAGAACAAACCTCGTCTCCACAAGGAAACTTGTGCATGGGAGCTACGTCAAAAGCTTAGGAGAATACTTCAGGGTCCCGGTGCAACCGCCCCCCCATTCCAAGGCCCTCATGGACACAAACACACATTAGACCCATCCTCAGGAAAGTCCATTTCAACTCAGCCACCCCGGTTGTTCCCGCAGAGCCATCAGATCTAAACTGTCTTGTCGTTAGGAGACAATTGGAATGCGAGGTGGGATTCCCCGGCATCCATCCTTGAACGTTGGTCTGGACTCATCCATAGGGGATGTCCTGGAGCTGTCCAACAGGTATCAATTGTCCCGCAGAAGGAATCCTAGGAGGGGGCATCCCACCACTCCCAACGTGGGAAAAACTCCACGGCCTCGAGATTCGGCTCCCTTTATGAAGGGGCCGTCATGAACAGAAAATCCAAGCTGAGCCAACGTCTGATCCTCGCTCTGATTTTAGATGCATGAGATATTGCTTCAGATCTTCAGGGGTACATGCCGTGCCCTCGCCCTGAAACCCAAGTCTAGCTGACCCTAGGACCCAATTTTAACCAGATTTCTGGTTGTCCAATCGCCCCTCCCCAGGGCTCTACTCTGGAATCCCTCATTTGGTGGGACCCCTGAGTTTGAAAAACAAAACAAAACAAAACAAAACAACATCAACAAAAAACGGACTTCTTCCGTGCCAAAGAATGACCACAAACTCTTTGGATTGGGCCAAATCCCCAGGGAGTAAAACTCGTCCATTTCCCATGAAGTCACCCGGAAATTTCATGACCATGAATGGCATGATATCCAGAGATAAATACTTGAGCAAGAGCCTCACACTCGCCCTTTTTTTCATATCCCGAAGAGTTCTCCTCATGGTCTGCAGATCAGTCCTGCCATACCTATGACCCGAAACATAAGACCGAGTTTCTGTTTTCAGACAAGTGTCCCAACAGCTCTGGCCTACACACCCTACAGGCTCAGGCCCCTGAGGCCAAACCTGAAGACTGTGCTTGCCCTCTCCAAGAGAATTGGATGTGTTCATTCCAATGACCACAACCCTACTAAAAGTATAAGCCTCCAACATTCCTGAGGCCATACCAATAGATGTGGCTTCCCAGGACAAACAGGGGCAATCTGAGCCCATCTGAGCACCTACCTGCACTCAGACCTGTAGACTGATATCCCCAGAGGTAATAAGGAACGAACAGGCCCCTAGGCACCTATCGGATCCATTGCTTTGGTTTCAGGCATCTCTCCTCAGAGGCCTGGATTTCAATAACAGCATATGGCTGTTTCTTGACTCACCATCAGAACAAATCTCATCTACACATGGGAAACTTGCACGATGGAGCTGTGTGAAAGCCTCTCTTTATTAGAACCCTTCAGGGCCCCAGTGCCACCGCTTCATTCCAAGGTCTCCATAGACACAAAATCATATTAGGTCACATCCACGGGAGAGTCCATTTCAACTCAGCCTCCTCGGTTGCTCCCCCAGATCCA
Organism: Mustela putorius furo; assembly: GCF_011764305.1. Taxonomy (NCBI): domain Eukaryota; kingdom Metazoa; phylum Chordata; class Mammalia; order Carnivora; family Mustelidae; genus Mustela; species Mustela putorius. The sequence continues at coordinate 108,198 of NW_025421541.1, read as the reverse complement.
GCAGATCTGACCTGTCTTGTTGCTCGGAGACAATTGGAATGCGAGGTGGGCTACCCAGCCATCCATCCTTAGAACCCTGCTCGGAATCGTTGTCCTGGAGCCAACCAACAGGTCTCAATTGTCCTGTAGAAGAATCTTTGCAATTGGGACCTTCTCACAACTCCCATCTTAGAAAAAACCCCCATGGCCTCGTGATCCCCCCCCTTTAAGAAGGGGCCCTCAGGGACAGAAAGTCCAACCTGAGCGATCGTCTGATCCTCGCCCTGAGTTCAGATGCACGTGATCTAGATTCAGGACTGTAGTTTGTGCCTGCCATATCCTCACACAGAAACCTAGGCCTAGCTAGCGTTCTCAGACTTCCGTCCTCAGACTACTGGCCCACAAGCATTCCAATTTGGCTATTAAGAACTACAATGCAGCATTCTGCCTACCCTCCAGAAGAAAAACATTGCCATCTGGGGCTACCCAGAAACCCCAAATGAGGATCAACCTGCACGCCATTCGGCTCTCCCCAAATATATAGGCTGACCTGGGCACTAATGCCCTTTATGACACAGCCTGAGCCTGGACCTCCTGGCCCCACCCAGACAGCTGGCTGCACACTGAGCACATAGGACCAGCCATTGCCTTAGGTTGTTATCTCTTCCCAACCTCGGTTTTTAGGATTCAGATCCTAGACCTTATCTCCAATCACTGCCCAAGTTTGAAAATGATGCAGAAATCAGAACTCCTTCCCAATGGCAAGAACCTTGTGGTTGGCTTGTTGTCCAACGTTCAGTGTAGTGGAAACCTGTTTGTCCGATGAGGCACCGCCATTGCTCGCGGGCCACATAAGTGGCAAACACACATGGTGACCCACAGCCTTAGCCCAGTCCTCAGGTAAGGCCTCTCAGTGGCTGGATGAAGAGACAGCATATTGGGCTTTGCCATGCCCCTAGGTCCCAACTTTTAACCAGATTTCTGGTTGTCCAATCGCCCCTCCCCAGGGCTCTACTCTGGAATCCCTCATTTGGTGGGACCACTGAGGTAACAACCATGAAAGGAGTGCTACCATCCAACAGATTGACGAAAAACAATTGGGATCGGGCCAAATCCACAGAGAGCAAGATTCGTCCATGGCCCATGAGGCCTCCCCGACATTCCACGCCCATTGCTGAAACAAAATCCAGAGACAAAAGCCTGAGCAAGCGCCTCAGACTCGCACTATCTTCATATCCTGAAGATGTCTTCTCATGGTTTGTAGATCGGGCCTGCCATACGTACGTCCCCAAACATAAGCTGAGTTTGTGTTTTCAGACTTCTGTCCTCAAGTCCTGGGCCACACACCATCCAGGCTGGGGACCCTGGAGCCACACATTAGGACTGTGCCTACCCAATCCATGGGAATTCTGCCCATTCCATTGTCCAAATCGTACAAATTAGGAGAACCATCCAAAGACTCTGAGGCCATCCCAATAGTATAGGTCGCCCGGGACAAAAAAGGTCAGTCTGTCACCAGCTGAGCATCTACCTCCACTCATACCCTAGATGGATGTCCCCAGAGAAGAAGATTGAACCAGACAGGACCGTAGGCCAAAATCGGATCCATTGCTTTGGTTGACAGGCATGTCTCCTTAAAACCCTGGATTCCAATACCAGCATTGGGGTTTTCCTGAGGCACCCATCAGAACAAACCTCGTCTCCACAAGGAAACTTGTGCATGGGAGCTATGTCAGAAGCTGAGGAGATTACTTCAGGGTCCCGGTGCCACCACCCCCATTCCAAGGCCCTCATGGACACAAACACACATTAGAGCCATCCTCAGGAAAGTCCATTTCAACTCAGCCACCCCGGTTGCTCCCGCAGAGCCATCAGATCTAAACTGTCTTGTCGCTAGGAGACAATTGGAATGTGAGGCGGGCTTCCAAGCATCCATCCTCGAACGTTGGTCTGGACTCATCCATATGGGATGTCCTGGAGCTGTCCAACAGGTCTCAATTGTCCCGAAGAAGGATTCCTAGGAGGGGGCATCCCACCACTCCCAACGTGGGAAAACCTCCACGCTCTCGAGAATCCGCTCCCTTCATGAAGGGGCCGTCATGAACAGAAAATCCAAGCTGAGCCAACGTCTGATCCTCGCTCTGACTTCAGATGCATGAGATATTGCTTCAGATCTTCAGGGGGTACATGCCGTGCCCTCGCCCTGAAACCCAAGTCTACCTTGTGTTCTCAGACTTCCATCCTCACACTCCTGGCCCCGAAGCCTAAAAATTTGGCAATTCCGGACCATCATTGCAGCACTCTGCCTGCACTCTAGAAAAAATATATTGCCTAATGAGCTGTCCGGGCACATTAAATGTGAATAAACCTACACGGCACTCGAATGTACCCAAATTATATAGTCTAACCTGGGAAGTAATGCACTGTCTGACACAACCTGAGCCGGGACCTCCTGAGCAACACCCAGACAGCTGACCACAAACTGAGCACATCAGACCCGCCATAGCCTTAGGTCATCATCTCTGCTCTACCTCAGTTTTCAGGCTTCAGAACCTAGACTTATCTCCAATAACTACTCAGGGGTGACTGTGATGCAGAAATCAGAACTCCTGCTTACCTAAGGAAAGAAACCTTGTGGTAGCCATGTTGTCCTACGTTCATTGTAGGACACCCTCAGCGTGATTCCTGACCCCTAGTAAATCCTCTCACTGGCTGGACCATTAGATGTCATAATGGGCTTGACATGTCCCTAGGCCCCAATTTTTAACCAGATATCTGGTTGTCCAGTCACAACTCCACAGGGCTCTACTCTAGAATCTCTCATTTGGTGGGGTTTGAAAAACAAAACAAAAGAAATCAACAACAACCAAAAAAACGGACATCTTCCATCCCACAGAGGGACCCCAAACTCCTTGAACGGGGCCAAACCCCCAGAGTAAGACTCGTCCATTACCCATGAAGTCACCCAGAAATTTCACGACCATTAGTGACACGATATCCAGAGAAAAAAACATGAGCAAGAGCCTCACACTCGCCCTTTTTTTCATATCTCGAAGACTTCTCCTCATGGTCTGTAGATCAGTCCTGCCATACCTATGACCCGAAACATAAGCCGAGTTTGTGGTTTCAGACAACTGTACAAACAGCCCTGGCCTACACACCCTACAGGCTCAGGCCCCTGGAGCCAAACATGACGCCTTTGCTTGCCCTCTCCAAGGGAATCGTATATGCCCATTCCAATGGCCACAACCCTACTAATAGGATAAACTTCCAAAGTCCCTGAGCCCATCCCAATTTTTGTGGCTTCCCAGGACAAACAGGGGCAATCTGGGCCCATCTGAGCACCTACCTGCACTGAGACCCGTAGACTGATGTCCCCAGATGTAAAAAGGAACAAACAGGCCCCTAGGCACCTATCGGATCCATTGCATTGGTTTCCAGGCATCTCTCCTCAGAGGCCTGGATTTCAATAACAGCATATGGCTGTTTCTTGACTCACCCATCAGAACAAATCTCATGTACACATGGGAAACGAGCATGATGGAGCTGTGTGAAAGCCTCTCTTTAGGAGATCCCTTCAGGGCCCCAGTGCCACCGCTTCATTCCATGGTCTCCATAGACACAAAATCATATTAGGACACATCAACGGGAGAGTCCATTTCAACTCAGCCTCCTCGGTTGCTCCCCCAGATACAGCAGATCTAACCTGTCTTGTTGCTTGGAGACAAATGGAAAGTGAGGTGGTCTACCCAGCCATCCATCCTTAGAACCCTGCTCGGAATCGTTGTCCTGGAGCCAACCAAAAGGTCTCAATTGTTGCAGAAGGATCTTTGCAGTTGGGAGCTTCTCACAACTCCCATCGTGGGAAAAGCACCATGGCCTCATGATCCACTCCCCCCTTCAAAAAGGGGCCATCAAGGACATAATGTCCAACCTGAGAGATCGTCTGATCCTCGCCCTGACTTCAGATGCACGAGATCTCGATTCAGGTCTGTAGATTGTGCCTGCCATATCCTCACCCAGAAACCTAGGCCTAGCTTGGCTTCTCAGACTTCCGTCCTCATACTACTGAACCACAAATCCTCCAGTTGGGCAATCCAGAACTACAATGCAGCACTCTGCCTGCCCTCCAGAAGAAAAAAATTGCCCTCTGGGGCTACCCAGAAACCCCAAATAAGGATCAACCTGCACGCCATTCGGCTGAACCCCAAATATATAGCCTGTCCTCGGCACTAAAGCCCTTTCTGGCACAGCGTGAGCCTGGACCTCCCGGCCACACCCAACAGCTGGCCGCACACTGAGCACATTGGACCCGTCTTGGCCTTAGGTCGTCATCTCTTCTCAACCTCGGTTTTCAGGCTACAGAACGTAGACCTTATCTCTAATCACGGCCCGGGTTTGAAAATGATGCAGAAATCAGAACTCTTTCCCCATGGCAAGAAACCTTGTGATTGACATGTTGTCCAAGGTTCAGTGTAGTTGAAACCCGTGTGGCCCATGAGGCCCCATCCATGCTTGCGGGCGACATTGGTCACAAACACACAATGTGACCCTCAGCCTGAGCCCAACCTCAGGTAAGGCATCTCAGTGGCTGGATGGAGAGTCAGCATATTGGGCTTGCCATGCCCCTAAGTCCCAATTTTTAACCATAGTTCGGGTTGTCCGTTCACTCTTCCCCAGGGCTCTGCTTTGGAATTCCTCTTTTGATGGGACACCTGAGGTAACAAATCTGAAAGGAGTCCTCCCATCCCACAGATTGACGAAAAACAATTGGGATCGGGCCAAATCCACAGAGAGCAAGATTCGTCCATGGCCCATATGGCCTCCCGAACATTCCACGGCCATCGCTGATACAAAATCCAGAGACAAAAGCCTGAGCACGCACCTCTGACTCGCTCATTCTTCATATCCTGAAGATTTCTTCAGATAAGAACCTACAAGGCGCTCAAATGCATCCAAAATATATAGACTAACGTGGGCACTAATGCACTTTCTGACAACCTGAGCCCGGACCTCGTGACTAACACCCAGACAGCTGACCGCACACTGACCACTTCAGACCCGCCATGGCCTTAGGTCATCATCTCTTCCCTACCTCAGTTTTCATGCTTCAGAACCTAGACCTTATCTCCAATCACTGCCCACGGGTCACTGTGATGCAGAAATCAGAACTCTTCCTTACCCATGGCAAGAAACCTTGTGGTTGGCATGTTATCCAATGTTCAGTGTAGGAGAAACCAGCATTCACCCTGAGGCCCTGCACATTCTAGTGCGACGAGGGCATAAACACGCATTGTGACCCTCAGCTTGAGTCCTGTCCTCTAGTACGTCCTCTCAGTGGCTGGACCATTAGATTTCATTATGGGCTTCACATGTCCCTAGGCCCCATATTTAATCAGATTTCTGGTTGTCCAGTCGCCCCTCCCCAGGGCTCTACTCTGGAATCCCTCATTTGGTGGGACTCCTGAGGTTGAAAAACAGAACAAAACAAATCAACAACAACAGAAAAACGGACTTCTTCCATCCCACAGAATGACCCCAAACTCTTTGGACGGGGCCAGACCCACAGAGAGTAAGACTCGTCCATTTCCCATGAAGTCACCCGGAAATTTCACGACCATGTGTGACACGACTCACAGACAAAGACTTGAGCTAGAGCCTCACACTCGCCCTTTTTTCATATCCCGAAGAGTTCTCCTCATGGTCTGCAGATCAGTCCTGCCATACCTATGACCCGAAACATAAGCCGAGTTTGTGATTTCAGACAACTGTCCAAACAGCCCTGGCCTATACACCCTACAGGCTCAGGCCCCTGGAGCCTACCTGACGACTGTGCTTGCCCTCTCCAAGGGAATTGTATGTGCCCATTCCAATGGCCACAACCCTACTAATAGGATAAACTTCCAAAATCCCTGAGGCCATCCCAATATTTGTGGCTTCCTAGGACAAATAGGGGCAATCTGGGCCCATCTGAGCACCTATCGGCACTTAGACCCGTAGACTGATGTCCCCAGATGTAAAAAGGAAAAACAGGCCCCAAGGCACCTATCGGATCCTTTGCTTTGGTTTCCAGTCATCTCTCCTCAGAGGCCTGGATTTCAATAACAGCATATGGCTATATCTTGAATACCCATCAGAACAAATCTCAGCTACACATGGGAAACTTGCACGATGAAGCTGTGTGAAAGCCTCTCTTTAGGAGAACCCTTCAGGGCCCCAGTGCCACCGCTTCATTCCAAGTTCTCCATAGACACAAAATCATATTAGGTCACATCCACGGGAGAGTCCATTTCAACTCAGCCTCCTCGGTTGCTCCCCCAGATCCAGCAGATCTGACCTGTCTTGTTGCTTGGAGACAATTGGAATGCGAGGTGGGCTACCCAGTCATCCATCCTTAGAACCCTGCTCGGAATCATTGTCCTGGAGCCAACCAACAGGTCTCAATTGTCCTGCAGAAGAATCTTTGCAATTGGGACCTTCTCACAACTCCCATCGTGGGTAAAACCCATGGCCTCGTGATCCACCCCCCCTTCAAGAAGGGGCCATCAGGGACAGAATGTCCAACCTGAGCGATCGTCTGATCCTCGCCCTGACTTCAGATGCACGAGATCTCGATTCAGGTCTGTAGATTGTGCCTGCCATATCCTCACCCAGAAACCTAGGCCTAGCTTGGCTTCTCAGACTTCCGTCCTCAGACTGCTTTCCCACAAGCCCTCAGTTTGGCAATCTAGAACTACAATGCAGCACTCTGCCTGCCCTCCAGAAGAAAAACATTGCCCTCTGGGGCTACCCAGAAACCCCAAATGAGGATCAACGGGGCACGCCATTCGGCTGTACCCCAAATATATAGGCTGACCTGGGCACTAATGCCCTTTCTGACAGAGCCTGAGCCTGGACCTACTGGCCCCACCCAGACAGCTTGCCGCACACTGATCACATCGGACCCATCATGGCCATAGGTCGTCATCTCTTCTCAACCTGGGTTTTCAGGCTTCAGAACCTAGACCTTATCTCCAATCAAGGCCCGGATTTGAAATCAAACCTCTTTCCCTATGGCAAGAAAGCTTGTGTTTGGCATGTTGTCCAAGTTTCAGTGTAGTTGAAACCAGTGTGGCCCAGGAGGCCCCGCCCATGCTTGTGGTCCCCATTGGTCACAAACACACATTGTGACCCTCAGACTGAGCCCAGTCCTTAGGTAAGGCCTCTCAGTACCTGGATGGAGAGACAGCATATAGGGCTTGCCATGACCCTAGGCCCCAATTTTTAACCATAGTTCGGGTTGTCCCTTCAGTCTTCCACAGGGCTCTGCTTTGGAATGCCTCTTTGGTGGGACACCTGACGAAACAAACCTGAAAGGAGTCCTCCCATCCCACAGATTGACGAAAAACAATTGGGATTGGGCCAAGTGAACAGAGAGCAAAAATCGTCCATGGCTCATGAGGCATACGCAACATTCCACGGCCATTGCTGATACAAAATCCAGAGACAAAAGCCTGAGCACGCACCTCAGACTCACTCATCCTTCATATCCTGAAGAGTTCTTTAGATAAGAACATACACGGCACTGGAATGACCCAAAATATATAGTCTAACTTGGGCACTAATTCACTGTCTGACAACATGAGCCCGGACCTCGTGACCAAAACCCTGACAGCTGACCGCACACTGAGCCCATCAGACCTTCCATGGCCTTAGGTCATCATTTCCTCCCTACCTCAGTTTCCAGGCTTCAGAACCTAGATCTTATCTCCAATCACTTACCACGGGTCTCTGTGATGTAGAAATCAGAAATCTTCCTTACCCATTGCAAGAAACCTTGTGGTTGGCATGTTGTCCAACGTTCAGTGTAGGAGAAACCAGCATTAACCCTGAGGCCCCGCCCATTCTTGAGTGCGACGAGGGCATAAACACGCATTGTGACCCTCAGAGTGATTCCTGTCCTCTAGTACGTCCTCTCAGTGGCTGGACAATTAGATGTCATCATGGGCTTGACATGTCCCTAAGCCCCAATTTTTAACCAGATTTCTGGTTGTCCAGTCGCCTCTACCCAGGGCTCTACTCTGGAATCCCTCATTTGGTGGGACACCTGAGGTTGAAAAACAAAATAAAACAAATCAACAACAACAGAGCAACGGACTTCTTCAATCCCACAGAATGACCCCAAACTCTTTGTACGGGGCCAAACCCCCAGAGAGTAAGACTCGTCCATTTTCCATGAAGTCACCCGGAAATTTCATGACCATGAGTGACACGATATCCAGACACCAAAACTTGAGCAAGAGCCTCACACTCGCCCTTTTTTCATATCCCGAAGAGTTCTCCTCATGGTCTGTAGATCAGTCCTGCCATATCTATGACCCGAAACATAAGCCGAGTTTGTGTTTTCAGACAACTGTCCAAACAGCCCTCGCCTACACACCCTACAGGCACAGGCCCCCTAGAGCCAAACCTGACGACTGTGCTTGCCCTCTCCAATGGAATTGAATGTGCCCACTCCAATGGCCACAACCCTACTAATAGGATAAACCTCCAAAGTCCTTTAGGCCATCCCAATATTTGTGGCTTCCCAGGACAAACATGGGCAATCTGGGCACATCTGAGCACCTACCGGCACTCAGACCCGTAGACTGATGTCCCCAGAGGTAAAAACGAACGAACAGGCCCCTAGGCACCTATCGGATCCATTGCTTTGGTTTCCAGGCATCTCTCCTCAGAGGCCTGAATTTCAATAACAGCATATGGCTGTTTCTTGACACACCCGTCAGAACAAATCTCATCTACACATGGGAAACTTGCATGATGGAGCTGTGCGAAAGCCTCTCTTTAGGAGAACATACAGGGCCCCAGGCTTCATTCCAAGGTCTCCATAGACACAAAATCATATTAGGAAACATCCACGGGAGAGTCCATTTCAACTCGGCCTCCACGGTTGCTCCCCCCAGATCCAGCAGATCTAACCTGTCTTGTTGCTTGGAGACAATTGGAATGCGAGCCCCATAGGCACCTATCGGATCTATTGCTTTGGTTTCCAGGCTTCTCTCCTTAGAGATCCTTAGAACCCTTAGAACCCTGCTCTTGCGTCGTTCATTATGGGACATCCTTGAGCCATCCAACAGGTGTCGACTGTCCCACAGGAATCCTTGTTCATGGACCACCTCACAACTCATATCATGGAAAGCTTCCAAGGTCACATGATGCCCCCAATCTTCATGAAGTCGGATCATGGAAAGAAACTCCAACCTGAGCCAACGGCTGATCTTCGCCTTGACTTCAGATTCACGAGATCTTGATTAAGCTCTTCAGAGTGCACCTGCTGTGTCCTCACCCCCAAACCTAAGCATAGCTAGTGTTCTCAGACTTCCGTCCTCACTCTCCTGGACCACACGCCCTCCATTTTGGCATTTCCGATGACACAGTGCTGCACTCTGCCTGCCCTCTCTAGAAGAAAAACGTTGCCCTATGGGTCTACCCAGAAACCTCAAATGAGGATAAACCTGCATGCCACTCAACTGTACACCAATTATATAGTCTAGCCTGTGCACTAATGCCCTGTCTGACACAACCTGAGGCCTGAATTCCCAACCGACATCCAGACAGCTTGCCGTACACTGAGAACATCTTAACCGCCATGGCCTTAGGTTGCCATCTCTTTCCAACCTGGTTTTCAGGCTACAGAAACCTAGACCTTATCTCTACTCATTTCCCATGGGTGAACGTGATGCAGAAATCATAACTCCTCCTTCCCTCTCGCCAGAATCTTGTGGTTGGCATCTTATCCAAAGTTCAGTTTAGGACCCCTGTAGGGCCTACAGGAGTAGTAGTAGGGCCCCTGAGGGTAGTGTAGGGTCCATGAGGCCCTGCCCATTCTTAAGAGCTGCGGTGGGCAAAACACACATTGGTACCCTCAGTTTGAGCCCTGTCCTCAAGTAAAGCCTCTCAGTGGCTGGACCATGAGCCCGCATATGGGGCCTGCCATGCCCCAAGTCACCCAATCTTAACCAGAGGTAGAGACATCTAGTCACCCCTACTCAGGGCTCTGCTCTGGAATCCCTCTTTGGTGGGACATTTGAGGTAAGTAAACACAGAAAGGATTCCTCCCACCCACAGAATGACCCCAATCACTTGGGATCAGGCCATGCCCAGAGAGAAAGACTCCTCCATGGCCCTTGAGGCCAGCCCGACATTCCACGGCCACTATTGACACAAAATCCAGAGACATAAGCCTCACCCTTAGGTCATAGCCCAAAAAATTCTCCTCATAGTCTGTAGATCGGGCCTGCCATACCTACGTCCCCAAACCGTGTTTTCAGACTTCTATCCTGACATCCCTGTCCCACACACCCTCCAGGCTGAGGACCCTGGAGCCACACCTCAGGACTGTGCCTGCCCTCTCCAAGGAAATTCTTCCCATTCCATTGGCGACAACCGTACAGATTAGGAGAAACCACCAAAGTCTCAGAGGCCATTCCAATAGTGTAGGCCGTCCAGTACAAAGAGGGGTGATCTGTCACAAGCTGAGCAACGACCTCAACTCACCCGTAGACAGATATCCCAAGAGAAAGGTATTAAACTGGACAGGCCCCTAGAACGTAATTGGTTCCATTGCTTTTGTTTCTAAGCATCTCTCCTCAGAGGCCTGTTTTCCAATACCAGCATATGGGGGATTCCAGAGATACCAATCAGAACAAATCTTGTCTCCACATGGGAAACTTATCCTTTGGAGCTCTGTAAAAACCTCCAGTTAGGAGAAAACTGGAGGTAACCGGAGCCACCGCCCTATTCCAAGGTCTCCATGGACACAAACCCGCATTATGATCATTCGGCCGGAGAGTACATTTCAACTCAGCCCCGTTGATTACTCCCCCAGAGCCAGAATATCAAACCTGCCTTGTCGCTAGGAGACAACTGGAATGCAAAGCAGACTCTCTAGGCATCCATCGTTGGAATTCTGCTCTGGCGCCGTTCCATATGGGATGTCCTGGGAGCCTTTCAACAGGTCTTGACTGTCCTGCAGAAGGAATCCTTGCAGATTGGAGCATCTCACAACTCCTATCGTGGGAAAACCTACATGGCCTCATGAGATGCTCCCCTTTATAAAGGGGCCATCATGGACAGAAACTCCAACCTGAGCCAACTTCTGATCCATTGCTTTGGTTTCTATGTAACTCTCCTCAGAGGCCTGGTTTCCAATATCAGAATATGGGGGTTTCCTAAGGAAACAATCAGAACAGATCTCATCTCCACATGAGAAACTTGCTCTTTGGAGCTGTGTCAATACCTCAGGTTAGGAGGATCCTTCAGGGCGCTGGCACCATGGCCCAATTCCAAGGTATCCAAGGACACAAACTTACATTATGATCCATCCTCAGGAGAGTCCATTTCAAATCAGCCCCCTCGGCTGCTCACCCAGAGCCAGCAGATCAAACCTGCCTTGTCACTAGGAGACAGTTGGAATGCGAGGTGGGCTGCCCAGGCATCCATCCTTAGAACCCTGCTCTGGAGAATTTCTTTATGGGACGTCTTGAATCCAAACAACCTGTCTTGACTGTCTCGCAGAATGAATCCTTGTAGTTTGAAGCATCACACAGTCCCAGTGTGAGAAAACCTCCATTTCCCCATGATGCCCCACACCTTCATAAATGGGCCATCATGGACAGAAACTCCATCCTAAGCCAAAGTCTGATCCGCGCCCTGAATTCAGAAGCACGAGATCTCGATTCAGCACTTGAGAGTGTGCTTGCTGTGCACTCGCCCCGAAACCTAAGCCTAAATTGTGTTCTCAGACTTCTGTCTTCACAATCCTGGCCACACTCCTCCAGTTTGGCAATTCTGGAGACACAATGCAGCACTCTGCCTGCCCTGCAGAAGAAATGTGTTGCCCTATAGGGCTAACCAGAAATGCCAAATGAGTAACAACATGCATGCCACTCGACCATACCCCAATTATACAATCTAGCCTGTGCACTAAAGCCCTGTCTGACACAGCCTGAAGGCAGACCTCCAGTCCAACACCCAGACAGCTGGCCGTACACTGAGCATATCAAACCCACAATGGCTATCGGCCATCATCTCTACACAACCTCAGTTTTCACCTTCAGAACCTAGACCTTATCTCCACTCACTGCTCAGGAGTGAACGTTGTACAAGAATCAGAACTTCTCCTTCGCCATGGCAAGAAACCGTGTGGTTGGCATGTGGTCCAACGTTCATTGTAGGAGAAAGCAGCATGGACTATGAGGCCCCACCTATCCCGGAGGGCTACAATTTGCACAAACACACATTGTGACCCTCAGCGTGAGCCCTATCCTCATGTAAAGCCTCTTAGTGACTGGAACAACAGTCCACGTATAGGGCTTGCCAAGCCCCTAGTCCCCCAATCTCAACCAGAGTTAGAGATGTCTTGTCACCCCTACTCAGGGCACTGCTCTGGAATCCCTCTTTGGTGGGACACCTGAGGTAAAAAAAAAAAATACAGAAAGGACTCTTCCCATCCACAGAATGATCCCAACAACTTGGGATCAGGCCAAATCACCAGAGAAAGACTTGTCCATGGCCCTTGAGGACACCCCGACATTCCAAGGCCACCGTAGGCACAAAATCTAGAAACAAAATCCTGAGCAAACGCCACATACTCGCCCTTTGTTCAGAGCCCGGAAAATTCTCACGGTCTGTAGATCGAGCCTTCATACATACATCCCCAAACCTAAGCTGAGTTTGTCTTTTCAGACTTCTTTCCCCACAGTCCTGGCCCACAAACCATCCAAGCTGGGGCCCCTGGAGCCACACCAGAGGACTGTGGCTTCCTTCTCCAGGGCAATTCTGCCATTTCCATTGGCCACAACCCTATAGATTAGGAGAAACCTCCAAACTCCCCGAGGCCATCCCAATAGTTTTGGCTGCCCAGGATAAACAGGGATGATCTTTCCCAAGTTAGGAAAAACTACCTCCACTCAGACCCAGAGATAGATATCCCCATAGAATAAGATTGAACTGGACAGGCACTTAGGCCCTAATCAGATCCATTGCTTTTGTTTCCAGGCATCTCTCCTCAGAGGCCTGGTTACCAATACCAGCATATGGGGGATTACTGAGGCACTCATAGAAAAATCTCGTCTCCACATAGGAAATGTACTCTTTGGAGCTCTATAAAAACCTCTGTTTAGGAGAATCTTTCAGGGCCCCGGATCAAGCGCCCCATTCCAAGGTCTCCATGGACTTAAACCCACATTATGATTTATCCTCGGTAGAGTCCATGTCAACTCATCCCCCTTGGTTTCTCCCCCAGGGCCTGCAGATCAAACCTGCCTTGTTGTTAAGCTAAGAGACAACTAGAATGGGAGGCGGGATGCCCAGGCATCCATCCTTAGAACCCTACTCTGGAGTCGTTCCATATGGGACGTCCTAGAGCGATCCAACAGGTCTCAAGTGTCCCACAGAAGGAATCTTTGCAGTCTGGTGCATCTCACAACTCCCATTGTGGGAAAATCTTCATGGCCTCTTGAGACGCTCCACTTTATAAAGGGCCATCATGGACAGAAACTCCAACCTGAGCAAACGTCTGATATTCGCCCTGGCTTCAGGTGCATGAGATCTTGATTCAGCTCTGCAGAGTGTGCCTTCTGTGCCCTCACCCCAAAAACTAAGCCTAGCTTGTGTTCTCAGACTACCGTCCTCACACCCCTGGCCCAAAAGCCCTACAATTTGGCAATACAGGGGCCACAATGCAGCACTCTGCCTGCCCTCCAGAAGAAAAACGTTGCCTTATGGAGCTACCTAGAAAGCCGCATGAGGATCAAATGAACGCCACTCGACTGCACCCCAAATATACAGTCTACCCTGTCTAATGCCCTGTCTGATACAGCTTGAGCCCACACCACCAGACCTATGCTCAACAGATAGCCACACACTGAGCTCATTGTACCCATCAGGTCCTTAGGTCTTCATCTCTTCCCAACCTCGGTTTTCGGGTTTCAGAACCTAGACCTAAACTCCAACACTGTCTAGGGGTGAACGTGATGCAGAAATCACAACTCTTCCTTCGCCATGGCTGGAAACCTTGTGGTTGGCATATTCTCCAACGTTCAGTGTAGGAGAATCCAGCGTGGCCCATGAGGCCCTTCGATGCTTGAGGGCCTTGTTGGGCACAATAGGCATTGTGACCCTCAGCATGAGCCCTGTCCTCAAGGAAGACCTCTCAGTGTCTGATTCAAGTGCCCACATATTGGACTTGCCATGACCCTAGGCCCCCAAACTGAAACAGAGGTGGGGTTATCCAGTTGTCCCTACCAAGGACTCTGCTCTGGAATCCCTCTTTTATTGGCACACATGAGGTACATAAAATAAAATAAAAAAACAGAAAGGACACCTCCCATCCCACAGAATGTACCCAAACTCTTGGGATTGGGTCAAATCCTCAGAGAAGGAAAGCCATCCACAACTCATGAGGCCATGCCAGCATTCGACCCACATTGTTGACACCAATCCAGAGACAAAACCTGAGCAAGCACCTCAAACTCACCCTTTTTCATATCCCGAAGTGTTATCACGGTCTGTAGATTGGGCGTGCCATACCTATCACCCCAATCCTAAGCGGAATTTGTGTTTTCAGACTTCTGTCCCCACAGGCCTGGCCCACACACCCTCAAGGCTGGGCCCCTAGAGCCAAAATCAGAACTGTGCCTGCCCTCTCCAGGGGATTTCTGCCCATTCCATTGGCCACAACCCTATAGATTAGGAGAAACTCCATAGTCCCGAGGCCATTCCCAATATTATAGGCTGCCCAGGACAAACAGGGGCGATCTGACACAAGCCGAGCAACTACCTCCCCTCAGATCCATAGACACGTATCCCCAGGAAAGAGATTGAACCGGACAGGCACCTAGGTCCTAATCATATCCATTGCTTTTGTTTCCAGGCATCTCTCCTCAGAGGCCTGGTTTCCAATACCAGCATATGGGAGATTCCTTAGGCACTCATCAAAACAATTCTCTTCTCTACATAGGAAACGTACTCTTTAGAGCTCCATCAAAACCTCCGGTTATGAACATCCCTCAAGGCCCCCGGATCAAGCACCCCATTCCAAGGTCTCCATGGACACAAATGCACATTATGACCCATACTCAACTCACCCATTTCAACACACCCCCGCCTCGGTTACTCCCCTAGATCCAGCAGATCGAACTTGCCTTGGCGCTATGAGACACCTGGAATGGCAGGCAGGCTGCCCAGGCATCCATCCTTAGAACCCTGCTCTGGATAACTTCCTTATGGGATGTCCTGGAGCCATCCAGCAGGTCTCGACTGTCCCACGGAAGGAATCATTGTGGTTTGGAGCATCTCACAATTCCCAACGTGGGAAAACCTCTGTGGCCTCGTGACACCCACCCCTTCATGAAGGGGCCGTCATGGACAGAAACTCCAACCTGAGCCAACGTCTGATCAGCTCTGTCTTCAGGTACACGGGATCTCGAATCATCTCTGCAGAGGGTTCCTGCCGTCCCCTCACCCCGAAATCTAAGTCTGGCTTGTGTTCTCAGAATTTTTTCCTCACACTCCTGGCCCACAAGCCTTCCAGTTTGGGAATTCTGGAGCCACTATGTGGCACTGTGTCTTCCTTCCAGAAGAAAAACTTTGCCCTCTGGGGCTACCCAGTAACCACAAATGAGTACCAACCTGCACGAAACTCGACTGCACCCCAATGATACAGTCTAGCCTGGACACTAATTCCCTGTCTGCCACAGCCTGAGCCTGCACCTCCCAACCCACACTCAACAGGTGGCCGAACACTGAGCACATCAGACACACCATGGCATTAGGTCTTCATCTCTTCCCAACCTCAGTTTTCAGGCTTCAGAACCTAGACCTTAAATCCAATCACAGTCCATGAGTGAAATTGTTGCAGAAATTAGAACTCCTTCTTCCCCATGGCCAGAAAACTTGTGGTTGCCATATTGTGCAACGTTCAGTGTAGGAGAAACCAGCATGGTACATTAGGCCACGCCCTGACTTGAGGGCCTCCTTGGGCACAAAAACACATTGTGAAACTCCATGTGAGCCCTATGCTCAAGGAAGGCCTCTCAGTGTCTGGACCAAGAGCCCACATATGGGGCTTAACCATGTTCTTAGGTCCCAATGTTAACCAGAGGTCTGGTTGTCCAGTCGCCCCTCCCCAGGACTCTGCTGTGGAATCCCTCTTTTGGTGGTCCACCTGAGGTAAAAAAAAAAAAAAAACAGAAAGGCATACTCCCTTCCCACAAAATGACCCCAAACTCTTGGGATTGGGTCAAATCCCCAGAAAGGGAGCCTCATCGATGGCCCATGAGGACACCCGGACATTCCATGGCAATCAGTGACACATATCCAGAAAAAAATAAGCATGAGCAAGCACCTCACTTTCGCCCTTTGTTCATATCCCGAAGAGTTCTCCTCACGGTCTATATATCGGGCCAGCCATACCTACAGACCCAAACCTAAGTGGAGTTTGTGTTTTCAGACTTTTGTCCAAATAGCCCTGGACCACACATGCTCCACACTTGGGTCCCTGGAGCCACACCTCAGGACTGTGCATCCCTTTCAAGAGAATTCTTCCCATTCCATTGGCCACAACCTTGCAAATTAGGAAAAACCTCCAAAGTTACCGAGGCCATCCCAATAGTGTAGGCCGCCCAGGACAAACAGGTGTGATCTCAAACCAGCTGAGCAACTACCTCCACTCAGACAAAAGATGTCCCCAGAGAAGAATATTGAACCGGATAGGCCCCTAGGCCCTAATCAGATCCATTGCTTTGGTTTCCAGGCATCTCTCCTCAGAGGCCTCATTTCCAATACCAGCAAATGGTGGTTTCCTGAGGCACCAATGAGAACAAATCTCGTCTCCCCATGGAAAACTTGCTCATTGGAGCTTTGTTATAACCTCTGGTTAGGAGAAACCTTCAGGGCCCTGGTGCCACTGCCCCATACCAAGGTCTCAATGGACTCAAACCAACATTAAGACCATCCTCAGGAAAGTCCATTTCCACTCATTTAAGACCATCCTCATGATAGTCCATTCCAACTCAGCCCCCTCTGATGCTACCCCAAGCCAGCAGATCAAAACGTTTCTTGTTGCTAGGAGACAATTGGAATTGAGGCTGTCTGCCCAGGCATCCATACTTAGAACCCTGTTCTGGAAAAATACCTTATGAGACGTCCTGCAGCCATCCAACAAATCTTAATTGTCCCACAGAAGGAATCCTTGCGGTTTGGAGCATCTCAAAACTCTAATAGTGGGAAAACCCCCATGGCCTCATAATGCCCCCCCCCCTCATGAAGGGGCCAACATGGACAGAAACTCCAACCTGAGCCAAAGTCTGATCCTCGACCTGACTTCAGACTCATGAGATCTCAATTCAGCTCTGCAGAGTGTGCCTGCCATGTCCATGTCCATTCCCGAAACCTAAGCCTACCTTGTGTTCTCAGACTTCCGTCCTCACTCTCCTGGCCCACAAGCCCTCCAGTTTGGGAATTCCGAAGCCACAATGAAGCACTCTGCCTGCCCTCCAGAAGAAAAATTTTGCCCTATGCTGCTAATAAGAAACCCCAAATGATTATCTAATGCATGCCACTCGACTGTAAAGCAATTATACAGCCTACCCTGAATACTAATGCCCTGTCTGGCACAGCCTGAGACAAGACATCCCAAACGACACCTAGACAGCTGGCTCCAACCTGGACACAAGGAACCCGCTATGGCTGTAGTTCGTCATCTCTTCCCAACCTCGGTTTTCAGGCTTCAGAACCTAGACCTTATCTCCAATCACTGCCCAGGGGTGAACGTGATGCAGAAATTAGAATTCCTCCTTCCCCATGCCCAGAAACCTTGTGGTTGGCATGTTGTCCAACGTTCAATGTGGGAAAACCTGCATTGTCGGAAAGGCCACGCCAGTGCTTGAGGGCCGCCTAGGGCACAGACATGCATTGTGACCTGTAGCGTGAGTCCCGTATTAAAGTAACGCCTCTCAGTGGCTGGACCAAGATCCTGCATATGGGGCTTGTCATATCCATAGGCCCCCAGGCTTAACCAGAGAGCGAGTATTCCAGTTGTCAGTACCCACTGCTATGCTCCAGAATCCCTCTACTGGGGGGACACATGAAGCAGAAAACAGGACTCTTCCCTTCCCACAGAATGACCCCAACCTTTTGGGGGCTGGACAAACTACCAGAGAGGGAGACTTCTACGACCCATGAGGCAAATCCTACATTAAACGGCCATTGTGGACAAAATATCCAGAGACAAAAGACTGAGCGACTGCCTCCCTCTCACCCTTCTTTCATATCCAGAGGAACTCCCCACATGGACTGTAGATCAGGCCTGCCATAACCTCGGCCCCAAACCTGAGCTGAGTTTGGGTTTTTGGATGTCTGTCTGCACAGCCGTGGCCCACACCGCCTCCAGGCTGGGGTCTCTGGAGCCACACCCCAGAACTGTGCCTGCTCTCTCCTAAGAAACTGCCCGTTCCATTGGCCACAACTCTACAAAATAGTAGAAACCTCAAGGTCCCCAAGGACATCCCACTACCGTAAGCCACACTGGATAAACAGGGGCATTATGACACCAGTTGAGCAACGACTACCTCCATGCAGACACACAGACTGATATCCGCAGAGACAAGATTGAACCAGACAGGCCCCTAGGCCCTATTATGAACTCTTGCTTTGGTGTCCAGGTATCACTCCTCAGAGGCCTGGGATTGAAGACCAGCATATGGGGCTATCCTGAGGCACCAGACAGAACACCTCTCATCTCCACATGGAAAGCTTCCTTGTTGGAGTTGTGTCAAACCCTTCGGGTTGGAGAATCCTGCAGAGTCCCTTAGCTACTGCCACATTCCAAGGTCTCAATGGCCTCCAACCCATATTATGACTCATCCTCAGGAAAGTCCATTTAAACTCAGCCTTCTGGGTAGCTCACCCAAGAGCCCGCAGATTGAGCATGCCTTGTCTC
The DNA here is from genome assembly GCF_011764305.1 of Mustela putorius furo. Lineage (NCBI taxonomy): Eukaryota > Metazoa > Chordata > Mammalia > Carnivora > Mustelidae > Mustela > Mustela putorius. The sequence goes on along the minus strand of NW_025421541.1, from coordinate 89,237 downwards.
GACCAGGCAATGGGAAGGTGAGTTGGCGTTTCTCGGCATCCATGCTTAGGCCCCTGCTCTCGAGTCTTTCTGTATGGGGCATCCTGGAACCATCCAATAGTACTCGACTGTCCTGAAGAAGGAAACTTTGAAGTTTGGAGCAGCTCACAACTCCCAGCGTAGGGAAACCTCCCTGGCCTCATGACGCCCCAACCCCCTTCAGGAAGGGGCCATCATGGACACAAACTCCTGCTTGAGGCAACATTTGATACTCGCCCTGACCTCAGATGCAGATCTCGATTCAGCCTCTGCACAGTAGGCCCAAACCTCATGCTTCCTTGTGTTTTCAGACTTCCTCCCTCACACTCCTGGCAAACATGTCCTCAAGACTTGGAATTCTGGAACCAAAATGCAGCCCTATGCTGGCCCTCCAGAAGAAAAACGTTGCTCTATGGGGATCTCCATAAACCCCAAATGAGGATCAACCTGCTCGGTTCTCGACCTTACCCCAATTGGATTGTTCGTGTTGTCCATTCATCCCTCCCAAGAGCTCTGCTTTGGAATCCCTCTTTTGGTGGGACACCTGAGGTAACAAAACTAAAAGGACTCCTCCCATCCTTCAGATTGACCCAAAACAATTGGGATTGGACCAAATTCACAGAGAGGAAGTCTCGTCCATGGCCCATGAGGCCTCCCCGAGATTCCACAGCCATCGTTGACAACAAATCCAGAGACAAAAGTCTGAGCAAGCGCCTCACACTCGCTCTTTTGTCGTATCCCGAAGAGTTCTCCTCACGGTCTGTAGATCGGGCCTGCCATACCTACTTCCAAAACCTAAGCCGAGTTTGTGTTTTCAGACTTCTGTCCCCACATTCCTGGCCCACAGACCCTTCAGGCTGGGGCCCCTGGAGCCACACATCAGGACTGTGCCTGTCCATACCACGGGAATTCTGCCCATTCCATTGTCCACAATCGTACAAATTAGGAAAAACCTCCAGAGTCCCCAAGGACATCCCAATAATGTAGGCCGCCCAGGACAAACAAGGGTCATCTGAAACCAGCTGAGCATCTACCTCTACTCAGCGTAGATGGATGTCCCCAGAGAAGAAGATTGAATCAGACAGGCCCCTAGGCCTGAATCAGATTCATTGCTTTCGGTTACATGTATCTCTCCTCTGAGGCCTGGTTTCCAATATTAGCATATGGGGATTTCATGAGGCAGCAATCAGAACAAATCTCTTCTCCACATGGGAAAATTATCCTTTGAAGATGTCTCAAAACCTCCAGTTAGGAGAATCCTTCAGGGCCTGTGTGCCACTGCCCCATTACAAGGTCTCCATGGACAGAAATCCACATTAGAACCCATCCGCAGGAAATTCCATTTCAACTCAGCTCCCTTGGTTGCTCCCCCAGAGCGAGAAGACTGAACCTGTCTTGACTAGGAGACAATTGGAATGCGAGGCGGGGCTGCCCAACCATCCATCCTTAGAGCTCTGCTCTGGCGTCGTTCCGTATGGGATGTCCTGGAGCCATCCAACAGGTCTCAAATGTCCAGCAGAAGGAATCCTTGAGTTTTGGAGCATCTCACAATTCCATCCTGGGAAAATCTAGATGGCTTTGTGATGCCCCCCCCCCCAATTTATGAAGGGGAAATCATGGACAGGAACTCCAACCTAAGCCAACGTCTGATCTTCACCCTGAATTCAGATGCACGAGATCTCGATGCAGCTCTGCAGAGTGTGCTTTCCTTGCCCTCGCCCTGAAACCTATGACTAGCTTGTGTTCTCAGACTTCCGTCCTCACACTCTTGGCCCCCAAGCCCTCACATTTGGAAATTCGGGACACAAAATGAAGCATTCTGCCTTCCTTCCAGAAGAAAAATTTTGAACTATGGAGTTTCTCACATAACCCAAATGAGGATAGACATAATTGGCACTCGAAGGTACCCAAATTAGATAGTCTGACCTGGCCACTAATACACTGTCTGATACAGAGTGAGCCCGGACCACCTGACCAAAACCGAGACAGCTGACGGCACACTGAGAACATCACACCTGCCATGGTCTTAGCTCGTTATCTCTTCCCAACCTAACTTTCCAGGCTTCAGAATTTAGACCTTAACTCCAAGCCCTGACAAGGGTTGAATGTGATGCAGAAATCAGAACTCCTCCTTACCCAAGGCAAGAATCCTTGTGGTTGGCATGTTGTCCAAAGTTCAGTGTAGGAGTACCAGCATTCACCCTGAGGCCCGCCCATTCATGAGTGCGACGAGGGCATAAACACGCATTGTGACCCTCCGCGTGAGTCCTGTCCTCTAGTAAGTCCTCTCAGTGGCTGGACCATTAGATGTCATAATGGGCTTGACATGTCCCTAGGCCCCAATTTTAAACCAGATTTCTGGTTGTCCAGTCGCCACTCCCCAGGGCTTTACTCTGGAATCCCTCATTTGGTGGGACACCTGAGGTTAAAAAACAAAATAAAACAAAACAACAACAACAACAACAACAACAAAAAAAAAAAACGGACTTCTTCCATCCCACAGAATGACCTCAAACTCTTTGGACAAGGCCAAACCCCAGAGAATAAGACTCATCCATTTCCCATGAAGTCACCCGGAAATTTCACGACCATGAGTGACACGATATCCAGAGACAAAAACTTGAGCAAGAGCCTCACACTCGCCCTTTTTTCATATCCTGAAGAGTTCTCATCAAGGTCTGTAGATCAGTCCTGCCATACCTATAACCCGAAACATAATCCGAGTTTGTGTTCTCTGACAACTGTCCAAACAGACCTGGCCTAAACACCCTACAGTTTCAGGCCCCTGGAGCCAACCTGAGGACTGTACTTGCCCTCTCCAAGCGAATTCTGTGTGCCCATACTAATGGCCACAACACTACTAATAGGATAAACCTACAGAGACCCTGAGGTCATCCCAATAGTGGTGGCTTCCCAGGACACAAACAGGAGAAATCTGAGCCCATCCGAGAACCTACCTGCACTCAGACCCGTAGACTGATGTTCCTAGAGGTAAAAAGGAACGAACAGGCCCCTAGGCACTAATCGGATCGATTGCTTTGGTTTCCAGGCATCTCTCCTCAGAGGCCTGGATTTCAATACCAGCATATGGCTGTTCCTTGACTCACACATCAGTACAAATCTCATCTACACATGGGAAACTTGCACGTGGGAGCTGTGTCAAAGCCTCTGTTTAGGAGAACCCTTCAGGGCCCCAGGGCCACCGCTTCATTCCATGGTCTCCATAGACACAAACACATTAGGACCCATCCACAGGAGAGTCCTTTTCAACTGAGCGATATTCGGTTGCTTCGCGAGATACAGCAGATCGAACTTGTCTTGTTGCTAGGAGACAATTGGAATGCGAGGTGGGCTACCCCGCCATCCATCCTTAAAACCCTGCTCGGAATCGTTGGCCTGGAGCCAACCAACAGGTATCCTTTGTCCTGCAGAAGAATCTTTGAAGTTGGGAGCTTCTCACAACTCCCATCGTGAGAAAACACCCATGGCCTCGTGATCACCCCCCCCTTCATGAAGGGGCCCTCAGGGACAAAAGGTCCAACCTGAGTGATCGTCTGATCCTCACACTGACTTCAGATGCACGAGATCTCGGTTCAGGTCTGTATATTGTGCCTGCCATGTCCTCACCAGAAACCTAAGCCTAGCTTGTGTCCTCAGACTTCCATCCTCAGACTAATGGCCCACAAGCCCACCAGTTTGGCAATCCAGAAATATAATGCAGCACTCTGCCTGCCCTCCAGAAGAAAAACATTGCCTTCTGGGGCTACCCAGAAACCCCAAATGAAGATCAACCTGCACTCCACTTGGCTGTACCCAAAATATATAGACTGACCTGGGCAATAATGCCCGTTCTGACAGAGGCTGAGACTGGACCTCCTTGCTCACCCATACAGCTGGCCGCTCACTGAGCACATCGGACCAGCCATTGCCTTTGGTCGTTATCTCTACCCAGCCTCGGTTTTCAGGATTTAGAACCTAGACCTTATCTCCCATCACTGCCCATGTTTGAAAATGTTGCAGAAATCAGAACTCCTTCCCCATGACAAGAAACCTTGTGGTAGGCTTGTTGTATAATGTTCAGTGTAGTAGATACCTGTGTGTCCGATGAGGCCCCACCATGGCTCGCGACCACATAGGTGGCAAACACACATTGTGACACTCAGCCTTAGCCCAGTCCTCAGGTAAGGCCTCTCAGTGGCTGGATGAAGAGACAGCATTTTGGGCTTGTCATGCCCCTAGGCCCCAATTTTTAACCATAGTTCGGGTTGCCCCTTCCCTCTTCACCAGGGCTCTGCTTTGGAATTCCTCTTTTGGTGGGACACCTGTGGTAACAACCCTGAAAGGAGTACTCCATCCAACAGATTGACGAAAAACAATTGGGATCGGGCCAAATCCACAGAGAGCAATATTCGTCCATGGCCCATGAGGCCTCCTCGACATTCCACGGCCATCGCTGATACAAAATCCAGAGACAAAAGCCTGAGCAAGCGCCTCAGACTCGCACTATCTTCATATCCTGAAGATGTCTTCTCATGGTTTGTAGATCGGGCCTGCAATACCTACGTCCCCAAACATAAGCTGAGTTTGTGTTTTCAAAATTCTGTCCTCAAAGTCCTGGGCCACACACCATCCAGGCTGGGGACCCTGGAGCCACACATTAGGACTGTGCCTACCCAATCCATGGGAATTCTGCCCATTCCATTGTCCCAAATCGTACAAATTAGGAGAACCCTCCAAAGTCCCTGAGGCCATCCCAATAGTATAGGTCGCCCGGGACAAAAAAGGGCAGTCTGACACCAGCTGAGCATCTACCTCCACTCATACCCTAGAAGGATGTCCCCAGAGAAGAAGATTGAACCAGACAGGACCCTAGGCCAAAATCGGATCCATTGCTTTGGTTTACAGGCATGTCTCCTCAAAACCCTGGATTCCAATACCAGCATTGGGGTTTTCCTGAGGCACCCATCAGAACAAACCTCGTCTCCACAAGGAAACTTGTGCATGGGAGCTATGTCAATAGCTTAGGAGAATACTTCAGGGTCCCGGTGCCACTGCCCCATTCCAAGGCCCTCATGGACACAAACACACATTAGACCCATCCTCAGGAAAGTCCATTTCAACTCAGCCACCCCGGTTGCTCCCGCAGAGCCATCAGATCTAAACTGTCTTGTCGCTAGGAGACAATTGGAATGCGAGGCGGGCTTCCCAGGCATCCATCCTCGAACGTTGGTCTGGACTCATCCATATGGGATGTCCTGGAGCTGTTCAACAGGTCTCAATTGTCCCGCAGAAGGAATCCTTGGAGGGGGCATCCCACCACTCCCAAAGTGGGAAAACCTCCACGGCCTCGAGATTCGGCTCCCTTTATGAAGGGGCCGTCATGAACAGAAAATCCAAGCTGAGCCAACGTCTGATCCTCGCTCTGACTTCAGATGCATGAGATATTGCTTCCGATCTTCAGGGGGTACATGCCGTGCCCTCGCCCTGAAACCCAAGTCTAGCTTGTGTTCTCAGACTTCCATCCTCACACTCCTGGTACCGAAGCCCACAAGTTTGGCAATTCCGGACCATCATTGCAGCACTCTGCCTGCCCTCTAGAAAAAATATATTGCCTAATGAGCTGCCCAGGCAGCTGAAATGAGAATAAACCTACAAGGCACTCGAATGTACCCAAATTATAGAGTCTAACCTGGGCAGTAATGCACTGTCTGACACAACCTGAGCCAGGACCTCCTGAGAAACACCCAGACAGTTGACCGCACACTGAGCATATCAGAACCGCCATGGCCTTAGGTCATCATCTCTGCCCTACCTCAGTTTTTTCAGGCTTCCGAACCTAGACCTTATCGCCAATCAGTGCCCAGGGGTGACTGTGATGCAGAAATCAAAACTCCTGTTTACCCATGGCAAGAAACCTTTTGTTTGCCATGTTGTCCTACGTACAGTGTAGGAGAAAAAACAGCATTCACCCTGAGGCCCCGCCCATTCTTGAGTGCGACGAGGGCATAAAAACGCATTGTGAACCTCAGCGTGATTCCTGTCCTCTAGTAAGTCCTCTCAGTGGCTGGACCATTAGATGTCATAATGGGCTTGACATGTCCCTAGGCCCCAATTTTATCCAGTATTCTTGTTGTCCAGTCACCCCTCCCCAGGGCTCTACTCTGGAATCCCTCATTTGGTGGGACACCTGAGGTTGAAACACAAAACAAAACAAATCAACAACAACAAAAAAACGGACTTCTTCCATCCCACAGACTGAGCCCAAAATCCTTGGACGGGGCCAAACCCCTAGATAGTAAGACTCGTACACTTCCCATGAAGTCACCCGGAAATTTCACGACCATGAGTGACACGATATCCAGAGACAAAACATTGAGCAAGAGCTACACAATCGCCCATTTTCATATCCCAAAGTGTTCTCCTCATGGTCTGTAGATCAGTCCTGCTATACCTATGAACTGAAACATAAGCCGAGTTTGTGTTTAAGACAACTGTCCCAACAGCTCTGGCCTACATGCCCTACAGGCTCAGGCACATGAGGCCAAACCTGAAGACTGTGCTTGCCCTCTCCATGGGAATTGTATGTGACATCTAATGGCCACAACCCTACTAATAGGATAAACCTCCAAAATTCCTGAGGCCTTCCCAATAGTTGTGCCTACCCAGGACAATAGGGCAATCTGAGCCCATCTGAGCGCCTACCTGCACTCAGACCAGTAGACTGATGTCCCCAGAGGTAATAAGGAGTGAACAGGCACCCAGGCACCAATCGGATCCTTTGCTTTGGTTTCCAGGCATCTCTCCTCAGAGGCTTGGATTTCAAAACCAGCATATGGCTGTTTCGTGACTCACCCATCAGAAAAAATCTCATGTACACATGGGAAACTTGCACGTTGGAGCTGTGTGAAAGCCTCTGTTTAGGAGAACCCTTCAGGGCCCCAGTTCCACCGCTTCATTCCAAGGTCTCCATAGACACAAAATCATATTAGGACACATTCACGGGAGAGTCCATTACAACGAAGCCTCCACTGTTGCTCCTCCAGATCCAGCAGGTCTAACCTGTCTTGTTGCTTGGAGACAATTGGAATGCTAGGTGGGCTACCCAGTCATTCAGCCTTAGAACCTTGCTCGGAATCATTGGCCTTGAGCCAACTAACAGGTCTCAGTTGTCCTGCAGAAGAATCTTTGCAGTTGGCAGCTTCTCACAACTCCCATCGTGGGAAAACACCCATGGCCTCGTGATCCACCGTCCCTTTAAGACGGGGCCATTAGGGACAGAATGTCCAACCTGAACGATCATCTGATCCTCGCCCTGAATTCAGATGCACGAGTCCTCGATTCAGGTCTGTAGATTGTGCCTGCCATATCCTCACCCAGAAACCTAGGCCAAGCTTGGGTTCTCAGACTTCCGTCCTCAGACTACTGGACCACAAGCCCTCCAGTTTGGCAATCCAGAACTACAATGCAGCACTCTGCCTGCCCTCCAGAACCAATATATTGCCCTCTGCGGCTACCCAGAAACCCCAAAAGAGGATCAACCTGCACGCCATTCGACTCTACCTCAAATATGTAGGCTGTCCTGGGCAATAATGCCCTTTCTGACACAGCCTGAGCCTGGACCTCCTGGCCCCACCCACACAGTTGGCCGCACACTGAGCACATCGGACCCGCCATGGCCTTAATTCGTCATCTCGTCTCAACCTCGATTTTCAGGCTTCAGAACCTAGACCTTATCTCGAAGCACGGCCCGGGTTTGAAAATGATGCAGAAATCAGCACTCTTTCCCCATGGCAAGAAACCTTGTGGTTGGCATGTTGTCCAACGTTAACTGTAGTACAAACCAGTGTGCCCCATTAAGCCCCGCCCATGCTTGCGGGCTACATTGGTCACAAACACAAATTGTGACCTTCAGCCTGAACCCAGTCCTCAGGTAAGGCCTCTCAGTGGCTGGATGGAGAGACAGCATATTGGGCTGGCCATGCCCCTAGGTCCCATTTTTAACCATCTTTCGGGTTGTCCCTTCACTCTTCCCCAGGGCTCTGCTTTGGAATTACTCTTATGGTGGGACACCTGAGGTAACAAATATGAAAGGAGTCCTCCCATCCCACAGATTGACGAAACTCATTTGGGATCGGGCTAAAACCACAGAGAGCAAGACTCGTCCATGGCCTATGAGGCATCCCCAACATTCCACGGCCATCGCTGATACAAAATCCAGAGACAAAAGCATGAGCACGCGCCTCAGACTCGCTCATTCTTCATATCCTGAAGAGTTATTCAGGTAAGAACCTACACGGCACTTGAATGCACCCAAAATATATAGTCTAACCTGGGCACTAATGCACTGTCTGACAACCTGAACCCCGACCTCGTGACTAACACCCAGACAGCTGACCGCACACTGAGCGCATCAGACCCGCCATGGTCTTAGGTCATCATCTCTTCCCTACCTCAGATTTCAGGCTTCAGAACCTAGACCTTATCTCCATTCACTGGCCAGGGGTGACTGTGATGCAGAAATCAGAACTCTTCCTTACCCATGGCAAGAAACCTTGTGGTTGGCATGATGTCCAACGTTCAGTGTAGGAGAAACCAGCATTCACCCTGAGGCCCCGCCCATTCTTGAGTGCGACGAGGGCATAAACACGCATTGTGACCCTCAGCGTGAGTCCTGTCCTCTAGTACGTCCTCTCAGTGGCTGGACCATTAGATGTCATAATGGGGTTGAATGTCCCTAGGCCCCAATATTTAACCAGATTTCTGGTTGTCCAGTCGCCCCCCCCCCAGGGCTCTACTCTGGAATCCCTCATTTGGTGGGACACCTGAGGATGAAAAACAGAACAAAACAAATCAACAACAACAGAACAACGGACTTCTTTCAACCCACATAATGACGCCAAACACTTTTGGACGGGGCCAAAGCCCCAGAGAGTAAGACTCGTCCATTTCCCATGAATTCACCCGGAAATTTCACGACCATGTGTGACACGATATTCACAGACAAAGACTTGAACAAGAGCCTCACACTCGCCCTTTTTTTCATATCCCAAAGAGTTCTCCTCATGGTCTGTAGATCAGTCCTGTCATACCTATGTCCCGCAACATAAGCCGAGTTTGTGTGTTTTCAGACAACTGTCCAAACAGCCCTGGCCTACACACCCTACAGGCTCAGGCCTCTGGAGACAAACCTGACGACTGTGCTTGCCCTCTCCAAGGGAATTGTATGTGCCCACTCCCAATGGCCACAACCCTACTAAGAGTATAAACCTCCAAAGTCCCTGAGGCCATCCCAATATTTGTGGCTTCCCAGGACAATCAGGGGCAATCTGGGCCCATCTGAGCGCCTACGGCACTCAGACCCGTAGACTGAGGTCCCCAGAGTTAAAAAGGAACGAACAGGCAACTAGGCACCTATCGGATCCATTGCTTTGGTTTCCAGGCTTCACTCCTCATAGGCCTGGATTTCAATAACAGCATATGGCTGTTTCTTGACTCACCCATCAAAACAAATATCATCTACACATGGGAAACTTGCACGATGGAGCTGTGTGAAAGCCTCTCTTTAGGAGAAACCTTCAGGGCCCCAGGCTTCATTCCAAGGTCTCCATAAACACAAAATCATATTAGGACACATCCACGGGAGAGTCCATTTCAACTCAGCCTCCTCGATTGCTCCCCCAGATCCAGCAGATCTAACCTGTCTTGTTGCTTGGAGACAATTGGAATGCGAGGTGGGCTACCCAGCCATCCATGCTTAGAACCCTGCTCGGAATCGTTGTCCTGGAGCCAAGCAACGGGTATCAATTGTCCTGCAGAAGAATCTTTGCAGTTGGGAGCTTCTCACAACTCCCATCGTGGGAAAACACCCAAGGCCTCGTGATCCACGCCCCCCTTCAAAAACGGGCCATCAGGGACAGAATGTCCAACTTGAGCGATCATCTGATCCTCGCCCTGACATCAGATGCACGAGATCTCAATTCAGGTCTGTAGATTGTGCCTGCCATATCCTCACCCAGAAAACTAGGCCTAGCTTGGGTTCTCAGACTTCCGTCCTCAGACTACTGGCCCACAAGCCCTCCAGTTTGGCAATCCAGAACTACAATGCAGCACTCTGCCTGCCCTCCAGAAGAAAAACATTGCCTCTGGGGCTACCCGGAAACCAAAAATGAGGATCATCCTGCATGCCATTTGGCTGTACCCCAAATATATAGGCTGACCTGGGCACTAATGCCCTTTCTAACACAGCCTGATCCTGGTCCTCCTGGCCCCACCAAGACAGCTGGCCGCACACTGAGCACATCGGACGCGCCATGGCCTTAGGTCTTCATCTCTTCTCAACCTCGGTTTTCAGGCTTCAGAACCTAGACCTTATCTCCAATCACGGCCCAGGTTTGTAAATGATGCAGACATCAGAACTCTTTCCCCATGGCAAGAAACCTTGTGGTTGGCATGTTGTCCAAGGTTCAGTGTATTTGAAACCAGTGTGGCCCATGAGGCCCCGCCCATGCTTGCGGGCCACATTGGTCACAAACACACATTGTGACCCTCTGCCTGAGCCTAGTCCTCAGGTAAGGCCTCTCAGTGGCTGGATGGAGAGACAGCATTTGGGCTTGCCATGCCCTAGGCCCCAATTTTTAACCATAGTTCGGGTTGTCCCTTCACTCTTCCCCAGGGCTCTGCTTTGAAATTCCTCTTTTGGTGGGACACCTGAGGTAGCAAACCTGAAACGAGTCCTCCCATCCCACAGATTGAAGGAAAACAATTGGGATCGGGCCAAGTCCACAGAGAGCAAGATTCGTCCATTGCCCATGAAGCCTCCCCAACATTCCACGGCCATCGCTGATACAAAATCCAGAGACAAAAGCCTGAGCACGCACCTCAGACTCGCTCATTTTTCATATCCTGAAGAGTTCTTCAGATAAGAACTTACACGTCACTCGAATGCACCCAAAATATATAGTCTAACCTGGGCACTAATGCACTGTCTGACAACCTGACGCCAGACCTCGTAAACAATTCCCATGTTATTCCTGTTATTGACATCCAGGCCTCTGAGGAGAGATGCCTGGAAACCAAAGCAATGGATCCGATAAGTGCCTAGGGGCCTGTTTGTTCCTTTTTACCTCTGGGGACATTATTCTACGGGTCTATGTGCCGGAAGGTGCTCAGATGGGCCCAGATTGCCCCTGTTTGTCCTGAGAAGCCACAAATATTGGAATGGCCTCAGGGACTTTGGAGGTTTATCCTCTTAGTAGGGTTGTGGCCATTGGAATGGGCACATACAATTCCCTTGGAGAGGGCAAGCACAGTCGTCAGGTTTGGCTCCAGGGGCCTGAGCCTGTAGGGTGTGTAGGCCAGGGCTGTTTGGATAGTTGTCTGAAAACACAAACTCGGCTTATGTTTCGGGTCATAGGTATGGCAGGACTGATCTACAGACCATGAGGAGAACTCTTCGGGATATGAAAAAAAGGCGAGTGTAAGGCTCTTGCTCAAGTTTTTGTCTCTGGATTTCGTGTCACTCATGGTCGTGAAATTTCCGGGTGACTTCATATGAAATGAACTAGTCTTACTCTCTGGGGGTTTGGCCCCGTCCAAAGAGTTTGGGGTCATTCTGTGGGATGGAAGAATCCGTTGTTCTGTTGTTGATTTGTTTTGTTTTTTTTTTCAACCTCAGGTGTCCCACCAAATGAGGGATTCCAGAGTAGAGCCCTGGGGAGGGGCGACTGGACAACCAGAAATCTGTTTAAAAATTGGGGCCCAGGGACATGTCAAGGCCTTTATGACATCTAATGGTCCAGTCACTGAGAGGACATACTAGAGAACAGGACTCACGCGATGGTCACAATGCGTGTTTATGCCCTCGTCGCACTCAAGAATGAGCAGGGTCTCAGGGTGAATGCTGGTTTCCCCTACACTGAACGTTGGACAACATGCCAACCACAAGGTTTCTTGCCATGGGTAAGGAAGAGTTCTGATTTCTGCATCACAGTCACCCCTGGTCTGTGATTGGAGATAAGGTCTAGGTTCTGAAGCCTGAAAACTGAGGTAGGGAAGAGATGATGACCTAAGGCCATGGCGGGTCTGATGTGCTCAGTGTGCGGTCAGCTGTCTGGGTGTTGGTCACGAGGTCCGGGCTCAGGTTGTCAGACAGTGCATTAGTGCCCAGGTTAGACTATATATTTTGGGTTCATTCGAGTGCCATGTAGGTTCTTATCTGAAGAACTCTTCAGGATATGAAGAATGAGCGAGTCTGAGGCGCGTGCTCATGCTTTTGTCTCTGGATTTTGTATCAGCGATGGCCGTGGAATGTTGGGGAGGCCTCATGGGCCATGGGCGAATCATGCTCTCTGTGGACATGGCCCGATCACAATTGCTTTTCGTCAATCTGTTGGATTGGAGGACTCCTTTCAGGTTTGTTACCTCGGTTGTCCCACCAAAAGAGGAATTCCAAAGCAGAGCCCTGGGGAAGAGTGAATGGACAACCCGGACTATGGTTAAAAATTGGGGCCTAGGGCATGGCAAGCACAATATGCTGTCTCTCCATCTATCCACTGAGAGGCCTTACCTGAGGACTGATCTCAGGCTGAGGGTCACAATGTGTGTTTGTGACCAATGTGGCCCGCAAGCATGGGCGGGTCCTCATGGGCCACACTGGTTTCAACTACACTGAACCTTGGACAACATGCCAACCACAGGTTTCTTGCCATGGGGAAAAAGTTCTGATGTCTGCATCATTTTCAAACCCGGGCCGTAATTGGAGATAAGGTCTTGGTTCTGAAACCAGAAAAGCGAGGTTGAGAAGAGATGACGACCTAAGGCCATGGCGGTTCCGCTAGGCATAGTGTGCGGCCAGCTGTCTGTGTGGGGCCAGGAAGACCAGTATTAGTCTGTGTCAGAAAGGGCATTAGTGCACAGGTCTGCCTATATATTTGGGGTACAGCCTAATGGCGTGCAGGTTGATCCTCATGTGGGGATTCTGTGTAGCCCCAGAGGGCAATGTTTTTCTTCTGTAGGGCAGGCAGAGTGCTACATTGTAGTTCTGGATTGCCAAACTGGAGGGCTTTTGGGCCAGTAGTCTGAGGACGGAAGTCTGAGAACCCAAGCTAGGCCTAGGTTTCTGCGTGAGGATATGGCAGGCACCATCTACAGACCTGAATGGAGATCTCGTGCATCTGAAGTAAGGGCGAGGATCAGACCATCCATCAGGTTGGACATTCTGTCCCTGATGGCCCCTTCTTGAAGGGCAGGGGGGGATCATGAGGCCATGGGGTTTTTCCCACGATGGGAGTTGTGAGAAGCTCGCAACTGCAAATATTCTTCTGCAACAATGGAGACCTTTTGGTTGGCTCCAGGACAACGATTCCAAGCAGGGTTCTAAGGATGGATGGCTATGTAGACCACCCCGCATTCCAATTGTCTCTAAGCATCAAGACAGGTTAGATCTGCTGGATCTGGGGGAGCAACCGAGGAGGCTGAGTTGAAATGGACTCTCCCGTTGATGTCTCCTAATATGATTTTGTGTCTATGGAGACCTTGGAATGAAGCGGTGGCACTGTGGCCCTGAGGGGTCTCCTAAAGAGAGGCTTTCACATAGCTCCATCGTGCAAGTTTCCCATGTGTAGATGAGATTTGTTCTGATGGGTGAGTCAAGAAACAGCCATATGCTGTTATTGAAATCCAGGCCTCTGAGGAGAGATGCCTGGAAACCAAAGCAATGAATCCGATAGGTGCCTAGGGGCCTGTTCGTTCCTTTTTAAATCTGGGGCCATCAGTCTCTGGGTCTGATGCCAGTAGGTGCTCAGATGGGCCCAAATTGCCCCTGTTTGTCCTGGGAAGCCACAAATATTGGGATGGCCTTGGAAACTTTGGAGGTTTATCCTCTTAGTAGGGTTGTGGCCATTGGAATGGGCACATACAATTCCCTTGGAGAGGGCAAGCACAGTCGTCAGGTTTGGCTCCAGGGGCCTGAGCCTGTAGGGTGTGTAGGCCAGGGCTGTTTGGACAGTTGTCTGAAAACACAAACTCGGCTTTTATTTCGCGTCATTTGTATGGCAGGACTGATCTACAGACCATGAGGAGAACTCTTCGGGATATGAAAAAAAGGCGAGTGTGAGGCTTTTTCTCAAATTTTTGTCTCTGGATATCGTGTCACTCATGGTCGTGAAATTTCCGTTTGACTTCGTGGGAAATGGACGAGTCTTACTCTCTGGGGGTTTGGCCCCATCCAAAGAGTTTGGGGTCATTCTGTGGGATGGAAGAAGTCCGTTGCTCTGTTGTTGTTGATTTGTTTTGATTTGTTTTTCAACCTCGGTGTCCCACCAAATGAGGGATTCCAGAGTAGATCCCTGGGGAGGGGGGACAGGACAACCAGATCTGGTTAAAAATTGGGGCCTAGGGACATGTCAAGCCCATTATGACATCTAATGGTACAGCCACTGAGAGGACGTACTAGAGGACAGGTCTCATGCTGAGGGTCACAATGTGTGTTTATGCCCTCGTCACACTCAAGAATGGACGGGGCCTCAGGGTGAATGCTGGTTTCTCCTACACTGAACGTTGGACAACATTCCAACCACAAGGTTTCCTGCCATGGGTAAGGAAGAGTTCTGATTTCTGCATCACAGTCACCCCTGGGCAGTGATTGGAGATAAGTTCTAGGTTCTGAAGCCTGAAAACTGAGGTAAGGAAGAGATGATGACCTAAGGCCCTGGCGGGTCCGATGTGCAAAGTGTGCGGCCAGCTGTCTGGGTGGGGCCAGGAGGTCCAGGATCAAGCTCTGTCAGAAAGGGCATTAGTGCCCAGGTCAGCCTATATATTTGGGGTACAGGCGAATGGCGTGCCCGTTGATCCTCATTTGGGGTAACTCGGTAGCCCCAGAAGGCCATGATTTTCTTCTGGAGGGCAGGCAGAGTGCTGCACTGTCGTTCTGGATTGCCAAACTGGAGGGCTTGTGGGCCAGTTGTCTGAGGACGGAAGTCTGAGAACCCAGCTAGGCCTAGGTTTCTGGGTGAAGATATGGCAGGCACAATCTACATACATGAATCGAGATCTCGTGCATCTGAAGTCAGGGCTAGGATCAGACGATCGCTCAGGTTGGACAGTCTGTCCCTGAAGGCCCCTTCTTGAAGGGGGGGTGGATGGATCACGAGGCCATGGGGGTTTTCCCACGATGGGAGTTGTGAGAAGCCCCCAACTGCAAAGATTCTTCTGCAGGACAACTGAGACCTGTTGGTTGGCTCCAGGACAACGATTCCGAGCAGGGTTGTAAGGGTGGATGGCTGGGTAGCCCACCTCGCATTCCAATTGTCTCCAAGCAACAAGACAGGTTAGATCTCTTGATCTGGTGGAGCAACCGAGGAGGCTGAATTGAAATCGACTCTCCCGTGGATGTGTCCTAATATGCTTTTGTGTCTATGGAGTCCTTGGAATGAAACGGTGGCACAGGGGCACTGAAGGGTTCTCCTAATGAGAGGCTTTCACATAGCTCCATCATGCAAGTTTCCCATGTGTAGATGAGAATTGTTCTGATGGGAGAGTCAAGAAACAGCCATATGCTGTTATTGAAATCCAGGCCTCCGAGGAGAGATGCCTGGAAACCAAAGCAATGGATCAGATAGGTGCCTAGGGTCCTGTTGGTTCCTTTTTACCTCTGGGGACATCAGTCTACGGGTTTGAGTGCCGGTAGGTGTTCATATCGGCCCAGATTGCCCCTGTTTGTCCTGGGAAGCCACAAATATTGGGATGGTCTCAGGGACTTTGGAGGTTTATACTCTTAGGAGAGGTGTGGCCATTGGAATGGGCACATACAATTCTCTTGGAGAGGGCAATCACAGTCGTCAGGTTTGGCTCCAGGGGCCTGAGCCTGTAAGGTGTGTAGGCCAGGGCTCTTTGGACAGATGGCTGAAAACACAAACTCGGCTTATGTTTAGGGTCATAGGTATGGCAGGACTGATCTACAGACCATGAGGAGAACTCTTCGGGATATGAAAAAATGGCGAGTGTGAGGCTCTGCTCAAGTTTTGTCTCTGGATATCGTGTCACTCATGGTCGTGAAATTTCCGGGTGATTTCATGAGAAATGGACGAGTCTTACTCTCTGGGGGTTTGGCCCCGCTCTAAGAGTTCGGGGTCATTCTGTGGGATGGAAGAAGTCCGTTGCTCTGTTGCTGTTGATTTGTTTTGTTTTGTTTTTCAACCTCAGGTGTCCCAACAAATGAAGGATTCCAGAGTAGAGTCCTGGGGAGGGGCGATTGGACAACCAGAAATATGGTTAAAAATTGGGGCCTAGGGACATGTCAAGCCCGTTATGACATCTAATGGTCCAGCCACTGCGATGACGTACTAGAGGACAGGACTCACGCTGAGGGTCACAATGCGTGTTTATGCCCTCGTCGCACTCAAGAATGGGCGGAGCCTCAGGGTGAATGCTGGTTTCTCCTACACTGAACGTTGGAAAACATGCCAACCACAAGGTTTCTTGCCATGGGTAAGGATGAGTTCTGATTTCTGCATCACAGTCACCCCTGGGCAGTGATTGGAGATAAGGTCTAGGTTCTGAAGCCTGAAAACTGAGGTAGGGAAGAGATGATGACCTAAGGCCATGGCGGGTCTGATGTGCTCAGTGTGCGGTTAGCTGTCTGGGTGTTGGTTACGAGGTCCGGGCTCAGGTTGTCAGACAGTGCATTAGTGCCCAGGTTAGACTATATTTTTTGGGTGCATTCGAGTGCCGTGTACGTTTTTATCTGAAGAACTCTTTAGGATATGAAGAATGAGCGAGTCTGAGGCGCTTGCTCAAGCTTTTGTCTCTGAATTTTGTATCAGCGATGGCCATGGAATGTTGGTGAGGACTCATGGGCCATGACGTATCTTGCTCTCTGTGGACTTGGCCCGATCCCAATTGTTGTTCATCAATCTGTGGAATGGGAGGACTCCTTTCAGGTTTGTTACCTCAGGTGTCCCACCAAAAGAGGAATTCCAAAGCTGAGCCATGTGGAAGAATGAAGGGACAACCCGAACTATGGTTAGAGATTGGGGCCGAGGGGCATGGCAAGTCTAATATGCTGTCTCTCCATCCAGCCACTGAGAGGCCTTACATGAGGACTGGGCTCAGGCTGAGCGTCACAATGTGTGTTTGTGACCAATGAGGCCCGCAAGCATGGGCGGGGCCTCATGGGCCACACTGGTTTCACCTACACTGAACCTTGGACAACATGCCAACCACAAGGTTTCTTGCCTTGGGAAAGAGTTCTGATTTCTGCATCATTTTCAAACCCGGGCCGTGATTGGAGATAAGGTCTAGGTTCTGAAGCCTGAAAACCGAGGTTGAGAAGAGATGACGACCGAAGGCCATGGTGGGTCCGATGTGCTCAGTGTGCGGCCAGCTGTCAGGGTGGGGCCAGGAGGTCCATGCTCACGCTGTGTCAGAAAGGGCATTAGTGCCCAGGTCAGCCTATATATTTGGGGTACAGCCGAATGGTGTGCCCCGTTGATCCTGATTTGGGATTTCTCGGTAGACCAGAGGGCAATGTTTTTCTTCTGGAGGGCAGGCAGAGTGCTGCATTGTGGTTCTGGATTGCCAAACTGGAGGGCTTGTGGGCCAGTAGTCTGAGGACGGATGTCTGAGAACCCAAGCTAGGCCTAGGTTTCTGGGTGAGGATATGGCAGGCACAATCTACAGACCTGAATCGAAATCTCGTGCATCTTAAGTCAGGGCGAGGATCAGATGATCGCTCAGGTTGGACATTCTGTCCCTGATGGCCCTTTCTTGAAGGGGAGGTGGATCACGAGTCCATGGGGGCTTTCCCACGATGGGAGTTGTGAGAAACTCCCAACTGCAAAGATTCTTCTCTAGGACAACTGAGACCTGTTGGTTGGCTCCAGGACAACGATTCCGAGCAGGGTTCTAAGGATGGATGGCTGGGTAGCCCACCTCACATTCCAATTGTCTCCAAGAAACAAGACAGGTTAGATCTGTTGGATCTGCGGAGCAACCGAAGAAACTAAGTTGAAATGGACTCTCCCGTGGATGTGTGCTTATATGATTTTGTGTCTACAGAGACCTTGGAATGAAGCGGTGGCACTTAGGCCCTGAAGGGTTCTCCTAAAGAGAGGCTTTCACACAGCTCCATCGTTCAAATTTCCCATGGGTAGATGAGATTTTTTCTGATGGGTGAGTCAAGAAGCAGCCATATGCTGTTTTTGAAATCCAGGCCTCTGAGGAGAGATGCCTGGAAACCAAAGCAATGGATCTGTTAGGTGCCTAGGGCCCTGTTCGTTCCTTATTACCTCTGGGGATATCAGTCTATGGGTCTGAGTACAGGTAGGTGCTCAGATGGGCCTAAATTGCCCCTGTTTGTCCTGGGAAGCCACAAATATTGGGATGGCCTCAGGGACTTTGGAGGTTTATCCTATTAGTAGGGTTGTGGCCATTGGAATGGGCACATACAATTCCCTTGGAGAGGGCAAGCAAATTCGTCAGGTTTGGACTCTGGGGCCTGAGCCTGTAGGGTGTGTAGGCCAGAGCTGTTGGGACAGTTGTCTGAAAACACAAAAACTCGGCTTATGTTTCAGGTCATAGGTATGGCAGGACTGATCTACAGACCGTGAGGAGAACTCTTCGGGATATGAAAAAAGGGCGAGTGTGAGGCTCTTGCTCACGTTTTTGTCTCTAGATATCGTGTCACTCATGGTCGTGAAATTTCCGGGTGGCTTCAAGGGAAATGGTCGAGTCTTACTCTCTGGGGGATTGGTCCCCTCGAAGGAGTTTGGGGTGACTCCGTGGGATGGAAGAAGTCCGTTTTTTTGTTTTTGTTGATTTGTTTTGTTTTGTTTTTCTACCTCAGGTTTCCCACCAAATGAGGGATTCCAGAGTAGAGCCTTGGGGAGTGGTGACTGGACAACCAGAAATCTGGTTAAAAACTGGAGCCTAAGGACATGTCAAGCCCATAATGACATCTAATGGTCCAGCCACTGAGAGGACTTACTAGAGGACAGAAATCACGCTGAGGGTCACAATGTGTGTTTATGCCCTCGTCGCACTCAAGAATGGGCGGGACCGCTGGGTGAATGCTGGTTTCTCCTACACTGAACGTTGGACAACATGCCAACCACAAGGTTTCTTGCCATGGGTAAGGAAGAGTTCTGATTTCTGCATCACAGTCACCCCTGGGCAGTGAATGGAGATAAGGTCTCGGTTCTGAAGTCTGAAAACTGAGGTAGGGAAGAGATGATGACCTACGGCCATGGCGGTTCTGATGTGCTCAGTGTGCGGTCTGCTGTCTGTGTGTTTCTCAGGAGGTCCCGGCTCAGCTTGTGTCAGACAGTGCATTACTGTCCAGGTTAGACTATATAATTTGGGTACATTCGAGTGCCGTGTAGGTTTATTGTCATTGAATGTGCCAGGGCAGCTCATTAGGCAATATATTTTGCAATGATGGTCCGGAATTGCCAAACTTGTGGGCTTCGGGGCCAGGAGTGTGAGGATGGATGACTGAGAACACAAGCTAGACTTGGGTTTCAGGGCGAGGGCACGGCATGTATCCCCTGAAGATCTGAAGCAATATCTCCTGCATCTGAAGTCAGAGCGAGGATCAGACGTTGGCTCAGCTTGGATTTTCTGTCATGACGGCCCCTTCATAAAGGGAGCCGAATCTCGAGAGCGTGGAGGTTTTCCCACGTTGGGAGTGGTGGGATGCCCCCTCCAAGGATTCCTTCTGTGGGACAATTGAGACCTGTTGGTCAGCTCCAGGACAACCCATATGGATGAGTCCAGACCAACGTTCGAGGATGAATGCCTGGGAAGCCCGCCTCGCATTCCAATGGTCTCCTCGCGACAAAACAGTTTAGATCTGATGGCTCTGCGGGAGCAACCGGGGTGGCTGAGTTGAAATGGACTTTCCTGAGGATGGGTCTAATGTGTGTTTGTGTCCATGAGGGCCTTGGAATGGGGCGGTGGCACCGGGACCCTGAAGTATTCTCCTAAGCTTTTGACATAGCTCCCATGCACAAGTTTCCTTGTGGAGACGAGGTTTGTTCTGATGGGTGCCTCAGGAAAACCCCAATGCTGTTATTGGAATCCAGGGTTTTGAGGAGACATGCCTGTAAACCAAAGCAATGGATCCGATTTTGGCCTAGGGTCCTGTCTGGTTCAATCTTCTTCTCTGGGGACATCCATCTAGGGTATGAGTGGAGGTAGATGCTCAGCTGGTGACAGACTGACCTTTTTTGTCCCGGGTGACCTATACTATTGGGATGGCCTCAGGGACTTTGGAGGGTTCTCCTAATTTGTACGATTTTGGACAATGGAATGGGCAGAATTCCCATGGATTTGGTAGGCACAGTCCTAATGTGTGGCTCTAGGGTCCCCAGCCTGGAGGGTGTGTGGCCCAGGACTTTGAGGACAGAGGTCTGAAAACACAAACTCAGCTTACGTTTGGGGACGTAGGTATGGCAGGCCCGATCTACAAACCATGAGAAGACATCTTCAGGATATGAAGATAGTGCGAGTCTGAGGCACTTGCTCAGGCTTTTGTCTCTGGATTTTGTATCAGCGATGGCCGTGGAATGTCGAGGAGGCCTCATGGGCCATGGACGAATCTTGCTCTCTGTGGATTTGGCCCGATCCCAATTGTTTTTCGTCAATCTGTTGGATGGAGTACTCCTTTCAGGGTTGTTACCTCAGGTGTCACACCAAAAGAGGAGTTTCTAAGCAGATCCCTGGGGAAGAGTGAAGGGACAACCCGAACTATGGTTAAAAATTGGGCCCTAGGGGCATGGCAAGCCCAATATGCTGTCTCTTCTTCCAGCCACTATGAGGCCTTACCTGAGGACTGGGCTAAGGCTGAGGGTCACAATGTGTGTTTGCTACCTATGTGGCCCACGAGCAATGGCGGGGCCTCATCGGACACACAGGTATCCACTACACTGAACATTATACAACAAGCCTACCACAAGGTTTCTTCCCGTCGGGAAGGAGTTCTGATTTCTGCATCATTTTTTCAACATGGGCAGTGATGGGAGATAAGGTCTAGGTTCTAAATCCTGAAAACCGAGGCTGGGAAGAGATAACGAACTAAGGCAATGGCTGGTCCGATGTGCTCAGTGAGCGGCCAGCTGTATGGGTGGGGCCAGGAGGTCCAGGCTCAGCGTCTGTCAGAAAGGGCATTATTGCGCAGGTCAGCCTATATATTTTTGGTACAGCCAAGTGGCGTGCAGGTTGATCTTCATTTGGGGTTTCTGGGTAGCCCCAGAAGGCAATGTTTTTCTTCTGGAGGGCAGGCAGAGTGCTGCATTATAATTCTGGATGGCCAAACTGGAGGGCTTGTGGGCCATTAGTCTGAGGATGGAAGTCTGAGGACACAAGCTAGGCTTAGGTTTCTGGGTGAGGACATGGCAGGCCTGAACCGAGATCTCGTGCATCTGAAGTCAGGGTGAGGATCAGAAGATCGCTCAGGTTGGACATTATGTCCCTGAGGGCCCCTTCATGAAGGGCGGAGGGATCACGAGGCCATGGGTGTTTTCCACGATGGGAGTTGTGAGAAGTTCCCAACTTCAAAGATTCTTCTGCAGGACAATTGAGACCTGTTGGTTGGCTCCAGGACAACGATTCCGAGCAGGGTTCTAAGGATGGATGGCGGGGTAGGCCACCTCGCATTCCAATTGTCTCCTAGCAACAAGACAAGTTGGATCTCTGTACCTCGCGGAGCAACCGAATACGCTGAGTTGAAATGGACTCTCCTGTGGATGGGTCCTAATGTGTTTTTGTGTCTATGGATACCTTGGAATGATGCGGTGGCACTGGGGCCATGAAGGGTTCTCCTAAACAGAGGCTTTGACATCGCTCTACACATCGTGCAAGTTTCCCATATGTAGATGGGATTTGTTCTGATGGGTGAGTCAAGAAACAGCCATATGCTGGTATTGAAAACCAGTCCTCTGAGGAGAGATGCCTGGAAACCAAAGCAATGGATCCGATAGGTGCCTATGGGACTGTTCGTTCCTTTTAACCTCTGGGGACATCAGTCTACGGGTCTGAGTGCCGGAAGGTGCTCAGATGGGCCCAGATTGCCCCTGTTTCTCCTGGGAAGCCACAAATATTGGGATGGCCTCAGGGACTTTGGAGCTTTATCCTTTTAGTAGGGTTGTGGCCATTGTAATGGGCACATACAATTCCCTTGGAGAGGGCAATCACAGTCGTCAGGTTTGGCTCCAGGGGCCTGAGCCTGTAGGGTGTGTAGGCCAGGGCTTTTTGGACAGTTTTCTGAAAACACAAACTCGGATTATGTTTCGGGTCATAGGTATGGCAGGACTGATCTACAGACCATGAGGAGAACTCTTCGGGATATGAAAAAAGGCGAGTGTGAGACTCTTTCTCAAGTTTTTGTCTCTGGATATCGGGTCACTCATGGTCGTGAAATTTCCGGGTGACTTTATGGGAAATGGACGAGTCTTACTCTCTGGGGGTTTGACCCGTCCAAAGAGTTTGGGGTCATTCTGTGGGATGGAAGAAGTCTGTCGTTCTGTTCTTGTTGATTTGTTTTGTTTTCTTTTTAAACCTCAGGTGTCCCACCAAATGAGGGATTCCAGAGTAGAGCCCTGGGGAGGGGCGACTGGACAACCAGAAATCTGGTTAAAAATGGGGCCTAGGGACATGTCAAGCCCATTATGACATCTAATGATCCAGCCACAGAGATGACGTACTAGAGGACAGGACTCACGCTGAGGGTCACAATGCGTGTTTATGCCCTCGTCGCACTCAAGAATTGGAGGGGCCTCAGGGTGAATGCTGGTTTCTCCTACACTGAACTTTGGACAACATGCCAACCACAAGGTTTCTTGCCATGGGTAAGGAAGAGTTCTGATTTCTGCATCACAGTCACCCCTGGGCAGTGATTGGAGATAAGGTCTAGGTTTTGAAGCCTGAAAATTGACGTAGGGAAGAGATGATGACCTAAGGCCATGGCGGGTCTGATGTGCTCAGTGCGCGGTCAGCTGTCTGGGTGTTGGTCACGAGGTCCGGCCTCAGGTTGTCAGAGAGTGCATTGGTACCCAGGTTAGACTATATATATTGGGTGCATTCGAGTGCTGTGTAGGTTCTTATCTGAAGAACTCTTCAGGATATGAAGAATGTGCGAGTCTGAGGCGCGTGCTCAGGCTTTTGTCTCTGGATTTTGTATCAGCGATGGCCGTGGAATGTTGGGGATGCCTCATTGGCCATGGACGAATTTTGCTATCTGTTGACTTGGCACGATCCCAATTCTTTTTCATCAATCTGTTGGATTGGAGGACTCCTTTCAGGTTTGTTACCTCAGGTGTCCCACGAGGAGAGGAATTCCAAAGCAGAGCCCTGGGGAAGAGTGAAGGGACAACCCGAACTATGGTTAAAAATTGGGGCCTAATATGAGGAAGTGGTGATGCAAAATGGAGGCTTAAGTGGGTAGAAGAATAAATGAAACAAGATGGGATTGGGAGGGAGACAAACCATAAGTGAAATCTCACAACAAAATGAGGGTTGCCGGGGGGAGGGGGTTTGGGGATTATGCCTAGGGGCCTGTTACCCCTGGGGATAAAAATATATGTTTATAAAAAATAAAAAAAAAAAAAAAAAAAAAAAAAAAAAAAAAAAAAAAAAAAAAAAAAAAAAAAAAAAAAATAGGGGCATGGCAAGCCCAATATGCTGTCTCTCCATCCAGCCACTGAGAGGCCTTACCTGAGGACTGGGCTCAGGCTGAGGGTCACAATGTGTGTTTGTGATTGGAGATAAGGTCTAGGTTCTGAGCCTGAAAACCGAGTTTGAGAAGAGATGACGGTCTAAGGCCATGGCGGGTCCGATGGGCTCAGTTTTGGCAAGCTGCCTGGGTGTGGCCAGGAGGTCCAGTGTCAGGCTGTGTCAGAAACCGCATTAGTGCACCGGTCAGCCTATATATTTGTGGTACAGCCGAATGCCGTGCAGGTTGATCATCATTTGGGGTTTCAGGGTATCCCCAGAGGCCAATGTTTTTCTTCTTGAGGGCATGCAGAGTGCTGCATTGTAGTTCTGGATTGCCAAACTGGAGGGCTTGTGGGCAAGTAGTCTGAGGACGGAAGTCTGAGAACCCAAGCTAGGCCTAGGATTCTGCGTGAGGGTATGGCAGGCACCATCTACAGACCTGAATGGAAATCTCGTGCATGTGAAGTCAGGGCGAGGTTCAGACGATCGCTCAGGTTGGACATTCTGGCCCTGATGGCCCCTTCTTGAAGGGGGGGTGGATCACGAGGCAATGGGGGTTTTCCCACGATGGGAGTTGTGAGAAGCTCCCAACAGCAAAGATTCTTCTGCAGGACAATTGAGACCTGTTGGTTTGCTCGAGGACAACGATTCCGAGCAGGGTTCTAAGGATGGATCGCTGGGTAGCCCAGCTCGCATTCCAATTGTCTCCAAGCAACAAGATAGGTTAGATCTGCTGGATCTGGGGGAGCAACCGAGGAGGCTAGGTTGAAATGGACTCTCCCGTGCATGTGTCCTAATATGATTTTGTGTCTATGGGGACCTTGGAATGAAGCAGTGGCACTGGGGCCCTGAAGGGTTCTCCTAAAGAGAGGCTTTCACACAGCTCCATCGTGCAAGTTTCCCATGTGTAGATGAGATTAGTTCTGATGGGTGAGTCAAGAAACAGCCAATGCTGTTATTGAATCCAGGCCTCTGAGGAGAGATGCCTGGAAACCAAAGCAACGGATCCGAAAGGTTCCTAGGGGCCTGTTCGTTCATTTTTACCTCTGGGGACATCAGTCTACGGGTCTCAGTGCCGGTAGGTGCTCAGATGGGCCCAGATTGCCCCTGTTTGTCCTGGGAAGCCACAAATATTGGTATGGCCTCAGGGACTTTGAAGGTTTATACTATTAGTAGGGTTAGGGTATATGACAATATTTGTGGGGGACACATTGGTCACAGAATTCCTCTTATGGTGGTACACCTGAAACCAGTGTGGCCCATGAGGCCCCGCCCATGCTTGCGGGCCATATTGGTCACAAACACACATTGTGACCCTCAGCCTGAGCCCAGTCCTCAGGTAAGGCCTCTCAGTGGCTGGATGGAGAGACAGCATATTGTGGCTTGCCATGGCCCTAGGCCCCAATTCTTAACCATAGTTCGGGTTGTCCCTTCACTCTTCCCCAGGGCTCTGCTTTGGAATTCCTCTCCTGGTAGGACACCTGAGGTAACAAACCTGAAAGGAGTCCTCCCATCCCACAGATTGACGAAAAACAATTGGGATCAGGCCAAATCCAGAGGGGGCAAGATTCGTCCATGGACCATGAGGCCTCCCCAACATTCCACGGCCATCACTGATACAAAATCCAGAGACAAAAGCCTGAGCACGCGCGTCAGACTCGCTCATTCTTAATGTCATGAAGAGTTCTTCAGATAAGAACCTATACGGCACTCAAATGCACCCAAAATATATAGTCTAACCTGGGCACTAATGCACTGTCTGACAACCTGAGGCCGGACCTCGTGACCAACACACAGACAGCTGACCGTTCACTGAGCACATCAGACCCGCCATGGCCTTAGGTCATCATCTCTTCCCTACCTCAGTTTTCAGGCTTCAGAACCTAGACCTTATCTCCAATCACTGCCCAGGGGTGACTGTGATGCAGAAATCAGAACTCTTGCTTACCCATGGCAATTAACCTTGTGTTTGGCATGTTGTGCAACGTTCAGTGTAGTAGAAACCAGCCTTCACCCTGAGGCCCGCCATTCTTGAGTGCGACGAGGGCATAAATACGCATTGTGACCCTCAGCGTGAGTCCTGTCCTCTAGTACGTCCTCTCAGTAGCTGGACCATTAGATGTCATAATGGGCTTGACATGTCCCTAGGCTCCAATTTTTAACCAGATTTCTGGTTGTCCAGTCGCCCCTCCCCAGGCCTCTACTCTGGAATCCCTCATTTGGTTAGACACCTGAGGTTGAAAAACAAAACAAAACAAATCAACAACAACAGAACAACGGACTTCTTCCATCCCACAGAATGTCCCCAAACTCTTTGGACGGGGCCCAAACCCCAGAGAGTAGGACTCGTCCATTTCCCATGAAGTCACCCGGAAATTTCAAGACTATGAGTGACACGATATCCAGAGAGAAAAACTTGAGCAAAAGCCTTACACTCGCCCTTTTTTCATATCCCGAAGAGTTCTCCTCATGGTCTGTAGATCCGTCCGCCATACCTATGATCGGAAACATAAGCCGAGTTTGTGTTTTCAGACAACTGTCCAAACAGCCCTGGCCTACACATCCTACAGGCTCAGGCCCCTGGTGCCAAACCTGACGACTGTGCTTGCCCTCTCCAAGGGAATTGTATGTGCCCATTCCAATGGCCACAACGCTACTAAAAGTATAAACCTCCAAAGTCCCTGAGGCCATCCCAATATTTGTGGCTTCCCAGGACAAACAGGGGCAATCTGGGCCCATCTGAGCAACTACCGGCACTCAGACCCGTAGACTGATGTCCCCCGAGTTAAAAAGGAACGAACAGGCCCCTAGGCACCTATCGGATCCATTGCTTTGGTTTCCAGGCATCTCTCCTCAGAGGCCTGGATTTCAATAACAGCATATGGCTGTTTCTGGACTCACCCATCAGACTAATCTCATCTACACATGGGAAACTTGCACGATGGAGCTCTGTGAAAGCCTCTCTTTTGGAGAACCCTTCAGGGCCCCAGTGCCACCGCTTCATTCCAAGGTCTCCATAGACACAAAATCATATTAGGACACATCCACGGGAGAGTCCATTTCAACTGAGCCTCCTCGGTTGCTCCCCCAGATCCAGCAGATCTAACCTGTCTTGTTGTTTGGAGTCAATTGGGATGTGAAGTGGGCTAACCAGCCATCCAACCTTAGAACCTTGCTCGGATTCGTTGTCCTGGAGCCAACCAAGAGGTCTCAATTGTCCTGCAGAAGAATCTTTGCAGTTGGGAGCTACTCACAACTCCCATCGTGGGAAAACCCCCATGGCCTCGTGATCCACCCCGCCTTCAAGAAGGGGACATCTGGACAGAATGTCCAACCTGAGCGATCGTCTGATCATCACCCTGACTTCCGATGCACGAGATCTCGATTCAGGTCTATAGATTGCGCATGCCATATCCTCACCTAGAATCCTAGGCCTAACTTGGGTTCTCAGACTAAAGTCCTCAGACTACTGGCCCACAAGCCCTCCAGTTTTGCAATCCAGACTACAAGGCAGCACTTCGCCTGCCCTCCAGAATAAAACATTTCCCTCTGGGGCTACTCAGAAACCCCAAATGAGGATCAACCTGCACGCCGTTCGGCTGTACCCCAAATATATAGGCTGACCTGGGCACTATTGCCCTTTCTGACACAGCCTGAGCCTGGACCACCTGGCCCCACCCAAACAGCTGGCCGCACACTGATCACATGGGACCCGCCTTGTCCTTAGGTCATCATCTCTTCTCAACCTCGGTTTTCAGGCCTCAGAACCTAGACCTTATCTCCAATCACGGCCCGCGTTTGAAAATGATGCAGAAATCAGAACTCTTTCCCCATGGCAAGAAGCCTTGTGGTTGGCATGTTGTCCAAGGTTCAGTGTAGTTGAAACCAGTGTGGCCCATGAGGCCCCGCCCATGCTTGTGGGCCACATTGGTCACAAACACATATTGTGACCCTCAGCCTGAGCTCAGTCCTCAGGTAAGGCCTCTCAGTGTCTGGATGGAGAGGCAGCATATTGGGCTTGCCATGACCCTAGTTCCCAATTTTTAACCATAGTTCAGGTTATCCCTTCACTCTTCCCCAGAGCTCTGCTTTGGAATTCCTCTTTTGGTGGGACACCTGAGGTAACAAACCTGAAAGGAGTCCTCCCATCACACAGATTGACAAAAAACAATTGGTATCAGACCAAATCCGGAGAGGGCAAGATTCGTCCATGGCCCCTGAGGCCACCCCAACATTCCACGGCCATTGCTGATACAAAATCCAGACACAAAAGCCTGAGCACGCGCCTCAGATTGGCTCATTCTTCATGTCCTGAGGAGTTCTTCAGATAAGAACCTTCAGGGCACTCAAATGCACCCAAATATATAGTCTAACCAGGGAACTAATGCAATGTCTGACAACCTGAGCCCGGACCTCGTGACCAACACCCAGACAGCTGACCGCACACTGAGCACATCAGACCCGCCATGGCCTTAGGTCATCATCTCTTCCCTACCTCAGTTTTCAGGCTTCAGAACCTAGACCTTATCTCCAATCACTGCCCTGGGGTGAATGTGATGCAGAAATCAGAACTCTTCCTTACCCATGGCAAGTAACCTTGTGGTTGGCATGTTGTCCAACGTTCAGTGTAGGAGAAAGCAGCCTTCAACCTGAGGCCCGCCCATTCTTGAGTGCGACGAGGGCATAAACACGCGCTTTGTGACCCTCAGCGTGAGTCCTGTCCTCTAGTACGTCCTCTCAGTGGCTGGACCATTAGATGTCATAATGGGCTTGACATGTCCCTAGGCCTCAATTTTTAACCAGATTTCTGGTTGAGCAGTCGCGCCTCCCAAGGGCTCTACTCTGAAATCCCTCATTTGGTGGGACACCTGAGTTTGAAAAACAAAACAAAACAAATCAACAAAGGAACAACGGACTTCTTCCATCCCACAGAATGACCCCAAACTCTTTGGACGGGGCCAAACCCCCAGAGAGTAAGACTCGTCCATTTCCCAAGAAGTCACCACCGAAATTTCACGACCATGAGAGACACGATATCCAGAGACAAAAACTTGAGGAAGAGCCTCACACTCGCCCTTTTTTCATATCCGAAGAGTTCTCCTCATGGTCTGTAGAACTGTCCTGCCATACCTATGACCCGAAACATAAGCCTAGTTTGGGTTTTCAGACAACAGTCCAAACAGCCGTGGCCTACACACCCTACAGGCTCAGGGCCCTGGAGCCAAACCTGACGAATGTGCTTGCCCTCTCAAAGGGAATTGTATCTGCCCATTCCAATGGCTACAACCCTAGTAATAGGATAAACCTCCAAAGTCCCTGAGGCCATCCCAATATTTGTGGCTTCCCAGGACAAACAGGGGCAATCTGGGCCCATCTGAGCAACTACCGGAACTCAGACCTATAGAGTCATGTCCCCAGAGGTAAAAAGGAACGAACAGACACCTAGGCACCTATCAGATCCATTGCTTTGGTTTCCAGGCATCTCTCCTCAGAGGCCTGGATTTCAATAACAGCATATGGCTGTTTCTTGACTCACCCATCAGAACAAATCTCATCTACACATGGGAAAGTTGCTCGATGGAGCTGTGTGAAAGCCTCTCTTTACGAAAACCCTTCAGGTCCCCAGTGCCACCGCTTCATTCCAAGGTCTCCAAAGACACAAAATCATATTAGGACACATCCATGGGAGAGTCCATTTCAACTCAGCCTCCTCGGTTGCTCCCCCAGATCCAGCAGATCTAACCTGTCTTGTTGCTTGGAGACAATTGGAATGCGAGGTGGGCTACCCAGCCATCCATCCTTAGAACCCTGCTCGGAATCATTGTCCTCGAGCCAACCAACAGGTCTCATTTGTCCTGCAGAAGAATCTTTGCAGTTGGGAGCTTCTCACAACTCCCATCGTGGGAAAACCCCCATATCCTCGTGATCCACCCCCCCTTCAAGAAGGGGCCATCAGGGACAGAATGTCCAACCGGAGCGATCGTCGGATCCTCGCCCTGAATTCAGATGCACGAGATCTCGATTCAGGTCTGTAGATTGTGCCTGCCATGTCCTCACCCAGAAACCTAGTCCTAGCTTGGGTTCTCAGACTTCCGTCCTCAGACTACTGGCCCACAAGCCCTCTAGTTTGGCAATCCGGAACTACAATGCAGCACTCTGCCTGCCCTCCAGAAGAAAAACATTGCCCTCTGGGGCTACCCAGAAAGATCCAATGAGGATCAACCTACCCGGCATTCGGCTGTACCCCAAATATATAGGCTGACCTGGGCACTAATGCCCTTTCTGACACAGCGTGATTTTGGTCTTCCTGGCCCCACCCAGACAGCTGGCCGCACACTGAGCACATCGGAACCCGCCGTGGCCTTAGGTCGTCATGTCTTCTCAACCTCGGTTTTCTGGCTTCAGAACCTAGACCTTATCTCCAATCACGGCCCAGGTTTGAAAATGATGCAGAAATCAGAACTCTTTCCCCATGGCAAGAAACCTTGTGGTTGGCATGTTGTCCAAGGTTCAGTGTCGTTGAAACCAGTGTGGCCCATGAGGCCACGCCCATGATAGCGGGCCACATTGATCACCAACACACATTGTGACCCTCAGCCTGAGCCCAGTCCTCAGGTAGGGCCTCTCAGTGGCTGGATGGAGAGACAGCATATTGAGCTTGCCATGACCCTAGGTCCCAATTTTTTTACCATACTTCGGGTTGTCCCTTCACTCTTCCCCAGGGCTCTGCTTTGGAATTCCTCTTTTGGTGGGACACCTGAGGTAACAAACCTGAAAGGAGTCCTCCCATCCCACAGATTGACGAAAAAACAATGGGTATCGGGCCAAATCCACAGAGAGCAAGATTCGTCCATGGCCCATGAGGCCTCCCCCCAACATTCCACGGCCATCGCTGATACAAAATCCAGATTCAAAAGACTGAGCACGTGCCTCAGACTCGCTCATTCAGGCTTCATATCCTGAAGAGTTCTTCAAATAAGAACCTAAACGGCACGTGCCTTAGACTCGCTCATTCTTCATATCCTGAAGAGTTCTTCAAATAAGAACCTAAACGCACCCCCAAAATATATAGTTTAACCTGGGCACTAATGCACTGTCTGACAACCTGAGCCCGGACCTCGTGACCAACAGCCAGACAGCTGACAGCACACTGAGCACATCAGACCCACCATGGCCTTAGGTCATCACCTCTTCCCTACCTCAGTTTTCAGGCTTCAGAACCTAGACCTTATCTCCAATCACTGCCCAGGGGTGACTGTGATGCAGAAATCAGAACTCTTCCTTACCCATGGCAAGAAACCTTGTGGTTGGCATGTTGTCCAACGTTCAGTGTAGGAGAAAAAACAGCATTCACCCTGAGGCCCCGCCCATTCTTGAGTGCGACGAGGGCATAAACACGCATTGTGACCCTCAGCGTGAGTCCTGTCCTCTAGTACGTCCTCACAGTGGCTGGACAATTAGATGTCATAATGGGCTTGACATGTCCCTAGGCCCCAATTTTTAACCAGATTTCTGGTTGTCCAGTCGCCCCTCCCAATGGCTCTACTCTGAAATCCCTCATTTGGTGGGACACGTGAGGCTGAAAAACAAAAAAAAAAAAAAAAAAAACAACAACAACAGAACAACGGACTTCTTTCATCCCACAGAATGACCCCAAACTCTTTAGACGGGGCCAAACCCCCAGAGAGTAAGACTCGTCCATTTCCCATGAAGTCACCCGGAAATTTCACGACCATGAGTGACATGATATCCAGAGACAAAAACATGAGCAAGAGTCACACACTCGCCCTTTTTTCATATCCCGAAGAGTTCTCCTCATGATCTGTAGATGAGTTCTGCCATACTTATGACCCGAAACATAAGACCAATTGTGTTTTCAGACAACTGTCAAACAGCCCTGGCCTACACTCCCTACAGGCTCAGGCCCCTGGAGCCAAACCTGACGACTGTGCTTGCCCTCTCCAAGGGAATTGTATGTGCCCACTCCAATGGCCACAACCCTACTAATAGGATAAACCTCCAAATTCCCTGAGGCCACCGCAATATTTCTGGCTTCCGAGGACAAACAGGGGCTATCTGGGCCCTTCTGAACACCTACCGGCAGTCAGACCCGTAGACTGATGTCCCCAGAGATAAAAAGGAATGGCCAGGCCCCTAGGCCCTACTCGGATCCATTGCCTTGGTTTCCAGGCATCTCTCCTCAGAGACCTGGATTTCAATAACAGCATATGGCTGTTTCTTGACTCTCCCATCCGAACAAATCACATGTACACGTGGGAAAATTGCACGATGGAGCTGTGTGAATGCCTCTTTTTAGGAGAACCTTTCAGGGCCCCATGCCACCGCTTCATTCCAAGGTCTCCATAGACACAAAATCATATTAGGACACATCCACGGAAGAGTCCATTTCAACTCAGCCTCCTCGGTTACTCCCCCAGATCTAGCAGATCTAACCTGTCTTGTTGCTAGGAGACAATTGGAATGCGAGGTGGGCTACCCAGCCATCCATCCTTAGAACCCTGCTCGGAATCGTTGCCCTAAGCCAACCAACAGGTCTCAATTGTCCTGCAGAAGAATCTTTGCAGTTGGGAGCTTCACACAACTCCCATCTTGGGAAAACCCCCATGGCCTCGTGATCCACCCCCCCCTTCAAGAAGGGGCCATAGGGACAGAATGTCCAACCTGAGATCGACTGATCCTCGCCCTGGCTTCAGATGCACGAGATCTCGATTCTTGTCTGCAGATTGTGCCTGCCATATCCTCACTCAGAAACCTAAGCTAGCTTGGGTTCTCAGAATTCATTCCTCAGACTACTGGCCCACAAGCCCTCCAGTTTAGCAATCCAGAACTACAATGCAGCACTCTGCCTGCCCTCCAGAAGAAAAACATGCCTTCAGGGGCTACCCGGAAACCCCAAATGAGGATCAACATGCACGCCACTCGGCTGTACCCCAAATATATATGCTGACCTGGGCACTAATGCCCTTTCTGACACAGCCTGATCTTGGACTTCCTGCCCAACCCAGACAGCTGGCCGCACACTGAGCACATCGGACCCGCCATGGCCTTAGTTCGTCATCTCTTCTCAACCTCGGTTTTCATGCCTCAGAACCTAGACCTTATCGCTAATCACTGCCCGGGTTTGAAAATGAATCAGGAATCAGAACTCTTTCCCCATGGCAAGGAACCTTGTGTTTGGCATGTTGTCCAAGGTTCAGTGTAGTTGCAACAGGTGTGGCTCATGAGGCCCCGCCCATGCTTGCGGGCCACATTGGTCACAAACACACATTGTGACCCTCAGCCTGAGCCCTGTCCTCAGGTAAGGCCTCTGTGTGGCTGTAAGGAGAGACAGCATATTGGGCTTGCCATGCCACTAGGCCCCAATTTTTAACCATAGTTCGGGTTGTCCCTTCACTCCTCCGAGGGCTCTGCTTTGGAATTCGTCTTTTGGTGGGACACCTGAGGTAACAAACCTGAAAGGAGTCCTCCCACCCCACAGATTGACGAACAACAATTGGGACCAGGCCAAATCCACAGAGAGCAAGATTCGTCCATGGCCCATGATGCCTCCCCAACATTCCACGGCCATCGCTGATACAAAATCCAGAGACAAAAGCCTGAGAACGCGCCTCAGACTCGCTCATTCTCATATCCTGAAGAGTTCTTCAGATAAGAACATACACGGCACTCAATGCACCGAAAAATAAATAGTCTAAACCTGGGCCCTAATGCACTGTCTGACAACCTGAGCCCGGACCTCGTGATCAACACCCAGACAGCTGACCGCACACTGAGCATATCAGACCCGCCATGGCCTTAGGTCATCATCTCTTCCCTACCTCAGTTTTCAGGCTTCAGAACCTAGACCTTATCTCCAATCACTGCCCACGGGTCACTGTGATGCAGAAATCAGAACTCTTCCTTAACCATGGGAAAAAACCTTGTGGTTGGCATGTGGTCCAACGTTCAGTGTAGGAGAAACCAGCATTCACCCTTAGGCCCCGCCCATCCTTGAGTGCGACGAGGGCATAAACACGCATTGTGACCCTCAGCGTGAGTCCTGTCCTCCAGTACGTCCTCTCAGTGGCCGGACCATTAGTTTCCATAAAGGGCTTGACATGTCCCTAGGCCCGAATTTTTAACCAGATTTCTGGTTGTGCAGTCGCCCCTCCCCAGGGCTCTACTCAGGAATCCCTCATTTGGTGGGACACCTGAGGTTGAAAAACAAATAGAACAAATCAACAACAACAGAACAACGGACTTTTTCCATCCCACAGAAGGACCCCAATCTCTTTGGACGGGGCCAAAACCCCAGAGAGTAAGTCTCGTCCATTTCCCATGAAGTCACCCGGAAATTTCACGACCATGAGTGACACAATATCCAGAGTCAAAAACTTGAGCAAGAGCCTCACACTCGCCCTTGTTTCAAATCCCGAAGAGTTCTCCTCATGGTCTGTATATCAGTCCTGCCATACCTATGACCCGAAAACATAAGCCGAGTTTGTGTTTTCAGACAACTGTCCAAAATGCCCTGGCCTACACACCCTAGAGGCTTAGGCCCCTGGAACCAAATATGACGACCCTGCTTGCCCTCTCCAAGGGAATTGTATGTGCCCATTCCAATGGCCACAACCCTACTAATAGGATAAACCTCCAAAGTCCCTGTGGCCATCCCAATATTTGGAGCTTCCCAGGACAAACAGGGGCAATCTGGGCCCACCTGAGCACCTACAGGCACTCAGACCCGCAGACTGATGTGTCCAGAGGTAAAAAGGAACAAACAGACCCCTAGGCACCTATCGGACCCATTGCTTTGGTTTCTAGGCATCTCTCCTCAGAGGCCTGGATTTCAATAACAGCATATGGCTGTTTCTTGACTCACCCATCAGAACAAATCTCATCTACACATGGGAAACTTGCACGATGGAGTTGTGTGAAAGCCTCTGTTTAGCAGAAACCTTTAGGGCCCCAGTGCCAACGATTCATTACAAAGTCTCCATAGACACAAAATCATATTAGGAATCATCACGGGAGAATCCATTTCAACTCAGCCTCCTCGGTTGCTCCCCCAGTTCCAGCAGATCTAACCTGTCTTGTTGCTTGGAGACAATTGGAATGCGAGGTGGGCTACCCAGCCATCCATCCTTAGAACCCTGCTCGGAATCATTGTCCTGGAGCCAACCAACAGGTCTCAATTGTCCTGCAGAAGAATCTTTGCAGTTGGAAGCTTCTCACATCTCCCATCGTGGGAAAACACCCATGGCCTCGTGATCCACCCCCCCTTCAAGAAGGGGCCATCAGGGACAGAATGTCCAACCTGAGTGATTGTTTGATCCTCGCCCTGACTTCAGATGCACGAGATCTCGATTCAGGTCTGTAGATTGTGCCTGCCATATCCTCACTCAGAAAACTAGACTAGCTTGGGTTCTCAGACTTCCGTCCTCAGACTACTGGCTAACAAGCCCTTCAGTTTGGCAATCCAGAACCACAATGCAGCACTCTGCCTCCCATCCAGAAGAAAATCATTGCCCTCTGGGGCTACCCAGAAACCCCAAATGAGGATCAACCTGCACGGCATTCAGCTGTACCCCAAATATATAGGCTGACCTCGGCACTAATGCCCTTTCTGACACAGCCTGATCCTGGACCTCCTGGCCCCATCCAGACAGCTGGCCGCACACTGAGCACATCAGACACTCATGGCCTTAGTTCGTCATCTCTTCTCAACCTCGGTTTTCAGCCTTCAGAACCTTGACCTTATCTCCAATCACGGCCTGGGTTTGAAAATGATGCAGAAATCAGTACTCTTTCCCCATGGCAAGAAACCTTGATGGTTGGCATGTTGTCCAAGGTTCAGTGTAGTTGAAACCAGTGTGGCCTATGAGGCCCCGCCCAAGCTTGCAGGCCACATTGGTCAGAAACACACATTGTGACCCTCAGCATGAGCTCAGTCCTCAGGTAAGGCCTCTCAGTGGCTGAATGGAGAGACAGCATATTGGGCTTGCCATGCCTCTAGGCCCCAATATTTAATCATAGTTCGGGTTGTCCCTTCACTCTTCCCCAGGGCTCTGCTTTGGAATTCCTCTTTTGGTGGGACACCTGAGGTAACAAACCTGAAAGGAGTCCTCCCATCCCACAGATTGACGAAAAACAATGGGGATCGGGCCAAATCCTCAGAAACAAAATTCGTCCATGGCCCATGAGGCCTCCCCAACATTCCACGGCCATCGCTGATAAAAAATCCAGAGAAAAATGCCTGAGCACGCGCCTCAGACTCGCTCATTCTTCATATCCTGAAGAGTACTTCAGATAAGAACCTTCACGGCACTCGAATGCACCCAAAATATATACTCTAACCTGGGCACCATTGAACTGTCTGACAACCTGAGCCCGGACCTCGTGACCAACACCCAGACAGCTGACCACACACTGGGCATATCAGATCCGCCATGGCCTTAGGTCATCATCTCTTCCCTACCTCAGTTTTCAGGCTTCAGAACCTAGACCTTATCTCCAATCACTGCCCAGGGGTGACTGTGATGCAGAATCAGAACTCTTCCTTACCCATGGCAAGAAACCTTGTTGTTGGCATGTTTTCCAATGTTCAGTGTAGGAGAAACCAGCATTCACCCTGAGGCCCCGCCCATTCTTGAGTGCGACGAGGGCATAAACACGCATTGTGACCCTCAGCATGAGTCCTGTCCTCTAGAACGTCCTCTCAGTGGCTGGACCATTAGATGTCATAATGGGCTTGACATGTCTCTAGGCCCCAATTTTTAACCAGATTTATGGTTGTCCAGTCGCCCCTCCCCAGGGCTCTACTCTGTAATCCCTCATTTGTTGGGACACCTGAGGTTGAAAAACAAAACAAAACAAATCAACAACAACAAAGCAACGGACTTCTTCCATCCCACAGAATGACCCCAAACTCTTTGGACGGGGCCAAACCCCCAGAGAGTAAGACTCGTCCATTTCCCATGAAGTCACCCAGAAATTTCACGACCATGAGGGACACGATATCCAGAGACAAATACTTGAGCAAGAGCCTCACACTCGCCCTTTTTTCATATCCCGAAGAGTTCTCCTCATGGTGTGTAGATCAGTCCTGCCATACCTATGACCTGAAACATAAGCCGAGTTTGTGTTTTCAGACAACTGTCAAAACAGCCCTGGCCTACACACCCTACAGGCTCAGGCCCCCGCAGCCAAACCTGACAACTGTGCTTGCCCTCTCCAAGGGAATTGTATGTGCCCATTCAAATGGCCACAACGCTACTAATAGGATAAACATTCAAAGTCCCTGAGGCCATCCCATATTTGTGGCATCCCAGGACAAACAGGGGCAATCTGGGCCCATCTGAGCACCTATCGGCACTCAGACCCGTAGACTGATGTCCCCAGAGGTAAAAAGGAATGAACAGGCCTCTAGGCACCTATCAGATCCATTGGTTTGTCTTCCAGGCATCTCTCCTCAGAGGCCTGGATGTCAATAACAGCAGATGGCTGTTTCTTGACTCACCCATCAGAACAAATTTCCTCTACACATGGGAAATTTGCATGATGGAGCCTTGTGAAAGCCTCTCTTTAGGAGAACTCTTCAGGGCCCCAGTGCCACTGCTTCATTCCAAGGTCTCCATAGACACAAAATCATATTAGGACACATCCACGGGAGAGTCCATTTCAACTCAGCCTCCTCGGTTGCTCCCCCAGATCCAGCAGATCTAACCTGTCTTGTTGCTTGGAGACAATTGGAATGCGAGGTGGGCTACCCAGCCATCCATCCTTAGAACCCTGCTCGGAATCGTTGTCCTGAAGCCAACAAACAGGTCTCAATTGGCCTGCAGAAGAATCTTTGCAGTTGGGAGCTTCTCACAACTCCCATCGTGGGAAAACCCGCATGTCCTCGTGATCCACCCCCCCTTCAAGAAGGGGCCATCAGGGACAGGCTGTCCAACCTGAGCGATCATCTGATCTTCGCCCTGACTTCAGATGCACGAGATCGCGATTCATGTCTGTAGATTGTGCCTGCCATATGCTCACCCAGAAACCTAGGCCCAGCTTGGGTTCTCAGACTTCCGTCCTCAGACTACTGGCCCACAAGCCCTCCAGTTTGGCAATCCAGAATACAATGCAGCACTCTGCCTGCCCTCCAGAAGAAAAACATTGCCCTCTGGGGCTACCCAGAAACCCCCAATGAGGATCAACCTGCACGCAATTCGGCTGTACCCCAAATATATGGGCTGACCAGGGAACTAAGGCCCTTTCTAACACAGCCTGAACCTGGACCTCCTGGCCCCACCCAGACAGCTGGCCGCACACTGATCACATGGGACCCGCTATGGCCATAGGTCGTCATCTCTTCTCAACCTCGGTTTCAGACTTCAGAACCTAGACCTTATCTCCAATCACGGCCCGGGTTTGAAAATGATGCAGAAATCAGAACTGTTTCCCCATGGCAAGAACCTTGTGGTTGGCATGTTGTCCAAGGTTCAGTGTAGTTGAAACTAGTGTGGCCCATGAGGCCCCGCCCATGCTTGCGGTCCACATTGGTCACTAACACACATTGTGACCCTCAACCTGAGCCCAGTCCTCAGGTAAGGCCTCTCAGTGGCTGGATGGAGAGACAGCATATTTGGCTTGCCATGCCCCTAGGCCCCAATTTTTAACCATAGTTCAGGTTGGGTCTGCACTCTTCCCCAGGGCTCTGCTTTGGAATTCCTCTTTTGGGGGGACACCTGAGGTAACAAACCTGAAAGGAGTCCTCTCATCCCACAGATTGACGAAAAACAATTGAGATCGTCCAAATCCACAGAGAGCAAGATCCGTCCATGGCCCATGAGGCCTCCCCAACATTACACGGCATCGCTGATACAAAATCTAGAGAGAAAAGTCTGAGCCCGTGCCTCCGACTCGCTCATTCTTCATATCATGAAGAGTTCTTCAGGTAAGAACCTACAAGGCACTCGAATGCACCCAAAATATATAGTCTAACCTGGGCACTAATGCACTGTCTGACAACCTGAGCCCGGACCTCGTGACCAACACCCAGACAGCTGACCGCACATTGAGCACATCAGACCCGCCATGGCCTTAGGTCATCATCTCTTCCCTACCTCAATTTTCAGGCTTCAGAACCTAGACCTTATCTCCAATCACTTCCCAGGGGTGACTGTGATGCAGAAATCAGAACTCTTCCTTACCCATGGCAAGAAACCTTGTGGTTGGCATGTAGTCCAACGTTCAGTGTAGGAGAAACCAGCATTCACCCTGACGCCCCGCCCATTCTTGAGTGGGACGAGGGCATAAACACGCATTGTGACCCTCAGCGTGAGTCCTGTCCTCTAGTACGTCCTCTCAGTGGCTGGACCATTAGATGTCATAATGGGCTTGACATGTCCCTAGGCCCCAATTTTTAACCAGATTTCTGGTTGTCCAGTCGCCCCTCCCCTGGGCTCTACTCTGGAATCCCTCATTTGGTGGGACAACTGAGTTTGAAAAACAAAACAAAACATATCAACAACAACAAAGCAACGGACTTCTTCCATCCCACAGAATGACCCCAAACTCTTTGGACGGGGCCAAACCCCCAGATAGTATGACTCGTCCATTTCCCATGAAGTCACCCGGAAATTTCACGACCATGAGTGACACGATATCCAGAGACAAAAACTTGAGCAAGAGCCCAACCTGGCCCTTTTTTCATATCCCGAAGAGTTCTCCTCATGGTCTGTAGATCAGTCCTGCCATACCTATGACCCGAAACATAAGTCGAGTTTGTGTTTTCAGAAAACTGTCCAAACAGCCGTGGCCTACACACCCTACAGGCTCAGGCCCCTGCAGCCAAACCTGACAACTGTGCTTGCCCTCTCCAAGGGAATTGTATGTGCCCACTCAGATGGCCACAACCCTACTAATAGGATAAACCCCCAAAGTCCCTGAGGCCATCCCAATATTTGTGGCATCCCAGGACAAACAGGGGCAATCTGGGCCCATCTGAGCACCTACTGGCACTCAGACCCGTAGACTGATGTCCCCAGAGGTAAAAAGGAACGAACAGGCCCCTAGGCACCTATCAGATCCATTGGTTTGTCTTCCAGGCATCTCTCCTCAGAGGCCTGGATTTCAATAACAGCATATGGTTGTTTCTTGACTCACCCATCAGAACAAATTTCATCTACACATGGGAAAATTGCACGATGGAGCTGTGTGAAAGCCTCTCTTTAGGAGAACCCTTCAGGGCCCCAGTGCCACTGCTTCATTCCAAGGTCTCCATAGACACAAAATCATATTAGGACACATCCACGGAGAGTCCATTTCAACTCAGCCTCCTCGGTTGCTCCCCCAGATCCAGCAGATCTAACCTGTCTTGTTGCTTGGAGACAATTGGAATGCGAGGTGGGCTACCCAGCCATCCATCCTTAGAACCCTGCTCGGAATCGTTGTCCTGGAGCCAACCAACAGGTCTCAATTTTCCTGCAGAAGAATCTTTGCAGTTGGAAGTCTCACAACTCCCATCGTGGGAAAACCCCCATGGCCTCGTGATCCACCCCCCCTTCAAGAAGGGGCCATCAGCGACAGACTGTCCAACCTGAGCGATCATCTGATCCTCGCCCTGACTTCAGATGCACGAGATCTCGATTCAGGTCTGTAGATTGTGCCTGCCATATGCTCACCCAGAAACCTAGGCCTAGCTTGGGTTCTCAGACTTCCGTCCTCAGACTACTGGCCCACAAGCCCTCCAGTTTGGCAATCCAGACTACAATGCAGCACTCTGCCTGCCCTCCAGAAGAAAAACATTGCCCTTTGGGGCTACCCAGAAACCCCAAATGAGGATCAACCTGCACGCCATTCGGCTGTACCCCAAATATATAGGCTGACCTGGGAACTAGTGCCCTTTCTGACACAGCCTGAACCTGGACCTCCTGGCCCCACCCAGACAGCTGGCTGCACACTGATCACATGGGACCCGCCATGGCCTTAGGTCGTCATCTCTTCTCAACCTCGGTTTTCAGGCTTCAGAACCTAGACCTTACCTCCAATCACGGCCCGGGTTTGAAAATGATGCAGAAATCAGAACTCTTTCCCCATTTCAAGAAACCTTGTGGTTGGCATGTTGTCCAAGGTTCAGTGTAGTTGAAACCAGTGTGGCCCATGATGCCCCGCCCATGCTTGCGTTCCACATTGGTCACAAACACACATTGTGACCCTCAGCCTGAGCCTGTCCTCAGGTAAGGCCTCTCAGTGGCTGGATGGAGAGACAGCATATTGCGCTTGCCATGCCCCTATGCACCAATTTTTAACCGTAGTTCGGGTTGTGTCTTCACTCTTCCCCAGGGCTCTGCTTTGGAATTCCTCTTTTGGGGGGACACCTGAGGTAAAAAACATGAAAGGAGTCCTCCCATCCCACAGATTGACGAAAAACAATTGGGATCGTCCAAATCCACAGAGAGCTATATCCGTCCATGGCCCATGAGGCCTCCCCAACATTCCACGGCATCGCTGATACAAAATCTAGAGACAAAATCTGAGCCCATGCCTCCGACTCGCTCATTCTTCATATCATGAAGAGTTCTTCAGATAAGAACCTACACGGCATTCGAAGCCACCCAAAATATATAGTTTAACCTGGGAACTAATGCAGTGTCTGAGAACCTGAGCCCAGACCTCGTGACCAACACCCAGACAGCCGACCGCTCACTGAGGACATCAGACCTTCCATGGCCTTAGGTCATCTTCTCTTCCCTACCTCAGTTTTCAGGCTTCAGAACCTAGACCTTATCTCCAATCAAGGCCCAGGGTTGATTGTGATGCAGAAATCAGAACTCTTCCTTACCCATGGCAAGAAACCTTGTGGTTGGCATGTTGTCCAACGTTCAGGGTAGGAGAAACCAGCATTCACATTGAGGCCCCGCCCATTCTTGAGTGCGACGAGGGCATAACAGGCATTGTGACCCTCAGCGTGAGTCCTGTCCTCTAGTACGTCCTCTCAGTGGCTGGACCATTAGATGTCATAATGGGCTTGACATGTCCCTAGGCCCCAAATTTTAACCAGATTTCTGGTGGTCAAGTCGCCCCTCCCCAGGGCTCTACTCTGGAATCCCTCATTTGGTGGGACACCTGAGGTTGAAAAACAAAACAAAACAAATCAACAACAACAGAACAAACGGACTTCTTCCATCCCACAGAATGACCCCAAACTCTTTGGACGGGGCCAACCCCCAGAGAGTAAGACTCGTCCATTTCCCAAGAAGTCACCCGGAAATTTCACGACCATGAGTTACACGGTATCAAGAGACAAAAACTTGAGCAAGAGTCTCACACTCGCGCTTTTTTCATATCAGGAAGAGTTCTCCTCATGGTCTGTAGATCAGTCCTGCCATACCTATGACCTGAAACATAAGCCGAGTTTGTGTTTTCAGACAACTGTCCAAACAGCCCTGGCCTACACACCCTACAGGCTCAGGCCCCTGGAGCCAAACCTGACGACTGTGCTTGCCCTCTCCAAGGGAATTGTATGTGCCCATTCCAATGGCCACAACCCTACTAAGAAGATAAACCTCCAAAGTCCCTGAGGCCATCCCTATACTTGTGGCTTCCCAGGACCAATGGGTAATCTGGGCCCAACTGAGCACCTACCGGCACTGAGACCTATAGACTGATGTCCCCAGAGGTAAAAAGGAACGAACAGGCCCCTAGGCACCTATCGGATCCATTGCTTTGGTTTCAAGGCATCTCTCCTTAGAGCCCTGATTTTAATAACAGCATATGGCTGTTTCTTGACTCATCCATCAGAAGAAATCTCATCTACACATGGGATACTTGCACGATGGAGCTGTGTTAAAGGCTCTCTTAAGGAGAACCCTTTAGGGCCCCAGTGCCATGGCTTCATTCCAAGGTCTCCATAGACACATAATCATATTAGGTCACATCCACGGGAGAGTCCATTTGAACTCAGCCTCCTCGGTTGCTCCCCCAGATCCAGCAAATCTAACCTGTCATGGGGCTTGGAGACATTTGGAATGCGAGGTGGGCTACCCAGCTATCCATCCTTAGAACCCTCCTCAGAATCGTTGTCCTGGAGCCAACCAACAGGTCTCAATATTCCTGCAGAAGAATCTTTGCAGTTGGGAGCTTCTCACAACTCCCATCCTGGGAAAACCCCCATGGCCTCGTGATCCACCCCCACTTCAAGAAGGGGCCATCAGGGACAGAATGTCCAAACTGAGCGATCGTCTGATCCTCGCCCTGACTTCAGATGCACGAGATCTCGATTCAGGCTATAGATTGTGCCTGCCATATACTCACCCAGAATCCTAGGCCTAGCTTGGGATCTCAGACTTCCGTCCTCAGAATACTGGCCCACAAGCCCTCCAGTTTGGTAATCTAGAATTACAATGCAGCACTCTGCCTGCCCTCCAGAATAAAAACATTCCCCATCTGGGGCTACTCATAAACCCCAAATGAGGAGCAACGGGGCACGCCATTCGGCTGTACCCCAAATATATAGGCTGACCAGGGCACTAATGTCCTTTCTGACACAGCCTGATCCTGGACCTCCTTGCCGCACCCAGACAGCTGGCAGCACACTGAGCACATCGGACCCCTCATGGCCTTAGGTCGTCATCTCTTCTCAACCTCGGTTTTCAGGCTTCAGAACCTAGACCTTATCTCCAATCACGCCCGGGCTTGAAAATGATGCAGAAATCAGAAGTCTTTTCCCATATCAAGAAGCCTTGTGGTTGGCATGTTTTCCAAGGTTCAGTGTAGTTGAAACCAGTGTAGCCCATGTGGCCCATCCCATGCTTGTGGGCCACATTGGTCACAAACACACATTGTGACCCTCAGCAGGAGCCCAGTCCTCAGGTAAGGCCTCTCAGTGGCTGGATGGAGAGACAGCATATTGGGCTGCCATGACCCTAGGCCCCAATTTTTAACCGTAGTTCGGGTTGTCCCTTCACTCTTCCCCAGGGCTCTGCTTTGGAATTCCTCTTTTCGTGGGACACCTGAGGTAACAAACCTGAAAGGAGTCCTCCCATCCCACAGATTGACGAAAAACATTTGGGATCGGGCCAAGTCCACAGAGAGCAAGATTCGTCCATGGCCCATGAAGCCTCCCAAACATTCCACGGCCATCGCTGATACAAAATCCAGAGACAAAAGCCTGAGCATGCGGCTCAGACTCGCTCATTCATCATATCGTGAAGAGTTCTTCAGATAAGAACCTACACGGCACTCGAAGGCACCCAAAATATATAGTCTAACCTGGGAACTAATGCACTGTCAACAACCTGAGCCCGGACCACGTGCCCAACACCCAGACAGCTGACCGCACACTGAGCACATCAGACCCGCCATGGCCTTAGGTCATCATCTCTTCCCTACCTCAGTTTTCAGGCTTCAGAACCTAGACCTTATCTCCAATCACTGCCCAGGGGTGACTGTGATGCAGAAATCAGAACTCTTCCTTACCCATGGGAAGAAACCTTGTGGTTGGCATGTTGTCCAAAATTCAGTGTAGGAGAAAACAGTATTCACCCTGAGGCCCCGCCCATTCTTGAGTGCGACGAGGGCATAAACACGCATTGTGACCCTCAGCGTGTGTCCTGTCCTCTAGTACGTCCTCTCAGTGGCTGGACCTTTAGATGTCATAATGGGCTTGACATGTCCCTAGGCCCCAATTTTTAACCAGATTTCTGGTTGTCCAGTCGCCCCTCCCCTGGGCTCTACTCTGGAATCCCTCATTTGGTGGGACACCTGAGTTTGAAAAACAAAACAAAACAAATCAACAACAACAAAGCAACGGACTTCTTCCATCCCACAGAATGACCCCAAACTCTTTGGACGGGGCCAAACCCCCAGAGAGTATGACTCGTCCATTTCCCATGAAGTCACCCGGAAATTTCACGACCATGTGTGACACGATATCCAGAGACAAATACTTGAGCAAGAGCCTCACACTCGCCCTTTTTTCATATCCCGAAGAGTTCTGCTCATGGTCTGTAGATCAGTCCTTCTATACCTATGACCCGAAACAAAAGCCGAGTTTGTGTTTTCAGAAAACTGTCCAAACAGCCGTGGCCTACACACCCTACAGGCTCAGGCCCCTGCAGCCAAACCTGACAACTGTGCTTGCCCTCTCCAAGGGAATTGTATGTGCCCATTCAGATG
This sequence comes from Mustela putorius furo, assembly GCF_011764305.1. NCBI lineage: Eukaryota > Metazoa > Chordata > Mammalia > Carnivora > Mustelidae > Mustela > Mustela putorius. The sequence continues at coordinate 44,345 of NW_025421541.1, read as the reverse complement.
GCCACAACCCTACTAATAGGATAAACCCCCAAAGTCCCTGAGGCCATCCCAATATTTGTGGCATCCCAGGACAAACAGGGGCAATCTGGGCCCATCTGAGCACCTACTGGCACTCAGACCCGTAGACTGATGTCCCCAGAGGTAAAAAGGAACGAACAGGCCCCTAGGCACCTATCAGATCCATTGGTTTGTCTTCCAGGCATCTCTCCTAAGAGGCCTGGATTTCAATAACAGCATATGGCTGTTTCTTGACTCACCCATCAGAACAAATTTCATCTACACATGGGAAAATTGCACGATGGAGCTGTGTGAAAGCCTCTCTTTAGGAGAACCCTTCAGGGTCCCAGTGCCACTGCTTCATTCCAAGGTCTCCATAGACACAAAATCATATTAGGACACATCCACGGGAGAGTCCATTTCAACTCAGCCTCCTCGGTTGCTCCCCCAGATCCAGCAGATCTAACATGTCTTGTTGCTTGGAGACAATTGGAATGCGAGGTGGGCTACCCAGCCATCCATCCTTAGAACCCTGCTCGGAATCGTTGTCCTGGAGCCAACCAACAGGTCTCAATTTTCCTGCAGAAGAATCTTTGCAGTTGGGAGCTTCTCACAACTCCCATCGTGGGAAAACCCCCATGGCCTCGTGATCCACCCCCCCTTCAAGAAGGGGCCATCAGCGACAGACTGTCCAACCTGAGCGATCATCTGATCCTCGCCCTGACTTCAGATGCACGAGATCTCGATTCAGGTCTGTAGATTGTGCCTGCCATATGCTCACCCAGAAACCTAGGCCTAGCTTGGGTTCTCAGACTTCCGTCCTCAGACTACTGGCCCACAAGCCCTCCAGTTTGGCAATCCAGACTACAATGCAGCACTCTGCCTGCCCTCCAGAAGAAAAAAACATTGCCCTTTGGGGCTACCCAGAAACCCCAAATGAGGATCAACCTGCACGCCATTCGGCTGTACCCCCCCAAATATATAGGCTGACCTGGGAACTAATGCCCTTTCTGACACAGCCTGAACCTGGACCTCCTGGCCCCACCCAGACAGCTGGCTGCACACTGATCACATGGGACCCGCCCTGGGCCTTAGGTCGTCATCTCTTCTCAACCTCGGTTTTTCAGCCTTCAGAACCTTGACCTTATCTCCAATCACGGCCCGGGTTTGAAAATGACACAGGCATTAGATCTCTTTCCCCATTTCAAGAAACCTTGTGGTTGGCATGTTGTCCAAGGTTCAGTGTAGTTGAAACCAGTGTGGCCCATGATGCCCCGCCAATGCGTGCGGGCCACATTGGTCACAAACACACATTGTGACCCTCAGCCTGAGCCCAGTCCTCATGTAAGGCCTCTCAGTGGCTGGATGGAGAGACAGCATATTGGGCTTGCCATGCCCCTAGGCCCCAATTTTTAACCATAGTTCGGGTTGTCCCTTCACTCTTCCCCAGGGCTCTGCTTTGGAATTCCTCTTTTGGTGGGGACACCTGAGGTAACAATCCTGAAAGGAGTCCTCTCATCCCACAGATTGACGAAAAACAATTGAGATCGGGCCAAATCCACAGAGAGCAAGTTTCGTCCATGGCCCATGAGGCCTCCCCAACATTCCACGGCCATCGCTGATACAAAATCCAGACACAAAAGCCTAAGAATGCGCCTCAGACTCGCTCATTCCTCATATAATGAAGAGTTCTTCAGATAAGAACCTACACGGCACTCGAAGCCACCCAAAATATATAGTTTAACCTGGGAACTAATGCAGTGTCTGAGAACCTGAGCCCAGACCTCGTGACCAACACCCAGACAGCCGACCGCTCACTGAGGACATCAGACCTTCCATGGCCTTAGGTCATCTTCTCTTCCCTACCTCAGTTTTCAGGCTTCAGAACCTAGACCTTATCTCCAATCAAGGCCCAGGGTTGATTGTGATGCAGAAATCAGAACTCTTCCTTACCCATGGCAAGAAACCTTGTGGTTGGCATGTTGTCCAACGTTCAGGGTAGGAGAAACCAGCATTCACATTGAGGCCCCGCCCATTCTTGAGTGCGACGAGGGCATAACAGGCATTGTGACCCCCTCAGCGTGAGTCCTGTCCTCTAGTACGTCCTCTCAGTGGCTGGACCATTAGATGTCATAATGGGCTTGACATGTCCCTAGGCCCCAATTTTTAACCAGATTTCTGGTGGTCAAGTCGCCCCTCCCCAGGGCTCTACTCTGGAATCCCTCATTTGGTGGGACACCTGAGGTTGAAAAACAAAACAAAACAAATCAACAACAACAGAACAAACGGACTTCTTCCATCCCACAGAATGACCCCAAACTCTTTGGACGGGGCCAACCCCCAGAGAGTAAGACTCGTCCATTTCCCAAGAAGTCACCCGGAAATTTCACGACCATGAGTTACACGGTATCAAGAGACAAAAACTTGAGCAAGAGTCTCACACTCGCGCGCTTTTTTCATATCAGGAAGAGTTCTCCTCATGGTCTGTAGATCAGTCCTGCCCATACCTATGACCCGAAACATAAGCCGAGTTTGTGTTTTCAGACAACTGTCCAAACAGCCCTGGCCTACACACCCTAAAGGCTCAGGCCCCTGGAGCCAAACCTGACGACTGTGCTTGCCCTCTCCAAGGGAATTGTATGTGCCCATTCCAATGGCCACAACCCTACTAAGAAGATAAACCTCCAAAGTCCCTGAGGCCATCCCTATACTTGTGGCTTCCCAGGACCAATGGGTAATCTGGGCCCATCTGAGCACCTACCGGCACTGAGACCTATAGACTGATGTCCCCAGAGGTAAAAAGGAACGAACAGGCCCCTAGGCACCTATCGGATCCATTGCTTTGGTTTCAAGGCATCTCTCCTTAGAGCCCTGATTTTAATAACAGCATATGGCTGTTTCTTGACTCATCCATCAGAAGAAATCTCATCTACACATGGGATACTTGCACGATGGAGCTGTGTTAAAGGCTCTCTTAAGGAGAACCCTTTAGGGCCCCAGTGCCATGGCTTCATTCCAAGGTCTCCATAGACACATAATCATATTAGGTCACATCCACGGGAGAGTCCATTTGAACTCAGCCTCCTCGGTTGCTCCCCCAGATCCAGCAAATCTAACCTGTCATGGGGCTTGGAGACATTTGGAATGCGAGGTGGGCTACCCAGCTATCCATCCTTAGAACCCTCCTCAGAATCGTTGTCCTGGAGCCAACCAACAGGTCTCAATATTCCTGCAGAAGAATCTTTGCAGTTGGGAGCTTCTCACAACTCCCATCCTGGGAAAACCCCCATGGCCTCGTGATCCACCCCCACTTCAAGAAGGGGCCATCAGGGACAGAATGTCCAAACTGAGCGATCGTCTGATCCTCGCCCTGACTTCAGATGCACGAGATCTCGATTCAGGCTATAGATTGTGCCTGCCATATACTCACCCAGAATCCTAGGCCTAGCTTGGGATCTCAGACTTCCGTCCTCAGAATACTGGCCCACAAGCCCTCCAGTTTGGTAATCTAGAATTACAATGCAGCACTCTGCCTGCCCTCCAGAATAAAAACATTCCCATCTGGGGCTACTCATAAACCCCAAATGAGGAGCAACGGGGCACGCCATTCGGCTGTACCCCAAATATATAGGCTGACCAGGGCACTAATGTCCTTTCTGACACAGCCTGATCCTGGACCTCCTTGCCGCACCCAGACAGCTGGCAGCACACTGAGCACATCGGACCCCTCATGGCCTTAGGTCGTCATCTCTTCTCAACCTCGGTTTTCAGGCTTCAGAACCTAGACCTTATCTCCAATCACGGCCCGGGCTTGAAAATGATGCAGAAATCAGAAGTCTTTTCCCATATCAAGAAGCCTTGTGGTTGGCATGTTTTCCAAGGTTCAGTGTAGTTGAAACCAGTGTAGCCCATGTGGCCCATCCCATGCTTGTGGGCCACATTGGTCACAAACACACATTGTGACCCTCAGCAGGAGCCCAGTCCTCAGGTAAGGCCTCTCAGTGGCTGGATGGAGAGACAGCATATTGGGCTGCCATGACCCTAGGCCCCAATTTTTAAACATAGTTCGGGTTGTCCCTTCACTCTTCCCCAGGGCTCTGCTTTGGAATTCCTCTTTTCGTGGGACACCTGAGGTAACAAACCTGAAAGGAGTCCTCCCATCCCACAGATTGACGAAAAACATTTGGGATCGGGCCAAGTCCACAGAGAGCAAGATTCGTCCATGGCCCATGAAGCCTCCCAAACATTCCACGGCCATCGCTGATACAAAATCCAGAGACAAAAGCCTGAGCATGCGGCTCAGACTCGCTCATTCATCATATCGTGAAGAGTTCTTCAGATAAGAACCTACACGGCACTCGAAGGCACCCAAAATATATAGTCTAACCTGGGAACTAATGCACTGTCAACAACCTGAGCCCGGACCACGTGCCCAACACCCAGACAGCTGACCGCACACTGAGCACATCAGACCCGCCATGGCCTTAGGTCATCATCTCTTCCCTACCTCAGTTTTCAGGCTTCAGAACCTAGACCTTATCTCCAATCACTGCCCAGGGGTGACTGTGATGCAGAAATCAGAACTCTTCCTTACCCATGGGAAGAAACCTTGTGGTTGGCATGTTGTCCAAAATTCAGTGTAGGAGAAAACAGTATTCACCCTGAGGCCCCGCCCATTCTTGAGTGCGACGAGGGCATAAACACGCATTGTGACCCTCAGCGTGTGTCCTGTCCTCTAGTACGTCCTCTCAGTGGCTGGACCTTTAGATGTCATAATGGGCTTGATATGTCCCTAGGCCCCAGTTTTTAACCAGATTTCTTGTTGTCCAGTCGCCCCTCCCCAGGGCTCTACTCTGGAATCCCTCATTTGGTGGGACACCTGAGGTTGAAAAACAAAACAAAACAAATCAACAGCAACAGAACAACGGACTTCTTCCATCCCACAGAATGACCCCGAATTCCTTGGACGGGGCCAAACCCCCAGAGAGTAAGACTTGTCCATTTACCATGAAGTCACCCGGAAATTTCACGACCATGAGTGTCACGATATCCAGAGACAAAAACTTGAGCAAGAGCCTCACACTCGCCCTTTTTCATATCCCGAAGAGTTCTCCTCATGGTCTGTAGATCAGTCCTGCCATACCTATGACCCTAAACATAAGCCGAGTTTGTGTTTTTTCAGACAACTGTCCCAACAGCTCTGGCCTACACACCCTACAGGCTCAGGCCCCTGGAGCCGAACCTGACGACTGCGCTTGCCCTCTCCACGGGAATTGTGTACGAGTTCCGGGCTCAGGTTGTCAGACAGTGCATTTGTGCCCAGGTTAGACTACATATTTTGGGTGCATTCGAGTGCCGTGTAGGTTCTTATCTGAAGAACTCTTCAGGATATGAAGAATGAGCAGTCTGAGGCGCGTGCTCAGGCTTTTGTCTCTGGATTTTGTATCAGCGATGGCCGTGGAATGTTGGGGAGGCCTCATGGCCATGGACGAATCTTGCTCTCTGTGGATTTGGCCCGATCCCACTTGTTTTTCGTCAATCAGTGGAATGGGAGGACTCCTTTCAGGATTGTTACCTCAGGTGTCCCAACAAAAGAGGAATTCCAAAGCAGAGCCCTGGGGAAGTGTGAAGACACAACGCGAACTAGGGTTAAAAATGTGGGCCTAGGGGATGGCAAGCCCAGTATGCTGTCTCTCCATCCAGCCACTGAGAGGCCTTACCTGAGGACTGAGCTCAGGCTGAGAATCACAATGTGTGTTTGTGACCAATGTGGCCCACAAGCATGGGCGGGGCCTCATGGGCCACAATGGTTTCAACTACACTGAACCATGGACAACATGCCAACCACAAGGTTTCTTGCCATGGGGAAAGAGTTCTTATTTATGCATCATTTTCAAACCCGGGCCGTGATTGGAGATAAGGTCTAGGTACTGAAGCCTGAAAACCGAGGTTGAGAAGAGATGACGACCTAAGGCCATGGCGGGTCCGATGTGCTCAGTGTGCGGCGCCAGCTGTCTGGGTGGGGCCAGGAGATCCAGGCTCTGGCTGTGTCATAAAGGGCATTAGTGCCCAGGTCAGGCTATATATTTGGGGTACAGCCGAATGGCGTGCAGGTTGATCCTCATTGGGGGTTTCTGGACAGCCCCAGAGGGCAATGCTTTTCTTCTGGAGGGCAGGCAGAGTGCTGCATTGTAATTTTGGATTGCAAAATTGGAGGGCTTGTGGGTCAGTAGTCTGAGGACGGAAGTCTGAGAACCCAAGCTAGGCCTAGGTTACTGGGTGCGGATATGGCAGGCACAATCTACAGACCTGAATCGAGATCTCATGCGTCTGAAGTCAGGGCGAGGATCAGACGATCGCTCTGGTTGGACAGTCTATCCCTGATGGCCCCTTCTTGAAGGGGGGGTGGATCACGAGGCCATGGGGGTTTCCCACGATGGGAGTTGTGAGAAGCTCCCAACTGCAAAGATTCATATTCAGGACCTTTGAGAACTGTTGAAATGGACTCTCTCCCGTGGATGTGTCGTAATATGATTTTGTGTCTATGGAGACCTTGGAATGAAGCGGTGGCACTGGGGCCCTGAAGGGTACTCCTAAAGAGAGGCTTTCACACAGCTCCATCGTGCAAGTTTCCCATGTGTAGATGAGATTTGTTCTGTGGGTGAGTCAAGAAACAGCCATATGCTGTTATTGAAATCCAGACCTCTGAGGAGAGATGCCTGGAAGCCAAACCAATGGATCCGATAGTTGCCTAGAGTCCTGTTCATTCCTTTTTACCTCTGGGGACAACCGTCTAAGGGTTTAGTGCAGGTAGGGGCTCCGATGGGCCCAGAGTGCCCCCTGTTTGTCCTTGGAAGCCACAAATATAGGGATGGCCTCTGGGTCTTTGGAGGTTTATCCTATTAGTAGGTTTTGTGGCTATTGGAATGGGCACATACAATTCCCTTGGAGAGTGCAAGCACAGTCCTCATGTTTGGCTCCAGGGGCCTGAGCCTGTAGGGTGTGTAGGCCAGGGCTGTTTGGACAGTTGTCTGAAAACACAAACTTGGCTTATGTTTCGGGTCATAGGTATGGCAGGACTGATCTAAAGACATTAGGAGAACTCTTCGGGATATGAAAAAAGGGCGAGTGTGAGGCTCTTGCTCAAGTTTTTGTCTCTGGATATCGTGTCACTCATGGTCTTTAAATTTCCGGGTGACTTCATGGGAAATGGACGAGTCTTACTCTCTGGGGGTTTGGCCCCGTCCAAAGGGTTCGGGGTCATTCTGTGGGATGGAAGAAGTCCGTTGTTCTGTTGTTGTTGATTTGTTTTTTTTTTTTTTTTCACCTCAGGTGTCCCACCAAATGAGGGACTCCAGAGTAGAGCCCTGGGGAGGGGCGACTGGACAACCAGAAAAATTGGTTAAAAATTGGGGCCTAGGGACATGTCAAGCCCATTATGACATCTAATGGTCCAGCCACTGAGAGGACTTACTAGAGGACAGGAATCACGCTGAGGGTCACAATGCGTGTTTATGCCCTCGTCGCACTCAAGAATGGGCGGGACCTCAGGGTCCTACACTGAACGTAGGACAACATGGCAACCATAAGGTTTCTTACCATGGGTAAGCAGGAGTTCTGATTTCTGCATCACAGTCACCCCTGGGCAGTGATTGGAGATAAGGTTAAGGTTCTGAAGCCTGGAAACTGAGGTAGGGAAGAGATGATGACCTAAGGCCATGGCGGGTCTGATGTGCTCAGTGTGCGGGCTGCTGTCTCTGTGTTGCTCAGGAGGTCCCGGCTCAGGTTGTGTCAGAGAGTGTACTACTGCCCAGGTTAGACTATATAATTTGGCTACATTCGAGTGCCGTGTAGGTTTATTGTCATTTAATGTGCCCGGGCAGCTCATTAGGCAATATATTTTTTCTAGAGGACAGGCAGAGTGCTGCAATGATGGTCCGGAATTGCCAAACTTGTTGGCTTTGGGGCCAGGTGTGTGAGGATGGAAGTCTGAGAACACAAGCTAGACTTGGGTTTCAGGGCGAGGGCACGGCATGTACCCCCTGAAGATCTGAAGCAATATCTCCTGCATCTGAAGTCAGAGCGAGGATCAGACGTTGGCTCAGCTTGGATTTTCTGTTCATGATGGCCCCTTCGTGAAGGGAGCGGATTCTCGAGAGCGTGGAGGTTTTCCCACGTTGGGAGTGGTGGGATGCCCACTCCTCGTATTCCTTCTGTGGGACAATTGAGACCTGTTGGACAGCTCCAGGACATCCCATATGGATGAGTCCAGACCAACGTTCGAGGATGGATGCCTGGGAAGCCCGCCTCGCATTCCAATGGTCTCCTAGCGACAAGAGAGTTTAGATCTGATGACTCTGCAGGAGCAACCGGGGTGGCTGAGTTGAAATGGACTTTCCTGAGGATGGGTGTAATGTGTGTTTTTTGGGCATGAGTGCCTTTAAATTGGGCGGTGGCACCGGGACCCTGAAGTATTCTACTAAGCTTTTGACATAGCTCCCATGCACAAGTTTCCTTATGGAGACAAGGTTTGTTCTGATGGGTGCCTCAGGAAAACATCAATACTGGTATTGGAATCCAGGGTTTTGAGGAGACATGCCTGTAAACCAAAGCAATGGATCCGATTTTGGCCTAGGGTCCTGTCTGGTTCAATCTTCTTCTCTGGGGACATCCTTCTAGGGTATGAGTGGAGTTAGATGCTCAGCTGGTGTCAGACTGCCCTTTTTTGTCCCAGGCGAACTATACTATTGGGATGGCCTCAGGGACTTTGGAGGGTTCTCCTAATTTGTACGATTTTGGACAATGGAATGGGCAGAATTCCCATGGATTGGGTAGGCACAGTCCTAATGTGTGGCTCCAGGGTCCCCAGCCTGGAGGGTGTGTGGCCCAGGACTTTGAGGACAGAAGTCTGAAAACACAAACGCAGCTTATGTTTGGGGACGTAGGTATGGCAGGCCCGATCTACAAACCATGAGAAGACATCTTCAGGATATGAAGATAGTGCGAGTCTGAGGGGCTTGCTCAGGCTTTTGTCTCTGGATTTTGTTTCAGCGATGTCAGTGGAATGTGGAGGAGGCCTCATGGGCCATGGACGAATCTTCCTCTCTGAGGATTTGGCCCAATCCCAATTGTTTTTAGTCAATCTGTTGGATGGAGGACACCTTTCAGGGTTGTTACATCAGGTGTCCCACCAAAAGAGGAATTCCAAAGCAGAGCCCTGGGGAAGAGTGAAGGGACAACCCGAACTATGGTTAAAAATTGGGGCCTATGGGCATGGCAAGCCCAATATGCTGTCTCTCCATCCAGCCACTGAGAGGCCTTACCTGAGGACTGGGCTAAGGCTGAGGGTCACAATGTGAGTTTGCCACCTATGTGGTCCGCGAACAATGGCGGGGCCTCATCGGACAAACAGGTTTCCACTACACTGAACGTTGGACAACAAGGCAACCACAAGGTTCTTGCCATTGGGAAGGAGTTCGGATTTCTGCATCATTTTCAAACCTGGGCAGTGATTGGAGATAAGGTCTAGGTTCAGAATCCTGAAAACCGAGGTTGGGAAGATATAACGACCTAAGGCATTGGCTGGTCCGATGTGCTCAGTGAGCGGCAAGCTGTCTGGGTGGGGCCAGGAGTTCCAGGCTCAGGCTCTGTCAGAAAGGGCATTATTGCCCAGGTAAGCCTATATATTTTGAATACAGCCAAGTGGCGTGCAGGTTGATCTTCATTTGGGGTTTCTGGGTAGCGCCCGAGGGCAATGTTTTTCTTCTGGAGGGCAAGCTAAGTGCTGCATTGTAATTCTGGATAGCCAACCTGGAGGGCTTGTGGGCCATTAGTCTAAGGAGGGAAGTCTGAGGACACAAGCTAGGCTTAGGTTTCTGGGTGAGGACATGGCAGGCACAATATACAGACTTGAATCGAGATTTCGTGCATCTGAAGTCAGGGTGAGGATCAGACTATTTCTCCGGTTAGACCTTATGTCCCTGATGGCCCCTTCATGAAAGGGGGGGGATCACGAGGCCATGGGGATTTCTCACCATGGGAGTTGTGAGAAGCTCACAAATGCAAAGATTCTTCTGCAGGACAATTGAGACCTGTAGGTTGGCTCCAGGCCAATGATTCCGAGCAGGGTTCTAAGGATGGATGACGGGGTAGGCCACCACGCATTCCAATTGTCTCCTAGCAACAAGACATGTTAGATCTGCTGGATATCGCGGAGCATCCGAATATGCTGAGTTGAATTGGACTCTCCCGTGCATGGGTCCTAATATTATTTTGTGTCTATGGAGACCTTGGAATGAAGCAGTGGCACTGGGGCCCTGAAGGGTTCTCCTAAAAAGAGGCTTTGACACACCTCCCACGTGCAAGTTTCCCATGTGTAGATGAGTTTTGTTTCTGATGGGTGAGTCAAGAAACAGCCATATGCTGGTACTGAAATCCAGGCCTCTGAAGAAGATGCCTGGAAACCAAAGCAATGGATCCGATTAGGGCCTAGGGGACTGTTCGTTCCTTTTTACCTCTGGGGATATCAGTCTATGAGTCTGAGTGCAGGTAAGTTCTCAGATGGGCTCAGATTGCTCCAGTTTGTCCTGGGAAGCCACCACTATTGGGATGGCCTCAGGGACTTTGGAGGTTTTTTCCTATTAGTAGGGTTGTGGCCTTTGGAATGGGCACACACACAAAAACCCTTGGAGAGGGCAAGTACAGTCCTCAGGTTGGCTTCAGGGGCCTGAGCAAGTAGGGTGTGTAGGCCTGGGCTGTTTGGACAGTTGTCTGAAAACACAAACTCGGCTTATGTTTCTGGTCATAGGTATGGCAGGACTGATCTACAGACCATGAGGAGAACCCTTCGGGATATGAAGAAAGGGTGAATGTGAGGCTCTTGCTCAACTTTTTATCTCTGAATATCGTTCCATTCATGGTCATGAAATTTCCGGGTGACTTCATGGGAAATGGGCGGGTCTTACTCTCCGAGAGTTTGGCCCTGTCCAAAGAGTTTGGGGTCATTCTGTGGGATGGAAGAAGTCCGTTTTTTTTTTGTTGTTTTTTTTTGTTTTGTTTTTCAAACTCAGTTGTCCCACCAAATGAGGGATTCCAGAGTAGAGCCCTGGGGAGGGGCGATTGGACAACCAGAAATCTGGTTTAAATTTGGGGCCTAGGGACATGTCAAGCCATTATGGCAACTAATGGTCTAGCCACTGAGAGGACTTAGTAGAGGACAGGACTCATGCTGAGGGTCACAATGCGAGTTTATGTCCTCGTCGCACTCAAGAATGGGCGGGACCTCAGGGTGAATGCTGGTTTCTCCTACACTGAACCTTGGACAACATGGCAACCACAAGGTTTCTTGCTGTGGATAAAGAGGAATTCTGATTTCTGCATCACACTCACCCCTGGGCATTGATTGTAGATAAGGTCTAGGTTCTGTAGCCTGAAATCTGAGGTAGGGAAGAGATGATGACCTAAGGCCTTGGCGGGTCTGATGTGCTCAGTGTGCGGTCAGCTGTGTCTGGGTGTTGGTCACGAGGTCCGGGCTCAGGTTGTCAGACAGTGCATTAGTGTCCAGGTTAGGCTATATATTTTGGGTGCATTCGAGAGCCGTGTAGGTTCTTATCTGAGGAACTCTTCAGGATATGAAGAATGAGCGAGTCTGAGGCGCGTGCTCATGCTTTTGTCTCTGTATTTTGTATCAGCGATGGCCGTGGAATGTTGCGGAGGCCTCATGGCCATGGACGAATCTTGCTCTCTGTGGATTTGGCCCAATCCCAATTGTTTTTTTTTCGTCAATCTGTGGGATGGGAGGACTCCTTTCAGGTTTGTTACTTCAGGTGTCCCACCAAAAGAGGAATTCCAAAGCAAAGCCCTGGGGAAGAGTGAAGGGACAACCCCGAATTATGGTGAAAAATTGGGGCCTAGGGCCAGGCAAGCACAATATGCTGTCTCTATATACAGCCACTGAGAGGCCTTACCTGAGGACTGGGCTCAGACTGAATGTCACAATGTGTGTTTGTGTGACCAATGTGGCCCGCAAGCATGGGCGGGGCCTCATGGGCCCCACTGGTTTCAACTACACTGAACCTTGGACAACATGCCAACCACAAGGTTTCTTGCCATGGGGAAAGAGTTCTGATTTCTGCATCATTTTCAAACACGGGCCGTGATTGGAGATAAGGTCTAGGTTCTGAAGCCTGAAAACCGAGGTTGAGAAGAGATGACGACCTAAGGCCATGGCGGGTCCGATGTGCTCAGTGTGCGGCCAGCTGTCTGGGTGGGGCCAGGAGTTCCAGGCTCAAGCTCTGTCAGAAAGGGCATTAGTGCCCAGGTCAGCCTATATATTTGGGGTACAGCCGAATGCCGGGCAGGTTGATCCTCATTGGGGTTTTCTGGGTAGCCCCAGAGGGCAATGTTTTTCTTCTGGAGGGCAGGCAGACTGCTGCATTGTAGTCTGGATTGCCAAACTGGAGGGCTTGTGGGCCAGTAGTCTGAGGACGGAAGTCTGAGAACCCAAGCTAGGCTAGGCCTAGGTTTCTGGGTGAGGATATGGCAGGCACAATCTACAGACCTGAATCGAGATCTCGTGCATGTGAAGTCAGGGCGAGGATCATATGATCGCTCAGGTTTGACATTCTGTCCCTGATGGCCCCTTCTTGAAGGGGGGGTGGATCGCGAGGCCATGGGGGTTTTCCCACGATTGGAGTTGTGAGAAGCTCCCAACTGCAAAGATTCTTCTGCAGGACAATTGAGACCTGTTGGTTGGCTCCAGGACAACGATTCCGAGCAGGGTTCTAAGGATGGATGGCTGTGTAGCCCACCTCGCATTCCAATTGTCTCCAAGCAACAAGACAGGTTTGATCTGCTGGATCTGGGGCAGCAACCGAGGAGGCTGAGTTGAAATGGACTCTCCAGTGGATGTGTCCTAATATGATTTTGTGTCTATGGAGTCCTTGGAATGAAGCGGTCGCACTGGGGACCTGAAGTGTTCTCCTAAAGAGAGGCTTTCACACAGCTCCATCGTGCAAGTGTCCCATGTGTAGATGAGATTTGTTCTGTGGGTGAGTCAAGAAACAGCCATATGCTGTTATTGAAATCCAGGCCTCTGAGGAGAGATGCCTGGAAGGCAAACCAATGGATCCGATAGTTGCGTAGGGTCCTGTTCATTCCTTTTTTCATCTGGGGACGTCCGTGTACGGGTTGAGTGCAGGTAGGGGCTCAGATGGGCCCAGAGTGCCCCTGTTTGACCTTGGAAGCCACAAATATTGGGATGGCCTCTGGGTCTTTGGAGGTTTATCCTATTAGTAGGTTTGTGGCTATTGAAATGGGCACATACAATTCCCTTGGAGAGGGAAAGCACAGTCGTCAGGTTTGGCTCCAGGGGCCTGAGCCTGTAGGGTGTGTAGGTCAGGGCTGTTTGGACAGTTGTCTGAAAACACAAACTCGGCTTATGTTTCGGGTCATAGTGATGGCAGGACTGATCTACAGACCATGAGGAGAACACTTCGGGATATGAAAAAAGGGCGAGTGTGAGGCTCTTGCTCAAGTTTTTGTCTCTGGATATCGTGTCACTCATGGTCTTTAAATTTCCGGGTGACTTCATGGGAAATGGACGAGTCTTACTCTCTGGGGGTTTGGCCCCATCCAAAGAGTTCGGGGTCATTCTGTGGGATGGAAGAAGTCCGTTTTTTTTGTTGTTGTTGTTTTGTTTTGTTTTGCTTTTCAAACTCAGTTGTCCCACCAAATGAGGGATTCCAGAGTAGAGCCCTGGGGAGGGGCGATTGGACAACCAGAATTCTGGTTTAAATTTGGGGCCTAGGGACATGTCAAGCCATTATGGCATCTAATGGTCTAGCCACTGAGAGGACTTACTAGAGGACAGGACTCATGCTGAGGGTCACAATGCGTGTTTATGTCCTCGTCGCATTCAAGAATGGGCGGGACCTCAGGGTGAATGCTGGTTTCTCCTACACTGAACCTTGGACAACATGGCAACCACAAGGTTTTTTTTTGCCTTGGATAAAGAGGAGTTCTGATTTCTGCATCACACTCTCCCCTGGGCAGTGATTGGAGATAAGGTCTAGGTTCTGAAGCTGAAAACTTAGGTAGGGAAGAGATGATGACCTATGGCCACGGCGGGTCTTATGGGCTCCGGTGCGGTCAGCTGTCTGGGTGTTGCTCAGGAGGTTCTGGCTCAGGTTGTGTCAGACAGTGCATTACTGCCCAGGTTAGACTATATAATTTGGGGTACATTCGAGTGCCATATAGGTTTATTCTCATTTAATGTGCCCGGGCAGCTCATTAGGCATTATTTTGTTTCTAGAGGGCAGGCAGAGAGCTGCAATGATGGTCCGGAAATGCCAAACTTTTGGCCTTCGGGGCCAGGAGTGTGAGGACTGAAGTCTGAGAACACAGCTAGACTTGGGATTCAGGGCGAGGTCACGGCATGTACCTCCTGAAGATCTGAAGCAATATCTCATGCATCTGAAGTCAGAGCGAGGATCAGACATTGGCTCAGCTTGGATTTTCTCTGTTCATGACGGCCCCTTCATGAAGGGAGCCGAATCTCGAGGCCGTGGAGGTTTTCCCAAGTTGGGAGTGGTGGGATGCCCCCTCCTAGGATTCCTTCTGCGGGACAATTGAGACCTGTTGGACAGCTCCAGGACATCCCATATGGATGAGTCCAGACCAACTTTCGAGGATGGATGCCTGGGAAGCCCGCCTCGCATTCCAATTGTCTCCTAGCGACTAGACAGTTTAGATCTGATGGCTCTGCGGGAGCAACCGGGGTGGCTGAGTTGAAATGGACTTTCCTGAGGATGGGTCTAATGTGTGTTTGTGTCCATGAGGGCCTTGGAATGGGGCGGTGGCACCGGGACCCTGAAGTATTCTCCTAAGCTTTTGACATAGCTCCCATGCACAAGTTTCCTTGTGGAGACGAGGTTTGTTCTGATGGGTGCCTCAGGAAAAGCCCAATGCTGGTATTGGAATCCAGGGTTTTGAGGAGACATGCCTGTCAACCAAAGCAATGGATCCGATTTTGTCCTAGGGTCCTGTCTGGATCAATCTTCTTCTCTGGGGAAATCCATCTAGGGTATGAGTGTGGGTAGATGCTCAGCTGGTGACAGACTGACCTTTTTTGTCCCGGGTGACCTATACTATTGGGATGGCGTCAGTGACTTTGGAGGTTTCTCCAAATTTGTACGATTTTGGACAATGGAATGGGCAGAATTCCCATGGATTCGGTAGGCACAGTCCTAATGTGTGGCTCCAGGGTCCCCAGCCTGGAGGGTGTGTGGCCCAGGACTTTGAGGACAGAAGTCTGAAAACACAAACGCAGCTTATGTTTGGGGACGTAGGTATGGCAGGCCCGATCTGCAAACCATGAGAAGACATCCTCAAACCATGAGAAGACATCTTCAGGATATGAAGATAGTGCGAGTCTGAGGCGCTCGCTTAGGCTTTTGTCTCTGGATTTTGTATCAGCGATGGCCGTGGATGTGGAGGAGGCCTCATGGGCCATGGACGAACCTTGCTCTCTGTGGATTTGGACAGATCCCAATTGTTTTTCGTCAATCTGTTGGATGGAGGACTCCTTTCAGGTTTGTTACCTCAGGTGTCCCACGAAAAGAGGAATTCCAAAGCAGAGCCCTGGGGAAGAGTGAAGGGACAACCCGAACTATGGTTAAAAATTGGGGCCTAGGGGCATGGCAAGCCCAATATGCTGTCTCTTCATCCAGCCATTCAGAGGCCTTATCTGAGGAGTGTGCTAAGGCTGAGGGTCACAATGTGTGTTTGCTACCTATCTGGCCCGCGAGCAATGGCGGGGCCTCAAGGGACACACTGGTTTCCACTACACTGAACGTTGGACAACAAGCCAACCACAAGTTTTCATGCCATTGGGAAGGAGTTCTGATTTCTGCATCATTTTCAAAACTGGGCAGTGATTGGAGATAAGGTCTAGGTCTGAAGCCTGAAAACTGAGGTTGGGAAGGGATAACGACCTAAGGCCATGGGGGGTCTGATGTTCTCAGTTTGTAGCCAGCTATCTGGGTGGGCCTAGGATGTCCAGGCTCAGGCTGTGTCAGAAAGGGCATTATTGCCCAGGTCATCCTATATATTTTGGGTATATCCAAGTGTCGTGCAGGTTGATCTTCATTTGGGGTTTCTAGGTAGCCCCATTTGGCAATGTGTTTCTCTGCAGGGCAGGTAGAGTGCTGCATTGTAGTTCTGGTTTCCCAAACTGGAGGGCTTGTGAGCCAGTAGTCTGTGGACAGAAGTCTGAGGACAAAAGCTAGGCTTAGGTTTCTGGGTGAGGACAAGGCAGGCACAATCTACAGACCTGAACCGAGATCTCGTGCATCTGAAGTCAGGGTGAGGATCAGACGATCGCTCAGGTTGGACCTTATGTCCCTGATGGCCCCTTTATGAAGGGGGGGAATGATGAGGCCATGGGGGTTCTCTCATGATGGGAATTCTGAGAAGCTCCCAACTGCAAAGATTCTTCTGCACAACAATTGAGACCTGTTGGTTGGCTCCAGGCCAACGATTCTGAGCAGGGTTTTAAGGATGGATGGCAGGGTAGGCCACCTCACATTCCAATTGTCTCCTAGCAAGAAGACAAGTTAGATCTGCTGAATCTCGCGGAGGAACCGAATACGCTCAGTTGAAATGGACTCTACTGTGGATGGGTCCTAATGTGTTTTTGTGTCTATGGAGACCTTGGAATGAAGCGGTGGCACTGGGGCCCTGAAGGGTTCTTCTAAACAGAGGCTTTGACACACCTCCCACTTGCAAGTTTCACATGTGTAGATGAGATTTGTACTGATGTGTGAGTCAGGAAACAGCCATATGCTGGTTTGAAATCCAGGCCTCTGAGGAGAGATGCCTGGGAACCAAAGCAATAGATCCGATTAGTGCCTAGGGGCCTGTTCGTTTCTTTTTACCTCTGGGGACATCAGTCTACGGGTCTGAGTGCAGGTAGGTTCTCAGATAGGCTCAGATTACTCCTGTTTGTCTTGGGAAGCCACACCACTTTGGGATGGCCTAAGGGACGTTGGAGTTTTATCCTATTAGTAGGGTTGTGGCCAATGGAATGGGCACACAGAATTCACTCGAAGAGGGCAAGTACAGTCCAGAGGTTGGCTCCAGGGGCCTGAACCTGTAGGGTGTTTAGGCCAGGGCTGTTTGGACAGTTGCCTGAAAACACAAACTCGGCTTATGTTTCGGGTCATAGGTATGGCAGGACTGATCTACAGACCTTGAGGAGAACTCTTCAGGTTATGAAAAAAGGGCGAGTGTGAGGCTCTTGCTCAAGTTTTTGTCTCTGGATATCGTGTCACTCATGGTCGTGAAATTCCCGGGTGACTTCATGGGAAATGGATGAGTCTTATTCTCTGGGGTTTGGCCTTGTCCAAAGAGTTTGAGATCATTCTGTGGGATGGAAGTAGTCCGTTTTTTTTGGTTGTTGTTGTAATTTTGCTTTGTTTTGTTTTTTAACCTCAGGTGTCCCACCAAATGAGGGATTCCAGAGTAGAGCCCTGGGGAGGGGCGAATGGACAACCAGAAATCTGGTTAAAAATTGGGGCCTAGGGACATGTCAAGCCCATTATGACATCTAATGGTCCAGCCACTGAGAGGACTTACTAGAGGACAGGACTCACGCTGAGTGTCACAATGCGTGTTTATGCCCTAGTCGCACTCAAGAATGGGCGGGGCCTCAGGGTGAATGCTGGTTTTTCCTACACTGATCGTTGGACAACATTCCAACCACAAGGCTTCTTGCCTTGGGTAAGGAGGAGTTCTGATTTCTGCATCACATTCAACCCTTGTCAGGGCTTGGAGTTAAGGTCTAAGTTCTGAAGCCTGAAAAGATAGGTTGGGAAGAGATAACGAGCTAAGGCCATGGCGGGTGAGATGTTCTCAGTGTGCGGTCAGCTGTCTCGGTTTTGGTCAGGAGGTCCGGGCTCACTCTGTATCAGACAGTGTATTAGTGGCCAGGTTAGACTATCTAATTTGGGTACATTCGAGTGCCGTGTATGTCTATCCTCATTTGGGTTTTGTGAGAAACTCCATAGTTCAAAATTTTTTTCTTCTGGAAGGCAGGCAGAATGCATCATTTTGTGTCCCGAATTTCCAAATGTGAGGGCTTGGGGGCCAGGAGTGTGAGGACGGAAGTCTGAGAACACAAGCTAGTCATAGGTTTCAGGGCTAGGGCAAGGAAAGCACACTCTGCAGAGCTGCATCGAGATCTCGTGCATCTGAATTCAGGGTGAAGATCAGACGTTGTCTTAGGTTGGAGTTCCTGTCCATGATTTCCCCTTCATAAATGGGGGGGGGGGGGGGCATCACAAAGCCATCTAGATTTTCCCAGTTTGGGAGTTGTGAGATGCTCCAAAACTCAAGGATTCCTTCTGCTGGACATTTGAGACCTGTTGGATGGCTCCAGGACATCCCATACGGAACGACACCAGAGCAGAGCTCTAAGGATGGATGGTTCGGCAGCCCGCCTCGCATTCCAATTGTCTCCTAGTCTAGACAGGTTCAGTCTGCTCGCTCTGGGGGAGCAACCAAGGGAGCTAGGTTGAAATGGAATTTCCTGCAGATGGGTTCTAATGTGGATTTCTGTCCATGGAGACCTTGTAATGGGGCAGTGGCACACAGGCCCTGAAGGATTCTCCTAACTGGAGGTTTTGAGACATCTTCAAAGGATAATTTTCCCATGTGGAGAAGAGATTTGTTCTGATTGCTGCCTCATGAAATCCCCATATGCTAATATTGGAAACCAGGCCTCTGAGGAGAGATACATGTAACCGAAAGCAATGAATCTGATTCAGGCCTAGGGGCCTGTCTGATTCAATCTTCTTCTCTGGGGACATCCATCTACGCTGAGTAGAGGTAGATGCTCAGCTGGTTTCAGATGACCCTTGTTTGTCCTGGGCGGCCTACATTATTGGGATGTCCTTGGGGACTCTGAAGGTTTTTCCTAATTTGTACGATTGTGGACAATGGAATGGGCAGAATTCCCGTGGTATGGACAGGCACAGTCCTGATGTGTGGCTCCAGGGGCCCCAGCCTGAAGGGTCTGTGGGCCAGGAATGTGGGGACAGAAGTCTGAAAACACAAACTCGGCTTAGGTTTGGGAAGTAGGTATGGCAGGCCCGATCTACAGACCGTGAGGAGAACTCTTCGGGATACGACAAAAGAGCGAGTGTGAGGCGCTTGCTCAGACTTTTGTCTCTGGATTTGTTGTCAACGATGGCTGTGGAATCTCGGGGAGGCCTCATGGGCCATGGACGAGACTTCCTCTCTGTGAATTTGGTCCAATCCCAATTGTTTTGGGTCAATCTGAAGGATGGGAGGAGTGCTTTTAGTTTTGTTACCTCAGGTGTCCCACCAAAAGAGGGATTCCAAAGCAGAGCTCTGGGGTGGGATGAATGGACAACCCGAACAATCCAATTGGGGTGAGGTCGAGAACCGAGCAGGTTGATCCTCATTTGGGGTTTATGGAGATCCCCATAGAGCAACGTTTTTCTTCTGGAGGGCCAGCATAGGGCTGCATTTTGGTTCCAGAATTCCAAGTGTTGAGGACATGTTTGCCAGGAGTGTGAGGAAGGAAGTCTGAAAACACAAGGTAGCACGACGTTTGGGCCCACTGTGCAGAGGCTGAATCGAGATCTCCTGCATCTGAGGTAAGGGCGAGTATCAGATGTTGCCTCAAGCTGGAGTTTGTGTCAATGACGGCCTCTTCCTGAAGGGGGTGGGGGCGTCATGAGGCCAGGGAGGTTTCCCTACGCTGGGAGTTGTGAGCTGCTCCAAACTTCAAAGTTTCCTTCTTCAGGACTTTCGAGTACTATTGGATGGTTCCAGGATGCCCCATACAGAAAGACTCGAGAGCAGGGGCCTAATCATGGATGCCGAGAAACGCCAACTCACCTTCCCATTGCCTGGTCGAGACAAGGCACGCTCAATCTGCGGGCTCTTGGGTGAGCTACCCAGAAGGCTGAGTTTAAATGGACTTTCCTGCGGATGAGTCATAATGTGGGTTGGTGGCCATGGAGACCTTGGAATGTGGCAGTAGCTAAGGGACTCTGCAGGATTCTCCAACCCGAAGGGTTTGACACAACTCCAACAAGGAAGCTTTCCATGCGGAGATGAGAGGTGTTCTGTCTGGTGCCTCAGGATAGCCCCATATGCTGGTCTTCGAACACAGGCCTCTGAGGAGTGATACCTGGACACCAAAGCCAGAGTTCATAAAGGGCCTAGGGGCCTGCCTGGTTCAATCTTCTGTCTCTGCGGATATCAGTCTGTGTGTCTGCATGGAGGTAGTAGTTGCTCAGCTGGTGTCATAATGCTCCTGTTTGTCCAGTGCGGCTTGCGGTAGTGGGATGTCCTTGGGGACCTTGAGGTTTCTACTATTTTGTAGAGTTGTGGCCAATGGAACGGGCAGTTTCTTAGGAGAGAGCAGGGCACAGTTCTGGGGTGTGGCTCCAGAGACCCCAGCCTGGAGGCGGTGTGGGCCCACGGCTGTTGCAGACAGACATCCAAAAACCCAAACTCAGCTCAGGTTTGGGGCCGAGGTTATGGCTGGCCTGATCTACAGTCCGTGAGGGGAGCTCCTCTGGATATGAAAGAAGGGTGAGAGGGAGGCAGTCGCTCTGTCTTTTGTCTCTGGATATTTTTTTGTCCACAATGGCCGTTTAATGTAGGAGTTGCCTCATGGGTCGTAGAAGTCTCCCTCTCTGGTAGTTTGTCCAGACCCCAAGAGTTTGGGGTCATTCTGCGGGAAGGGAAGAGTCCTGTTTTCTGCTTCATGTGTCCCCCCAGTAGAGGGATTCTGGAGCATAGCAGTGGGTACTGACAACTGGAATACTCGCTCTCTGGTTAAGCCTGGGGGCCTATGGATATGACAAGCCCCATATGCAGGATCTTGGTCCAGCCACTGAGAGGCGTTACTTTAATACGGGACTCACGCTACAGGTCACAATGCATGTCTGTGCCCTAGGCGGCCCTCAAGCACTGGCGTGGCCTTTCCGACAATGCAGGTTTTCGCACATTGAACGTTGGACAACATGCCAACCACAAGGTTTCTGGCCATGGGGTAGGAGGAATTCTAATTTCTGCATCACGTTCACCCCTGGGCAGTGATTGGAGATAAGGTCTAGGTTCTGAAGCCTGAAAACCGAGGTTGGGAAGAGATGACGAACTACAGCCATAGCGGGTCCCTTGTGTCCAGGTTGGAGCCAGCTGTCTAGGTGTCGTTTGGGATGTCTTGTCTCAGGCTGTGCCAGACAGGGCATTCGTATTCAGGGTAGGCTGTATAATTGCTTTACAGTCGAGTGGCATGCATTAGATAATCATTTGGGGTTTCTTATTAGCAGCATAGGGCAAAGTTTTTCTTCTGGAGGGCAGGCAGAGTGCTGCATTGTGGCTTCGGAATTCCCAAACTGGAGGGCTTGTGGGCCAGGAGAGTGAGGACGGAAGTCTGAGAACACAAGCTAGGCTTAGGTTTCGGGGAATGGACATGGCAGGCACACTCTGCAGAGCTGAATTGAGATCTCATGAGTCTGAAGTCAGGTCGAGGATCAGACTTTGGCTCAGGTTGGAGTTTCTGTCCATGTTGGCCCCTTCATGAAGGGGGGGGGGCATTATGAGGCCATGGGGGTTTTCCCACTATTAGAGTTGTGAGATGCTCCAAACCGCAAGGATTCCTTCTGTGGGACAATTAAGATTTGTTGGATGGCTCCAGGACGTCTCCTAAGGTATTTTTCCAGAACAGGGTTCTAAGTATGGATGCCTGGGCAGACAGCCTCAATTCCAATTGTCTCCTAGCAACAAGAAACGTTTGATCTGCTGGCTTGGGGTAGCATCAGAGGGGGCTGAGTTGAAATGGACTGTCCTGGGGATGGTCTTAAATGAGTTGAAATGGACTTTCCTGAGGATGGTCTTAATGTTGGTTTGATCCAAAGCAATGGATCTGATTAGGGCCTAGGGGCCTGTCCGGTTCAATATCTTCTCTGGGGACATCTTTTGTCTGAGTGGAGGTAGTTGCTCAGCTGGTTTGAGATCACACCTGTTTGTCCTGGGCGGCCTACACTATTGGGATGGCCTCGGTAAGTTTGGAGGTTTTTCCTAATTTGCAAGGTTGTGGCCAATGGAATGGGAAGAATTCTCTTGAAAGGGAAGCACAGTCCCGAGGTGTGGCTCCAGGGACCCAAGTGTGGAGCGTGTGTGGTCCAGGGCTATTTGGACAAAAGTCTGAAAACACAAACTCCACTTAGGTTTGGGTCTGTAGGTATGGCCGGCCCGATATATAGACCGTGAGGAGAACTCTTTGGGATATGAACAAAGGCGAAAGTGAGGTGCTTGCTCATGCTTATGTTTTTCTGGATATGTGTCACCGATTGCCATGGAATGTCCGGGTGTCCTCATGGGCCATCGATGAGGCTCCCTTTCTGGGGATTTGACACAATCCCAAAAGTTTGGGGTCATTCTGTGGGAAGGGAGGAGGTTTTCTGTTTTTTTGTTTTTTTGTTTTTTTTTTTTTTTACCTCAGGTAGACCACCAAAAGAGGGATTCCACAGCAGAGTCCTGGGGAGGGGCGACTGGACAACCAGAACTCTGGTTAACATTGGGACCTAAGAACATGGCAAGCCCCATATGTGGGCTCTTGGTCCAGACACTGAGAGGCCTTCCTTGAGCATAGGGCTCACATTGAGATTCACAATGTGTTTTTGTGCCCAAGGAGCCCCTCAAGTCAGGGCGTGGCCTAATGTACCATGCTGGTTTCTCCTACACTGAACATTGCACAATATGGCAACCACAAGTTTTCTGGCCATGGGGAAGAAGGAGTTCTAATTTCTGCAACACTTTCACTCCTGGACTGTGATTGGATTTAAGGTCTAGGTTCTGAAGCCTGAAAACTGAGGTTGCGAAGAGATGAAGACCTAAGGCCATGGTGTGTCTGATGTGCTCAGTGTTTGGCCAGCTGTTGAGTGTGGGTTGGGATGTGCAGGCTCAGGCTGTGGCAGACAGGGAATTAGTGCCCAGGCTTGACTGTATCATTGGGGTGCAGTCGAGTTTCGTGCAGGTTAGTACTCATTTGTGGTTACTGGGTAGCCCCAGACGGCAACGTTTTTCTTCTGGAAGGAAGACACAGTGCCACATAGTGGCTCCAGAATTCCCAAACTGGAAGGCTTGTGGGCCAGGAGTGTGATGAAAAAATTCTGAGAACACAAGCCAGACTTATATTTCGGGGTGAGGGGACGGCAGGAACCCTCTGCAGAGATGATTCGAGATCCCGTGTACCTGAAGACAGAGCTAGGATCAGACGTTGGCTCAGGTTGGAGTTTCGGTCCATGACGGCCCCTTCATGAAGGGGAGGGTGTCACGAGGCCATGGAGGTTTTACCACGATGGGAATTGTGAGATGCTCCAAACCGCAATGATTCCTTCCGTGGGACAGTCGAGACCTGCTGGATGGCTCCAGGACATCCCATAAGGAAGTTATCCAGAGCAGGGTTCTAAGGATGGATGCCTGGGCAGCCTGCCTCCCATTCCAGGGGTCTCATAGCGCCAAGGCAAGTTCGATCTGCTGGATCTAGGGGAGTAACCGAGGCGGGTGTGTTGAAATGGGTGAGTTGAGGATGGGTCATAATGTGCATTTGTGTCCATGGAGACCTTGGAATGGGGTGCTTGATCCGGGGCCTTGAGGGATGTTCATAACCGGAGGTTTTGATGGAGCTCTAAAGAGTACGTTTCCTATGTATAGAAGAGAATTGTTTTGATGAGTGCCTAAGGAATCTCCCATATGCTGGTATTGGAAACCAGGCCTCTGAGGAGAGATGCCTGGACACAAAAGCAATGGATATGATTAGGGCCTAGGTGCCTGTCCGGTTCAATCTCTTTCCTGGGGATACGTGTCTATGGATCTGAGGGGAGGTAGTTGCTCAGCTTGTGTCAGATCGCCCCTGTTTGTCCTGGGCAGCCTATAATATTGGGAATGGCCTCGGGACTATGGAGTTTCTCCTAATCTATAGGGTTGTGGCCAATGTAATGGGCAGAAATCCCCTGGAGAGGGCAGGCACAGTTCTGAGTTTGGCTCTAGGGGCCCAGCCTTGAGGGTGTGTGGGCCAGGCCTGTGGGGACAGAAGTCTGAAAACACAAACTCCGCTTAGGATCGGGGACATAGGTATGGCACGCCCAATCTACAGACCGTGATAACACTTCGGGATATGAAAAAGGGTGAGTTTGAGGTGCTTGCTCAGGTTTTGTCTCTGGATTTGTGTCAACAATGTGGGTCGAATGCTGGCGTGGCCTCATGGGTTGTGGACGGCTTTCCTTCTCTGAGGATTGGACCCAATCCCAAGAGTTTAGGTACATTCTGTGGGATGGGAGGAGTCCTTTCTGTTTTTTATTTTATTTTATGTACCTCATGTGTGCCAATAATAGAGGGATTCCAGAGCAGAGTCCTTGGGAGGGACAACTGGATTACCCCAACTCTGTTTAAGTTTGGGGGCCTAGGGGCATGGCAAGTCCAATATGTGGGCACTTGATTCAGACACTGAGAGGTCTTCCTTGAGGACAGGGCTCATGCTGAGGGTCACAATGCCTATTTGTGCCCAACAAGGCCCTCAAGCATGGGAAGGGCCTCATGGGCCACGCTGGATTCTCCTACACTGAACGTTGGAGAATATGCCAACCACAAGGTTTCTGGCCATGGCGAAGGAAGAGTTGTGATTTCTGCATCACGTTCACCCCTGGACAGTGATTGGAGTTTAGGTCTAGGTTCTGAAACCCGAAAACCGAGGTTGGGAAGAGATGAAGACCTAAGGACCTGATGGGTACAATGAGCTCAGTGTGTGGCTAGCTGTTGAGCGTAGGTCTGGAGGTGTGGGCTCATGCTGTGTCAGAAAGGGCATTAGACAGGGTAGACTGTATATTTGGGGTGCTGTCGAGTGGCGTTCAGTAGATCCTCATTCGGGTTTCTAGGTAGCTCCATAAGGCAACCTTTTTCTTCTGGAGGGCAGGCAGAATGCTGCATTGTGGCCCCAGTATTGCCAAACTGTAGGGCTTTTGGGCCAGGGTTGTGAGGACGGTAGTCTGAGAACACAAGCTAGGCTTAGTTGTTGGGGTGAGGGCACAGAAGGCACACTCTGCAGAGCTGAATCAAGATCTCATGCACCTGAATCCAGGGCGAATATCAGACGTTTGCTCAGGTTGGAGTTTCTGTCCATGATGGCCCCTTTATAAAGTGGAGCGTCTCAAGAGGCCATGAAGATTTTCCCACAATGGGAGTTGTGAGATGCACCAGACTGCAAAGATTCCTTCTGTGGGACACTTGAGACCTGTTGGATGGCTCTAGGATGTCCCATATGGAACGACTCCAGAGTAGGGTTCTAAGGATGGATGCCAGGGCAGCCCGCCTCCCATTCTAGTTGTCTCCTAGCAACAAGGCAGGTTTGATCTGCAGGCCCTGGGGGAGAAACCAAGGGGGATGAGTTGACATGGACTCTACCGAGGATAGATCATAATGTGGGTTTAAGTCCATGGAGACCTTGGAATGGGGCGCATGATCCGGGGCCCTGAAAGATTCTCCTAAACAGAGGTTTTTATAGAGCTCTCCAAAGAGTACATTTCCTATGTGGAGACGAGATTTTTCTATGAGTGCCTCGGTAATCCCCCATATGCTGGTATTGGTAACCAGGCCTCTGAGGAGAGATGACTGGAAACAAAAGCAATGGATCTGATTAGGGCCTAAGTGCCTGTCTAGTTCAATCTTATTCTATGGGGATATCTGTCTCTGGGTCTGAGTGGAGGTAGTTTCCTAACTTGTGAAAGATCATCCCTGTTTGTCCTGGGCAGCCAACACTATTGGGATGGCCTCGCGGAGTTTGGAGGTTTCTCCTAATCTATAGGGTTGTGGCCAATGGAAATGGCAGAATTCCCCTGGAGAGGGAAGCCACAGTCCTCAGGTGTGGCTCCAGGGGCCCCAGCTTGGATGGTGTGTGGGCCAGGACTGTGGGTACAGAAGTCTGAAAACACAAACTCAGCTTAGGTTTTTGGATGTATGTATGAAGGCTCGATCTACAGACCGTGAGAATTTTTCGGGCTATGAACAAAGGGCGAGTATGTGGCGTTTGCTCAGGCTTTTGTCTCTGGATTTTGTGCCTACAGTGGCCGTGGAATGTCGGGGTGTCCTAAAGGGCCATGGACAAGTCTTTCTCTGGTGATTTGGCCTGATCCCAAGTGGTTGGGATCATTCTGTGGATGGGAAGAGTCCTTTCTGTATTTTTTTTTTTTTTTTTTTACCTCAGGTGTCCCACCAAAGAGGGATTCCAGAGCAGAGCCCTGAGTAGGGGTGACTAGACATCTCTAACTCTGGTTGAGATTGGGGGACTAGGGACTTGGCAAGCCCCATATGGGGGCTGTTGTTCCAGTCACTAAGAGGCTTTACATGAGGATAGGGCTCATGCTGAGGGTCACAATGTGTGTTTGTGCAAATTGTAGCCCTCAGGGATAGGTGGGGCCTCATAGTCCATGCTGCTTTCTCCTACAATGAACGTTGGACAACATGCCAACCACAAGGTTTCTTGCCATGGCGAAGGAGAAGTTCTGATTCTTGTATCACGTTCACTCCTGAGCAGTGAGTGGAGATAAGGTCTAGGTTCTGAAGGTGAAAACTGAGGATGGGTAGAGATGATGGCCGAAAGCCATTGTGGGTTTGATATGCTCAGTGTACAGCCAGCTGTCTGGGTGTTGGACTGGAGGTCTGCCCTCAGGCTGTGTCAGACAGGGCTTTAGTGCACTGGCTAGATTGTATAATTGGGGTGTGGTCGAGTGGCATGCAGATTGTTACTCATTTGGCGTTTCTGGTTAGCCCTATAGGGCAACATTTTTCTTCTGGAGGGCAGGCAGAGTGCTACATTGTGTCTCCAGAATTGCCAAACTGGAGGGGTGTGGCCAGTATTGTGAAGACGGAAGTCTGAGAACACAAGTTAGGCTTATGATTCGGGGTGAGGGCACAGCAGGCACACTCTCAAGTGCTGAATCGAGATCTCCTGCTTCTGAATTCAGGGCGTGGATCAGACTTTGGCTTAGGATGGAGTTTCTGTCCATGATGGCCCATTTATGAAGGTGTGGGGCATCATGAGGAAATGGCGGTTTTCTCACAGTGGGATTGTGTGATGCTTCAAACCACAAGGATTCATTCTGCGAGACAGTCAAGACAGGTTGGTTGGATTCAAGACGTCCCATAAAGAAATTCTCCAGAGCAGGGTTCTAAAGATGGATGCCTGGGCAGCCCACCTCGCATTCCAACTGTC
The DNA here is from genome assembly GCF_011764305.1 of Mustela putorius furo. NCBI lineage: Eukaryota > Metazoa > Chordata > Mammalia > Carnivora > Mustelidae > Mustela > Mustela putorius. The sequence continues at coordinate 17,038 of NW_025421541.1, read as the reverse complement.
TCCTAGTGACAAGGCAGGTTTGATCTGCTGACTCTGGGTGAGCAGCCGAGGGGGCTGATTTGAAATGGACTCTCCAGAGGATGGATCATAATGTAAGTTTGTGTCCTTGGAGACCTTGGAATTGGGCCATGGTGCCAGCGCCCTGAAGGATCCTCCTAACCTGAGGTATTGACACAGCTCCAAAGAGCAAGTTTCTCATGTGGAGATGAGATCTGTTCTGATTGTTTCCTTAGGAAACCCCCATATTCTGATATTGGAAACCAGGCCTCTGAGGAGAGATACATAGAAACCAAAGCAATGGATCAGAAGTTGGCTCCAGTTGGAGTTTCTGTCCATGATGGCCCCTTTATAAAGGGGAGCATCTCATGAGGCCATGTAGGTTTTCCCACGATAGGAGTTGTGAGATGCTCCAATCTGCAAGGATTCCTTCTGCAAGACAGTCAAGACCTGTTGGAAGGCTCCCAGGACATCCCATATGGAACGGCGCCAGAGCAGGATTCCAACGATGGATGCCTAGAGAGTCTGCTTTGCATTCCAGTTGTCTCCTAGCGACAAGGCAGGTTTGATATTCTGGCTCTGGGGGAGTAATCAACGGGGCTGAGTTGAAATGTACTCTCCTGCCGAATGGTCATAATGCGGGTTTGTGTCCATGGAGACCTTGGAATAGGGCGGTGGCTCCGGTTACCTGAAGGTTTCTCCTAACTGGAGGTTTTTACAGAGCTCCAGAGGATAAGTTTCCCATGTTGAGACAAGATTTGTTCTGCTTGGTATCTCTGGAATCCCCCATAGGCTGGTATTGGAAAACAGGCCTCTGAGGAGAGATGCTTAGAAACAAAAGCAATGGAACCAATTACGTTCTAGGGGCCTGTCCAGTTTAATACCTTTCTCTTGGGATATCTGCCTACGGGTGAGTTGAGGTCCTTGCTCAGCTTGTGACAAATAACCCGTCTTTGTACTGGGCGGCCTAAACTATTGGAATGGCCTCTGGGGCTTTGGAGGTTTCTCCTAATCTGTAGGGTTGTGGCCAATGGAATGGGAAGAATTTCCTTGGAGAGGGCAGCACAGTCATGCGGTGTGGCTCCAGGGGCCTCAGCCTGGAGGGTGTGTGGGACAGGGATGTCAGGATAGAAGTCTGAAAACACAAACTCGGCTTGGGTTTGGGGACGTAGGTATGGCAGGCCCGATCTACAGACTATGAGGTGAATTTTTTGGGCTATGACCTATGGGTGAGGCTTATGTCTCTGGATTTTGTGACAATAGTGGCCGTGGAATGTCGGACTGGCCTCATGGGCCATGGACGAGTCTTTCTTTCTGGGGATGGCCTGATCCCAAGTGATTGGGGTCATTCTGTGGGTGGGAGGAATCCTTTCTCTGTTTACTTACCTCAAATGTCCAAACAAAGAGGGATTCCAGAGCAGAGCCCTGAGTAGGGGTGACTAGTTGTCCCTACCTCTGGTTAAGATTGGGTGACTTGGGGCATGGCAGGCCCCATATGTGGGCTCATGGTCCAGCCACTGAGAGGCTTTACTTGAGGACAGGGTTCAAACTGAGGGTCCCAATGTGTGTTTGTGCCCACCGCAGCTCTTAAGCATGGGCAGGGCCTCAGGAACCCTACACTAACCTCAGGGGCCCTTCTACTACTCCTGTAGGCCCTACAGGGGTCCTACACTGAACTTTGGATAAGATGCCAACCACAAGATTCTGGCGAGAGGGAAGGAGGTGTTATGATTTCTGCATCACGTTCACCCATGGGAAATGAGTAGAGATAAGGCCTAGGTTTCTGTCGCCTGAAAAACAGGTTGGAAAGAGATGGCAACCTAAGGCCATGGCGGTTCAGATGTTCTCAGTGTACGGCAAGCTGTCTGGGTGTCGGTTGGGAATTCAGGCCTCAGGTTGTGTCAGACAGGGCATTAGTGCACAGGCTAGACTATATAATTGGTGTACAGTTGAGTGGCATGCAGGTTTATCCTCATTTGAGGTTTCTGGGTAGACCCATAGGGCAACATTTTTCTTCTAGAGGGCAGGCAGAGTGCAGCACTGTGTCATCGGAAATCCCAAATTGGAGGGCGTGTGGTCCAGGAGAGTGAGGACGGAAGTCTGAAAACACTAGCTATGCTTAGGTTTTTGGGGTGAGGGCACAGCAGGTACACTCTGAAGAGCTTAATCAAGATCTCGTGCATCTGAAGTCAAGGCGAAGATCAGCCGTTGGCTCAGGTTGGAGTTTCTTTCCATGATCCACATCATGAAGATTGGGGGCATCATGTGACCTTGGAAGCTTTCCATGATATGAGTTGTGAGGTGGTCCATGAACAAGGACTCCTTTCGGACATTCGAACCTGTTGGATGGCTCAAGATTGTCCCATAAGGAACGACGCAAGAGCAGGATTCTAAGGGTTCTAAGGATCTCTAAGTAGAGATGCCCGGAAAACAAAGCAATGGATCCGATAGGTGCCTATGGACATGTTCGTTCCTTTTTACCTCTGGGGACATCAGTCTACGGGTCTGAGTGCCGGTAGGTGCTCAGATGGGCCCAGATTGCCCCTATTTGTCCTGGGATGCCACAAATATATCTAATGGTCCAGACACTGAGAGGACATACTAGAGGACAGTACTCATACTGAGGGTCACAATGCGTGTTTATGCCCTCGTCGCACTCAAGAATGGGCGGGGCCTCAGGGTGAATGCTGGTTTCTCCTACAATGAACGTTGGACAACTTGCCAACAACAAGGTTTCTTGCCATGGGTAAGGAAGAGTTCTGATTTCTGCATCAGAGTCACCCATGGGCAGTGATTGGAGATAAGGTCTAGGTTCGGAAGCCTGAAAACTGAGGTAGGGAAGAGATGATGACCTAAGGCCATGGCGGGTCTGATGTGCTCAGTGTGCGGTCAGCTGTCTGGGTGTTGGTCACGAGGTCCGGGCTCAGGTTGTCAGACAGTGCATTAGTGCCCAGGTTAGACTATATATTTTGGGTGCTTTCGAGTGCCGTGTAGGTTCTTATCTGAAGAACACTTCAGGATATGAAGAATGAGCGAGTCTGAGGCGCGTGCTCAGGCTTTTGTCTCGGGATTTTGTATCTGCGATGGCCGTGGAATTTTGGGGAGGCCTCATGGGCCATGGCCGAATCTTGCTCTCTGTGGATGTGGCCCGATCCCAATTGTTTTTCGTCAATCTGTGGGATGGGAGGACTCCTTTCAGGTTTGTTACCTCAGGTGTCCCACCAAAAGAGGAATTCCAAAGCAGAGCCCTGGGGAAGAGTGAAGGGACAACCCGAACTACGGTTAAAAATTGGGGCCTAGGGGCATGGCAAGCCCAATATGCTGTCTCTCCATCCAGCCACTGAGAGGCCTTACCTGAGGACTGGGCTCAGGCTGAGGGTCACAATGTGTGTTTGTGACCAATGTGGCCCGCAAACATGGGGGGGGGGCCGCATGGGCCACACTGGTTTCAAGTACAATGAACCTTGGACAACATGCCAACCACAAGGTTTCTTGCCATGGGGAAAGAGTTCTGATTTCTGCATCGTTTTCAAAACCGGGCCGTGATTGGGGATAAGGTCTAGGTTCTGAAGCCTGAAAACCGAGGTTGACAAGAGATGACGACCTAAGGCCATGGCGGGTCCGATGTGCTCAGTGTGCGGCCAGCTGTCTGGGTGGGGCCAGGAGTTCCAGGCTCAGGCTGTGTCAGAAAGGGCATTAGTGCCCTGGACATCCCTTATATTTGGGGTACAGCAAAATGGCGTGCAGGTTGATCCTCTTTTGTGGTTTCAGGGTAGCACCAGAGGGCAATATTTTTCTTCTAGTGGGAAGGCAGAGTGCTGCATGTAGTTCTGGATTGCCAAACTGGAGGGCTTGTGGGCCAGCAGTCTGAGTACGGAAGTCTGAGAACCCAAACTAGGCCTAGGTGTCTGGGTGAGGATATGGCAGGCACAATCTGCAGACCTGAATCGAGGTCTCGTGCATCTGAAGTCAGGGCGAGGATCAGACGATCGCTCATGTTGGACATTCTGTCCCTGATGGCCCCTTCTTGAAGGGGTTGTGGATCACGAGGCCATGGGTGTTTTCCCACGATGGGAGTTGTGAGAAGATCCCAACTGCAGAGATTCTTCTGCAGGGCAATTGAGACCTGTTGGTAGGCTCCTGGACAACGATTCCGAGCAGGGTTCTAAGGATGGATGGCTGGGTAGGCCACCTCGCATTCCAATTGTCTCCAAGCAACAAGACAGGTTAGATCTGCTGGATAAGGGGGAGCAACCGAGGAGGCTGAATTGAAATGGACTCTCCCGTGGATATGTCCTAATATGATTTTGTGTCTATGGAGACCTTGGAATGAAGCGGTGGCACTGGGGCCCTGAAGGGTTCTCCTAAAGAGAGGCTTTCACACAGCTCCATTGTGCAAGTTTCCCATGTGTAGATGAGATTTGTTCTGATGGGTGAGTCAAGAAACAGCCATATGCTGTTATTGAAATCCAGGCCTCTCAGGAGAGAGGCCTGGAAACCAAAGCAATGGATCCGTCAGGTGACTAGTGGCCTGTTCGTTCCTTTTTACCTCTGGGGACATCAGTCTACGGGTCTGAGTGCCGGTAGGTTCTCAGATGGGCCCAGATTGCCCCTGTTTGTCCTGGGAAGCCACCACTATTGGGATGACCTCAGGGAATTTGGAGGTTTATCCTATTAGTACGGTTGTGGCCATTGGAATGGGCACATACAATTCCATTGGAGAGGGCAAGCACAGTCATCAGGTTTGGCTCCAGGGGCCTAAGCATGTAGGGTGTGTATGACAGGGCTGTTTGGACAGTTGTCTGAAAACACAAACTCAGCTTATGTTTCGGGTCATAGGTATGGCAGGACTGAACTACAGACCATGAGGAGAACTCTTCGGGATATGAAAAAAGGTCGAGTGTGAGGCTCTTGCTCAAGTTTTTCTTTCTGGATATCGTGTCACACATTGTCGTGAAATTTCCGGGTGACTTCATGGGAAATGTACGAGTCTTACTCTCTGGGGGTTTGGCCACATCCAAAGAGTTTGGGGTCATTCTTTGGGATGGAAGAAGTCCGTTGTTCTGTTGTTGTTGATTTGTTTTGTTTTGTTTTTCAACCTCAGGTGTCCCACCAAATGAGGGATTCCAGAGTAGAGCCCTGGGGAGGGGCGACTGGACAACCAGAAACCTGGTTTAAAATTGGAGCCTAGGGACATGTCAAGCCCATTATGACATCTAATGGTCCAGCCACTGAGGACGTACTAGAGGACAGGACTCACGGTGAGGGTCACAATGCCTGTTTATGCCCTCGTCGCACTAAGGATGGGCGGGTCCTCAGGGTGAATGCTGCTTTCTACTACACTGAACGTTGGACAACATGCCAACCACAAGGTTTCTTGCCATGGGTAAGAAGAGTTCTGATTTCTGCATCAAAGTCACCCCTGGGCAGTGATTGGAGCTAAGGTCTAGGTTCTGAAGGCTGAAAACTGAGGTAGGGAAGAGATGATGACCTAAGGCCATGGCGGTCTGATGTGCTCAGTGTGCGGTCAGCTGTCTGTGTGTTGGTCACGAGGTCCGGGCTCAGGTTGTCCGACAGTGCATTAGTGCCCAGGTTAGACTATATATTTTGGGTGCATTCGAGTGTCGTGTATGTGCTATTTGAAGAAATTTTCAGGATATGAAGAATGAGCGAGTCTGAGGCGCATGCTCAGGCTTTTGTCTCTGGATATTGTATCAGCGATGGCTGTGGAATGTTGGGGAGGCCTCATGGGCCATGGACACATCTTGCTGTCTGTGGATTTGGCCCGATCCCAATTGTTTTTCGTCAATCTGTGGGATGGGACGACTCCTTTCAGGTTTGTTAACTCAGGTGTCCCACCAAAAGAGGAATTCCAAAACAGATCCCTGGGGAAGAGTGAAGGGACAACACGAACTATGGTTAAAAATAGAGGCCGAGGAGAATGGCAAGCCCAATATGCTGTCTCACCATCCAGCCACTGAGAGGCCTTACCTGAGGACAGGGCACAGGTTGAGGGTCACAATGTGTGTTTGTGACGAATGTGGCACGCAAGCATGGGCGGGGCCTCATGGGCCACACTGGTTTCAATACACTGAACATTGGAAAACATGCCAACCACAAGGTTTCTTGACATGGGGAAAGAGTTCTGATTTCTGCATCCTATTCAAACCCCATCCGTGATTGGAGATAAGGTCTAGGTTCTGAAGCCTGAAAACCGAGGTTGAGAAGAGATGACGTCCTTAGGCCATGGTGGGTCCGATGTGCTCAGTTTGCGGCCAGCTGTCTGGGTGGGACCAGGAGGTCCAGGCTCAGCTGTGTCAGAAAGGGCATTAATGCCCACGTCAGCCAATATATTTGGGGTACAGCTGAATGGCGTGCAGGTTGATCCTCATTTGGGGTTTCTGGGTAGCCTCAGAGGGCAATGTTTTTCTTCTGGAGGGTAGGCAGAGTGCTGCATTGTAGTTTGGATTGCCAAACTGGAGGGACTGTGGGCCAGGAGTCTGAGGACGGATGTCTGAGAACCCAAGCTAGGCCTAGGTTTCTGGGTGAGGGTATGGCAGGCACAATCTACAGGCCTGAATCGATATCTCGTGCATCTGAAGACAGGGTGAGGATCAGACAATCGCTCAGGTTGGACATTCTGTCCCTGATGGGGTGGATCACGAGGCCATGGTTGTTTTCCCAAGATGGGAGTTGTGAGAAACTCTCAACTGCAAAGATTCTTCTACATAACATTTGAGACCTGTTGGTTGCCTCCTGGACAATGATTCTGAGCAGAGTTCTAAGGATGGATGGCTGGGTAGCCAACCTCGCATTCCTATTCTCGCCACGCAACAAGACAATTTAGATCTGCTGGATCTGGGGGAGCAACCGAGGAGGCTGAGTTGAAATGGACTCTCCCGTGGATGTGTCCTAATATGATTTTGCGTCTATGGAGACCTTGGATTGAAGCGGTGGCACTGGGGTCCTGAAGGGTTCTCCTAAAGAGAGGCTTTCACACAGCTCCATCGTGCAAGTTTCCCATGTGTAGATGAGATTTGTTCTGATGGGTGAGTCAAGAAACAGCCATATGCTATTATTGAAATCCAGGCCTCTGAGGAGAGATGCCTGGAAGCCAAACCAATGGATCCGATAGGTGCCTAGGGGCCGGTTCGTTCCTTTTTACCTCTGTCGACATCAGTCTACGGGACTGAGCGCCGGTAGGTGCTCAGATGGGCCCAGATTGCCCCTGTTTGTCCTGGGAAGCCACAAATATTGGGATGGCCTCAGGGACTTTGGAGGTTTATCCTATTAGTAGGGTTGTGGCCATTGGAATGGGCCATACAATTTCCTTGGAGAGGGTAAGCACAGTCCTCAGGTTTGGCTCCAGGGGCCTGAGCCTGTAGGGTGTGTAGGCCAGAGCTGTTTGGACAGTTGTCTGAAAACACAAACTCGGCTTATGTTTCGGGTCATTGGTATGGCAGCACTGATCTACAGACCATGAGGAGAACTCTTGGGATATGAAAAAAGGGCGAGTGTGAGGCTCTTGCTCAAGTTTTTGTGTCTGGATATCGTGTCACTCATGGTCGTGAAATTTCCGGGTGACTTCATGGGAATTGGACGAGTCTTATTCTCTGGGGGTTTGGCCCCGTCCAAAGAGTTTGGGGTCATTCTTTGGGATGGAAGAGGTCCGTTTTGTTGTGTTGCTGATATGTTTTGTTTTGTTTTTCAACCTCAGGTGTCCCACCAAATGAGGGATTCCAGAGTAGAGCCCTGGGGAGGGGCGAGTGGATGACCAGAAATCTGGTCAAAAATTGGGGCCTAGGGACATGTCAAGCCCATGATGACATCTAAGGATCCAGCCATTGAGAGGACTTACTGGAGGACAGAACTCAAGCTGAGGGTCACAATGCATGTTTATGCCCCCTTCACACTCAAGAATGGGCGGGGCCTCAGGGTGAATGCTGGTTCCTCCTACACCGAACTTTGGACAACATGCCAACCACAAGGTTTCTTAGCATGGGTAAGGAAGAGTTCTGATTTCTGCATCACAGTCACCCCTGGGCAGTGATTGGAGATAAGGTCTAGGTTCTGATGCCTGAAAACTGAGGTAGGGAAGAGATGATGACCTAAGGCCATGGCGGGTCTGATGTGCTCAGTGTGCGGTCAGCTGTCCTGGTTTTGGTCAGGAGGTCCGGGCTCAGGTTGTGTCAGACATTGTATTAGTGCCCAGTTTAGATTATATAATTTGGGTACATTCGACTGCCGTGTAGGTTTTTCCTACTTTAAGCTGCCTGGGCAGCTCATTAGGCAATATATTTTTTCTAGAGGGCAGGCAGAGTGCTTCATTGTCGGTTCAGAATTGACAAACCTGAGGGCTTCGGGGCCAGGAGTGTGAGGACGGACGTCTGAGAACACAAGCTAGACTTCGGTTTCAGGGTGAGGGAACGGCAGGTACCCCCTGCAGATCTGAACCAATATCTCATGCATCTGATGTCAGGGCGAGGATCAGACGTTGGCTCAGGTTGGAGTTTCTGTGCCTGACGGCCCCTTCATGAAAGGAGCGGAATCTCGAGGCCCCAGGTTTTCCCACGTTGGGAGTTGTGGGAAGCCCCCTTCAAGGATTCCTTCTGCGGGACAATTGAGACCTGTTGGACAGCTCCAGGACATCCCATAGGGAATGACTCCAGAACACCGTTCCAGGATGGATGCCTGGGAAGCCAGCCTCGCATTCCAATTGTCTCCTAGCAACAAGACAGTTTAGATCTGATGGATCTGCAGGAGCAACCGGGGAGGCTGAGTTGAAATGTACTTTCCTGAGGATGGGTCCTAATGAGTGTTTGTGTCCATGAGGGCCTTGGAATGTGGCGGTGGCACCGGGACCCTGAAGTATTATCGTAAGCTTTTGACATAGCTCCCATGCACACGTTTCCTAGTGGAGACGAGATTTGTTTTATGGTGCCTCAAGAAAACCCCTATTCTGGTATTGGAATCCAGGCTTTTGAGGAGACATGCCTGTAAACCAACGCAAAGGATCAGATAATGGCCTAAGGTCCTGTCTGGTTCAATCTTCTTCTCTGTGGAAATCCATCTATGGTATGAGTGGAGGTAGATGCTCAGCTGGTGTCAGACCGCACTTTTTTGTTGCGGGCGACCTACACTATTGGGATGGCCTCCGGGGCTTTGGAGGGTTCTCCTAATTTGTACTATTTTGGACAAAGGAATGGGCAGAATTACCATGGATTGTGTAGGCACTGTCCTAATGTGTGGCTCCAGGGGCCCCAGCCTGGAGGGTGTGTGGCCCAGGACTTTGAGACAGAAGTCTGAAAACACACACTCAGATTATGTTTGGGGGCGTAGGTATGGCAAGCCCGATCTACCAACCATGGGAAGAACTCTTCAGGATATGAAGGATGAGCGAGTCTGAGGCGATTGCTCAGGCTTTTGCCTCTGGATTTTGTATCAGCGATGGCCCTGGAATGTTGGGTAGGCCTCATGGTCCATGGACGAATCTTCCTCTCTGTGGATTTGGCCCGATCCCAATTATTTTTCGTCAATCTGTGGGATGGGAGGACTCCTTTCAGGTTTGTTACCTAAGGTGTCCCACCAAAAGAGGAATTCCAAAGCAGAGCCCTGGTAAGAGTGAAGGGACAACCCGAACTATGGTGATATTGGGGCCTAGGGGCATGGCAAGCCCAATATGCTGTCTCTCCATCCAGCCACTGAGAGGCCTTACCTGAGGACTGGGCTCAGGCTGAGGGTCACAATGTGTGTTTGTGACCAATGAGGCCCGCAAGCATGGGCGGGCCTCAGGGGCCACACGGGTTTCAACGACACTGAACATTGGACAACATGCCAACCGCAAGGTTTATTGCCATGGGGAAAGAGTTCTGATTTCTGCATCATTTTTAAACCCGGGCAGTGATTGGAGATAAGGTCTAGGTTCTCAAGCCTGAAAACCGAGGTTGAGAAAGGATGACGACCTAAGGCCATGGCGGGTCTGATGTGCTCAATGTGCGTCCAGCTGTCTGGGTGGGGTGAGGAGGTCCAGGCTCAGGCTGTGTCAGAAAGGGCATTAGTGCCCAGGTCAGCCTATATATTTGGGGTACAGCCGAATGGCGTGCAGGTTGATCCTCATTTGGGGTTTCTGGATAGCCCCAGAGGGCAATGTTTTTCATCTGGAGGGCAGGTAGAGTGCTGCATTGTAGTTCTGGATTGCCAAACTGGAGGGATTGTGGGCCAGTAGTCTGAGGACGGAAGTCTGAGAACCCAAGCTAGACCTAGGTTTCTGGGTGAGGATATGGCAGGCACAATCTACAGACCGGAATCGAGATCTCGTGCATCTGAAGTAAGGGCGAGGATCAGATGATCGCTCAGGTTGGACTTTCTGTCCCTGACGGCCCCTTCTTGAAGGGGGGGTGGATCACGAGGCCATGGTGGTTTTCCCACGATGGGAGTTGTGAGAAGCTACAAACTGCAAAGACTCTTCTGCAAAACAATTGAAACCTGTTGGTTGGCTCGAGGACAACGATTCTGAGCAGGGTTCTAAGGATGGATGGCTGGGTAGCCCACCTCGCATCCAATTGTCTCCAAGCAACAAGACAGGTTAGATCTGCTGGATCTGGGGGAGCAACTGAGGAGGCTGAGCTGAAATGGACTCTCCCGTGGATGTGTCCTAATATGTCTTTGTGTCTATGGAGACCTTGGAAAGAAGTGGTGGCACTGGGGCCCTGAAGGGTAATCCTAAACAGAGGCTTAGACACAGCTCCAACGTGCAAGTTTCCCAGGTGTAGATGCGATTTGTTCTGATGGGTGAGTCAAGAAACAGCCATATGCTGGTATTGAAATCCAGGCCTCTGAGGAGAAATGCTGGAAAACAAAGCAATGGATCCGATTCGTGCCTAGGGGCCTGTTCGTTCCTTTTTACTTCTGGGGACATCAGTCTACGGGTCTGAGTGCCGGTAGGTGCTCAGATGGGCTCAGATTGCACCTGTTTGTCCTGGGAAGCCACAACTATTGGGATGGCCTCAGGGACTTTGGAGGTTTATCCTATTAGTTGGGTTTTGGCCATTTGAATTGGCACATACAATTCCCTTGGAGAGGGCAAGCACAGTCCTCAGGTTTGGCACCAGGGGCCTGAGCCTGTAGGGTGGGTAGGCCAGAGTTGTTTAGACAGTTGTCTGAAAACACAAACTCGGCTTATGTTTTGGGTCATAGGTATGGCAGGACTGATCTACAGAAAATGAGGAGAACACTTCGAGATATGAAAAAAGGGCGAGTGTGAGGCTCTTGCTCAAGTTTTTTGTCTCTGGATATCGTGTCACTCATGGTCGTGAAATTTCCGGGTGACTTCATGGGAATTGGACGAGTCTTACTCTCTGGGGGATTGGCCCCGTCCAAAGAGTTTGGTGTCATTCTGTGGGATGGAAGAGGTCTGTTTTGTTGTTGTTGTTGTTGATTTGTTCTGTTTTGTTTTTCAACCTCAGGTGGCCCACCAAATGAGGGATTCCAGAGTAGAGCCCTGGGGACGGGCGACTGGACAACCAGAAATCTGGTCAAAAATTGGGGCCTAGGGACATGTCAAGCCCATGATGACATCTAAGGGTCCAGCCCCTGAGAGGACTTACTAGAGGACAGGACTCACGCTGAGGGTCACAATGCCTGTTTATGCCCCCGTCGCACTCAATAATGGGCGGGGCCTCAGGGTGAATGCTGGTTTCTCCTGCACTTAACGTTGGACAACATGCCAACCACAAGTTTTCTTGGCATGGGTAAGGAAGAGTTCTGATTTCTGCATCACAGTCACCCCTGGGCAGTGATTGGAGATAAGGTCTAGGTTCTGAAGCCTGAAAACTGAGGTAGGGAAGAGATGATGACCTAAGGCCATGGCAGGTCTGATGTGCTCAGTGTGCGGTCAGCTGTCTGGGTGTTTCTCAGGAGGTCCGGGCTCAGGTTGTGTCAGACAGTGCATTAGTGCCCAGGTTAGACTATATAATTTGGGTACAATCGAGTGCCGTGTAGGTTTTTCCTTCCTTTAAGCTGCCTGGGCAGCTCATTAATCAATATATTTTTTCTAGAGGGCAGGCAGAGTGCTTCATTGTCGTTCCGGAATTGCCAAACTTGAGGGTTTCGGTGCCAGGAGTGTGAGGACGGGGTCTGAGAACACAAGCTAGACTTTGGTTTCAGGTTGAGGGCACGGCAGGTACCCCCTGCAGATCTGAACCAATATCTCATGCATCTGATGTCAGGGCGAGGATCAGACGTTGGCTCAGGTTGGAGTTTCTGTGCCTGACGGCCCCTTCATGAAGGGAGCAGAATCTCGAGGCCCTGGATGTTTTCCCACGTTGGGAGTTCTGGGAAGCCCCCTTCAAGGATTCCTTCTGCGGGACAATTGAGACCTGTTGGACAGCTCCAGGACATCCCATATGGAATTACTCCAGAGCACCGTTCTAGGATGGATGACTGGGAAGCCCGCATCGCATTCCAATTGTCTCCTAGCAACAAGATAGTTTAGATCTGATGCATCTGCGGGAGTAACCGGGGAGGCTGTGTTGAAATGGACTTTCCTGAGGATGGGTCCTAATGTGTGTTTGTGTCCATGAGGGCCTTGGAATGGGGCGGTGGCACCTGTAACCTGAAGTATTCTCCTAAGTTTTGGCATAACTCCCATGCACACGTTTCCTTGTGGAGACGAGATTTGTTTTATGGTGCCTCAAGAAAACCCCTATGCTGGTATGGGAATCCAGGATTTTGAGGAGACATGCCTGTAAACCAAAGCAAAGGATCCGATAATGGCCTAGGGTCCTGTCTGGTTCAATCTTCTTCTCTGGGGACATCCATCTATGGTATGAGTGGAGGTAGATGCTCAGCTGGTGTCAGACCGCCCTTTTTTCTCCCGGGAGACCTACACCATTGGGATGGCCTCCGGGGCTTTGGAGGGTTCTCCTAATTTGTACGATTTTGGACAATGGAATGGGCAGAATTCCCAGGATTGGGTAGGCACAGTCCTAATATGTGGCTCCAGGGGCACAGCATGGAGGGTGTGTGGCCCAGAAGTTTGAGGACAGAAGTCTGAAAACACAAACTCAGCTTAGGTTTGGGGACGTAGGTATGGACGCCCGATCTACAAACCATGGGAAGAACTCTTCAGGATATGAAGAATGAGTGAGTCTAAGGCGTTTGCTCAGGGTTTTGTTTCTGGATTTTGTATCAGCGATGGCCCTGGAATGTTGGGTAGGCCTCATGGGCCATGGACGAATCTTCCTCTCGGAGGATTTGGCCCGATCCCAATTGTTTTTCCTCAATTTGTGGGATGGGAGGACTCCTTTCAGGTTTGTTACCTCAGGTGTCCCACCAAAAGAGGAATTCCAAAGCAGAGCCCTGGGGAAGAGTGAAGGGACAACCCGAAATATGGTGAAATATTGGGGCCTAGGTTCATCGCAAGCCCTATATGCTGTCTCTTCATCCAGCCACTGAGAGGCCTTACCTGAGGACTGGGCTCAGGCTGAGGGTCACAATGTGTGTTTGTGACCAATGTGGCCCATAGCATGGGCGGGGCCTCATGGGCCACATTGGTTTCAACTACACTGAACCTTGGACAACATGCCAACCACAAGGTTTCTTGCCATGGGGAAAGAGTTCTGATTTCTGCATCATTTTTAAACCCGGGCAGTGATTGGAGATAAGGTCTAGGTTCTCAAGCCTGAAAACCGAGGTTGAGAAAGGATGACGACCTAAGGCCATGGCGGGTCCGATGTGTTCAATGTGCGGCCAGCTCTCTGGGTGGGGCCAGGAGGTTCAGGCTCAGGCTGTGTCAGAAAGGGCATTAGTGCCCAGGTCAGTCTATATATTTGGGGTACAGCCGAATGGCGTGTAGGTTGATCCTCATTTGAAGTTTCTGGGTAGCCCCAGAGGGCAATGTTTTTCTTCTGGAGCGCAGGCAGAGTGCTGCATTGTAGTTCTGGATTGCCAAACTGGAGGGATTGTGGGCGAGTAGTCTGAGGACGGAAGTCTGAGAAACCAAGCTAGACCTAGGTTTCTGGGTGAGGATATGGCAGGCACAATCTACAGACCGGAATCGAGATCTCGTGCATCTGAAGTAAGGGCGAGGATCAGACGATCGCTCAGGTTGGACATTCTGTCCCTGACGGCTCCTTCTTGAAGGGGGGTTGGATCACGAGGCCATGGGGGTTTTGCCACGATGGGAGTTGTGAGAAGCTCCCAACTGCAATGATTCTTCTGCAGGACAATTGAGACCTGTTGGTTGGCTCCTGGCCAACGATTCTGAGCAGGGTTCTAAGGATGGATGGCTGGGTAGCCCACCTCGCATCCAATTGTCTCCAAGCAACAAGACAGGTTAGATCTGCTGGATCTGGGGGAGCAACTGAGGAGGCTGAGCTGAAATGGACTCTCCCGTGGATGTGTCCTAATATGTCTTTGTGTCTATGGAGACCTTGGAAAGAAGTGGTGGCACTGGGGCCCTGAAGGATTCTCCTAAACAGAGGCTTAGACACAGCTCCAACGTGCAAGTTTCCCATGTGTAGATGCGATTTGTTCTGATGGGTGAGTCAATAAACAGCCATATGCTGGTATTGAAATCCAGGCCTCTGAGGAGAAATGCCTGGAAAACAAAGCAATGGATCCGATTCGTGCCTAGGGGCCTGTTCGTTCCTTTTTTACTTCTGGGGACATCAGTCTACGGGTCTGAGTGCCGGTAGGTGCTCAGATGGGCTCATATTGCACCTGTTTGTCCTGGGAAGCCACAACTATTGGGATGGCCTCAGGGACTTTGGAGGTTTATCCTATTAGTTGGGTTTTGGCCATTTGAATTGGCACATACAATTCCCTTGGAGAGGGCAAGCACAGTCCTCAGGTTTGGCACCAGGGGCCTGAGCCTGTAGGGTGGGTAGGCCAGAGTTGTTTAGACATTTGTCTGAAAACACAAACTCGGCTTATGTTTTGGGTCATAGGTATGGCAGGACTGATCTACAGAAAATGAGGAGAACACTTCGAGATATGAAAAAAGGGTGAGTGTGAGGCTCTTGCTCAAGTTTTTGTCTCTGGATATCGTGTCACTCATGGTCGTGAAATTTCCGGGTGACTTCATGGGAATTGGACGAGTCTTACTCTCTGGGGGTTTGGCCCCGTCCAAAGAGTTTGGTGTCATTCTGTGGGATGGAAGAGGTCTGTTTTGTTGTTGTTGTTGATTTGTTCTGTTTTGTTTTTCAACCTCAGGTGGCCCACCAAATGAGGGATTCCAGAGTAGAGCCCTGGGGACGGGCGACTGGACAACCAGAAATCTGGTCAAAAATTGGGGCCTAGGGACATGTCAAGCCCATGATGACATCTAAGGGTCCAGCCACTGAGAGGACTTACTAGAGGACAGGACTCACGCTGAGGGTCACAGTGCCTGTTTATGCCCTCGTCGCTCTCAATAATGGGGGGGGGGGCGCTTCAGGGTGAATGCTGGTTTCTCCTGCAGTGAACGTTGGACAACATGCCAACCACAAGTTTTCTTTGCATTGGTAAGGAAGAGTTCTGATTTCTGCATCACAGTCACCCCTGGGCAGTGATTGGAAATAAGGTCTAGGTTCTGAAGCCTGAAAACTGAGGTAGGGAAGAGATGATGACCTAAGGCCATGGCAGGTCTGATGTGCTCAGTGTGCGGTCAGCTGTCTGGGTGTTTCTCAGGAGGTCCGGGCTCAGGTTGTGTCAGACAGTGCATTAGTGCCCAGGTTAGACTATATAATTTGGGTACATTTGAGTGCCGTGTAGGTTTTTCCTCCTTTAAGCTGCCTGGGCAGCTCTTAATCAATATATTTTTT
The DNA here is from genome assembly GCF_011764305.1 of Mustela putorius furo. Lineage (NCBI taxonomy): Eukaryota > Metazoa > Chordata > Mammalia > Carnivora > Mustelidae > Mustela > Mustela putorius. Next base: position 1,238 of record NW_025421541.1, on the reverse strand, counting down.
CTAGAGGGCAGGCAGAGTGCTCATTGTCGTTCCGGAATTGCCAAACTTGAGGGTTTCGGGGCCAGGAGTGTGAGGACGGAAGTCTGAGAACACAAGCTAGACTTCGGTTTCAGGGTGAGGGCACGGCAGGTACCCCCTGCAGATCTGAACCAATATCTCATGCATCTGATGTCAGGGCGAGGATCAGACGTTGGCTCTGGTTGGAGTTTCTGTGCCTGACGGCCCCTTCATGAAGGGAGCGGAATCTCGAGGCCCTGGAGGTTTTCCCATGTTTGGAGTTCTGGGAAGCCCCCTTCAAGGATTCCTTCTGCGGGACAATTGAGACCTGTTGGACAGCTCCAGGACATCCCATATGGAATTACTCCAGAGCACCGTTCGAGGATGGATGACTGGGAAGCCCGCATCGCATTCCAATTGTCTACTAGCAACAAGATAGTTTAGATCTGATGCATCTGCGGGAGTAACGGGGGAGGCTGTGTTGAAATGGACTTTCCTGAGGATGGGTCCTAATGTGTGTTTGTGTCCATGAGGGCCTTGTAATGGGGCGGTGGCACTTGGACCCTGAAGTATTCTCCTAAGTTTTGGCATAACTCCCATGCACACGTTTCCTTGTGGAGACGAGATTTGTTTTATGGTGCCTCAAGAAAACCCCTATGCTTGTATGGGAATCCAGGATTTTGAGGAGACATGCCTGTAAACCAAAGCAAAGGATCCGATAATGGCCTAGGGTCCTGTCTGGTTCAATCTTCTTCTCTGGGGACATCCATCTATGGTATGAGTGGAGGTAGATGCTCAGCTGGTGTCAGACCGCCCTTTTTTCACCCGGGAGACCTACACCATTGGGATGGCCTCCGGGGCTTTGGAGGGTTCTCCTAATTTGTATGATTTTGGACAATGGAATGGGCAGAATTCCCAGGATTGGGTAGGCACAGTCCTAATATGTGGCTCCAGGGGCCCAGCCTGGAGGGTGTGTGGCCCAGAAGTTTGAGGACAGAAGTCTGAAAACACAAACTCAGCTTAGGTTTGGGGACGTAGGTATGGACGCCCGATCTACAAACCATGGGAAGAACTCTTCAGGATATGAAGAATGAGCGAGTCTGAGGCGCTTGCTCAGGGTTTTGTCTTTGGATTTTGTATCAGTGATGGCCCTGGAATGTTGGGTAGGCCTCATGGGCCATGGACGAATCTTCCTCTCGGAGGATTTGGCCCGATCCCAATTGTTTTTTCGTCAATTTGTG